>NC_091013.1:75692562-76317562 GCF_041296385.1 Aphelocoma coerulescens
AATGAGCCAACTGCACAGTGCATGAAGGTATGCTAGCAGGAGCTGGGCTTTCTGTCCATGACACCAGCCATGGGTGAGGCTCACTGCTCTCTTCTGTAGCACTATGGGTCCATCCTCCCACCGGCACTGGCTGCGTGCTGCCGCCTCCCTGCCCGCAGAGCTTTCTGTGGCTGCCCAATTGCCTAAATGAAGGTGAGGGACATTACAGGGGAGAGCCATCAGCTCTGTGTGGAACCCGAAAATGCTTTTCCATGTTTATAGCACCAACACCTTCATAAAATCCCAGGTACAGAGTGGATGACAAAATCTCGGGTTTGAAATGAGCAGGCAGAATTAAGGAAAGTGCTGCTTTAACTGCTGCCACAAACATTATTGACAGCTAAGTGACACTGGAAGTACAAAAGGAGGGAGGGCACAGTGGAGCCCGTCAGTTTAACTCTTCATCGGAGCACGTTTAATGGAACTTTATGTTCAGCCCTGTGAACTTTGAAATACCTAAGTTCAAATTTCACCTTCAGACTTCCCATCTGTTCTTATTTCATCCTCAGACTTTCCATCTGCTCCCATCTAGGCCTTCCTAATGCCATGCCCAGTCAGACGGTATGGTTTTACCAGGTGCTTCTGTCTTGGAAATTTTATGGCATATAAGAAACAATAAAAATTTATGTTGTACATGTTACCTGTGCTAATTAATTCCATTGCACAACAATGTTTTTTAAACGATATTGTCCAGAAAGTCTGTTAAAATCTACTGTAGACAAGTATGGCAATATTTTATAGCTCCTAATGCCAGATGGGTTTGGAGTTCAGACATTTGCGCTAATGCATTTTGCACTTAGGTGCTGTGCTGGGAAAAATCGACTCCTAGTGACAAAGAGTTAACCTTAAAATGTTGGTGTTAGCTAGGGGCAGCAAATGCAAGGTGGAGGTGTGTTTTTCTGTACTATTTTTTTGCTGAAAATGAGTATCTGGTAAGCTGTTAGTGTGCCATTTCACAAATTTTTTATAAAGTAAAAGATGTTACTTCATATTACTAATATGTAAATATTTTTGTGTCTGGAAGAGCAAGAATGTGCTGGCTAACAACCAAAGATGTGCTGGATAAAATCCTCTCCACCTGTTCAGAGGGCCATTGTGCTAGAAAAAGAAGATTGTTAAAAAAGCAGCGTTAAGTCCCATATCATAGCAAGTCTAGTGAGAATAATTAGTGTATTAAAGAAAGAGTCACTATCCAAGGGCATTCCTATAGCTTCTTATTTCAAATCACTGAATTCAAAGCCAAGAGATATTCCGAACTCTGAGTGCAAACAGTGGGTTACACAGTGGGGCTTGTTTTGGACAGGGTTTTTTTGTTTGCTTGTTTGTTCCACAAGACTGGGTAAATAAGGCTTCATGCCAAGCAGGAGTTTCCTTCCCTTGATTTTGCTCCCTCCCAAGCACTCTAGTGGCTGTGCCTCCTATACATGAGGAATCCAGAATGAGCCCAGGGATTTCACATTTGAACCTAAATGCTGTTAGATATCAGACAACAAGGGTTTACCCCCACAGCAGATTCAAAAGCAATGTCCTGAAAAAGGCTCTGTCATCTCCATCACCACAGGAAGCTCCCTGATGGCAAACAGAATTTGTTTTTAAGTGGCAGCTCCATCAACATCACATCACGAGGGTTAAAAGGTGCAGAGTTGATGGGGGAAAGGCTCTCAGCAACAAAAATGGAAAGAGCAGCTTGTCTCATTTTCCTCAGTAAAAGAGATGCTCTGGAAGGAGGACAGGGAGAGGACAGACTGTAGTATCTATTCAAATGAACATAAAGCTCAGATATTATCTTGTCTAACAATTTTTGGAAGCTGACAAACAGTTACAATTAATGCTCAGAGATTAAAACAGGAAATTGTATCATTGTGAGAAAGGGCATTTACAATAATGCTGTGATTCAAGAATACTTTTGTGAATAGAAGAAATAAGCAGAGTTTCCTGCTATTTGTGCTTTTATAATATGTCATGCTCATAAATCCCCACACAGCTGTGGGTATTTGTCATGATAATCACAAATCTTCATACTTTACTCAAAATTTAGTGCATGTGATTTGTTCCCGTAAATGATGCCAACACTGCAATTATCCCTATACTTTTTTCCATATTATTTTGTTTTTAAAGCAAACAATCTCATTTCTAGGGAGAAGAGATGATACCTGTGTGAATTATTGACTAATTGTGATGCACAAGTAGAAACTATACAGATATAATAACATCTTACAAGCAACCCACATACTAAAATCTGTTTTCATAAACTATTCGATGAATATTTATGCATGGAAAATATATTCATGAACAGGGAAAAAAAAGGCTAAATTTGCAATTAATATTTGTGGTGAATAATTTTGATTTATGAATGGGGACATTTTGTTCAAGGTTGCTAATTATCAGTTGGTTTGCGTGGCTGCGAAACAGATTATTCTAGGACAAAATGGCAAAACAAGTGAATAAGCAATGCTTCCATGAGTTTTTAAGTTCTTTATCTATTTTTTTGAACTTCTAAAGCTTTTTAGATAACACCTGATTACTTAGTTGCAAGTAAGCATCTTTCTGAAACCGACACGCTGTTTAACAGGTGCTAATATGTTCATGATCCATTATTATTTTACTCATTGTTTCAATAATCATGAGGCTGAGGGACTTTGAAAATTATTTGCAGGATATGGACCCCTTACTTTTTGACTGGTTTGGGTTGGGAACACATCCCAGTTCCATAGTAGCCAAAATTGCTATAATTGTTGGCCAACCATTAAGTTGCAGCATGTGAAAATGAGTTTGTGGTCAAATGCAGGCATCCCTCACACACTGCAAATAAATATATTGCCAACTTGTCATGAGTATATTGCAGAATTACCCCCAGAGAAGGTGGTGAAAATTCCATTGGGTTAAATGTACCATTGAAGTACCCACTGAAAAGAGCCAATATGTTCCCAGGAGCAAAGAGTTTCCACACCAACAGCAACAGGGTTGGAGAAAGCTGGTGTGTCTTTGCTGTGGGTTTGCTGCTTGTTAGCAGCAGATTAATCTGAATGGGAACCTGATACTGAGGCCGCTCTTTTTTCTTTTCTTTCTTTTTATTTTTAAAAAAACACGTGCAAGTTCTCCATATGGGGCTTTCCTGGATGCTCTAAAAAGGCCTAAGTCTCACTGCAGCTTCATTGCATTTTGTCATAAAGAGACAGTTCAAGACATGTACCTCTGCCTTCCAGGTGCCAAGCAGGTGCCCTCAGATTCCTGTCATCCTTTTTGATAAAGAGCCATTCTCACTGTCCTTGCCATTTTCCTTCAGACTTTGCTAGGGGTTACTTCTCTTTTACTCTAACTCACACAGGTCTCCTCACTCCTGCTCAATGGCAAGCAGCTGGCACGTCTCTGTGCCCTCCTCCATCCCAAAGCAAGCAAGATTAAAAGATCTGGCTTTCTGACATGGGGTCTGGCTTTGTCTGTGTGTAGGAAGAAGACTGATATTCATACTCACATTTCATAAAATCTTAAATTTCACACAGGAAATCAAAGCCTTGGAAAGCACAGGCACACAGTGAGACTGCCTAAAATAAGTCATTCTGTTGTTTTGTGTCTTCTAGCTTCCCTGCTCTGAGCTTGGAAAAATCAAATTTGTGTATGAAGTGGACACATGAGGGAAAGGAGGCAGCTAGTGTGTTTGGGTAGAAAAGAAGGCTACCACGGTCCCTTTGGGGGTACCTGGCAGAAGTCCCACAGGTAGCAGAGCGCTGATGAAGCCTCTCAGCCATCAACTGCTAACAGTTCAGGTCCATGCCAAGAAAAGTGGGTTCATAAAGAACAGTTCATTGGTCAAAACAATGAATAAACCCAAAACCATAAACACAGAATTGATTACACTCTCTCAGGGCCAGGAGAAAATTTGTCTTCAAATTCAAAGAAGATTTTTTCTGACAAAGCACCATTGAAAGAAGCGAAGGCAGAGCAGGACTGGGAACAAAATGGGAGCCTGTGCTGATCAGGCTGCTTGTGTTCTTGTGCTTGTGCTGCCCTGGACCTTTTTCTCCTTTATGAAAATGTTAAGAAATTTATACCTTTCTCCAACATAAGGCAAGAGGCATTCCAAATTATACAGTTTCCTTGAATTGAATTTTCTTCTTCCAGATGTATCTAATGATCATGGGATCCTTTAAAATATTTTCAAAGGTTCCTCAGTGACTTGGACAAGTCCTTTTGCTTATTTTTCTGTAGCTTTTATAAAGCAAAAGAAAAATATACTTATATTTTTATACAGTTTTAATCCTTCACACCTTCAATCTTTTCTTCTTTCCTCCAAGCTGTAATTATTCCCTGGGAAATACTTTCAGTTTAGAGAACATCTTGATCACTAACATGATGTTAATATATTACAGTACTTGATTCAAAATTAATCTAGCAGGAGATATATCAACTCCAATTAGTCTTTACTGCGTTTTTAATTCAGTACAAATACTTCCCTGGAATCAAACAAATCAAACAAATCAAACATCAGAATTTTAATATTTCACATTGGCTCTCTGAGACTGAGAAGTGAGGTGAAAAATACATCAACATTGTTTTTTGTTACCACTGTATAAGGATGGTGAACAGGGTCTGGATGATGGCAGTTCTTTTAGATATTCTTGGTGGTGATGGTTTGTTCCTGCTTTCTTTTTTTATAAATATAAGTAATTCATTTCTTTCTTTTTCCTAGGGGATTTTTGCAGCTGTGGCTCCCTGAGGGACCTACTCTGAGCATCCTTCAGCACTGACCGCTTCCAGTTTGTCAGATAAAGTCTAATGAGCTTCCTAGGTCATCATGGACCCGTAGATCTCTGCTAGACTTTAGCTGGGAATTAGCTACTTTGGTTTCATCAACTACAGTAAGGATGACTTTCTCCTTAACCTTCTATTCTCTGTTTTTGAACTACTTCAAATGTCTGACATGAATAAATAATGATTTATTTAAATATAGGAGTGTCCTGGGTAAATAACTGGTTAGGAGAGATTGTTAATTTGGCTGTTAAAGAGAGGGAAAAACCCCTTAGATTCTCTTAAAATAAGTTATAACAAATAAATTTTTCTTATTGATGAAAAAAGCAATAACCATACCAAACAACAACAAAAACACTAAAAACATCACCAAAACAACAAAAAAACCCCTCTCATTCATTCAACCCAAGATAATAAATAAAGGTTACAAGACTTATTTTGATGTTTCTGACAAGATTCAGACTAACATTCTTTAGTAGAGGACAACTTTCTGAGCCATTTTGTAGGAAGAGGCTCCTCTGGCATCTCCTTACTTAATGCACTAATATTGTTTGCTACAATGTGAGTTGAAGTCCACAAAGGACTTCACCCCAGTGTGGAAGATAAGATGTATATGTTCCATAACTGATGCCAGTATTTACATATATTTGTAGAGAAGAAGAGTGAATGAGTGGGAAAATCTCTTCAGACCCGTTAACATGCACAGAAAGGGTAAATGCTACTTCCCAAGTTGTAGTTGCCACCTCAGCTCCTAAGCAGTCTCTCCAGCAGCTCTTTTATCTCCTTAGGAATCACTTCATCTTCTGCTGAAGAAGTTATACAGCCAATGACAAGGATTTCAGTGCTGTTCCACCTCTTGATTCTAGAAATTATGTGAAGTCACTGTTAATAGCTCACATTCTGCATGGGCAAGCTCTAGATGGGATGCTCAGGTAGATTGAGAAGCCAAATTGCCATAAAATGATTACGTGAAATTATGCCTAAAATGAATTAACATGTTATTTTAGGAAGCGTAGAAAAGTGAAAGTGGCAGCAGCTCTGTAGTGGGTTGAACCAGGCCAGATGCCAGGCACCCACCAAAGCCATTCACTCACTCCCCTCTGTAGCTGGACAGAGGAGAGAAAATTTAACTAAGGGTTCATGAGTTGAGATAAGGAGAAGGAGAGATCACCCATCAAATACCATTAAGGGCAAAACAGACTCAACTTAGAGATATTGAGTGAATTTATTACTTACAAAATCAGAGCAGGATAATGAAGAGTAAAATAAAACCCTATCGCGGGTTGGGTTTGTAACCGGGCGGAAACACCAATTTAGTGTAGCCTTAAAAACACCTTGCCTCTAACCCTCCCTCCTTTCAAGCTTTATTTCCTACCCCAGCAGCTCAGGGAGACACAAAATTGGGGGTTGTGGTCAGTTCATCACCTGTGGCTTCTCCCACTGCTCAGGGAGAGGAGTTGTTCCCCTGCTGCACCATGGGGTTCTTCCCATGGGAGACAGTTCTCTATGGACTTGTCCGGTGTGAGTCCATCTCACAGGCAACAGTTCTCTGCAAAGAGCTGCAGCATGGGTCATTCTTCCACAGGATGCAGTCCTTCAAGGACAGGCTGCTCCAGCTTAGTAGCAGGGCCCCTCTCTCCATGTGGGGCTCCTCCATGGGCATGCATGGCTGCATGGATCTCTGCATCCCTGTGGATCTCCAGTGGTTGCAGGGATACAGCTTCTTCACCATGGTCTACACCACAAGCTGCAGAGGAATCTCAGCTCCAGTGTCTAGAGCACCTGCTCCTCCTCCTTCTTCAATGACCTTGGTGTCATTAGTTGTTCTTCTCACATGTTCTCACTCTGCTCTTCTCTGGCTGAAAAAAAAACTGGGCTACAACTTTTATTTTTCTTTCTTCTTAAATATGTTATCTCAGAGGCATTACCACCATCTCTAATTGGCCAAGCCTTGGCCAGCAGCAGTTCCATCTTTGGACCCTCCAGGGATTGTCTCTGCTGGACGTGGTAGAAGCTTCTAGCAGCTGCTGACAGAAGCCACCCCTATAGCCTGCGACCCCACTACCAAAACCAGGCCATGTAAAAATGATACAAGCTGTAATTGTGAAAAGGGGAAAGAAAAAGCCAGGACAGGAAAAGATTTGGATGGCTCCTTCAGCCAGTGCAATTTTGAACTCTGACACCCCACACTGTGTCTCCTGGAAAAGGCTGACAAGGGCAGGCAAAGTTTCTTCACTTTGGAAAACCAGTCCCTAGGAAAATTCACTGTCTCTTGCACCTGTATTGATGACCCAAAGAAAAGAAAATACACACAGATGAGAGCCATTCACCCACTTGCTTTATTCACCTCCTGCTTTCTTAGATAAAGGTCTATCCTTGAATTTTCCTCAAGAGAGGGAACACCAACAAATAGCAAGAACTTCTCACTCGTGTGAGCTACCAGATTTTATGCAACCAACAAACTACCTATTTCCATGAGCCAATGGAGTCAAGAATGAGGTACTACTGGCATGGTAGTCAGAAGGCAAATTATTCCATGCTTTTTGGTCTTAACACTAACAGCTCATTCCAACATGCCAGCACTACTGGTCTTTCAAGAGGGTATATGATTGACCCTTGACTTAGAAATGGAACATTACAACCCAACCCAAGTGCACATTTAAGGCTACAAAGACCAGGAATATGTTGTTATCCATTCCAGGATGAATAGGAAATTATACCTGAGTGTAACTAGAAACTCCTTGCTTCTTCTTGGTTCATGCATGCCTTTCTCTTTCCCATTGGCAAATGAATAACACAGTTCCCAGACTGTGACACTGGCTCCTGTTCCTGCCTCCACCTGTATTTTGGCAGAATTTATGTTCATAGAGTTATGTATTCAAAGGTTATGTAACACAAATCATAATTTTTTTATGCCTTTACATCTGTTTTGCTCTATCCATGAGCCCTGCATATATTCCCTAACTATCTCTTCATAGCTATGTGAATTTTCAAACTTTTCCAAGAATCATAGAAATTGTTTTCTGTGCTTGCTGAATGGGAAAAGTCTTTCTTTCCCCAGAAGCATTTCAGATTGCCATCACTTGAGTCTTCAAGACAATTTTTTTTTCTCCCTGGGGACTCAGAAACTGCCTACTGGAAGTTTTCCCTGATTCTTGGAAATGAGCAACCTCACTGAACCCAGATATAAAGTCCTAAGCCTCAGAGATCCTATTAATCCCTTTGTAACTGAATAATAAATTCCTAGATGGCCTGAAGGATTTAGTGGAGGTATGTGTTGCATCCAGAATCTTAACTAAGCTTTAGGGATGAGGGAGAATCCTGCTCCCAGAAAAGAGCTAAATTGTACACTCCACAATAATGTGGTGGAGAGATTTGCAGGATTACTGTAGAAAGTCCAACCTTCATGACAATAGTTAAACTCAGCCAAAGTGCTCTGGTACTACCCAAATTAGTTTTTACTAACTGCTGAGGCCTTTCTTAACTTCCTGTCTCTGTTCCACTCCTGCCTCAAATCCTTACTCTTGGCGCACCTTGACTTCTCACCTCAGTCCTGCCTTGATTATTTCTTCAGTCATAGGAACTTTTTCTAGCCTGATCTATAATATCATTGCACCTCTCAGAGAACCTAAATTCTCAAGAAAGTTCAGAAGTCCTTCTCCTGACCAGATAGGTGGAAACAAGACATCTAAATTTCTGATATTTCAGATGTGAGCAAAGAAATCCCACATAAGCCTCCAGAGCAGACTGATTTATTAGTCTGCTTTTGATTCATTAAGACAGCACTGAACTTGGTATCAAAAAAAATGGGGTTTCAACCTCTTGGTCAGTAAGTTCAAGTGTTCTTTTAGGCAATGAGTGGATTTAAATCCACAGCCTGAACCCACAGCACAGGTCTTGTGGGGTATCCAACAACTAGGCTATGGCATTGCCTGCAATAACATCACTCATTCTCCCTTCCCTTCATCTGAAGCTGAGTCACAGAACAGAAAATCTCAAGTCATGGCTAAGAAGCTACAATGAAATAAAGCAGAGAAGGGTTAATAAGCTTCAAAGTCAGAACTGGATTCGTAATCTTCCTTTGAATTTCTGAAGCCAAGTAATCCAGTCAATAGTTTAACTCCCTAATATTCATGAAGCTGATTTTCATTTATGCTAATGTCCTCCATGTCCTCCATTAACAGTTCATTTAAAACTTTTTAAAGTCCCTGTACATCTCTAAAGCAGTGTAAAGGAGCCATTCTATAAGTTAGTGCAGGCTGGAAACATTTCCCCCACTATTATTTATTCAGCTTTGTGGGGATTTCTTTGGTATGGAAACCATATGAAGCTTTAATTGAATGTGTCCCCACAAGTCTTAAAACATTACTACTATCGGTGATGGTTTCCAAGAACTGTTCTCTAGAATTATTCATGCCTCAGTCTTGCTGAGGACATGTAGATTTTGTAGGTTTTTGGATTATCATACAGCACACTTAGGCTTTCGCCAGGCCTTCCATGAAACAAAAGCATTTGCATAAATGAAAGGGATGCTTGATTTTTCTCGTAGGCTTCTTGTATACTTGGAAACTTTTGCCAAAATATTGCATCATGGACTGCTTCATACTTCTGTCTGCAGCATGCTGTGTGCAGTTCATCTCGCTCCAGACAACTAGAAAAGCGTGTTTTTCCCAATGGGACTTTGGGTATGAAGTCACTGTGCCCTTTGCACAGTGGTGAATACGACCAGGGTCACTGCCAGCTCTGCATCTTGCTGAGGTGTTTTCAGACCAAGGGTAACCCAACCCAGCTCCACTAACTATTCCAAAATGGAGGGCTGTACTAGTGGTTTTCAATTTCCTATTACCCGAGGAAAGAGGTTGTGTGGCAATCACTGCATAAGAGCTTCTCTGGGAAGCTGTTACAAAGTGTTTCAATTGGTTGTATCAAAGCAAGCTGATCTTGATCAGTTTTCATCTTGAATGAGAACAATTAGACTCACAGTAAATAATAGCATCTAAGGGATAAAATAACCATTGCTTTAAAAGGAGAACGTGGTGTTTGCCTTCATGCAAAAACAATTCATCTGTAACAACTCTATCTCCTTCATTTTTCCTTCACTGGGCATGTCCTGCAGCTCCAGGCACTGAATAAGAAGGCAGGCTATGAACCATGTTAATTTAGAGGTCTTTCAAAAGCAAAACTGTCAAAGGAGGCCATCAATTTCAGTAGTATCTCAAATGCAAATTGTTGATTATTCTGAATTTCCTTCCCAAAGTAACCCATCTGAAAAGCAGGTCCTTTCATGTGGCTAAAAGCTGTCTCAGAGTCTTCCCACTGATCTCTGTGGGGAAAATTTTTCTAATTACCAGTAATTCATGGAATTAAAACTGCATCCTACTTCCAGCAATGTTTTGCAAACCCTCTGACTTCCTTTGAACAAAATGCTCCTTAGGCTCCTGCTTTATTCTTCTGTCAGGCTCACATGCCTCAGAGGCTCAGTATATAACACGGCTACTTAGTATCAAAAGAAGGTAAATGCCTACAATTAGAGACAAATTGGAAATATGTGCTGGGCCCGAATTCAACCCCACTTAGCTATAGAGAACAAACTAAGGTGTATGAATTAGGAGTGTGAGTACACCAGACTGCCCGTGGAGTCAGCAGAGAGAGAAAGGCATCCCTTTCTGGATGCATAAAAAGACCTCTGACTTGAGTGGCTAGGAAAGGTTGCAGGACAATCGTGTGACTAACTCAAGGTGCCTGGATCTGGCATGAAACTCGATCTGAGTCTACAGTGGAATATGGTTGTTCCTCAGAATATTAAATACAGGACCTTAAAAAGGATACTGACTCTAGGATCACACCCAGCGTTTTGGAGATTTTTGCACTTCCATGGATTCGTATGGACTGTAATCACACACGCTCCTGCTGGACCCCCATGTTATTGCCATACCTTCAGGATAAATCAGTGTTGGCTTACAGGCTGACATCACTTAGCCTTAAGTTAGAATTGATGCATGTGAGGACCTACCTATCATTAGCCCTCCCCAAGACATGAATGTCATTATATGAGCTAAGTGAAAAAACAAAAGTTAAGTTGTTCAGCTCTTTCAAGGTTAAAGACAATGTAAGAACCTAAAAAGACCTCAAAATGGGAACATGTTTTTCCTATGTTTTTCAACAGAATTAATTAATTATTCTTATGTTTATTTTTTTCCTTAAAAATATGGGAAATCACGTACCACTTCAAAAATCTGCACAAGGGTATGAGGGCCATTATTTTAGACATATTGCCGGAAAAAAATAATTCTATTTGCAGGATCGTGGGTGCTGTTATAAGAGTTTAGGGGCAGCAAATATTTCTTGTCAGCTTGCAGCAATTTTTTCTGTTTCTTTTCCTAAATGCTGCCCATGCTGTCTCTTTTACAAATTACTCTGAAATTTCAAAGGACCACACACTTGGCTTGTCCATTGTTTTTTTTTTTTTTTTTTTTTTTTACAGAAGCCTCTAAAAGGGTGAGGAACCTTGTTAGAATAGTTTCTTTCCAGAATAGAGTTTGAACTGGAATTCCAGTGGTGAAATGCTATTTTGTTCTGGCCAGAATCCATAAGTTCCATCTTCATATTAGAAGTTTATCGTGTTGCTTAAGCTGGAACTGTGTCCAGCTGGGGAGTCGCCATTCACCTCTCTTCATCATCTTGGTAAATATTCAGAGAATGAATTCTAACAGCTAAAAATGTGTGGCTCATGATATGGAGCTTGAATTTATAGTAACACTACCTGCACGCTAATAAGGAATTTGCAAGCTATAAAGATTATTATCTTTGTCCTTAAAGATGAACGTCATTAACCAGGCCAGTTCCACATTAGCAGTGATATGCCAAGCAGTCACTTATTTTAGAATTGCCAATATTTTCCCTGCCCTTTTTTTTTCAGCAAATGCAAAAATCTCAAAAATTTAAAATAAAACTGAGATTAGGATAGAAGGTGACATAATAACTATTATGTCTGTAAATAATAATTACTATTTAGTCCATACATTTTCCAAAAAACCCAGATGTAAGGCTATTATTCCACTAAACTATTTGAAATAGAAAGTCCTGAATAACCTTATTGCCTTTGCCTGAAAATGGATTTAAAAAAAAAAAAAAAAAAAAAAAAAAAACTTGAGGAAATTACTCTTTTGATCTTAATAACATGTAAATTTTCATCTGATCCCTGCTGAAAGTTCTCTGCAGTCTAATCCCTTCCTCAGTTCAAACTCCTGCATTTCTGTATGGAAAAAAGACATTGTTCTATACAGCCTTAAGAACTTCCTCATACAAAAGTTTTTGAGGAAAAATTGCAGTCATGTTTTTAGAGACTGTCCACAAGTGTAGTCCTTTCAGACCAGTCCTACACTCTCAGTAGTAGAAGGGGTTTGGTCCTTTTGATCTGATTCTCCAAGAAAAAATTACAATCTGCTGAATCAGGTTTCACTTTCAAATTCAAATTTAAATTGCTAATTAGTCACCCTCTTTGTTTGAGGTTAATTAGATCAGCCATGCATTAAAAGGGTTCAAAAATTCATAATGTCCTAGTGAACAGAGAAACTAAGGTATATAATTCAAGTCACAAATTTGTTTTATTACTGGTTGAATGTGAATGGTTAATCTGGGAATATACCAAGAAAGCTCTCACCATCCCACATGGTGTCAGTGGTTTTGGGACAATAACAGTGGCCTTCAGCGTCCCAGCAGTCCTCACCCTCCTCCCCAATGCCTGTGCAGCGCCACCAGCCATGACCTCTGCTCCTCTCAAATTCTTAACAGCTTTCAAGCAACAAGCATGAAGTATGGACACCTCAGACACTTTAGCAAGAGTCAGAAATCTCAGAGGAGATGACTGTCATTCCTGACCATCTGTTTCTCTTATCATGAATGCTCATGTGTTTTTATCTGCATCACCTTCATACCTGAGCCTCCAGCAGTCAGCACTGCAGCATATTGTTGTTCCTTCCAAACCAGTCAAAGACTGTTTATCACTTTACTTGCCCAGGATAGTATGCTTCATTTTATAGACCAAATGTAGATTCAATTTGGCCATACATTTTCTTTAAAAGTCAACCCCTTTGGTGCAGTAAAAGACATGAGGTTTGATGTTCTTGGCTATGAAAATCTTGCCTTTTGCCAAAGTTGCATTGTCTGAAGTCTCAAAGCAGGAGTTATCATGTTATTTGAGATGAAGGGCAGAGTAATTTGTGGTGCTTGGGCATGACACATGTAATTTTACACTTTATCTGTAGGTGTGATACTGGATTCTGCCAGAGCAGGCACCTGGTATCAATGTTCATTCTGGCAATAGTTCAGCAAACCTCACAACTCCTAAGAAAAACCACAGGTTACTGTATAGAAAATGAACTTGAAGTGTCTGGAGAGAGGCTAACATTAGAAATGCATGACCTACCCAGCAATTTGTGGGTGACGCGGAAATGAAGGGAGGAAGTCCTCTGGGGTTTTTTTTGCATTTGGGCTGATGTGGCAAAAGAGACTGCCATGTATCTCTGTCTCTGTCTTAGCAACTGTTTGGAGAAATTTTCTCATACTTAGGTTTTAATGCAGTACTTATCCTAGAGCACATTAAATAAAACTTCATTTTGCTCTTGGGAGGTACTTCTCCCATTATCTGCCTGCCATAGCTATTTGCTCCTTGCAAAGAGATCCTTGAAGAGAAGGAAGTCTTCCATCAAAATTTTGGTGGACTGAGAATTGCAGCAGTCTCCAAATGACTGATGTTTCTGTGGGCAGGCTAGGCACTGAGCATCAGGGGAGATCATTATTTAAAATCAGCGCAGAGAAGGCCATTTCTAGTGTCAGTACTAGAATGAGTCATTTAAAATCATTCCTGAAGCTACTGTAGAACAAGTTTATCAGATTCATATCTTTGATCCAGATTATTAGCATGCAAGTGCATGCTCCTCACAGAGAGAGCAGTTGCATAATCTGGTCCATTTTTGAAGCTTATTTCCAGAACTGAAAAAATCCATTGCAGAAACTGTCACTAGTTTAATGCTGGGTCAGTGAATAAAAACTGCCAGACAGCCTCACATTTCCATTGCAGGTTACGAACCTTGTTGTCCACATACCAGTATTTTTCAAACAGCAGCTGTTATATAAAACCAGGAGTGTTATGTTGCACATAAATGGAGGTGACGGATTTCACAGCAGTTCTCTATGTACAAACAAGTATAAAAGATTGACAACACAGGATTTATCAGGCCACAGTCAGAGCACTAACCATAGCAGCATTGTTTCACATCTTTGAATTTATAGACAGAGCAGGGTAATGAGAGAGTCAGTGATTCATTTTACCCACTAAATAAAAGAAGTATGTTCCAGCTGTCATAACTCGCCATTAACAAAAGCACCTGTGCTTTGAACTGGATAATCAATAACACTCTCCGTTTTGGAACAGGTTTTTATGCATTTTATGCACATGAGCTGCTTTTATAACTTTATAGTTTTATTTCTTGCTCTTCACCAAATCAAGAAGAACCAGTCAAATACTGGAATAGTGAATTTGAATCTATTCTCTGTTGTTCCACTGCCACAAACGTCACTTTGGAAGTTCAAAGCCAGCATCTCATCAACTGAAGTTTCAGTATCATTTGGTATACTGAATAAAAGTCAAGAGCTTTCCTTGCAGTATCTCTAAAGCAGTATCTCTAAAGCTGTGTGTTGAGAAAGCACTTGGTAATCCTCTCTGCAAATACCCCAAATAGAGCCCTAATAAACCAGATAAATGTCTTGTCACCTCTTCCTGCAACTATTGCTACTGCGGCAACTTCTCCTGCAAAAGATGTTATAAGAAAACTCAACATGCCATTTATCAAGTCAGAATGAAGAAACACAATTTGGCTGCATAGTTTTGAATCCCTGGAGAAAATTTGCAACACAGATTGAAAAATTCCACAACTGCAAAATGTCACTGGATAATATTTGAATATTAAACAAATTTGAAAAAGTTATGCATGTCCACGTACACTTGTTTTAAGATAGGCAGAGAGAAGGAGAGGCAGAAAAAACATGCTGTAATTGTTTGCAAATTCCTACAGATGTTTATTCATTTTCTCTGGTTGAAACTCTATTTGGTATGTGATCAAAAGCAACTATATAAAGGAGTTTATGGTTCTTTAAGAGCATTCTTTCCATTAGCAACAGTATTAGAAAACAGGCCAAAGAGAGGATTTCTGAATGGAAATCTTGTTGACAGTTGTGGTAATCCAGACTCCAGTTGGCTATTTTTCCAGTGGTTGTTGGGAGGGGATTTTTGTTTATTGTTCTGGTTGATCACATTTTCATGTTCTCTGCAGTCTTTGACAGACATCTTCAAACTAGGGAAGCGGAGCTGTAATCCAAAAACATGTTCATATTCTCAGTTACCACAATCTTAACTGTTTTCAGGAATTATTATTCTTTGCAGTTTATAAACGATACAAAAAAGGTCCATAACAGTTATTATCAAAATCAGCTGTAAACTTCCCAGCAGCTCTACTCAACTGCATATCTGGAAAGCAAGATTTTGGCTTTGCAGAGCAGTGTATTAATACAAGAGTTCCTCAGAGAAGGCCTAGCACCATAAAACCCCGCAATTTTATGGTTAAATATGCTCATGTATAAGTAGCCTGACTCACATGACTTATCCCCATCTTGGAGATGCAGAGGTTAGAGTGAAAACATTAGATCATCTACCTCTTTAATTCAAACCATAGAATCTCATCCAGTAACTCCTGTATAGGAATCAGATGCTTAGGCTTGCCAAGAAAAATCTGAAAAGATGCAGAGCCCTGATTTGTTAAGAAGTAGTAATTTTTGCCAGTCAAGTCATTTACCTATGACTTTTTCATTACACCCTTTGATGAAACTGAATTTTGGTTGGTCGTTACGCACGGGAAATTCTGCGAAAAAAGTCTGTTGCTCACAGCAATGGTAATTTTACCAACTTCATTCTGCTCAACCAATATATCTCCAGAAGAAAACTGCCAGAAGTGTTGTATAAATAATCCTGTGGCAGTTATAAAAGCAAGTATTTTTTCCAGAAATTTATGAAAAAATAGGGAAAATTATAATTAAAATATCATAAACATCCAACCATCTACTCTTTGATCACCAAGGATCCAGAAATTACACTCTGGATTGATAAATAAATTAAGGTTGTTTCAAAATGGATATCTGGAAGGTGACAGGAAGGACATAGGGCACTATGTCCACATTTTCTTATCAAATGTAATCCACAGAATCACAATTGTCTGAAAAACAATAAAATGCTCAAATGAAATATATAGCTAAAGATCTATATACAAGTAAGTGTACAATCCTTGTTGTTCGTACTCAAGCTTAAAGGCCTTTGGATGATAATTCAGAGGGGTTTTTATTTCACTTTTATGTGGTTTTAGTTCTTGTACCACACTAGTTCTGGATGGTGCAAACACACTTATGCAGAGCTTTGAATTACTGAAGATTTTACAGTGCTGACTGTGACAGTCATGCTTGTAGCAGTTGTGCAGAAAAAATCACACACACTCTTTAACTGTGTTTATGGTGTATGAACCTGCTCTGCTGCTCCTGTACAGGCAGATCCCATGCCTCACAGACATAGGTGACAGGTGCTCAGTTCAAGACTGAATTTCACCTAAACCCCTCACTTTTTTTTTTTAATTCTTCCAACAAGTCTTGGCCCCATCAACAAACTTACCATATCTAAATAAAGGCCATTTCTTTAATTCCTCATTAAATAAAAAATCCATCTCACATTATTTCCCTGGCCAAATCTGCAATTTTAGGGATGTATTTACTCTCAATCAGACATGACATTTTCTTTCTCAGCTTTCTTGTTCAGACTTTCCCTCTCTTACAATTCTTGGAAGAAGAATGTGTAAGTTATATACAGCCCTTCTCTCTATGCCTGCCAAGAAAAGACAGATCAAGTCATCAGTAACACACACAAAGACACAGTGATGATTCCAGAATAAAATGCATATCTTTATTGGTTAATGACTTCTTGGAAAATTTACTGGCAGAGACCTTCAGAATAATCAATATTTCACAGATCAGCCAACAACTAAATAAGCCACAGCTGTAACAGCCAGTCCCAGAAGTTCATGTTCATTGTAGCCAAAGATCACCAGAGAAGACGGAGTTTTGCCCGTCTGTTTTCCACCTGATAACTAAGGCTGCATCTGTCCTTGACATTCAATGGTTTTCTTTTATTTAGTTCCTTTCAATGGTAGAATTATATTTTCCTTACCATGTAATATCAAAATAATTTCTTTTAAGGATTTTTTTTCCCTGGCAAATCCTTTTCCATGAAGATTACCAAAATAAAGTAGACTCTAAAAGGCATGGAATAATCTCACACTGGTAATAGCTGTGTAAACAGGAGGTGACGATCTCTTTACAAGTCTTGGGATGAGTAAAGGGAGATGGATACTGCCTGTGTTTTCCCTTTCTTCAAATACCAGACTCTTAGGTCATTAGCAAACAGAGTGATACTGCACCTCTGCTGCAGAGGGCAAAATTTTACAGTCCATGTTTAGAACTTCATGTCTAGGAATATGGAGTTGATTTACATTTCTTTAGAGGCATGTGATCAGCATTGAAGAGTGCAGATGTTAATGATAATAGAAATCAAGCAGACTCTTCCTGGAAAGGATAAAAAGTTTAGTGTGCAGTAGTCTGATGTTCTGGATGACTTTGTTGATTCACTCTTTGTGCCATTCATCTAGCTAATTGATAGTTTTAAGAATACTTGCAAGCTTTTTGTACTTCACAGCAATATTCCTCAAGGGTACTTACTGGGAAAGAATAAGTTAAGCTGATAATTAAAAATGGAGTGACAATACAGTATATGTGAATGGGCATAACACATCTGGTGAAAAGATGCTACAGCTAGAAATGTCAATAGTCCTATCTGAACATATTTTTTTTAAGTGTAGTCTAGAATTAATATATACATACACCAATTATCCATCTACCTGTAGGTGCAACATCAAGGGCAAGGATGACTTAAAAACCAGCAGCTGATATTAAAAGTATTATAAAATGTTGTGTCCTTTTACATCAAGAAGGAAAAGGGGTTGGGGGTGGGAAGGATGCCTTCATATTCCAGGAGTCACTTATTCTGCTAAACCAGAACCTGAACCTTGATGGAGAAGTCTCTGAAAAATAATGGGGCTGTCAGGTCTCCAAGAAGAGTGCTCCACCTCTGTGGCTTTGATATGGGCTTTACTAAAGGGTGTGCAACAAGAGAGATGCCACTTGCAGTGACATAGGTCTTCCTAGTGTCACCCTTCTTACAGAAAGCTTGCCATAAACACCTGCAGTTTGCTTTACTAGTCTTTTACTGAGTCTGCTCATAGATTGTAATCTTTTTCAGTCTAGGATGTTTCATAAAAGCCCTAAATTACACAAATCAGCCTGGTGAACCTAAAGTTGGAAAATGAATTACATAGAGGAAAACCCTAACGTTAGTCTTTAAACCTTTGGTTTAATTGTTACATGGTATACTATGAGACGACAAGATTTTCAGATGGCATTAGTTATAGCAAGATTTAAACCAAATGGGGACCCAAGTCCCACTGACTGGAAGCAACAAAAACCAGGAGGTTCTTGTCTAAGCTGGAACAAACCAGACCTGATATGGTGCTGTCTTCTCCCACACTGCCACTGTACCCACTACAGTACAGAGTCAAAAGTATCTCTCCAGAGCTACAGAAATTATTCAGTTATTCTACGTTGGGAGATGAGAGGATCTAACAAGAGGTCTTTAGTACCTGCAGTACCTGTACTCTTTCATGAAGACTTGCTCGCTCTGGAAAACCATGAACTGGGGATGGACACCAGTGGTCACCAAAGGTGAATACTTGGTCATGGCACTGAAAGCCACACTGTACCCACAGATAACTACTACCACCTCAGGGTTACAGCAACACGTCACAAAGATCCAATGGTCTTGCAAATCAAATTTCTGCATGTTGGGTCCCCACACCCCAACATGTTACAAAGATCAGATGGTCCAACAACCATTCACATAGTAAAATGCAATTATGAAATGCTAGTGAAACTCATAGATTCACAGCAGGAGAGGGGAAGATGAAATGTGTTTAGTGCTCAGGAACTTGTTAACTATTTGGGTTGGGTGGCAGGATTCTTTTGGCACTTTTCATTCCCTGTCTGTAAAAGTTGATTCAACCCTAGGAATGTTTAATGTTATTTCAAATGAGAGATAAATATTTGGTTGTGAGCCTATGAAAGATGAGTAAGAGAGGAAGATGAAGGGATGGAAAGCAAAGTGAATAGAAGACAAAAGAAAATGGCAAGGCTGGAAGATTTTTTTTTTTTAAGTTTGCCATGGAGAGCAAAGCAGAGAAAAACCGCAGGAATGCTCACTTGCCAAATGACCTGTTGTAAGAAGACATCGGGAGTTAGACTTCAATGGTCCTTGTGGGCCCCTTCCAGCTCAGGATATTCTATGACCTTCAAGTCTGTAACCTAAGCTAGCTATTTGGGATCATCAACATATATGGCAGTCATACAGCCCATTCGCACGGATGGACTGGGTTTCTCGTGTCTGGGCTAACTGCTGGGGAAATAAAATGCCCTGATCCATCTTACGCCTCCAGGCTGGAATAACGCAGGATGCTGGGGTTGGCTGTCATGGTCTGCCCACGAAGCAATCTAGTCTGCATAGAATTTCAAGGGGTGTGGTGAAAATCACAAAAAATCCTATCTCTAACACTTTTGTTTTGCTCTGAGGCAAACTGTTTGCAAAAACTTTCCTTTTGATTTTTGTTATCCAAATAACTCCAGCTTAAATTGGAACTCAGCTATTAATCTGATAATGACATGGCTGAGACAAATTCTCTGACAATTGATCTCAAATGACATGCAGGGCTTTACTTTACCTCATTGTCTACATTCCTTTCCTTCCCAGAGTTCTGACAGTATTTAACACACACACAAAACCCCCTCAAATGTAAGTATTAAGATGATTACTATGTACCTGGAAATATCCTTTAATTTTAATTTTGTTTTATTTTATTTTTAGCTTCAAAGCTTTCCCAGGAATGAACACCTGTCTTTCACAGCATTACAAGAAATAGTTGGGTACCTCAGATGCTTTGTTGTGTCAAGTCCTCTAATAGGGACACTGTGAGTATAAGTCACATTTTAATTAATGATCAAAGCAAAGGACACCTGTAAATTTTGGTTCAGTTTCTTCAGTTCTTTGATATCAGGTTTATCCATTAGAAAAGGACTCCTTTGATGCATATCCTGCTGACATAAGGTATCTTTCATGCCTAGATGCCATGGTGACTGGAGACTTACAAATACTGAATTGAACAAGGTGAACAGAATACTATGTTTTTGCCCCATTACATCTATCAGTTAAAATCTTGTCTCCAAAAGCAGCAAAACCCACCATCCTATGCAGTCTTCTTTTATTTCCATGTCTTTAATTTCTAGACACTTTAGAAAGTGCCATTAAGAAGTCTTGTTGGGGTCTGGCCCTGAGAGATAGTGACAGATTTGTGTAAGCCTTGCGGCCTGTTCACCCCTCAAATGAGCACTGTGATGATGTTGGGGAAGGAAGGAACAAGATACTGCCAGCCCCTGAGATGCCTCCCCACTTCCACTGCAAAAAAAATTGGTGAGACTCCACAGTTCAAATCTCCATTCATTCCCAGGGGGACCAAGAGGGGTAAAGTAGTAGCTCAGCCACACCCACTAGGCAGTGTAAGCAGTGCACCCAGTACTGGGGGGATAAACTCTGCATTGCATGAATGTGGCAACACGACCTCTGAGTGGGGTCAACACAGAACCCTCTCTCAGGCTTTGCAAGTATTGAGGCGGGGGAGGCAGAGAAATAAAATAATAGTAACAGAAATATCACATGGCTTCACCTAAAAGATTAGTCTGAATGTTATTGATCATTCGTCATGGGGCTTTCTTACCCAAAAAGGTGCCATGTGGCAGAGACATCTGTGTGACATGCAGTAACTGAGGTCAGATCACATCAGCAGCATAGCTACCCAAATAAAGCCAGAGTCAAATCTCTTCCCCAGAAAATACCTAAGTCCTGTATGTAAGAAGCCCTACAGTTCCAAAAATGCTCAGCATTTTAGGTGCCTGACTTTTGGAAAGCCTATTTTAATCTATGTCTAAACACTTGGAGAAGGTCATGCAATGATTTAAAATGTATATATATTGATGGCAATTATATGGATTCTTTGTCCAACTTTGCCTATCCAAAACCAGGTAACTAGCCTAAAAAAGATATTCAGGTTTCTTCTAGTCAAACATGAGCAACAGATTCCTTTATAGTGCAATGTCCTCTGTCATGGGAAATGATTCATGCTCCAGAAGTGCCTGACTTTATACAGCTGGATCTATTTTGCCTGCATTTAGCTCTCATCTATTACTCTAAACTGAGTTTCAAAGGAAACTACACTCCAAAAGTTGTTGAGTAAAATGTTTATCTTCTAGAAATGAGTGATTTTTGTTTGCTTTCCTACACGAAAACAAGTGTGTAAATTTTTAGTAGAGAAAATCTTTGACTAATGTGATACCAAATCCATCAACATAATTTCACACAAAAAGACTTCTGGAAAGACAAAGATTGCCAGAAATACTCCCTCCCACACCATGCAGATTTTATAAGCTGTTTTGAGGGATCTGGAGGGTCAAAGTGAAATATCAAATTCTCAGAAACTGCACTATGAAATCAAACATAAAACTTCTGATTATTTTGGTGTTAGAAAACTATCAAATCAGACCTGAAGCAATACAGGAACATTGTATGCCTTATACATCATCCACTTGGCTATACATATATCTCTGCCTACAAGGAAAGGAAGGAATGTACTTAAAAAGGAATAAAGGAGAAAAAAAAAAGTTGAAATATGTCTCTACATGCCATGTTTGGGAGAGGGGAAAATAACCTTGCAATATATCTTTAGAAATTATTTTCTGCTTTGTCTTTCCTTACCTGAAAGATATAGAATTGAACATTTCTGTGTCTAGACCCTCCCTCCTGCAGTATCTCAAGGCTTTGCAGTCATCAGTGGATTTACCTTGCCTGCATTCCTGTGGAGGTAAGAAATTATCATTATCCTTCTTTTAGGATGGGGAACTGTAACACAGGAAAGATTTAAGCACCTTCCTTGAAGTAACAAAAAAGTCCAAAGCTAAGCCAAGAGTTGAGCCCTGTTCTGTCACATTGCAATCCAGTAACCAACACACTAGACCATCATTTCTATTCATCTTGCCCTAACCTGAGTTGTATAGTCAATAAATTGTGCCTGTTCTTTTGCGAGGGCCTACAGTAATATTTTGCATTTTTACTGTCACTAGTCCAACAAACTACAGACAACACTTTGTAGATATTACTTCTTTTGTTGGTAAAGCTGCACGTCTGACCAGAGTGGGCTTAATACCTAATATAAAGCAGTTCAGGAATTTTTCTATGAGTCTTTTGGAAAAAATTATTTGTTATAACCTACATTTTCCTTACTATCTTGCCATGTTCAACACAAGATTTCTGCACAGGCATTTTTGAACCTTAAGAAGAAATCAGTTTTTCAGAGAGATTGTTTGATTCACAGGCTGCAGGTTGGAGCACCCTCCCAGGGTGCGCTAGACTTGGTTTATGTCCCTGGCCTGCCTCATACAGAGAAAGTAGATTTTTCAGCCTCCATGAGGTACTGGCAATTTTGGCATGAGGGTCTCTTACTTCTGAGTAAAAATTCTGATGAGATTCAGGCTTATCAAAGGAAAATAAGGAAATGTTTCTAAATACGAGAAACTAATTATAGGATGGACAAAGTGCTGGCTAATAGAGTTCCCTTATCTCTGCCTCCACAATGAGGCAGGTTTAATCTTGGTCTGTAAAACATTTAATCTGGGCTTAAATAGTTCCTCTTCAGGGAGAGTAATAGTGTTGGTAAAGACATCCATACTGTCAATTTGATTTATGCTCTGTTTTGCTGAAAAGCCCTGACCTTTCACTTTTCTTCACTGCATGTATGGTAGTCTCCTCCCAGGCTCCAGCTTGCAGTAAGCAGCCAGTTCTTTTGGCCACAAAAACCACGTGAGGGAAGAGCAATTACTTTGCCGCAGGGCTGCTCACTACCAGCACTACAGATACCATTGTGCCGAGCTTCCTTCTCCTCGCACAGTACAGAAGGAGTCAGTCCTTCAACGGTATTCCAGCAGGATTCGCGGTCCTCACCTCACACTCAGAGGTCACTGCCTCAGCAGCCTCCTGCAAAATCCCTGCTGTAAAATCAGGGGCTGAGAAGCAGCTCTCTGGCTGTTCAGCTACCTAGCCTATTGGCTCTAATCCAATTAAAAAAAATATTTAAAAAAAAATCAAGATTTATCGGAGCAGAGAAAGGGAACAGGGTCCCAGAGGAGCCTCAGACACTTCGTGTAGACCACAAAGGAGCATAAATAAACCCAGTAAGAATATTTCTCTCTGGAGGCATAGGAGTAACACTCAGAGGTAAGGGCTCAGCTCCCTGCTGTGTTGCAGACACCATGGATGACCTCTTCTCCTCTTCTCATCTGTAATGTGTACACAAACATTATTCCACCCAGACTGACAGTAGCCTCTGTACAGCTTCAAGCGGTGTGTTTGCACAGATGAGGTTCAACCCTTGGAGGGTGCCTGTAGCTGTTGCTGTTGTCCCAAACTATGAGAAGCAAGCATGAATTCATGACCTGGGCCTGGAAATGAATGGATAGTCTGAACGAATCTCAGACAAAAAAAAATTAGCTTTTGATGGGTTTTGTTCTGAAATAAAGAATTCCCCACTTTGGAAGGAGGGGAGGGGAGCATGAGGAATGGAGGAGTTTTTTCTTGTTAATTGTTTTAGTGAACTAGTTGTGACTCCCTCATGAAGCAAGACAGACCTGACACATGCAGTTTATCAGCCACGCCTCAGATAATGAAAGAGGTGTTGTTAATTGAAACAAAGTGATTTTGCAGAACATTAATACCCTCAGAAGATTTGTGTCTGCCTTTCATTGATCTAGGTAGGGAAGCAGAGCTGAGCAGCACTGCACTTAACCCAGAAGAAGCAGAGGCACTGATGTAAGTATGTACATTGGACCATAGCAATGGGTTAATATGTGCAATTGCACTGAAAAAATAACACTGTAGTGAAATTGGAGGTGCTAAACATATAGTTTAAATTTCTGCCCTACATTATCTTCAACAGTCAAAATCTATTACATTTTGTGAAAAAATTGTTCACTGGCTCTTTTCCAACACAAAAGGTAAATACCAGTGTTTATGTGCCACGTCAAACCATGAAGTGCCCTCCCCACCTTTTTGTCGGCATCCTGCAGGGAAATGGACTGCACAAATACTCACCAGGAACACAATCTTGATTCAGTAATTTAAAATCCATCTGATCTTGCTCCTACAGGGGCAAAAGACAAGCACAGAATTGCAGTGTCTACAAGACCAACAAGACTCCCTGTTTTCCAGCTCCCTTCATCCCAGTTTCTGGCAGTACACTATGCACGGGGTGTTGCATCTGCCCTGCCTCATGGGAGATCCTGCATGGCTGGATCTTCTCCCAAATTTGCAAGCAGCACATTAACAGCTGGGGGAAGGGTCCGTATTTCCCTTGTTTTACCTGAAGAATCTTGGGAAAATCAGTGGCACAGCTTTTAGAGACAGTGAAAGTCCGGAAGGATGGCTCAAGTCTTCCATCATATGTTTCAGTACACATCCCGTTAAGAAGAATAGGCCTTCAAATGTCAACCATCCATCTCTGACCTTCCAAATTTTAATGTTATTTATAAATATCCATGTCATTCCTACTAGCAGGATAAAATTTCAGTTAACTTAAACTGCAAATAAAAAGAAGCTTCAGTCTTAAAATTAAGAAAAAAATTAAATACATTCCCAGATATCTGAAATATAAGAGATTCCTGACATCCTCTCAGAAAGGCATGTTACACAATCCAGAAGTGTTATACTATCCAGAAGGGCTGATATTCAGCCTATATCCTGTCTCAAAGTTGTTTGCTGAAGCCATTTCTGAAAATAGTTCTGCCACAGACATTACACAATGGGCAACTGTGGTATTGCAGCTCACTAAATATGAAGCAACTGGACAGCAGCCCTTTTGCATGCTTTGTGGGGTGCTGCTTTGCTGCCTTCTTTGTCAGAAAGTGAAAATCACCTGTAATATGGGATGCAAAGCTGAATAGCTTTTTAATGCCAGACTGGTCCTTTCCAGGGGGCTGTGAATCATATGTCAAAACTTTCTGTATTGGTGAAGAAAATCTTTTTGTCCTCTCTCCTTGGTAAGACACTGGGAGTACCTCTATATTAGCCCTTATATTTGTCACATTTTCAGTCCTCTTCATTTATATCAAAATTCCAATTTTTCAGCAGTAAAACTGAATATAGCTAATGAGGCACAGATCCAGGAGAAAGGGTTTTACATAAGTGTTATTGAAATACATTTAGACTCTGATCTGAAACTGTAAAGGTCAATCTTTAAATAACCAGGTCTTTTGGGATCTGACCTATCCAAGAGCATTTTAGCTTTGACTGGACTTTCTTGTTCAAATTCAGTTCTCTGGAAATAGTGCTGTGTCCAAGAGTACATCAGCAGGGCAGGGCTATTCTTAGAAAAACAAGTCAAAATCTGCTTGTCTCAATACTCCTCACATTGTCACCAAAACCAAGGACTGCAGCTGTGGATGCTGTTTCCATTGTGCAGAACTGCAGCACAGCTGGCATTTCATTCTCCACACCCTATGATTTAGTCTAACCACATTCAAGACAGGAGGAAGTAATACAATTCCCTGAGCCCTCCCACTCTCAAAACACATGAGTTGTTATCCTGCATCAAACACTTGAAACACTGAAGTGGGTAGTTGACCACCAATTTTCATATTGCGCACAGAAATAGTTTCTTGTTAACCCTGACTTGTATCCTTTCAGGTCGTGACAAAATCTGGGAATGGAAAGAGTCTGACATGAGTGTGCAGGTGGTGAGAGGACAAAAAAGGTGGGGAAGTGGTGCATTGAAGTATTCAGGGTCTCAAGCCATTGGAAGTAGAGGATGCAGCAAGTGAGCAGCTATAGGGATCCCAGGTCACTTGTAAAGAGAAGCAGGGAACAGCATGGTTTTCTAAAACTGACATTAGGACACTGAGATGTAGAAGAGGCCACAGGGTTGCAGAGTTTTGCTGGGAAAAGGAAGGAGAGGTTAAACCCCAGCCCCAGTTTCTTCTCACAACATCATACGTGGGCCTAAGGAGGAGTGTTGACAAGGTAAATGCAGCACGACACATGGATGAGCTATACTAGGCAGATTGTAGACTTAATTGCCCAGAAAATCATCCAAAAACTCTCTGGATTGTTCACATCTCAAGTTCTAATGATGAATGGCCCTTTTGTAGCTTCAACCTGAAGGTCATGCATGTAGTCAGCTGATCATGTTGAAGATGAGGAGGGTCTGACTTCCTAATCTGTATCTTATTCCACTGCACAGCCTCTAGAGTCCCAGAGAGAATGAAACAAAAAGACTGTATCATTACAAAGCAGAATGCTTTGGTTTGTTTTTACAACTAACACTTCGTCCACAGATTTTTGAATATCTGTTATTGTTTTGGATGGACTCAGAGCTGACATACCTGCAAAACATATTCTCATTTGCAGAGTCACTTTAGGCGCTTGACTGACTCTTCTGAAAAAGATACCAATTTTTTGCAAGGGTGATTTTATATCTGATAAGTCCTTGGTGGTGTGTTTAACATGCATTCTTTGTAAAGCCATGCTTTAACTGCTAGTTTTTTCCACATGCATAGTCCATGTAATCTAGAACCCCTTTAAGTCAAGGGAAAAACTCCTACTGACTTTTGTCCGATTTGGGAGGGAACCAGTGTTATTACAGTGAGAACTTCTAATGCTTTGAGCTCCAATATTGTCTCCAGCCATTACCAGAGAGAATATGAATATACCCCATAGGAATTTTATTGGCTATTTTAGGAATTTTATAGGCTATTTTATTGTTGCCACAGTAAGGAAGCAAAAATAAAAAAGAAACACACTAGAAACATATTTTGCAAAATTGTAGGTCTAGTCCACACAGAAAGATTTAAGGGTGATGAGTGCTTTCTTGACCTTCATTCAAGGTAAGATTTACTCACCAATTCTCATTGCTATTAAACCTGCAAACCTGAAGCTTTGCATCATTTTAAAATAAATTCATCAAAAAGTTTAATTTTTTTAAAATCACAAAAATAGTCACAATTGCTATCATGCTTTGCTTGGATGTGCAAGAACAATGAAAAGATAACCACTGATAAAGTCATGTTGACTACAGCAGAAAATAAGGAACAGTGATAGAGATAACTTACTCTAGACTGTTTTGAGAACTATCCTGATGTCCCCTGACTCTCACTTAATGTGCTAACCACTGAACCTCACTTTTTTGCAAAGCTATAGCTTTAAATTCTCTGTGCACTTTAGAAGTACACAAAACCTCTATAAAATCATAGAGAATAAAGCAAATGTCAAGGTTTTGAGAAAAGTACCTCAAAGCATTTTATATTATTTCAGAGGGGAAACATTCTTGATGTCAAACAAGTGAGCTTTCTGTTGCAAATGAATTTATATTTGACCATATCTGAAATAGAAGGCTTTTGCTGTGGTTACAAACATGAAAGTATTTCCAGTGGCCTGCAGTAAACTGAAAATGGTCCCTCAGTTCTCCAGCCTAGCACAGCAGCATGATATTGACACACCTTAAAACAAAGCAGGGTTTAAATACAACACTTTATAAAGCAGCTCTCGAATCTTCCTGTAGTGACACTTCAAAAATGAATGCCAGATAATCTAACTCAGGGGGCCAACACAAAGGAGGGTCATCGTGGAGAGCCCTGTGCTTTCCCAGGGTGACGGCATGAAATTTGCTATTCCTCCTGTCCATTCAGGATTTCTCCGCCACAGTCATAAGCCACTCACTCCGCTGTGTGCCAGGACTGTGCAGCTGCAAAAGCAAGTGGAAAGCTCAGCCAAGACACTCTTCACTAGGCATAGAGACATATTTTAGACTCAGGAGTGTGGCCTTTTAGATCAGACAAAACACAGAGGCAGCGTTTGCACACTGTGGCCAGCAGCAGACTCTGAAGGTTCCCTGGTACAGCAGATGATGAAAAGTAAAGCATTGCAAATGTCACCAATGCATCATGACTTCTTCTGATTACAATAGTTTATATTTGTTAATGTTATGTATGAAGTATAACTGAGACCTGAAAAGGATCAGAGCTCCATTATTCAGCTTGTTATTCAGTCAGACACATGCAAGCAAAAGAAAAAGATAGCATAAAAATCCTGTGTGGTTTTTTCTATGGCTATAACTCTCAGTCGGAGAAAGATCCTACATTAGTTACATGCTAGGGAAGCCGTACTGTGGTGCAATTTCTGGAGTTTATAAATAAAGTTTTGGTTGCTCACCGTACCCAGCAAGCTGGAAGTATCCTTCAGGTCCCTTTGCCCAAGTCAGTACAGCACAGCCATCATCCCTGTTCACCTTCACATGATGTCTGGTCTCTTTGGGAACTTTTTGATTTCCTACTTCTTGTTTCTCCTTGAACTCACAGTGAATTACTCTCCCATACACTTTCTCACGTATTTTAAGCTATCACAGACACCAAGAACTGATTTATTTGAGGCACAGATATACTTCTCCACAAGAAATCGAATTCTCAACAAGCAATCTGTAATGACAGTTTCCTGCAAGTGTCATAGTACCAAAAAGTCATATACCATAATATAGGAAGCAATCAGTCTCCTTATGATAAACCATCTTAATACATGCTTACTGTCATGGATTGATTAGGTTTGAATGTAAAAACTGGGATGAAAAAGGGGATAATGAAGGTTTCTAGATCTTATAAAGGCTAATAAGAATTTTTACTAACCCCAGTTTATTCCTGTAATGTTAGTGAAGGGTAATTGAGTATGAGAACTTGAACATGACCTATCTCCTTTCCTACAATCACCTTGACCCAGAAGACAGCTGCACATGATGCAGAATGTGAACTAAAGCGAGTCTCCAGCCTAAAAGGCTTCCTGTTCTCTAAATCCAATTCTAAAGAGTTAAACAAATTATGTGCCAATTCCTGCATATTCAAAGATAATAAACAATCAGCTGTATATATTTTGAGAGATAATTTTAAAATCAATGCATATGTTGACTTTATCCTCCCTAATGAGTTAGCATCAAAACAATCTTTCTCATAGAAACACTGCTGAATCACTGACTTCAGAGAACATTTAAATCTTCTGGCAGGAACATAACACAGTTCCCTAAAATTATTTGGTTAAAACAAGCCAAGCGCTAATATATACCACAAAATTTCCAATTTTTGTTATGATTCATGGTCCTCATCTTTTCAGGGTTTTTTCCCCATTACAAAGCCAACAGTAGGGAAAGCCAAGATATTATTTCAATTATATAAGTGAATCTATCAGATCAGATGCCAAAATATCCTTCTATGGACATACTGCCTACTGCTGACACTAAAAATAAGTATCTTGATATGTGTTTCAATTCTAGGACTTATTGAAAACCTGTCAGGCAGTTTTCACAAACTCTGAGCATATTGTGTGCTCAGGGCACTGAACTTGTTGCAGGTATCCTCTGGGATTGTCTGACTTTCTCCAAAACAAAATTTCTGCATCTTGATTCTGACACCACTTTCATATTTTGCTTTGCAAACTCAGTATGACTGAATGACAGAATTGAAGCACTGGGGTGTGTATTTTGAAACCTTTCCTAGTGAGGCTCACAAGCATATTTTAAAATGGACAAGTGACATCATCTAACTTTCAGGTCAGGAACCTTTTTCTCTTTCTTCAGGCTTCTGCAGCAACCAGTCTTTTGGTTTTTTTCTTCAGAATCAGGATGTGGGGAATAGTCAGGGAATTTGTATAGTTCCACTACCCCATACATATCTGATGCTTCATAATAAGATGTATTTTATGTAAGTGTATGCATGTACATGCATATAAAAATATATGGGTGGATCTTACATATTATAGATGCTCTTTAAATCCTCAGCATGTGACACGTGCAGCTTTCTGTTGGCATGAGCAGACACTTCAGTGCAAACCATGTTAAACTTTGTCCTTTCTCCTAGAAAACAGAAGAGTTCACATAAACCCCGCATAAAAAGAGTCCCACTAACATGATCTGTTAGCATGATGTCACATTTATCTGGTGTCACCATCCATCTCCTTCTGTGTTTAATCTGTCAGATCTCCAGGATGGAGGGTGTTTGGATGCCCTGTGGCAAGTGCTGTGTGCAGCAAGTCTCTGCACCATCCTGCTGCTGGCAGGTGCTGCGATACACAAGAGCACTGTCTTCATTTTCTGCTGAGTGCCTCCATGGGAGACACAGGATGATGTTCACTCCTGTCCTGTTGCTCTCTAGACCCAGACTTGAGTTGTTAACACACCCAAAAGATTAAGTTCCACATCACTTTTTCTCTTTTCCTAGGATAGGCTGACGTAATACATCTCTCAGTGGCATGAGTTTAGCTTGCCTCACCAATCGATCACTTCTTAGCCAGCAATTCATTGCATTTGGTAAATCTCATTTATTATCACCGTATGTTGCTCCAGATAGCCCAAGTCCTGCTAATGACACTGAGAAGAGGGTAAGGGAGGTTCTTCGTTTGTAAAGAGAAGAGATCTTCATTTGTTTAAGAGAAGAGGTACTGTCCAAAACCAGAAACCTGATGATTGCTCTGGACACACAATCATTTATGTTACTAATGCCTGCAAGTGCCAGCTTTCCCAAGTGAGTGAGACCACCTCCTTCTGATCCTTGCTGTTACACTGGATAACTCCCAGATATTCTACCTCCACCCCCCACGCCCCAAAACTCATAGTAATATATTCAAACATGGAATGCAATAAAATAAGGAGTCAGGATATATTTGGTTCAGTTTATCCTGTAGTTCATGCTGAAAATATTTCTTCTTCCTTTTATTATTACACAGGTTCAACTCTTTTTAAAAATATATTCCTTCATTCAAAAGAATAGATATTGGGGCTGGTGATTGTAAAAGCTATCTACTCCCAATTCTCTGTAAAATATTAGGTAGAATAAATATTTGTGCCTCCCTATTTAAGACCAGGCCTGTACATGTTCTACACTGCATTAGTATATGCAATGCTGAGAGACAGTCACGGCCACCAAGGTCAGCTTCATTTCCCTGCAGGATTTCCTGCATTTCTCATTAGATTTAAAATAGCTTGTGATACCACACACTATGATTTCCATTGAAAATACTGACCTATGACCTATGTACAAAGTATTTTTTTCCAGGGTTGTGTGAATATCAACTGTTCTTGAAAAAGAAGTTAGCTGGTGTCACTACTAAAAGAAAATGCTTAAGAGCAAGAAGAAAATTTAACTGCAAGAGGAGAGGAAAGGAAAGGAAAGGAAAACGGAAGGAATGCATCTCTGACATGACTTGCTCATAGGTCTCAGCTGGGGACTGTGGCTGTCTCTGGGCTGCACTGTGGGACGTGAAGCACTCCAGCCATGTTTGCACAGCAGGAGCCCATCTTGCTCTGCTGCTGACACCCGGCACCCTGAGCGGAGGCAGAACTCATGCTGTGCTGACCCAGCCATGACTCTGATCTTCCCACTTCAAAGGAGGAGGACTCCTGCAGAAGGCAGCCCGAGATTCTTAAACTGTTTTTCACACAACAGATGAGCAGCTTTTGATAAACCAGAACATACAGTATAATTAGGCCTCAAACAGCATATACTAATTACAAGCACAGAATTATGCACATTCCTAATGAGAGTGCTGGAAAGGGGCATAGGGAGAGGAACTCTAGCAAGCACAGGCAATCTTCAGCAGACACAGTCACGGTGCAGAGGAGCTGTGCCTGGAGACATGGTGCCACAGGAGAAAGGATGCTGAGGAAGACCAGGAAAACAGAGCTGTTTAAAACAAAATTTTACAATGTTTAGGCATTGCTGCCACCAGGAACAGGCAAGGGGGAAGGTGAGCCACAACATCAGGCAGTGGAGGCAACAGAGGATCCAGCTCTCCCCAAAAACCTCCATCCAGCTTCATCTTCAGGAGGTGGCAGGAGGGAGTGCACTTGAGGATGTGGGCAAGGCACCTTCAGGGCAGCCTTTGTCAACAGATAACGTGGTCTGCTGCGGCCAGCTGTGTGTTTGCCAGGCACACCACAAAGCCTGCTTGTCCCTGGAAATTAAAGTTTGGGGCCTGTGAAGTGCCAACACATGCACAAGAAAGATGTATTCAGTGGTGTTCATACCCACCACTTCTTGATGGTTTCACTGTCGCTTTATTTCATATATTGAATAGCACTGCATATCAGCTCAAGTGGAGGCTCTCAGATGGGTTCCAGAGTGGGACAGGGACCCTCAAAAACACCCCAACGTAGCAACTGTAGAAAAAAAAGGTGGGGATCAGCAAAACTGGACCTGATCGGAAAGTTTGTTCTTCAGAATCCCTGTGAATAGTGTTACTCCATTCAGATTGGGCTGCTCAGAGGGACCTACCTGGTGTCAGGAAACTCTAATGGTCTCACAACCAATTATCCAGCATGAGACAAAACTATGACCCCTTTATCACATCTGCCCCCTCTACTGGGGCCTGGGGTTACCACCAGAAGGCCTTTTTCCCCAACCTTTCATCACTTTCAGATCCAGAACTAAAACTGGTATTTCAGCTTGTGCTCAGCCTTACACTCTTCCTTCCTTATCCAAAAACCCGCTTTTCTGAAAGTCCATTTGCAGCCCGTCCTGAGGTCAGCCAAGCATGCCTCGCTCTAGCAGTGGCATAAATCCTACATGTGAATATGTGGGTTTGGTTACCTCCTGTTATGACCCTCAGAAGTGGGCTTACCCACACAATGTGAGGAATGAAATACAAAAACACCCACGGAGAAGATGGAGATCAAAGTTAGTAGTAGATTATCAGATTTTAAAAAGACTGTAGTTCTGAAATATACAGGGAAAACAATAACCTGCATGTTTTAATAGAGGACACAGAATTTGAGACTATAATTCAGGAAATCCCATGTTACACAGCATATCTGGCAACCATAACACTATTCTAGGAAAAGCAAATTTTATGCTTGAGCATACCACTGAATTCTTCTGTGATGCTGAGTAAGTTGCTCTGAGCAGATTTTCCCTCATCCTGTGTTCCATGATTTTTCATCCTTCCCATTCCCCTCAGGTTGCCTCCATCTCTTCATTGCTAGGGCACCAGAAGGAAAAGCAGCAGGAGCAGAGGATATTAGACCCTGCTATTAGATGCTGTGCCATAGCCACACATGGTAACAGGAGGAGAAATTACAGGGAAAGTTATGTTCATCTCCTATAGCCTTGGGACAGAGGATGCCCAGTGCAGATGGTGTCTTCGGAAACCTAAGTGCCAATTTCTGCCAGGTCACTGCTGAGCAAATAAGAACTAAGGTTTCAAGAAGCACATAATTCAGCCAAAAGTGGGGACCTCTTTACAGATAGGAAGAAAAATGCACACCATTTATGATGTAATTTCCAAAAGACCTGAGGCTGAAGTCCCTACCCTCCATCGAAAACGTAAGTGTGCTCAGGTCATTTTGACACAAGTAACAGAAAAATGGAGTCCTGTAATGGAAAACCTTAAACAAAAGAGACTTTTATTTGCCTTGCTCATATTAATTACATCAAAACAGATACTTTATACAGTGCTTATTGTTTGTACTTAAGGTTGTGGTCAGTTTTTTAAGTTACATTAGAGTAAATTTAGAGGGGGGGATAAAGCTTTTCTATGAAGCAGTGAAGTAACTTATACAAGATGCTGTGTCAAGTTGATGACAAAACCAGACACAGGAATGATAAGTGGAATCCTGCACTTAGGAAATATAATGAATTTCTGCCACTGGTTTCCACAGGATCAGCCTTTCTACACCTAGTGGCACATTAATAGCCCAGATTAGTTTTGCCCATCCATGTAATACAGCTCACTCCCCCATGAAATGCAAAGACTTTTTTATCAGTATTCCTCAGTTCAAGATTGCTTGGGATAAATAATATTTATCCTTAACAGAAATGTCAAAGGGCATTTTATTTAAGTATGTGCAATTATTTCAACTGGAATTTGGCCAGGTCACTGCAGTTAATGTCCCACTTTCACTATGGAAAGACATTTCTCCTTATTTAATGCTGGGTCTGACAACTCCAAATCAGAGGAACTAGAGAAACCATTAAGGAAATGTAAAGCAAAACCTTGATTTTACCATTATAAAAGGGAACCTGTTACATTTTCAATGTGCAAATGTTTGGGGTTTTTTTGCATTTAGAGGGATAACACTCTCTTTTTTTGATGGAATTTGTATGAGATTCTAAAAGAAATGCTTTATGCATAGAAAGTCCATATGGTACTATTACTTTGGCATGTAACCAGAAGATCTTTCTGGTTTGATCTGTAACTGCTCCTGAGCCTATTAAATAACAGCTAAGTTCTACTCCTAGCTTGTTAAAATCCTGTACTTGGTCAGAAGATCCCTCTCACAATAAGACCAAAAAGGTATAATAATTCCTCGTGATGGGTAAGTAGGGAAATACCTCTTTCTTGCACTCTTGGAACTTGTGGGTACCTTCAAAATACTTAGTAAATGGCTTGCAAACAAATCTTTCGAACATCTCAGTGTTTGTTGGTGTATGTGACACACATGCAAAGCAAAACATTAAAAGACACAGCCAAGACTGCTGCAAGGTGCCCTCTCTAGACCACACAGCCCTTTTTGATCTCTCCTACTGCTGCCGTAGAGCCAAAAATCCAAGTTCTGCCTTGCCCGTAAGAGAAGGCAGAGGGCTCAGTATGGAGCTCTGGGGAGCACCATACTGAAATACCTGGATATTTGCATTCTCCTCCCAGTGCCAGGGACCTGCTCAGGAAGACGGAGCAGTTGGCATAAACTGTCTCTCCAGCAATGTGACTCCAGCATTACAGTCACAGAGAGGATCTGCTAGCAGGGAATCGTTAGGGTGGCCCCAAGGACAGGACTGTCCTGAGGCACCTCCCATCCAAACTAACAGCATGCAGCAGTATCCTATGGCCTGAGTCACCCAGGAAGTCCTGCAGGCACTCATGAATGTCATCTGAGGAGCAGTATTAGCACATTAAAGGAAAGAAGGCTCAATGAACTAAACACTAACTCTCGTGAGCCTAAGTTGTTTAAATAAGCTTGCAAAATATATTTTTAATGGCACTAAAGTGAAATTAGAAAACCTTTCTCCATTTGAATATCTTGATGCCTGCTGGAAGATATAGTAAATGCTTTTGCATATATCTCTCAAAGAGAAGCCTGAATTATTCTTTGATGTTATGTGAGGAAAACGAGACGTCTAGATTAGCACTACAAGGGTTAAAGAAGAGATCACAGTATAAAAAAAAAATTAGAAGTGGCAAATTTACAGAACCATTTTATATGTCTTCCGTATAATTATTTCTTGATATTGATGCAGATTATATGTAAACAAATAAAAATCAAGGTCCAGCATCAAGGCAAAAAACTACAAAATCAGTAACTTTTTTTCCTTTCTAGTTCAAGGTCATCTTAAAACAAAAGAAACAGCATTCAGAAATAAACATTTCAGGGAGAAATGTCTTCTTTGAAATGAAGATATCATGTTCGGATGGTGTTAGGAAATAGATCCTCTTTCTGCCTTGGAAGAAAGTATTCTTCTCCATCTTTGCTGAAGAGCCAAATTTGAATTTTTATGGCCTAAAATACAAACCCTTTGCGGCTTGTGCTCTTCCAAGGAAAACCACCCTATCATCTCACACTAGTTAATATGACCTGCACTCTCTACATAGCAGAGTCCTTTGTGGGGTCATGCAGATAATCTCTTTGGTCGATTTTATTAAAAGCAGAATGTTCATTCAGGAAAGACATAATTGTCACACAATGATCAAATATTATGAAGCTATTTTCAGTAAAAGAACCTCAGCATAGAGACCATGGGAAGATTATGTAAATAATTTATTTTAAGATGAGTCAGCTCATGTTATGACTAAGATCAATGGGGAAAATATTATTTTAAAAGAGCAAGATGCTCAGAGTCAAGAAGGAAATGGTATATTCTTTTTTATGCATATAATAAGTCGTAAAGTTAGTCATAATTGATCTAATCATGATAATAATACATCAGATTTTACAAAGAGCATATCGTGTTTTGTAATGCTAAACAGGTCATGCTACATTGTTTTTTATTATCCAGACATCTATTTGTTGAGGTTGGAGGAGATTGAAGGTCTCTAGTCCAACCTTCTGTTCAAAGCAGGCTCAAGACTTGATTCAGATCAGGCTGCTCAGGGCTTTGTCCGCTGTCTGTAGACCTCCAAAGATGAGGTGATGTATCTCCCACCCCTTGCCTCTACCCCCTGCCCCCTCCACCTTTCAACTTAATTTCAGTTCCAGACATCTCTACTTTCTCCTCTGTGCATCCCTGCAAAGAGCAGAGCTTTGTACCCTGACTGACCTTCCCACAGGCACTGGGAGCTGCTGTTAGGTCCCTCTGAAGCTGTCTCTCCTCCAGGTTGAACACACCCAGCTGCCCCAGCCTCTTTTCACAGGGTATGTGTTCCAAGATGTGAACAGGGGAAGAAGAACAGCATCCCAGCTGCAATCCTGAGTGCCTTTTCTTCTTTGCCTGTGCCTTCAGGATCCAGAATTACTTCAGTACAGAACAAATGCCTTACAAACCCCTGCGTACATATGCAACCTGGAGGCTTTCTAGTTTTCCTAAGAATATATAAACTGGCTACAAAATCCCAAATGATCCATGAGGTTTTTCTCACCTACTTTCAACTACAGTCTGCTATATGCAAGCAGATGAGCATTAACTGTTGGAAAGCAATCTCTCTGCATGACAGTGTTGCCCTCCTTTTTCAACCAAACTGCCTCCTACGGACAGTAAGAGGTGCAGCTATCAAACTTACTCAAAATATGAGTAAAGAAATTATTCAGTGGAAAAACTTTTGTTACCATATCAAAAGGGCATCTGGGCATTTGCTGCATCACATTAGGGCCTTTACATCTCAATAATGCTGGTCAGTCTGTTCCCACTTTCACTAGCAGTAATTACTTCTGTGTCCTTGGATGCAGAAAGTCCATGCTGTTCACTGTGGAAGAAATGAGCATGACTCACCTTCTCTTTCCATATCAAACAATAATTGAATTTTTCCATTCAACCCTTCTGGCCAGAGAAAAATTTTTCCTTATGTTCAGAAGTTTCCAACCATATGGAAGGGCCATATCCACAAAAATTCAGCATCAGTTTCTCACAAATCCTGCTCAGTTAGTGATAGGTTATCAAAAGTAAGAGATAAGATAACATCCTCTGTTAATTTCTCTCAAAATAAAAGGTCAGAAAACCTGACTTCAGCTGTCACATTCCATTGAAACATTCAAAAATAGGAACCAGCAGATTGTTCCTTGTACAACAAACAGTCTAAATCAAGGTAGTTTCTTTTACTAAAAAATGTATTTTAAAAAAGAATAAGAAATGTCCAGTCAATTTGGCTTTTTGCAAAAGGCTGACTCCATAAAGACCAAAATTATGTCATCGTCATGTCTGATGGCCAAGTCTGCGCTGTATACAAGGTTTTTTGGACACAGATTTTCTTCTCATCCTTACTTAAAGTGAAGTCTCATTACAGTTTATGATCTGTGATTTACAAGTTTGAATTAAGATCAGTCTCAGCATATCATTTCTGATCCAGACTAGGTACTCTGGTTCATGTAAGTCTCCGTTGACATGAGGCCAAGGTATGCAATCACTCATTACCTATGCCATCACCTCACTGATGGATTACTACGAAAGAAGTTGGCTCCCAGGGTCCTAAGGAGAATCCTCTGTTTCAGGGCACCATGGGGGCCAGGGACTCCCTGAGGCTTGTGAGAGCTGGGGGCTCCCCAGGGTGGAGGCAGAGCCCATCCTGCCATTCCAGCCATGCCCAGGGAAAGGGCAGATGGGGGGCAGCCAGGGGGGTTGGCATAGGGTCCTGTGTTGTGGGCAGGTAGGGGAAGCTCTGAGGGTGGCTAGGTAAGACTCACATAGCTGGCAGTACCCTCTGGATCCTAACAATTTGATAGCATCAGTAAAGCTTTTCTAAAATTCAGCTGTTTTTTTCTCTTTTAATGAACACCACTCAGGAGCACAGGAATTATAAAAGTCCCACTGTGCTGCCCAAAGCTGTAACTGATAAAAGTTCATGGTGTCCAGCACTGGATCTGTACAGTTTTCAGATGGCAGATGCTGATTTAATGAACTTCACCCACCATGGGTTTTGGTTGCTTCAGTTCCTAAACAACATCTTCCATGGCTGGCACTGGACTTCCTTTACTGACTCCTAAAAGAATAGCCCCTTGCATAGATCTTATTCATTTCCTCCCCCATGACACCCCTATGAGGATATAATTCCTTTCCTTCCTACCTAGAAAAAGGAAATGTAAATACACTTTTTTTACCCTTCAGAGAAATGGACTGGCAGGATCTCTCCTGCACTGAAGACGCCTGTACCATGATACCTCAGAGCTGATAGAGCAGATCTAGCCCTTCAACCACCCTGCTCTGCAGAAAACACAGCAGGAGATTCTTCAGAGGTGTCACCAGGCTGCTTCCATTTTCACCAACACACGGACCTATTGAAGAAGTATCAGTGCTGGATTTTGGACAATGGATATTGACAATGTCCATGCCTTCCTTCTTTAACTACTCCCACAAGACAATGTTTCCTCCTCTGCACTATACTAAAGAGCAGTCCTAAAGGCTGAGTCTCATCACCTGTATGACTCCACAGCCACCCACAATAGATGTCTATCTGAATCCAGAAAGCTGTGAATGGCATCTCTTGCCCTGTTCAATTATCTCTTTATTTAAAGCAAACCCAAAAGCAGTTGAGTGGAAGAGTTTCTGATCCAGCTCTTCAGCAAGAAGTCAGGTTAAAAAGACTAATGGATTCACCAAGAAAATTATTTTCCCATAATACTTACTTAACTGTACTTAGATCATTAAAAGCTCAAATAGACTAATACAAATACAATAGAATACAAATAGAATAGAAGTAAAAGTTCTAGTAAGATTTAACTCCACTGTCCATACTGACTGGATACATGCTTCTGAGTGACCATAAGTTGTAATCATTAATCCTTGGAGAAAACATGAGAATGTGACATAACATCAAAGCAAAGGAAGCAGAATGGAATATTCTATGGAAAAATGTAGTAAAATGTCCTAAAACATCAGAATAAAAAAATACTGGCCCTGCTTACATATGCTGATGTAAGCAGGAATAAGTCTTTCAGTGCAGTGGTAATTATTAAGAGGCTGACACACGTGAGTTTTGAATGACTAGAACTAGGTTGTTATTAGGTTCACAGAGTTCACCTACCCCTTAGTATGAAAAACATAGGATAATGGAATTAGCAAGAACTGTGCTGTTCACCTCTGTGATCTAGAGGTGAACATGAGGAAGATAAAGCTTGAACTTTACAAAATTATACTGTTCCTATAAAACTTTTGATGAGAAATTGTAGTTTTGGTCTGTCAAGTTCCTCAATTGAATGTTAAATACTTAAAGTCAAAAATGGTTTTATCTATGTCCCAATTTACCCAAATCCCCAGTTTCGGGGGAATTTGATATGCATGAATTTGTCTTTTGGTTTTATTTTGATGTCATTTGTAGGACTCTAACTCATGATACGTATAAGCAATAGATCTGGCAGTGACCTTTCAAATTAAAGACACCTCTGGATTCCATGTATCTACATTCCACAATTGCATCACAGAACTCCCACTGAATGTCCAGGTTCCTGCAGTGAACTCTCACTGAAGTTCTAGTCAGTCATCTTTTAGATTCAAAATCTTTCCCATCAACCAGGTGTACAAAAGCTCCAGGTCATGCAGAAATTCAGGGCTCAGGATTTAAATATTACTCCTTGGAAAGTTCACCTTTGTTCTTGCTTCCATGGAAACTTATCTTCTTCTCAGCGTCCCTGGAGTGAAATCTCGTAGCACATGAGAGAAGAGTGGCATGGACTAGGTCAGTATTCTAATAATACTGTCCCTGATTCTGCTGCTTTCATGTAAAAAACAAGAAGCAAGAAGACTATTAGATCCTCTAAATATCTTAATATTTCATTTGGTCTTCTATCAGCTACCCCTCTGTTGAGATTACTATTTTTACTAATGTTTATCTTTCAGAAAAATAGCCAGTTTTAAGCTCACTTATTTTGGTTTTGCTCAGTCTCCAGCTGAGTCCTTGTCTTCTCTCCATCAAAAAGCAGGCAGTGTTTCCCCGCTTTGAGGCTGCTAGCCCATTGCCATTGCCAATGACTATTTTGGCAAATGCTTTGGCTTCCAGTCTCTCACCAGCAGGTCCTTTTCCCCTGTCCCTTTGCTCCAGCCTCTGGAGTCTCAATTTTTGAATGTGGACATGCCAAGATGTTACACACTGTGCAATTAGCAGCAGCTGATTATTTAAAATGTAGAGAAATAAATTTATCTTGTCTTTCTTACTCAACCATTGCATTGCTGTTCATATAGAGAAAACCCACACTATGCCACACTAGAGCTCATTTTCAGCTTAATCATCAATCTGGCCCAGAAATCCTAGCCAGGGTGGAAGGCTGTCAGGATATAATCTTCTTCCTGCAGGTATCACCTGCCCTCCTTATTCCCCTGCCCTCAACCATATCAAAACACTTCTTCTGACTGAATTCACTAGTGTATTCAAGCCACTCTAAGAGACTGAAATCTGAAATAATTAAGAATCACTCATCTTTGTGTAATTTATAAAATTTAGCAGGATTTCAGAGTCCTGACTAATGTCTCTGTTGTGTTACTGCTAGATAAAAGATTTTAATGCAAAAAGTGTCTATAATCATTTAATGGACTGATGTCCTCAATAAAAACACAGAACATTAAATGATTCCTAGACTGGACCACAAGTTTCCTTAGTCATATGTGTCAGCTAAAGGCTTTCATTAATGGAGTATCTGCCATATACTTTGCGGAATTGTTCCAACATTTTATTAGGATCGTGTTCTTCACCTCATATTTTCGAAGACTCCAGATACTGTTTGATCACTATTTTGATTTTGTCTATCTTCGTGTCTGAGCTGTTTGACATTATAATTCTATGTTCATTGTGCACCCTCACATTTCATTTTAGAAATATCATAAAACTCTTCATCAGTGATGATCATATTAAAGATCGTAAGTGAACACAAAATAGAGAGAGAGGATATAATGTATAGCAATATGCTCATTGTTGACAGAAACATTGCTGAAGGAAAACAAATTTTCATGTATATAATTACCATTATATAAAATCATAAGGCTAGGCAAAAGCCATTTTCTGTCTCATATTTAGACCAAAGCTCTCCAGACTAATTTGCAGAAAATAGGATGTTTGTTTATAACAGTAAGGTAAAAAATATTTCCTTTTTTTTAAGCTGAAAATGATGGTACTTGCTTTTTAGGGTATTTTTAAATGAAAAAAAGTCAGAGATTTGGAGATAAAAGTGCATGTTTCTTAATTTAGTGCCTCAGTGTCAAGGCAAGGGAACTGTCAGTATATTGTGGAAGTACTCCTGCACAACAGAAGTGAATGGAAACTTTGACTTTTATTTACATGCATGGAGGATCAAATGCTTTGTGTAAAATCAAGACAGTGGCTGCTATCCCAGAGCAGCAAGGAAAAGAAAGATCTGAAATTAGAGGCTGGCAACCTAACCATTCTGGCACTTTGACATCAATACATCAACTAGAAAGAAATGTTATACCAGCTTATTGAAAAAAAAACTATCAACCAAAGCCCTGATACAAGAAGCATTAATTTAAATTCATTATTTAAGCACATGCTTAGTTTGAAACACAGGCCAGAAGCTCTGTGGGCCCTGATAGGGTTTAACCAGATACTTATGGGTCACTTAAAACCCAGGCTGGAATAAAGTTCTGACTCAGAACTAACATTTCAAAGAAGAGTCTTTGCTCCAATAAAACCTTGAGTCACCCTGCCTCGACCATGACAATCAGAAAGATAATGGGAGATTTCAAATTATTAGTCTTAAAGACAGAAATGTTTAGTTAAACCACAGGCTACAATATATATGGACTGAAACATGAGACAGGCATCATAAAAAGGGAGCTTTGAAAAGCTTTCACAGGTACGTCCCCCACCAGACTCAAAACAATCTTCTCCAGGAGGCATTTCCAGAAGAAGGTTTTACCCATGGAAGATGGAGCTGCAGAGCAGAAGCACTGGCAGGCTGTGGACAGCCAGCTCAGGGGGCCAGGCTAGAGGGTACATGGGCACAGCCTGTGGAATTTTTGGACTCAAGAGGTGGAGGTAACAGAAGGAACTGCCTTGAGATGCAGCAGCAAGAGGAGCTTTGGAGGTGTAGTTTATACCAGCAACGGAAGGTGTCAGCTCTGATTTTAACAGTTAGATGTCCCAATTGTATTGATACCAAATATTTCTATGGCTCAGCTCTCAATTATTGGATGTCATGGTTTAATGCCAGCCAGAAACTAAGCATCAGGCTGCCACTCACTCACTCCTGCTCCCCACATGGGAACAAGAATTGGAAAAAGGAGTAAAACTCATAGGTTGTGATAAGAACAGTTTAATAATTGAAACAACAGCAATATCAACAACAAAATAATAGTAACAATAACAATTATAATTAAAAGGGGAGAGAGAGAGGAATAAGACCCAAGAAAGACAAGTAATGCACAACACAATTATTTGTCACCCACTGGACAGTCCACAGCTTGTTCTCAAGCAGCAATCGGCCCCTCACTGACCAATTCACCTCCCTTTATATACAGAACATGGTGTTCTGTAGTATGGAATATCCCTTTGGCCAGTTTGAGTCAGCTGTCCTGGACATGCTCCTTCCCAGTTTCTTGTGCACCTGCCCTCTGGCAAACTGAAACGTCCTTGATTTAGAGTAAGCTCTACTTAGCAACAACTACAACATCAGTGTGTTATCAACATTATTCTCCTACTAAATCCAAAACACAGCACTGTGCCAGCTACTTAGAAGAAAATTAACTCTATCCCAGCTGAAATCAGGACACTAGGCTATGCATTTAGTTTTAAAATAATTCAAAGATTCATCTGGATTTCCTTTTTAGAAATATGATGCATTTTCCCCATTGCATTGTATTTCTAAATATTCTTCTTCCACCATTATCATTAAACAGTAACTGTATGTATCAGTCTTTCAACAATGTAATTGTGTGCAACCCACTCTCTAGTTAAACCAACTTTGGTCTACTGTATGCTGATCTCACACAGGCTCTTATACTGCCTTGCACCTGTAGTGCATCTCTTCACGTCCTAATTATATGTTAGTCAAAGCAAATTAATACCCTTGTTCATGGTTCATCCTCTTCATCTTCCCAGGATGAAACCATCTGGTGGGAGAAGTCTCTTTCAGTCATGATGCCCTGCTCAAATTTTTGTTTGACTGCTTGGCTTTTCATTTTCTAAGATGAATGCTATTTTGGGGAGGATTCATGTAACCTAAGTTTGGGCTTACAACATAGGTATTTACATGAGAGATAGTAAGCCAAGGCTCCTGTACTGGCCTGTGAAAAAAAGGATGCATTTCAGGGACACAAGTTGCCCTACCTGTGTAGAGTACCTGTACACGAATTTTACCTTAAGATTTCATTGATCACTCTCTCTATCGACTAGAAGTGTGACCAGTTCAGTAGCAGACACAGATATCTGTACTGAGTCCATCCTTTGCTATATGTGAAGAAGACAAGGTCAGATAACATACCCAATGCAGAAACAAGAGTGCAATTTGCCATAGTCCCTAATACCAAAGATGATCATTTTGACAGCATCCAGCAGGTTCCTGAGAGGCCTGCTTTTCTCTCCTGCCTAGAAAAGGTTTTGTCCTATGGATGTTTCTCACATTATGCCACAGGAATGAAGTTTTGATTCCAACCTTTACCCTTCACCAGCTGATTCTTGGATGAGTTGGGCTAAGTTCACTGAGCCTCTTGAAGGTACAGCCAAGACCCTCAGCTTAACCTGCTGTTCTCTAAAAATTATGTTACAGTGCAGGAAAGGGATCCATGTGCTCCCAGAGGCTCATGTTGGGGAAGAAAGATGCTCCTGTTTTGCAAGGTTTCCTGTGGGCTGATGGATTTGTAAGAATGAGGATCAGTGAGCATCTATTTGTAGCTCACATTCCCCACTTGTTAGTTTAGGTTTTGAGTTTGTGTAACTGCTAGTTTTCATTATTGGTAGCTATCTCAGTATTCCCTACAGAGAATTAGTGCATCACTGGTTATTCTGCTGTCTCTAATGTGTGCTTTTTTGGTACTGCCTGAGTTGGCAGAAATATTCTGTAAGGATGGCAAGTCCAAAATCTTCTCTTTTCTTCTCTGCTGCACTGCTTGTGGGGGATTACCACTCTATCAGCTTGTTGCCAACATCAAGAAATTCCTCCAACATGCATGAGATGCTCTGAATGTCCAATCTATTTAAGTGGGAAAAAATAGAGGGAGGCGGGATAAGAGGAAGAATGATAACAAAATTTGACAGTATTTAATGGGCCATGGTAGCTGCAGTTAACTGTGAGTATAAGAACTTTCTTTTCTGTCTCCTGGAGCAGGACTCAAACAGGGGTAAATACAGCATTTTAAATAACTGACATTTAGCAATCTCCAGGAAATATTTGTTTGTTTCTAAAAAAAGTAACACATTAGGTGACACATGCACTTTTGGAAAATACTTCTGACATGAAAAGCACAGAGCAGCAATTTAAGAGGCTTGAATTAAGGCTTTCAGAGCTGGTACAATTTTATGACCTCTTCTTCTGGGCAAAAGGGAAAAAAAAAGATGGATTTGTTGATATTCAGTAACCAAGAGTACTACCCAGAGTACCATGTCTGAAGGTTATTCAGAACCCAATGTAAGCTGCACCCAGAAGCAAAGGTGACTGGTTACCTTTATGGCCATTCAAAAAATCTGAGAAGTAGCCTCAAATTTCCCCTTGCCCTGCAGAGGGTCATATTCTTTGTCACCTTGAGGCTGTGCTGGCAACACCGCAAACTACTGGGTGATCCAGCCTGGCCTGAGCTGGAAAGGAGAACAGGATTCTTTCCTCTAGAGGATACCAACTGCATGCACCAACCATACTCTATGGCCAGAACAAAAGAAAGTATGGTATTTCCAGTGGTGTTTTGGCACTACTGCTTGTAGTCTCAGCTGCAAGTCACAAGTGGACAAGCCAACAGAGATGAAAATTAAAAAACGGAACCGAAAACAATGCACAAACTTATAGAAGCTTTATCAAACCTCAGGAAAGGATTTGATTAAAGTGAATCTATTGTTTTGTTAACCTTTTACTCTTGTCTATTCTCTGCTCTCTAATTGTTATATCTTTGCAGGGAATGGACCCATGGCTGTGTCTGGAAGCTCTTTTCCTGAAGTTTCTTGCCAAACCAATATTCTCTGCTGAGGCTGACAGGTTTTATGGAAAAGTGGCTATGTTAACTTGTGGGAAAGAAGGAGGTTTCTAAGATTAGAGGAAAAGAAAGAGAGCAGACAGAAATGTGATGGGGTTTTGATCCAAAAATGCATTTTTCCATTCAGATACATTCTGACAAAGTGCTTGGAAGGTTTTGTTTTCATTCCAATATAGGAAAAATATCAATTCTGCAACGTTCAAAGTTATCATGAAGTGGAACTGCTGTTCTCCAGCCAGCTCTAAATGCATCGTTAATGGACTTAGTTTTGATCTCACTGCACAGGTGCAAAGTTGGCAAGACTCCCCTGTCATTAGCAAGTTACCCCAGGCTAACACCTGGCTAAAATGAGATTAAGGCCCACTGCCCTTAGGTTTTCTCCAATGCACGGCACATGTTAGAGCACACAGGGCCTCTCTCTTGTTTGCAAAGCAGAAACCAAATATGTACTGTGTACAACACCTCTTAACCTGTACCTAAATTTTAAGTGTATAAGTAACCTGTTCCCTGAAAGAAAGTGCCAAATTTCCCTTACATTCAGTGGAGAGAAGTATGTGTTTGTGAATGCTTCCAGAGGGCAAACATGTCTGCCTCTGCTTGGAAATTTTGCAGGCTTTCTTACTCTTTCCATTGACCCATGAGAGAATTCAGACAGTAAACTTCAGGATAACTGCTTCACTGCATGCCTAAAATTTATTCAGCATCAGTTCTTTCTTTCAGTGAAGTGGACAACATCTACCATGAATCTGAGGGGAGCAGTACCTTTGCATGATACATCCATTATTAACACTGCCATTAAAAGTACCACTGAAGTAAACAGTGTAAAAGGAGTGTAAATTGATCCAATCCCAAAGCCTGCCTAACTGCAAAAGTTTGTTTAAGCACTGGACCTGTTTCAAAGCTTCTGTAACTCATGATATAATGCCAATGTCCGTACCTCTGCCTAGGGTGGATTTATGCCATTAGTTAGAGGACATTGGGTTTACCATAATGCTCAAAAAGTCTCTGTAACTTGCAAAAGTGTGTCCTTGATACTGGTGGATGAATGATTTTATCTTCCATATCATGAATTAAAAAAAGAAAATCCCTAAAGCCAGATGAGCAGTAATTCCATGTTCTTTGGGTTTTTCTTGATCCAAGAAAGCTCCAGTCTCAGAAGGACCAGTAGACTAAATAATCAATAGCCATTTCTTAAGTACATTTTTTCTTGACAATCATAAATATTTCAGGATTATTTACTCAGTGAAGGAAAAAAAAACTGTTAGAAAGGGGATGTTTTCATATTAAAAAACATGGAAAATCCTTTTATTTCCTGTTTACCTGTAATCCTAGTTCACCTGGTGCACAGTATCTGCATATTACTTTCTGTCTTCCAGGAGCCTGGTCTGTTGAGTAATGACCACAAGTCCATCATCTGATCAGCCTGACAGGTGATGCCTGTAAGAGATGTCCTCTGTCAGGCAATAATTTCTCCATTACTGTTTGATCAACATTCATTATAAAAATTTTCCTCTTTTCCCTATATCCAGCGTCTTCCAGCAGAACCATCTTAATCTATAAATAAAAATGCACAGACTCCGCAGAGTCTTTGGATATCATTTTCCAGATGATTCCTTTTATTTCCTTATCATCTTGGTTTTGTCAGAATCTTATTTAACCTGATAAGAATGCTTTAAAATAATTGTATAAAGTTAAGTGCAATCCACTGTCAGCCTGTGTTACATGAACCCCCAACTGTGTGGCAAATACAGCATGTTGAAGCACACTGAATTATGAAGACAAGCAGTAGCATTACCTAAATACTTGCTCCTTGGTACCATTTTCCCTGAGTCCTACTGGAAAACCAAGCTATTAAAAATTTTTGCAAAGCATACCCAAAAAGGGAATAAATTTAATCTCCATCAGCAGCCTTCATTTCTGTGGTTTATGAGTACTGAATGTTCGTCTTTGCAACACTCACAGATTTATTTGTGTATATATATATTTTTTAACATTTTTTGCTATACAATAGCCTCTCCAGCTTCCCATTCTTAAATAGATAACAGCAGTCTGAAACTATAGCTTCATCACCCCTTCAATCCCTGATGCTGAGCTAACAGCAGCAGCCTCAAGAACCTGTTCTCTTCTGTGGCAGGTTGCAGGTGTGCTTGCCAGGGCAGATGGTCGGGTCCTGCTCCCTGGAGCATCTGCACAGACACTAAAGTGCGCCATGGTTCCAAACCAGCCCTTCTGCCTCTCACAGGTTGTCTCTGCTCCTCGGTCTTCCATACTCCCTTTGTTTCCTTCCACATACCCACAACAGCTGCCACTTCTCTTTCTGGGGGGCTTCACTGCACCATCCCAGCAGCAGCAGACAGGTGGACTCCTGGGCCAGGAATTTTGCCTTCTGCTCTCTGCTTTTGATGTTCTTGCTGCTACTGAAAACAGGAGCATGTAAATACGTGAGGTCACACAGCCGCCAGGGGTGTGTAGAAAGTAATTTTGCTACTTGATATTCTGCTGGGAAGGAATTTCAAGTGTGGTCCAACCAGGTTCTGTAATGTTTAGTCTATCTGATATTTTTGTTAATGATTTGGATAATGGAAAAGAGAGAAAATGTGTAGAATTTGCAGACGATGTCAAGCTGGAGAGAGCTGAAAGCTTTTAAGAGGCTATGATTAAAATTGAAACTGACCTTGATAAATTGGAGGCATTGTCTAAAATTAACCAAAAGAAATTTGGTGAAGAGAAATGTATTGCCCTATACTTAGGAAGGAGAAATAAAATGCTAGTAAAACTAGGAGTAAAGGAGCAGGCAACAACACCAAGAGGAAGGTCACAGTGCAGGACAAATTAAATATGCATTTGTAAACTGATGCTGATTTTTAAAAAAAAAGGGGATAATTTAATTCTGTGTGATATTGGAAGAAATGTTCTATAGATGAAGGAGCAGTACTTGTTCAGCATTACTCTATGTTACCGCAACTGTGTCCATTTTGGGGCACTGCACAGAAAAAAAGCCCATGTAGATATACTGGAAAGCAGCCAAATGGGGCACAATGAGAATGATAAGAGGTTTGGAAAACTGGAACTATGAGAAAAGGTTGAAAGAATGGGGTTTGTTTAGTCTAGAAATGAGAAGACTGAGCAGGGACATGATAACAGTCTTACAATACATAAAAGGTTATTCTGAAGAGGATGGTGACCAGTTGTTCTTTATGTCCACTCACTGTTGTACAAGAAGAATTTCGTTTTCTTTACAGCAAGGAAGATTTTAGCTAGATATTAGGAAAATCTCTCTAACAAGAGTTAAGTACTATGACAATCAACTTTCAGAGGCTGCAGAATAGCAGCAGAGGTTTTTAACCAAAGCTTAGGCAAACATCTGTGACCTTGTGATTTGCAGGGGCTCCCAACCGAGCCATATTTGAAGACAGTTTCTGAGGGATAGCACAAGGCACACCCCTGGCAGTAGTGCCTGTTTCCTGACAAAGCCCTGGCCTCTGGTGCAAAGTAGGCAAATGCCAGCAATCGTCAGTGAAACCATTCAACTTTTTTCATGCAAATTGTTTTCACACGAACTTTTTCCCCTAGACCTGTTCTAGGAAGCAGAGAAACACTTCAAGACAAAACTTTACTCAGAAAAAGGTTCCCTTCGTCCCAGGCAAACACCTGAGTAATTACAGTCTGTATAGTTAATCTGGCAAATTATATGCAACAAAAAGCAGGATCTTAAAATACAGAAGGTTAGGAAACCTCAATTACAGGTGGTGTTACCAAGCTCCACACATAATTTTTATTACAGTGTCAACCCAAAAATCTAGGCAAGGTCATCATCCTGAGAATCCGGTGAAAGACTGAGATGAAGGATATTAAAATAGTGACATGTGCTAATAACAGTCAATAAACTCACAAAAATTTCTTGTCTTTAGAAGCTTGGTAGACAACTCTGTCTCTTGATATGATCAGTCCTTTATTCTGGAAATGGGACTGGTTCATATGCTTGGTTAGAAAATCATGGGTTTTAATTTTCTGAGGTGCTTCTCTTTGCCTCTTGATCCTGCTAGATCAGGATGAAATTTTAAAGATTCTCTTTATAAATTTAGGAGCTATAAATATTCCCTTGAAATTAAAAAAAAGGGGGGGATGGGGAAGAAAGAAAGCTGAGACCTTCACTCAAGCACCTGACTTGAGGAGTTAAGACTTCAAGCAAAATACTGTGAGACTCATAATAATAGTGTGAGAATTGGCAATCCTTCATTAGGGTATAATTTCTCTTTCTTCTAAACTCCCTTTTTACTAGCAAAGTGGTCACACTGTAAAGAAGACTAGACCCCTAATATTAGGAACAGTCCACGTATAGGGCCACAGCTGAAGCTCCATTCCCAAGCTAAAGAATGGTTACAGTCATTGAAAAAATTACATAGAACCTTTCTTAAGGTATTGGGGGGCTGTAATTAGAGGAAGTGTACACTGTACACTAGAGAAAGGAAAAATGTGTGATTGTTTTACACAGTAAATTAAAAAGGGTGAAATTAGACAGGAAAGTAAAGAAAGATGTTGATTAAAGAGTAGAAAGAGCCTGAATACATGGGGTACGCTTCATTTTGTATGTTTGAACTCTGGCCATGAAAAGCCAGTTAGTGTTGAAGGCTTGTTAGAGCCTGTCCCACAGCAAGGCAGCAAACATGAGGAAGTGGATTTCTGTGTGGAGCGACTGGCCAGGATGCAGCAGGTGCACACCTGAGCAGGGAACTGAACCCTTCCAGCACAGAGCTGGGCATGGCAGCAAGGTCTCTGCAAGGGGCTAAAGCCTGTCACTGACTTCTGCAGGCTTTTGATCAGGCCCTAGCAAGATTGTTTGCTTAAGTTGAGCTACTTTGCAGAAGTGTTGTCAGACAAAGTATGGCCTCTGTTTTTTGTGTATATTTTGCTCAACGAAAAGGAACAGCATGCCAGGCAGCATACAATGTATATCACTACAAATGACTTCTGTTCAAACACCATGCCAGGATTTTGATCTAAGCATTGCAGAATTGGTTGCTCTGCCAAGCCATTCCTTTCCTCTCAATATTCCTTTGTGAGCAAGTCATGTCCTAAAAACGAAATTAAATTAAATTTGTTTTCTTGCCATGTTTGCAGAATATCCCTTGAAGACTAAGAGCTTTTGTTTTTACCTAAAGTTATGCTTAGCATGCTTAGAGCTACAATCTGTCATCAAAACTCACACCCACATGTCCCTCTGTAGTTACAAAGTAGGATGAGCTCAAGGAAATCAAGCCTCCATCTGAAGGATACCTCTGTAGCTAACGAAAACTGCCCTGCCAGCACAGCCCATCTCAAGGGAATCAAAGGGTATGAAATCAAGTCATTTTGGAGTTTGATTCATCCTGGGCTCCAAGACTTTTTATGCAATCTGCTCCTAGAACTCAAGTAAGTAAAAAGGTGATGCAGAAAGTTCAGGCAAGTGTTTCATATTTTGACCTCAGCCTGAGAGAGGCAGTCAGCTCTTCAAATATGAGCAAAGGCATTTTCTTCAGCTAGAAAGATTTGCCTTTACTACAGAACCAGGGTTCAGGGTGGAATGAGGCCTTTTAATTGCCAGTCCGTCTTGAAGGGGATCAAGCTCCTAGTATTTCTATGGAAGCATTTCACGATGGAAGTTCTGGCATGAGATGGACATATAGGTGCTTTATAATAGGACAGTTAGAGAATCTTGCAGTTGTCTGATTTCCTATGTTGAATGGCAAAAAGTTCAGAAGTCCAAGCCAAGCTCTTTACCCACATCTGGATGGAAAACGTCGTAGGAGTGGTAGGAGGAGAAGGAGCTACCTACTTCTTAAGAAAATGCCTAAATATCTAATTCCAGATGTGGAAATAAATCTTTGCTAGGATAGGAGGGTTTAAAGTTAAAATAAGCTTTAAAGAAACATTTTAGGGAACATGCTACTAGAGAACATGCTGTCTTTTCTGGACATTCTCAGGTTTCCAAGGCCTCATATTACTTTTCTCTAAAAGTACATTTTCTCAGTGTTCTCAACACCTGAAAGGTTTAAATATTGTGTATCCAAGGAGAGTGTCCCAAATGGGTAGAACAATATAATATCTTCTAGCTCCACATGCTCTCTACAATTGCAAGCAATCCAATTGCTGTTAAAATTTTCAACATAATGGCTATCTTTGCTTGGTGAGCAACTTTTCATATTGTATTCATAAGCAAAGACCTGGAAGTTTGCATGATTTCATACCACTCCTCTGGAATTCTTTCTTGGTGCAACTCCTTAAGCATTTTGCAGCTATGAATCCTTTCTTATGTTAAATAGCAGCATGGGCAAGACTATACTGCAGAGACAAACTATTTCCAAACTATCCCTGCAAGGTCAGTAAAATCTGCTGATGTCCACTGTGATTCTTTAGCACTTGCTCTCTCAATGAGCCACTTTATTTAATAATTGTTGTGTCTTAGAAAATGACCTTCAGTAATGCAGAAGATGCACAATGCACTGTGAAATCATGGGGTTAAAGAAAACTTTCTGGATATGGTCATGAACCACTGAAAAAATAGTGTCTTTTTCATCCTCTTCTCTTTGAGTAAAATTTTCTTCCTTGTTTTCCAGATCATAGACACATATCTGTTACAAGATTCCAGTAGAATACCTATATATAGTAAGGCAGTAGATTTATATTGGGTAAAAAAACATGCAAGGTTGTCTTCATTTGAGACCAGTTGGGAGGAACGTCCGAAATGAACATCCTCTGGTAGAAGGTAGGTTACAGCCATCCCTCCCCCACCAGGTTCAGAAGAAATTTTCCTCTGAGGAAAGTGAAAAAACCTATTTATTTAACAAGCAAAAGTGCATGCAGGCATGGGAAAAAGAATAATGTCAAATTATAAAACCTCTCACTGTGGAGAGAACCTGGTAAAATTCAAAGTCCTTTGTGGTGTGGCTCTCTACTCTCTGGAGCTGGGGTGCAGCTTGGGCCCCCCGGGGCGGGGTGTAAGGCCTCCCGGTGGTGTTCTGGTGTTGCTGAACAGTCCAGGAGAGAAGAAGAGGATGCCAAAGTCCCAGGGCTCCATGCTTTAGCTAAAAAACAAGAAGATAGCTAAAAAAAACAAGAGAGTGCCACTCTCTTCCCTGCTGCAGAGAGCCGAGTGCTGAGGGGAAAAAAAACGAAGATGTTTTCCCCCTCTCTGTGGCAGGGAAAAATGCAGGGGAGTGTGTGTATCCTCGAAGCACAAACCACTCGGCTCTTTTTTTTTTATCCTTTCTCTCGGACCCAGCCTGAAGACACAGGAAGGCACAGGGTTCACATCTGGCACAGGGCAGACAATAGGGAATATAGTATCACAGAGTCACCCCAGGGCATAAGGGCAAGCAAATGTCAGAAATTTGCATATATATATTCAGTATCCTCAGAAGTATCAAATGCTTAACCTCCAGAAGCAAAAAATCAGAGCTTTGTCATAAGTTCACAGATTTATACAAATTGTTGTAGATTAACTGAACAGGGTTAAAGCCACCTCTTGACCATGGGGGTTCTAGCTGCTGCCTTCACTCCTTGCATTCTCCAGACAGAGTATATCTTGTAAGAGTATATCCTGGGTATATCCTGTAAGAGTCAACAGGGAACTCTGTTGTTAACTTGTGATGAGATCCTCTTCAGCCTATTTAAAACATAGAAAAAAAAATGTGGAATGTGGAGAAGCCTCCAAAGCATCAAGAGGAGAAATATCACCCTGAGCAGATACTGTAGGAACAGGAACATTGTTGCCTCCTGTTGATTCCTTCAGAAGCCCCCAGACGAAGAAGATCAGAGGATGGGGCTAGTGAGAGGAGGAGGCACATATTGGAGGAAAGGAAGATGTGTAGTACTCAACTCAGAAAACAAGTAGCTTCAGAGCCCACGCTGACTGGTGACACATCCAGGCCATCTGGGTTTGCTTACATTTGAAATAATGGGCTTTCCATGACCTGGAGCAGTCCAAGATCTCTAAAACACAGAGACTCTTACAATACCTTCCTTTTGCCAAGCATAGAACTGCTGTGCAAGACTTGGACCTGCAACATAAGGACATCTTGCTTTTCAGAGCTGCAATATGACACAGAATATGACAACTGAACAAGTTTTTCTGATTAGATGTATATAAAATTAGCAATGGAAGTGAAAAGAAGTTTCATTCCATTTCACAAGCTCTTGCCTTGAAAACTCTCTCACTTGTTTTGAGAACGCTACCTGCTACACAGGATCTGGCCTCACCCCAGGTCTCTCTGAAGTTAACCAGACTTACTTTCAGACAGTTATTTTGCATACTCTCCCTCTAGTTTCCTTCTAGTGTGAGACTAAGACTTGAAATTACTTTACTAATTAATGATGGGAATTAGTAACAATTGTGGTGAAAAAGACCTGATGCTGTATAACATACCTGGGCGAGGTGTTTCCTACCTCATCCCTACAGCAAGAACAAAACATGTAGAAAGGATGCAGTAATGCAGTAGGCTTTTAAAATTCCCCTTCTCTCAGTACAACATACAGGGAAAGTATTTTAGGATAATATTATATCAGAATATACTATCACTATATAGCTATATAATAATATTATATAATTATACACAGACCTGCCAAAGCTGAGAGTATTCCCTCCTCTACCAAGCTTCTTCTTCCTGTTTCAAGGGAAATTTCTCTAACTAGGAAAAAAAAAGCCAACAAAAAAAACCTGAAAAAATCATGTTAGCATGCTACCATATTTCCCAGTGGCAGTACTTCATTGCTGAGAAAGTATCAAGTCTTCCTTCTGCCTCCTCAAGGACTGGTTCTCCCTGCTCTCTCCTTGTATTCTGCATTAATGAATGTGCCCTTCTGTTTGACTCCCTCGTTGCAACCTTTCAACTCATCCGTCTGTCACTTGGCAGCAGCTTCAGGAGGGCTCTTCCCAGGGACATTTCGTGTTTATTCAAGTGTTGCTGTGCTGTGAGACTAAAGAAGCAGATCTGTTGCTTCCAGCTAAATCTGTTTATTTCCCAACCCACAGCACCACATATTCCCATAAAAAAGGCAGAAAGGCAGATACTAAATTGAAAACTAGTCAGGGGACTGTTTTCCTTTCTCATATTCCCTTTAGTTGCACATGGACTTCTCTTCAGGTAGTACACAGTGAATTCAAACATGGTTTGCAGAACCCATGTGAAAACAGCTTCTCTTTTTCTCCATTCATTTGTGATTCATTTGCTTTTACCACAAGACTCTGATGAGCTTAATGTATATCAAGATAGTACTAATGTATGGAGGGAGGCCAGCCCTTGGGCCTGGTAGGCCCGCTGACCCCAGTTTGTAATGAGCTGGACGTGGTCCTCACCAATAGACTTAGGTGGGGTGCAGATGGAGTAGGAGGAGCTGTATGCACATAGTGTGGGTGCCATGGGGTTCTCTTGGGATAGAACAGCTCTCTCTCCCATGTTAAATGGGGGTGGTGGTTGCTGCTGCAACCCGAGGGAGGGCACAGGCTTTTTCTTCCTCAGCCTGATCTGTCCTATTCCCATTGTGCTTGAAATGAAGCCCAGGTTAGGAGCCACATTTGAAGTCAGATATTACTTCCTGTTCTGACCAAAGAGGGGACAAAACAGGTCTGTAGATAGCTTAAGAAATTACTTTGGAGTGGTCCCATTTTCAGGAGGCATTGCAAGAGAGCGTACCCAGCCCCACCACTGGCTGAGCAGCAGCTGTGCCATGGGGCATGCAAAGGCTGCCTTTGCGCTCTTGGGTTACTTTCTGTTCTCCACAGGGTAGGAGCCTGTGCAGAAACACCTGCTGAAGAGTAGTTTATGTGCTGTGACATGCTGAAACAGCAGTTCTTGTACTCTCTGAGCCCACAAAAAAACACCAAAAAAAACCACAAAAAACCAACCAACCAAAAAAAGCTATATGTGGAATTGGTCACAGTAACAAATACAGGAAATTAAGATAATGCTTGGCATTCAGAGAAACCTACACGAATAGCAAAAGATGATAGATGTCTACACACATACAGCCCCAGGTTAACATGTACGATATGGATACAAGACAATAACAACAGAACTACCAGCATAAAAAATGGCAAAAACTACAACAAAAAATTTACTTTTATTAAAACCAAGCTTTGAAAATGTGCACATGCTAAAAGGATGCCAGAAGCCATTTCATTAGCTTTGAGAAAAAACCCTGTAAGTTAAATAGATGAAATTCAAAGCTTGCAATAGTGAGCTACTCTGCAATGTAGGAATACAAGAATTAAAGTTTTATGTAAATACCTTAAAGAAAAGATAGACCAAAAGGAAAACTGCAAGAAGAGGGAATGGCCCTTGCTCCCTGCAGTGCACAGTGAACAAGTCTACAGGCTGATTGCAATGAGGATTGTGATCATAAGAAAATGGAAGTCTGAAGCAGTCACTGGGACAGAGAGCTTCATCCAGCAGCAAGGATCAGCATTCTGCTAGGGCTGTCCTGCCAGCAGCCCAGTGGATGCAAAACAACTTTGAGAATTTGCAAAAGATAAAGAATCTCAGGGCTTGAAGGAGCAACAAATAGCCTCCAAAACTACTCCAGCACAGACTTAGATCTCGACCAGTAAAGACTGGGGATAAGCATATAAGGTTTGACGCCTGGAAATGCAAATGCCAGGACTCAGTTGTTGAATGCTGGATTCATACAAGTTTCAAGACATTGGCTTGGTAGAGAGAATGTCAGCCAGCTATAAATGCCTTATCATCAGCTCTAGCTAACAAAACAGGCTTGACAAACATTGTCTTTTCCTGTGTCTCACAATCATGAAAATCAACTTTCAGCTTACAAATTTACAAAAGGAATGAAAACCTGAAAGATCAACTGATTGCAGACATGGTCCCTTATGGCACAAAGCTCCAGGTAGACTGTATACCTCCACATCTGATTAAGAAAAACCTGTTTGCAAACAAAACATGGGTCACAGTTTCCAGAACTACCACTAAGACAATGGTAAATTATCAGTCAATTTGTGTTGGGCAACCCACAAGGCACACTTCCTACCTCATTATGATCTAAGGAAGGAGCTCTGAATATTAGACGTGACTCTGTGTACAGACCACAGGATATCAAATTCTCCAGTACAACAGGAAAGGATGGTAAACCCATCCCTTACCCTCACACACAATTATTCAAATATTAGAAAATAACTGAGGATGCTTTATATTGGCCCAAGTGAACAGTGACACAGGAAAATTATCATGTTGCAGATGTCAAATATATAGCCAAGTCCAAGAAAACACAAAAGCTTAGTGGTTGGTTGAGCACCCTCAAAGCAAATTAAAATGTTAATAGTATGATCAGCTACAATATCTTGTTAATAGTATGATCAGCTACAATCTAGGTACCAGGTAAAATTAATTCTCAACACCAGCAGAGAATCTGGATGAATCCACACATCTGTGTGGGGTTTTCCTATGACTTTCTTTTTGGATACAAAAATAGAGAGTGTATTATCACAGATTATGAAGGTCTGCAACTCAGTCAAATGAATTATTCTTCTCCCAGAGAGATGAAGTAAAAACATTGCTTGTTCCCATTCTTTTATTTCCCAGGATGGCTATCATAATGCACTCATATTGCACACCATATTGTATTCTTTTTATTCTGCAACTCTCCTGCTACCTGGAATCCACTACGAGCTACTGAACACTGCTTGGAACTGAATGTGAGAGCTGCTTTTTTGCCATCTTTATTGGCAGGAAGACAAAGTTCAAACATGTAGCTACACAAAGAGTAGATTCACACCACAGGTCAATCCAGCCTATTGCTCAGCTCCAGGAACTGATGCAGAAGGAAGAGTATGAAAACAAGGCAAGCCTGGAGTAAGACCTCATACTCTCTAGACCTCAACAACTTGGGATTTCCTTGGCTGGGAATGCATCTATCCCTTTAACAGCTCTCTTTTACTCCAACACGTGCGCTCAGTTGTGTTTGAACCCATGTGAACCTTTAAGAGCCATGGTATTTTTCATCAAGGCATTCCACAGCCTAACTCTGTTTCTCAATGAAACCTTGTCTTTTTGTTTGCTTTGAAACTGCCCCTACTAGTTTCATTTAATGATTCCTTGTCCTCATATTGTAAAAGAAAGCAAACACTTGCTACTTACCTGTACAATCTGCTTGGGTCTATCGGCTGATACTTTCAACATTGATCAGTAGCTTGGTATCCTTATTATTAAAAGATCCATAAGCAATTGAAGAAAAGATAAAACTCTGGATTATGCAAAAAAGCTCAGTAAGAGACTATTTAGTATCAGGTCAGGACTAAAACTAAATTTGCTTCTACTCAATTCCCCCATAACTGGGGGAGAGGCAGTAACTCTTACCATGTCCTTAGAGGGCCCAGTTGCTGTTGAACTCAGTATCTTTCAAGACTAGGTCTGAGGTGAAAAGTGTCTTCCACATCAGGTTCCACCAGGCTCAGTATCTACTTGGTACAATTCTGCCTGACCATGGGCACTAGATCCTGGACCATCAAGCAGTAACAGTCAGGAGGTTCTGGTCTGCAGGGGAAAATGTGTTCCTATATGTTTTGTTGTACTGGTAGTCAGGGACCACACTAAAGTAATATCTATGAGCGTTAGAGTAGATATCTCTGTGTGTCATCTGATTTGCAAAGAAAATAGGTAAATGAAAAGAAAAAACCTTAAATGAAAAATACGCCTGTTATCTGAAAATAGCATTACACAAGTTTCTCTTTTTGGAAATTATCCATTCATTTTCTTCATAAACATTTACTAAGGAGAAAAGTATTTTATGAACATATGGCACTTGTCTCTGTTTTGGATGTAAAAACGTCTGGTATTTTGCTGACTTCATTTCATTGTGAGTCACTGTGTAGGTTTGTATAAACACCAGGGTATTTTCATCAATTAGAAATAACTGAGATTTTCAACATAACATTCCCATATTTACTTGCACTTGAATAGTTCTGCTAATACCCTAGACAATACACATATAGATGTATTTACTGCACACACAGGATCCCTGCTCCTAAAAAATTCCAGTCAAAGCCTGAGGACCTATGACTCTACGCTAAAGCCCCACTGTATCCATTAGCAAAAACCCTTCAAATTTTCCCTGTAAGTGGGTGCTCTTCATCAGTTAGGATAATGTGGTCAGGAAAAATAAAGTTTTTGAAAATCACATTCTAATGGAAAGAAAATACTATCAAATGAGTGGGCTGTTTCTTAAAATAATTATGGCACATACAGAATCTCATCTGATTGTTTCAGATAACCTTTCATTGTAATATGTTCCTGCATGTTGTTGGTAATTACATACCCAGACTAAGCAAATCAATTGCCCTATCAATACTCCAAGAAGTAGATTGATCCTGTCCCAGTTTTGGAGTACTGCAGGAGAGAGAGGACACCAGAAATCCTGCTTGCCTCAAGAAACTCATAAAAGTACTCACTGTAGTCATGATCCAAATTACCAGCACAACACAGAACCAAGACAGCAGTCCAGGCCACTGTGGTGGCATCCCTAGAAGTGGCAAGGGGGTGATCACATATGGCAGCACAAGAAACAGGTTAGAAGCAGAAAGTGCTTATGCTACTACTGAGGGCACTTTCACAGGAAATAGATTATGTGGGTTCAAATCCCTTTATCAGGAAAGAGTGTCTATAGCCCAGGGTTCCTGCATAACTGCTCTAGCCTTGAGCTAGCAGGTAAAATAGAGATAAAAGCCATGTGAAGCTAGCCTGTCCCATGGCTGAAATCACACTTGCTGGTCAATTTGCTTCTGAAGGAAAAACGGGAGCATCTTCCCTGGTCTCGTCACAATAAGAACAGGCACAACCTTTGCTGTTTGTCCTCCCACAAGGTGACACTAGATGGCAGCAATTGAAGTAGCAGCAGAAGCTGCAGATCTTGCTGGCCCACAAGGCACTTCAGCGACCAGACAGTCAAAAATACGGGGAACACCTGATAGTCACCTCTTCTGTCCCTACCTACTGCCGCAGAGGTATCCACAGTACTCAGGCAAGTCATGAAAATGAAGTCACCTGTGTCTTGGCGGTCCTACTTATTATACCTGATCTAGTTGAAGATGTCCCTGCTCATTGCAGGGCAGTTGGACCAGTTGAGTTTCAAAGATCCCTTCCAACCCAAATTATTCTGTGATTCCATGATTCTGTGGTTCTGTTTCTTTTCTCTACACTGACTTGCCCATATCTGATTGGCCCGTTTTGTGTCTGAGGCCTCTTAGCCTGCATTTAAATGGCAATTTTTCACAGAGTAATATGATAGAAGGTATTAACCAGTGTATTGTTATGTTTGCTTCTTTGGAGTCAAATGGGTTAGGTGTTGCATGACATTACGGAAATACTCACAAAAATGACCTTGTTAGTAAGAAAAACAGAGTCAACAAGGATGGTAATAGCTGGATAATGTCATAACTGCTGTTCTAACAATTAACTTCTGAAAGAAACTGATGGGGGGAAAAGCTGAGACTCCCCAACACAGGAAAAGTGCCAATATAGCATATGTTCCTCTTGCTTTATTAAGACAAAACTTCACTTCCAGCAAAATCACAGGCTAGTCAAAGTTTAACAAAGATGTATCAAAAGACAGTGACCAGCAACAGCATTAGTATTGCCTTTGAAATATTCATGCGCTTCCTGTCCTCCACATGCCAGTTTTGTTCGATATCTTTGCCACAGTTAAAGCTGTCTCAGTGCTTCATTACACCTGCCAAGTTCTGAAAATGTGTTTGGGGCTTAAATCTGGATATCAAGCCATCAGCATGGGAAAAGAGCACAGCACTTTACACAGTAATTGAGATTCTGACTTTGAGCTAGGGAAAACAAAATCCAGTGCTTAGTCACTGATGGGAACTGCAGGCATTTTACTCAAGACCTCAAAACTCAATTGCTGGCTGCAACTTCTGCTGCTGCAGTGTGGGGTAGTCACCTAAAGATAAGTGCCTTATACGACAGCCAAACCATTTACATCTTTGAGCAATTCTGGCAGTGGCCGAGCTGTCTGCCTGCCAAGCAGCAGGGAAGGAGAAGGGAGGGGTGGAGACATGAATTGTCACTGAGCATAAGCACACACAAGATGGAAGCAGTGGTAGGTGACTCAAGATTACAGAGACACTGTCTGCATGTGCAGGAACGGGGTTTTGGAAGCCAAAGACAATGAGAAGTTGAACTTGAGGAGAGGCATAAAAGGTGACTAAAAGAGCTTCTATAGGTGTATGAGCAGCTAAAGAAAAACTAGGAAAAATGTGGCCCTTCTGCTGAAGGGGGCAGAAGACCTGGAGACAAAAGACTTGGAAGTTCTCAATGACTTCTCTGCCTTGATCTTTACCAACTAGAGCAGCCTTCAGCAATTCCAGGCCATGAGACAAGAAGGACAATCTGGAGCAAGGAAGACTTACCCACAGTAGAGAAGGATCAGATTAGGGAATATAAGCAAGACCATGAAACTAAATAGGACAAACACACAAGTGCGGCAGGACCTGACCAATGTCACCGGAAGGTCAATCTCAATCATCTTTGAAAGGTCATGACAAGCAGCAAAAGATCCTGACAACTGAACAGATCTCATGTCAATCCTATCTTCAAGAAGGGCAAGGAGATATGTGATACCACAGCCAGCCAGCCCCACCTCAGTCTCTGGGAAGGTGAGGGATCAAACCGTTCTGGAAGCCATTTACAAACATGAAGGACAAAATGGCGATTAGAAGCAGTCAGCATGCATTTACAAAGGGGAAGGCATCCCTGACCAACCTGATAGACTTGTATGATGAAATGATTGGCTTGGTGTATGAGGAGAAAGCAGTGAAGGTTTTTAATCTTGATTTTACCAAGGGTTTCAACATAGTCTCACATAACATCTTCATTGACAAAGTGAAATACCAGCTAGATGAGTGGATGGCGAGATGGGCGGGAAAACTGGCTGAACTGCCATGGTCAAATATTTGGAATCAGTGGCATGAAGTTCAGGTGAAGACTGGTCGCTAGTGGAGCACCTCAGGGGTTGGTACTGAGGCCCATAGTGTTTAGTGTCTTCATTTATGACCTAGATCATGGGACACAGCACACATTCACTAAGTTTTCAGACAATACTAAGCTGGGAGGAGTGGCTGATGCACCAGATGAGCATGACATTGCCATTTAGAGGGTTCTTGCAGGGTGGAGAAATGCATCAACAGGAGTATCATGAAGTTCAATGAAGAGAAATCCCAAGTCCTGGCCGCAATACAAGTGGGGTCTGACCATCTGGAAAGCAGCTTTATAGAAAAAGATCTGGGCACCCTGGTGGCACCAAGTTGAACATGAGCCAGCAATGTGTCCTTGAAGCCAGCAGCATCTTACTTTGCATTAGGAAAATGTTGTCAGCAGTCTGAGAGAAGTCACCCTTTCCCTTCCCTCAGCATGGGTGAGACTCAGCAGGAATGCTGGATCCAAGCCTGGGCTCCCAGTACAAAAGAGTTCCTTAGATACTGGAGTGACTCCAGGGAAGGACCACAGAGATGACGAAGGCACAGGAGCAGCTGTCATACAAGGAGAGGATGGGAGAGCTGGGAGTTTAACCTAGGAAAGAGAAGGCTTGGTGGAGCTTATCAGTGGGAGGGGAGGTAAAGAAGATGGAGCCAGGTTCTTCTCAGCAGTATCCAGTGAAAGGACAGGGGCAATGGGCACAAACGTAAATACTAGAAATTTCACTTAAAAATTTTTTAAAAGCCTTTTTGTTGTAAGTGTGGTCAAACATTTGTCCAGACTGGTTTTCCAGAAAGGCTATAGAGTCTCCATCCGTGGAAATATTCAAAACCCAACTGGACACAGTCCTGGACAGCCTCCTGTACGTGACCCTGTTCTGAGCAGAGGAGTCAGACTAGGCGATCTCCAGAGGTCCCACCCAACATCAACCATTCTGTGAATGTGTGAATCTGTGATTCTGTGTCAAACAACTTAGTCCTCAGATGTCCTCATTGCCTTCTGCACTGCAGAGTCCACCCAAACCCTGCGAGACAAGCACTGACAGGCAAAAGCTATTCATGACATGGTGCAAAGAGTAATCACACACGATTGTCTTCCCCTCATTGTGCATGTCTGATTTGTTCATGTTGTGATCATTGCCCCAAATAGAGAAGGCCCAACAAGTCTGTGCAGAGATATCACTTTCTTAACAAGAGCAAAATATGAAGAATCATCTTCACAGTTCAGGGGCAAAGCATCTTTTTTGGCAGCTCCCTGGGGAGCTGGTTTTGGCTCACTACCTCATTTCCTCAGCAGTACAAGGCACTGTAGGATCAAGAAAATTACAGGAAAAGATTAGCAGGCACCTTCTGGACTCCTGTCTTAGTATATCTTGTGTTCTGTTGGAGCCACAAATATATAACTTTTTAAAGGAATAATTGTTGTTCTCAGAAAACAATAACTCAAAACTTGCTAAAAATAATAGAAAATTGAGATTAGTCTGAATTTGGAACTGTCTACCAGTAAAACATGTTTCAGTGTGAATAAACATTTGCTAAACTGACAGAACCTATGGGCAAAACTAATTATCACCTGCGCTGTGGTATTAGTGACAGAGAGCATCTTGGTGATGACACTGTTCTACTTGAGGCTGACGGGACCCAGTTGTGCCAACTGACACACTTTCATCAGAAATTCTGCAATATTTGATGTTATCCCTCTAAGCTACTGCCCCTCCTAAAATACTGAGAATGCTGTGAATGCATGAAAACCTCACTGAAAGTATCCATACCTTACAACTACAGGGAGAAACTCGAAAACTTTTCTGAAAGTTCAACAGTGTAAGTGACAAAAGTAGTTCATGTTATTGATGATTTCAGATAGCCTAATTCATATCATTTGAACATGAGACCAGCAGTGTTCCTTACAGTTCCTCCTTTTGGGCATAGAAGAGAAATCATCCATATTTGCCATTGTAGGGCTCAATCATCTGAGCAAGGCCTCTCTTTTTTTTTTTTTTGACAGTCGGACAAGGGGTGCTCTTTACCAGCAGATGTGAAATTTTATACATAAAACAAGGAGGCCAAGGTGTTGAAAAACCTCTTCTTACCATAGCTCAGAGTCATTTTTTCCTTAAATCAGTGTCTGTTGTCACACACTGTCTAGATTTATAAAGTTACTATCATTTTTGCTAATAAATACCCTGTAAGATTTAGTACCAATGTCAGTGGCTTCATTTGTTACAACTAGAAAGATTTTCAGCTTTTGTAAACTCTTAACTCATGATACCTTGTTCAACTTCTTAAGTTCTTAATAAATATCAGGCTGTGCTAAAAATACTATTTGTCAGATGACATTTTAAAAAATGTTTTGGGTAGTGCTCTCAAATCCTATTGAAATGTTTTGAGAATATTTTTGACTGCCGATGCACTATGAACAGCAGGAGACCTTGCTGACCCCACCAGAGATTAATGGGTTGGAATTTGTGTCTTCCTGAGGAATGGAAGACGTCAACGCTAAAAGTTCCCTTACCCCACAGATAGCTGGTCCCAGTCCTGTTGTTTTTTCCAGTCTTCAGAAAAATCCTTGGCAAGAACTATCATTTTTCCAGTCATCAAATTTCCAAGAATCTTCTCTTCACATCTCTCTTTTTCTTTGATGGACTCTCTCACCGTAGTAAATGCAGACCTCTTGCAGGAATGTGGGCCAGACATGTGTGTAAGCCAAATGGCTTATGCCTGGAACAACAGCAAATGAACAATGAAATCCAGCAATGAGATGAAATTAAAAAGGATATTTTTTTTTAATATAGAAATGTTTCTCACTTCTTAATTGATTTGACTCAACTGTGCAATTAGTTTTGGCCCATTGGATGGCCGTCTGATCATGTAGGGACACAATGTCCAATGCCACATTATACACATTTGAAATTAAATTGTCAAAACGGGCAGCCCCGCAGAAAAATTTTCACAATTTAACCTAAGACAGAAGAGGCAGGTGAACATTTTTTTCCTTTTTTTCCTCTATCCAGATATACCAAAAAATCTTGTTTCTTTGAACAGATCACGTGGCTTCCTGTGAATGAGTATGTTTTTGCCCTTTGCTGCTTGGCCTATACACACTAACATTGACCTATTACTAGCTTCTTTCAATAGCATTTTTCCTGTTCAAACGGTAGAGTTTGGGGGTTTGGGCTGTCTCACAAGTGAGAGGCTCTGATTTACAAAATTAGGCACACATTTTTAGTTTACAGTCCATCAAAATGCCATCAAAGTCTTTAATTTTAAATGAGCTGTAGTGTTCAAACTCTTACACTTGAAAACACATTTAAGTGCTTTAATAGACACCTCATTTGGGATGTACAGATTTACAACTGTATTCTGATTTTCAGACACACTTATTAATTTTCACCTATATTATTATTTTTAGTTTTTTCCATTTCTATGATTCTATGCTGTCTCTACTAAATAAAGAAATGGAAAGCTATCTGTCTTCTACATACAGTTGTATCTTGCCAAACACCCAAAAATTAGGAACACTAGTTTTTAGTGAATATGGATGACTCTAAGGAATAGTTGATGGACCCATTAAGTTCCAGCCCTCATATTTACATCTTAGTCCAGACTACTACCAATTAAGAATTCCCATATATGAAGAATATTACAGTCAATCAAAAGTAACTTCAAGAAATCAAGGAGATGGAGTACTACAGAATAGTCAGAATTACCTTGGTTCCGGTAAAGATTATGGAGAAATCCTCACAGGAGTCATTTTTAGGAAGGAGGGGAAAGTGGCTAGGAGCAACCAGCATAAATTTACCAGTGACAAACTGCGTGGCCAACCCAGTTGCCCTCTGCAACAGGAGGACTGGTTTTGTGGAGAAACAAAGGAGTGCATGTTATTTGCCTAAACATCATCAGGCTGCTGATGTAGTCCCTCATAGCACCAGCCCTGGAGACAAACTGGGGAGACATGAACCCTGGGCAGATTCTAAGATGGATGAAAGGCTTGCTAGGCTGGCAGGTTTAGAGAGCAACAGTCAACACTTTGAAGGAATGGCATTGAAGAGCAATGTTCCTCAGAGATAGGTACTAGAGCTTACACTGACCTGATGCAGGAGAACAGACTGAGGACAGCAGCTCTGCAAGGAAGTGCTGGGCTGGTCTTGGACAAGTTAAATATGAACAATCAGTGCTTCCTTCAAAGACTAACCATGCATTGGCTAAATTAGCAAGGTGGTAGCAAGAAGACAGAAGGAAGAGGTTGCCCACTATATTTGGCACTCGTGTGTCTCCATCTGGAGTACTCAGCCTGTTTAACTGAGCAATTTAACTAAGCCCATTTGGGAACTCCCCAACAGGAGAAAGATTTTGTCCAGCTAGGAATATTTCGAGCAGAGGTGTGGGGATTGAAGCAGCTGATATTTGATGAGGTGAGTCTTTCAACCTGGAGAAAACTAAGGAGGGGTCTAATTGCTGTCTTGAACTACATAGTGGGAGGTTGTAGAGAAGACTCACAGTCTTCTCAGAGGAGCACAGGAAGGGACAAGAAGTAGCAGTAAAAGGCTGCAACAAGGGAAAATCTGACCAGATCTGGTGAGGGTGGTGCAAAACTGGGACAGGGGCTCAGAGATGCTGGTGGTATCTCCATCCTTTGAGGTATTCAAAATGCATCTGGACTCTGGCAATCAGACCTAGCCATAAGTTAGAATCACTGAATCGTAGAATACCTCAATTAGAAAGGGACCCATAAGGATTAACCAGTCCAATTCCCTCCACCTCTTAGAACTACCTAAAAGTAAACCACCTGATTAATAGACCTTCTTTGTACTCTGATAGTCTTGGTACTGTGACTGCTTCCCTGGGGAGCCTGTTCCAGTGCCTGACCACCCTCTGTGTGAAGAACATTTTCCTAATATTCAAACTGAACTTCCCTTGACACAGCTTCATTCCATTTCCTCGTATCCTTGTTAGCCCTGATTTGAGCAGAAGTTTTGCCTGGATGACCTCCAAGGTCCCTTTCAACTGCAGTTATCCTGTGTCCATGTCTCTAAGAATAATTTAGGTCCTGTTTCTCACAGTGAACTAAGGAGCAGCAGTTGTCACAGCCACCACCCCAGAGACTATTGAGACACAGGATCTAACATCTTCCTATCTATAGAAATGCTTCTCTAGTCATATTTGAAAATACACCTCCTTTACTGATATTGGAAAACTCCCAAAATCCAGTTTTAACCACCTAACTGGGAAGGACTGGAAGAAAGAATTCATCAGGGTAAAAGAAAGGAGCCGGGGATGCCGCAAAGCCACTAAAATGACCTTTTCTCTTTCCTGGTCTCACAAAAGGGATTGTAAGTGTGGTGGAGTGTGGTAAGCATGGGCTGCCCCTGGACCCAGGGCCTAGCACACCAACCAGGCCACAAGCAGCCCCCTTCTGCAAAGCCACCCGGTGTCACACCACCCACAGCCGCGAGCAGGCGATTTAGGTCAACCCAGCCCCTTTCCACCATCACTATGCTTGCTCCCAATGCAATAAATAGAAAGGCTATTTTGTCAAGCCCAGCTGTTTTTATTCAAGAACTTCTCAGAGGAAGCCTGAGTGCGTAAACAGGAAAGCAGGGGCTGTTTTTACTTCACCCATCTATAGCCAGTACACACGGGTTGACATCAGGCGAGGGCCAGCTGCACCGAATGCACCCAACAATTTGCTCCCTAGGCAGCAGTACCAGCACCAGGGCAGGCACGGCTGGAGGGAGGTGCAGAAAACACAACACCCCAATACCCCTGTGCCCACCCCAGATGCCCCCCAGGTCCCCATCCTCACTGGTGGCAACAGAAAGACAAAGGGGTACCGGGAGGATCATCCTCACTCTGGAAATTCACAAACAAGATTTTTTTTTCCTGCAAGAGTGCCTGCATCCTAGCGCAGTTTGCTGATCGTGGGGGGCCTCACCCCAGACCCCCAGCACCCTCGTGCTTGTCTGATGTGAAGTGCTGCAACTAGCAAGCACTGGGAACCTATTTTTAGCCCTTGTGGACTGGAATTGCAGGCTGCACTGCGGATCTCCCTGCAGAAACTGGTGGGAAGGAAAAGCAGCACCACACTGTAATTTTGTCTCTAGTGATGGGGTTTTCTTTCTAAATCCTGCATATCAGTTTCATTCACTACTCCAGGCTACAAGAAATATGCTTCACCTACAGCTATAACATCTTCTCTCCTGCCTATATGTCACCATATAATAAAACATGAAGCAGTTTTATAGTCACTGTAGAGTTATTACAAGACATATGTGTACAGAGCACACTGGCTTATATGACCACCCAAGCGATTAATAAAACTGGTTGCCTGCTAGAAGTGATCTTTAACTAAAGGTTGAACAAAATTGGTCTGGAAACCTTGAGAATAATTTAGAGTGGCTGCTTAAATCACAGAGACACAAAGTCTGCAGGAGGTGGTTCTCCATGCAGCTTTCATCATTAATGTTTTTTTCTCTCCATGGTCTCAACACGTTTAAATAGAACAACCTACCAAATAATATTTATGTTAATTTGTTTATTTGCTGCCATAGAAAAAAACCAACAGCAACAACAGTGCTAAGGGAACAAGTGTGAATAGTAGTGAAGTAGTGCCTTAGTTATGAGTAATTTCTGTCTCTATTTTAGACATAGTGAGCAATTTCTCCTCAGTTACACCAGCCTAAATTGGAGAAAATTGAATTCTGTGAGAATTGATGACAAAATTTAGCCCACAAGTTCAAATCACCACTTCATAAAATAAAAAAAATCCAGTTATTAATTTTATTTTTTATATATGTATTTCAGCATGTTTTATACATTGCTTGTAAAATTTTCCTTGCATATAACTTACTTATATGCATAAACTAAATTTAAATTAATTTCCTTATGTGTTTTACTACTTGTTAATAACTTGAAAGCCACAACAGTAATGATCTTAACTTATATCAGAGAGTAAAAAACCATTAGCTCTGTGACAGAAAGATAGGACATGAAGAAACAGCAAGTCTGCTCTGCCAGGACAGTAACACCTTATGTTTGGTTTTTATTGTACAAATCAGGTTTTAGTGTAGAGTACAGAAAGAGCCCTCAGAAAAACAGATTTACCCCATGGTTTTCTGGATCTTCAGTTCACTATAAATAGAAGCACACTAAGACTGTTTGGGAGACATTATTTGTTCTGCATATATCCTATCATTAAGGGGGTTTATTCATTTTCTACCCTGTCTTTAATCTGGAAAAGATAAAAAATAAGAAAACAGTAAGTTTAGGCTAGAAACTTCTCTGCTGTTGATCAGCTGAGTTCATGTCCTACTGCCCCCCAGTTAATGCCCAGCTGCCTTTTAAACTCTCCTTCTGCTTCAATGCCATAGTGTCCATCTGCCAGGCAGAAGTCATATACAATGCCCAGAGAGTCACTAGATAGATTTCAGCATTTACTAACTTCAGCTAAACTCACCAGGGACCTCTATAAAGAGTTGTACAGAACTAACATAAGTCTTGGGTATTAGATCCAGGGTTTAATATTACAGTTTCCAGCAAACACAAAGGTTTTGGGGGTTACTGTACCAGTAAAAAGGCAGAAATTTCTGACAATGCAAATTGAATAGATTACAATAGACATTGACTGTTCCAGATGAGTTTAAAGTTGTTGAATTTATATAATAGAAATAAGCAGCATAAGATACCTCCTCCTGGGTCTTCAAGTGGTGTAAATCAAATATAAACTATACAAATTCAGTGGAGTTACTTTGATGCAAATGAGATTAGAACCAGACTGCATCTCTTGCAAGCAGTGCCCAGTGTTCTTCAACACCCCACCAGTATGTAAAGGAGATGGCTCTGGCCATTGATATTGACATTTAGAGAGTCTCTGATAGATTCCTTTCAGGGCAACTGCTACTACATGGTTGTCTCAAGTCATGACAGAGTGATTTCATAGATTTTCTCTTTAACATTGTGCAGGTGTCAGAGTGCAGGTAAAGAAAGTGAACAAGTCCATGCCTGCCATCAAATCCATCCTTTCTAGCTTCCCTCTGCATCAGCCATTCAGAAGTGCAGTTATGGAGCCTCTTCTCATCCCAGCCCAGGGAGACATACTGCAGTGGTCAAACTCTCAGTGTCCTTTCGTTCAAGATAACAAGATACAACGATTTCAAGAGTGTCTGCCTTTCTCTTACCCTAACCTCCAAAAGCTTAAGGCAAGGCCTCCATGCCTTTTTGGTTTGAGTATGGAAGGGAGGAAGAAAGTGCCATTTTACAGTGAAAAGTCAATATATCATTTTAAAAAGAAAAACAGTGAGGCCGATCAATGGGTCTTGCCTGGTGCACATTTATGGAAGCAATGAGTTTGTTTAGGAGAAGTTGGGAGGTTGAGCAGTGAAACCACAGACTAAGAAAAGGGACACCAGGACAGAGCCTCTTGTTCCTTCAGCCTGTAAATTTTAAGATTTCACAAAACCCTGTCCCTCCAGCAAAATCAACTCATACATAGATAAATAAGAACACAGCAGCACACAGCAGGAGACAAAATCAGCTCCTACTATTCATGCAGGCTAAAATTTGGGACAGTTTAGTTGTCAGTTCATGCACTAGGGGATGAGAGTCACATGGCTTTTCTGGGTCTGGGAACAAGAGAGTCACCAGTGTGAAAACAAAGGAGAATATGGTAAAAAGCTAGGAGCTACTCAGAGAGTCCTGAGGTACCTGTTTTCAGAAAACAATCAATTCTGGGATGCAAGGAAAGAATTAAAAAGCTCCCTGGAGCTCCACTGCAGTGTTCAGTACTGTTCCTCATGTTACCCACTACAAATAAAATGTGAACTCAATAGGCCTATGAAAGCATATTCAAACTCCCTTTTCCCTTTCCTTTTAGCTCTCTCTTTCATGTCTTTTTTCTTTGATTTCTGAATGAAATTCTGCCTTGCCTTTGTGGTCAACCATGCCAGCCATCTAAAGGTCTCTTGAGAAAGAGACTCTTTTCAAGAGTTAGTAATCATGTGCAAAGAATTTTGGTCATAAATACTTCAGGGATATTGTGAAGAATAAAATCCAACAAAAATAGGCATGTTAAAAAAAAAAGTAGGAGTAGTCCAACAGAGCCAGCTGCACTTCCTCCTGTCACACAGTCGTTCATGTACTCTTCAGCACAGGACAATTCAGAGGATCACAATCATTTCTTCTGTGGGTAACCTGCTGTTCATATCCTCAAACAATAAAAGTCTTTCTATGTTAATGGACATGATAAAATTGACATTTTAAAGACATATATAATTCATCTTTCATGAAGTATCATCAGCACCACAAGTACCAGAGGGATTTAAGAGACAATCCCTAGCTAGCAAACACCCCTGACTTAAGCTTGCACTTGCAGTTTCTGAAAATAATATATGCTTTCTCTATCTATGATGAAAAGGCATCTCCATCCTCACTGAAAAGGAAACCACAGCTTTGAAGATCACAGCAGCAGTGTGCCCATAAGAACAATAACAAAATCAAACGCTCATCTCGCCTTTGCTAGTAGTCTGGTGTCCTGTGCCTCACCCATCAGTATGAACTCAGACAGCATCCTTAAACCATCCCTTCTTCTCTACCATATAGGTTGTGGGATTCATTTTCATGGATAGCATCCTACAGCCATTTCAGCAACAGGTGTGGCCCTGCCTGGGCACCTGCCTGGGGAAAACACAGTATGGTCAGGCAGAAGCAAGTGCTTTGTGGGAATTCAGTCAGCCTCATCAAGTCCGGTACAATTACCGCCAGAGGCCAAAAATACAGAGCTATTACATCTTGTTTAATACTTGCTACCTAAGAAAGGCACTGTTGAGCAGCAGAGGTTCCTAAGGAAAGTGAAGACAGTCCCTATGACCCTCTAAGAAAGTATTCAGCATTCTTTTCTACAGTGCAGGTGTCCTTTTCTAAACAAAAATTATTTCATTTCTAATATCTGTTCGATTTTTGCTTCATACCAGTTTACAGAGACTCCCAAAGTATCCCTAGGCAATTTTAGAGTGGTGAGTTTATATGAAGTTCTCTCTGTAGCTGTGGCTCTCTCTGCCACTAACAGATGAAGCAGAGAGATTTTTCCCTTTCTTCTTTCACCGCACACAAAGTTCTGGCTAAAATATATACCTAAATAAAGCAGCCCTGTACCCTTGTTTTTCTCTTTTGTCTATTGTTATGATGGAGCAGAACTTCATTATTCCTGCCAAAGCTCCAGTGGTACATCAGGACTGAAGTCATATGGGACAGAGAGGACATGTTTACTGTGTCAACATGTTACAGGCAACACCTGTGCTCAGAAGTGGGTTTTGTACCAGGCTTTGGCTGTGGCAAAGCACTCAGTCACTACATGAGAACTTATGGCTGGAGGGCAGAGAGCTCCTTTCCAACAACCAGGAGTACCAGGTGAACTGAATTTCTCTTAAGTGTCTAAAGAAATAGCCATATTTAATGATAGTAATATCTTTGCAAGCAGTCTGGGAGACCAAAGGAAATCAAAATCCAAAAGACAAGTTTACAACATCCAATTCATTTCCAGTGAATCTGGTTCATACATCAAAATCTGAAGACAGAGCAAAGCACTCAGCAACTACTGCATTGCTCAAACTAACAATTACTTTTCTCAAGGTTTGGACAAGTAAATAAATGCTCTTATTACATGTTTATATGAACCATTTGATATGATTTATTGGTTTGTTTTGTCATTAAAAACTACAGGCTCTGAGTATTCTCATCTTCTATTGTATGTGTTAAATTTTATCAGTCACATGGATTTTCATTTGGCTCTATTAGTGGCTCCAGATTCTTGAGTTTGAATAGACCATGGAGAATAATGCAAGGATCTATTTTAAGTCTACAGCTATTTTCTATTTTGGCAAAGAGATAACTGACAGTAAATAAATATGCCATGTTTTAGATTCATGTGAATCATTCTGGATGACCTTACAGAACTCAAAAAAATAGGAAGCAAAAAAATCAACAGCAAACATAAAGAATGTACAAAGATGAACATAATACCATTGAACTGCTAGTAAATGGAAGTGTGGCTGTAATAAGCTTACTTGAATAGCTATTTGATCATTTCTTCCTTTTCATACTTGAGACCAAAATTAGTTCCTGCTGGATTAATACCACATCCAGGGTCAGCTTCTTGAAACTATTCGTGATATTTTATGCTCAATACAGAAATTAGGCCATTTCTGTATTTTTTAACATATTTCAGTTATTGGCATTTGAAGTATTTTCCTATTAGACCAGTACATGGTCATCACATGGTCACAGATGCATGAGACAAAGTGCTGCTTCAGTCTTTGAAAACCTTTTTGTGATGTGGGACTTTATTTTCCTTCAGCTCATCCAGCTCCCAGTCTACTGTTACTTCCACAGAGGTCTCACCAGTAACCCTTAAAACATGGGAGAGTATTAAATGCTGAATAGAGATCTTGTTCATAGTGTAAAGATAACTAAATCAAATTTGGTGCTTCATCTCTTCAAAATTTGCCTCACCTGCTGGTAAAGTAAAAGTTACTACAAAACAGAAGTATTACCTCTTTCCAGGCCACTCTAATGGCCCACTAGTAGAGAAATAACTGGTTTAAAGATACATTCTTGTAAGGGTGGATGTATGAAGCATCACATTAGATGGAAAGTGGCAGGATGAATTTACTCTTTTTGTGCAGTTGTTATTTCACCCATTTCCCATTTTGTCCATCTAACCACCAAGATTACGTAAGTCTTTCCCCTACTAGGAAGTGGGTTTACTTTAGCTGGTAGTGCTCCAGTTAATGTTATTTTTATCTCTAAAATTGCTAAAATTTCTTAGAAATCCTATATGGGATGACATTATCTTATTTGGCCCATATTTTTAGAATATTTGATTGTTTTTCTCAGGCAAAAATATGCAGGCTACTCCACTATCTATTGCACTAGAGCTGAGCTTATCACCTTTGATGCAGAAGACATCAGGACTGACAAGGTCTACCCACAGGACAAAACACCTGCTCCTGAGCTGGTGACCTGTCCAGCACAGGAATCACTGCTGTCACTGATGGCACCACACAGCTCCTTTCTCACAACAGAGTGAGCCATAGAGGTACCTGAGAAAACAAAGTTTAGCTCTCAATTACATGAGATTGTCCAACGATAAATGAGAAGCCACTTAGACTTTTCTTCTTTGTTCAGTTCTCCCCTCCATCATCTTTGTTCTTTTTCTCAACTTAGAGGTATTTTACTGCATCCATTGCTAAGTCATACCACAGAGAAAATCAGAGTGTTTAGTTGTATTCCTAGGAGCTAAAGCTCTTGAATACAAATCAAGAGTTAAACCTGCAGTAGGTACAAATTGATATATCTCCATTAATTCCTTTGGATCTATGCCACTACTCTGGTTTTCATCAGGATATCTAGTGGGAAAATTTTCAGATGGGTTGTTTTTTAATACTAAGCCATAGCAAAATAGTCCAGCCATAGATCTCTTCCATGGAACAGTCTTCATTTTGAAACACAGATTGTCAGCTTCCTTTTAAAAAATGTAACAGCCTTTAAGTTCACTCACAGGTTACTTTTTTTTTTTTTTTGTCTCTGAGGTTTTGGGTCATTGGGTTGTTGTTTTATTTGTGGTACTTTTTTAGAAAGCTCATAATTCATATATATCCACACCTTTCAAAAATCACTCTGTTGTTCTAAAGGAACTTGCTTTCAAAATAAAGAACTCATCCACATGTCCTGTCCTTGTGCTGGAGTTGCTGGAGTGGAAATCAGAGCTGCAGCCAGTATACTTTAAAGCTTTTTTCACTTAACAGACCACTTAGTTTACACAAATTGCATACTTGCTGGTTTCACCTGTCCAAATTGCAAAAACAAACATCTACAAAAGAGCCAAAGTAAAATCCGAGCATGCATTCAGAAGATGAATGGCACCAAAAACTAGCTGTTTGTGGAAAGAGAGCATTTACGCTTGCATTCAGTGCAGAGTTATCAATGTGACAGCTTCCTTTTGTTACTGCTATGTATTGGCTATGATTACAAACCACCGCAGAGCTGAAAGCTAAGAAAAACTTCCACATTTCCCAAATTATTTCTGGACTACGTGAAGGTCAAAAGGTCAGATTCTGCTCCACAGCACACCCACCAGCCTGACACAAGTGAAGCGGCTCCCTTGTGGGAGAGCAGGCTGGCTGGTGCCTGATTCACTGAGAGAATTTAAAGGAAACTTTTTCATAGGTTACACAAGCTCACCTAAGATGCTACAGGGGAAAAGGAAGGAAACAAACCAAACTAATTCTATTTATACCAGGTAAAATCTCCCAGTTGAGTAGCCATGGGCTTGAGTGCTACAAATCTTTTTAATACCAAGTGTGTTTTTTGCCACTAACTATACTTCCGGTATCTCTGCTCCCATAAAGCTGCATCTCCTCCCCAGTCTCAAAAGACCATGAGTTCTTTCTCTTCAGCCTCCATCACCTCATTTCAGATATTCCTCTCCTGCTGTAACTGTATCTATCAAAGCAACTCTGCAGTAGGCATGCAATCAGCACCCAGGGGAGCGTTGCAGCTCCAGAACCCCTCCCAATACTATGTGTGCAGTTTCCTCAATCCCACTGAATTTATTTTGTTATTTTTCTCCTCCCTGCCTTTCCCCAGATTCTCTCCCTTCATATTTATTGCATAACAGCAGACTTTCTACAATAAAGCAGGAAGAAAACTGAGTCCATCACTAAGCCACATCACTGGCTTTATTCCTTCTGCCACTGGACCCCATATGTGCTTTGCTTTTCATGCTCTCATGTAATGGAGGGTTCAGGTGTTTTTGATGCTGCTGCCAGGCACTAAAAGCAGAGTGATACAAATGTGAGGTAAAAAGGATCCTTCAATCCCTAACTGCAATTGCAGATAAAGCTGGGAATTCTCCAGCACACACCAAGCAGCTGCTGCTGTGAACAGGCTCCAGAGATGTACTTTGGTGCATTCTTGGCCTGACTTAGTGCCTCATTCTAACTCAGTTTTCAGCCACAGTCATCCTTGTGCTGGCTCATTATTACAGCACTATAAAAATAAAATGTTTGGACAGAACTGAAACTGCCTCCTAGCTGCCACTCTCATTTGCATAGCAGGCTATTATCCTGTATAAAGGCTGGCAGTTGTTTCCATCCTATGGCTTCTCTGATTTTCCTGTCAGATTATATTTCCCTCTAATGCCCTTTGTGTACCTCTAGTACAATTAACAGTGTGGTTACTTGATCTCTGAATAGAAAAAGTCATATTCAACTCAGCAGGAGTCAAGTCAAAGAAGCATAAGGTCTTCTGGCCTTGATCTGCTTAATTGACTTGCTAACTGAGATAACACTGAATTATCATATAAACAATGTTCCTAAGTATTTTTCTTGATTTTTTTTTTATTGTGACAATTAGGAAAATAGATGTTTCATGTGATTAAAAAATGTGTAGGTATTTACGCAGTTAAAGGGAATTAATTAGACGTGTTTTAATTTAGATATAAAGAGGCTTTTCAGCATTTAATGGAGTGAATTGCATCTGCTCTTGACACAGATACTTTTTTTTTTTCTTTGAAATTGCGAATAAAATGGATGGGAAAATAAACAACCACAAGCAAGACATTACGGTCCTCAAAACTATAGAACTCTCTAGCTTGTGGATTCATTTCAGATTTTGCTCAGAAATACACTTCCAAAATACATTCATTCTTAAATGTTAAAGCCACTGATTCTAGCCAATCAAGTGAAGGCCCTCTGACCAAAATATTAAGGAATACTCACTCCTTCATCTTTATTTGGTGTTTATATTACAGCTCTGGGCCTTAATGGCATCTTTGAGGCAACTGATACCTTTCACAGTCATCTTTAAGCAAAAAACGACCAAAAACCTTCTGCAAACAGAAACTAAAATAAGAGGGTTAGATGAGAGCCTGTGCAGGAATTGTGAAAGACTCTTGTAATATACAATCTTTTAGGAACAGTTCTCAATGTTCCTCAAGCTGCACAAGCCACCCTGCCAAAGGACACCAGGGTTGCTTGTGCTGGAAGACATCAACACCACCTTATTCTTACCAGACCTGAACAACTGAGATCCAGGCCTCAGGTCAGCCTATCCATTCTTGATTAGGATTTCTGTCAACGTCCTCAATAACATAATGACATTAATCCTCCAAAGATGCTGCAGTACTGTAACATTTTAATTTTGCTATCCTTATTGGTCCAGAACAAGAGACATCTTACATATTATTCATATTGTCTTGGGCTGTGCATATCTATAAATAAATAGAGCAGTGAAGCTGTTTAGAAATCCTGCATTGAAGAAATTTGGAGCTAGTCGGTTTTCACAGTGATCAGACTGTAAAGGAATTAACTGCATCTAAAAAGAGAAATACTGGTGAGAGTTCAAGTGAGATATAGTCTGACATTTTTGGCCTAGACTGCTTTTGTTTTCAAATAATTGTGTTTGCTTCTCAGAGCAGGTGAGGAATAGGAATGTGGAGAAGAGTGATCAAATTTCATCCAAAAAAAATACTGAGGAAAAAAGCAGCCATTACATTAATCCTCATCTTCAGAAAAATTCTACTTCATGTCAGCAGTTGGTAAAGGGAGTAGGCAAAAGGTGACAACTGGGTAATCTGCTCTTTCCATGTCCCTAAGCCTCAAGAAAAACCCATTATCCTTGTCTCTGCCAAGATTTAAATTTTTAACCCTTCAGCTGATGTACAGGAGTTACACTCTGCTCAAAGGAGAAAACCATGATTTTGCCAACTGGGAGTTGTCTTGGCACCCTGTTACCAGTCTGGTGACCATTTGTGTCAATTATTACACTCACTCACATTTTTTACTTCCAGGTAAAACCTCTGAGTGTCTGGCCCACAGACAATTCTCTTTTATCTTGGTGGGAAGATTTCTGTTAGCCATCTAAAAGTTAGGCACCTCATCCAAAGAGGTGGCCCAGGCACATGTGACAGGGTTCATTCCTCCCCAAACAAAATAACTAAGCTGGCTCAACTCCAGGGTGACCTCCATCTTTGCACTGGTTATAGAGCAGGCTAGACCACTAGCTTAAACCATACTTCAGCTTTTTGGCACCTAATGCTAGAGTAAATGGATCCCACCTTCTTGACTTGTGTGGCCTTCAGGCAACCTCCAGCTGCTCTGGTTCCATTTCTTCTGGAGTGTCCTGACCACTGTAAACTGGCCAGAGCAGGTTGTACCTACATTGTTTGAGAAGATATCATGGCACTATAGACCAGTGTGGCTGCAGAAGCATCTGCCTATTGAACCATGCTTGAAATGGTCTTCAGGCAATTTGTAAATCCATGTTCCCTTTTTAGGCCATTTTTATACAAAGTTTACATCAGAGTAACTCTAACACCTTCATTAATATTATCTGAGGTGTTGAGGTTACTCCTGACCTTTAGTAAAAGGAGCATACAGCCAACAAATTTTTGAAAGAGAAGGTGAGCTGAGCCTGTTTTCATGCAAGTCATATCTACAAGATCTCTACTAAAAAGAAAGTACTCACTGACTTGAAAGCCATCAGATTCTTAAACAATATTCCAATCCAAACAAATTGATCTTTAAATTGGACCTTTTGCAAAATCGGCTCTGCCATTGAGGTACGTCTGGTGATCATGAAGTCAGATTATTTTTTCTGTGCATGAGTAATCCAGTAAACTTGCAGATTAACTCTAAGCTCTGCTGCAATTTAAAAGCTGTGGACTGAATATGCTCTTTTCAGTCCCTGCCAACACCAGCTCACTGCAGGATTAACATATATGTAGCATTCAAACCATAGGATGTGTCTGAGAGGACAGTTCACTGTAGTCCTTAGACCACAGGAGTGCCATAACCTGCCTTCCAGTCATCCCTAAACTTCCCCACAGTGAAGCACAAGTGAACAAAGACTAAGGAAGGAGTGAGCTAGGGACCTAGTCTCTAGACCCTCCCCAGAGAAAATACAGGGAGACAAGCTCTGCTCTGGGTTAGAAATCTTGGATGGGAGAGGATGGAGTGGGACTAATCACCTTCTGGAAGTGCCTATTCACTGTTCCTTGTGCAGAGATTGAAGACAACTATTTCAGGAGACACCTCTGACTTTTAGATGGCTAAAGTCTGTCAAGATGAAACCCATCCATCCCTGGACAGCAGAAGCTAACATTCCTGTTTTTTCAGCCAGCTTGTTTGTCTTTGCCCTGAAATGAACTCCCATTAATCTCAGAGTAAGCTGTGGCTGAGAAGTAGTTTGTGAATCTGTTTTTTATCTTTGCCACCTTTCAGCTCTCATTTACAAGCTTCCAGCTCAGTCTGGGTGCCTGGCCATGGCCATGTGCATAGGCATGCTACCAGGCATGCCAGGACTCTCCTCAAGAGAGGGAGCTCAGACACCAAGCTGTGTAGACACAGCCTTTGGCATCTCACTAGAGAAAGGGCAAGAGAAACTTTATATTCCTGGAATGGCCTTGATTTCTTACAAGAATATCTCAAGTTGTACTTATTTTCTTGGGGTTTTTTTCTTCCTGGAAGGCTGTTCTCTCTGTTTTCATTCACTCATGAGAAAAGGAAGAGAAACAAATGCCATAGGAGTAGGACATGAAGGAGTGCATGTAATTTGGTAAAGACTGTCTGAGTGCTGAACCCAAGTACCGCTGGAATCATAATATTTACTAAACTTCATATTCAGGGCAATACCCCAAGCTCTATTTTTTCTGTATTTTTTTTGTCCTGGCTATTAATAGTCTATATGACACCCATATGATCAAATAAATCTGGCCACTGTGGAGAACCCCATGGAAGTGGCTTGGTTGTGCTGTGTGTGGGCTGAGTTTATGAGCAGGTTTCAAGGAAGCTGTTCAGGGGTTTCACTGCCCTCCAGGGAGTGTCTTGCACTGCAGTTTTCAGGGTAGGAGGGAGAGAAGGGAAATGAGACCCCCTCTGTGGTGGCAATACCTCTGGCTGCTGCCACCCTGGGGCCAGAGTGAGTCCAGGACCTTTGCTGTCCAGCCCTGCTGCTAAAATACCTGGCCAGGGGGAGCAGTCTCTACCTCTGAGTGAGAATTTAATTCTTTGTTTGCAATTCTATTTCATCCCATTCTGAAACAGTGAAAGAGTAAGACAAGCTGGTAAATAAAATCTGGAGTTGCTTATTCAGTTTTTGCTTCTTTTCATTCTGTCTCCTAGAAACTAAGAGCAAGTTAGTCTGTTAAGACTAAGGGCTTGGATAACTAGGCTTTCATAATTATTACTTTTTCTTAGCAACAGACTACACGGCAAACTATTAATATTCCTTGCTAAGATTCAAAAAAATATTCTTTTTCTGCAGTTAAGCCAGGCACTTTTTTAAAAATCATTTTACCTACAAAATTGGTAATGGAATTAAAAAATGTTCTGTGCTTTGCCTTCCCCCAAGAGACCTTGGCTAAGTACTACTTCAGATAGTGGCAAAACATACAAGTAAGTTGCTAAAGGGACTATCCAGGCACTAAATTTACTGCAAAACAAACAAAAGTGACATAAGCAAATAGGTGAACTCTTGAAAGGGGCCCCAGCAGGGCAAAGATTTGAGGGTTTTTCATTGGTTTCTCTGGTTCAGAAAGTTTAATTTCTCAGCAAAAAAACTGGCAGTGCATGGCCAGGCAGTAGCAACTAGTCATGTTAACAAAATAAGCAATTTTAAACGATTCAGTCAAGCTAGCCAAGGGAAGTGGATGAAAAAGGTATTTTTAAAAGCTGTTCTGTGCACTTGAAGTGTCTTTTTTCATTCCTCTGGTCTCCAGATTCCATCCAGGACATGTCTTTGCACATCAACAAAATCTAGATGAAATCTCAAAGACTGAAACTCTCTGCTGGGGGTTTAGGAGGAACCTGAGTGATCATAAACCTTGAATGGACTGCTACACAGGAGAAATTTCATTCACAGAGTTCCTTTGCCATTTTATTAAGTATCTTTTATTTACATTTTGTAACTATATCTTCTGCCTTCACCATGAAACCTCTTAGCAAATTTTCAACAATGGATCTTCTGTATAATGTGCTTTTTAAAACTTCCTGAAATGAACTCTTCACACTGTATATATTAGATAACTAATATTGTATGACAAGTCTTTTGACTGCATGTTTTTTGAAGAGCCAGAGGAGTTCATTCTTCCTATGCATCTCATTGGAACATATCTCAGAACCATCCATCATGTGCAGATCAGCAAGGTTGTCATGAATGAAGAAATAAGAGTTTTAAATTGCAGTCCTACCACCTGAGAAATACACTGCCTTTAAGACTTAGCAGGGTGTTAGCATTCCTGTCATGAAACCTTGAGCATCCATTTAAGCGTAAGGCTCTGTCTGAAATGCAGCATTCTGCAGGATTACCTGTATGGATCACAGCATGGCTTATGTACGGATGAAGTGGCAGTTGCTTTGTACCTTTTATGTTAGATCTGACTCTGGAATTTTACCACCTGAAGTGTATTTTATTGACAGTTCAGATGAGCAGTGCTCATGTCCTGTGAGCAGCAAGTTGAATTGTCAATACATGAAGGCAAAAGTGTGTGTGCTGTGGCACTGCTCTGTGCAGATGGCCTTGGCTGGACTGGCTTCATTTCGCCAGGATGATTAGGCTATACTCACTATGTAAATGTAAACTTAAAAAGTAAAACCCAAATCTTACTTCTTGACTTGATCAAAAGGCAAACATATCTGTGGTACGAAACTGATCTATCAAATGTATTCTTACTTAAAAATTTCCACCTTTAGAAGTGGTTTATTTGAGAAATACATGAAGGTCTCATGTATAGGTACTTCAGAGGAAATTAAGGAAAAATATTAATCCATGCACATGAAAAAAAACGAAGTTAAAACAGGGCTTGTGGAAATCTCCAAGAAATGGCGTTCCTTCTCGATATTATTTTTTCATTTTATTCTGGAGTTGGTTTCTAAAGGCTGTCATAACCAGCAGGCTCAGCAACAGCCACAGTTAAGGTCCTCGGGTAGAGGATTATACCATGTTCAAATAGCTTTGGACACATTCTGCTCAGCTCTGTTCTTGGCATTTGGTATCTGAAGAGACATTAATACTGGTCCTTTTCGAGGTTGCCTCATCATTCTTCAGTCCCACACACGTATAATATCCTTGTAATTGTCTGCCTTTTCCAGATGCAAGACAAAGCCAATGCCTTGAATTTGGCAGAATAGAATTCGGTAGCTGGTTTTTCTTTAGAGTGTTTTGTCTAGCTCCAGCATGGAGCAGGCAGTATAAAACCGTTCTGTTTCAAACTGAGTCTCTCTTTTCTTTCTCATAACTCTGTACTTATTCCTGCCATCACACAAGGCCCAATATGAAAGTAGATGCCATTAAAAATCAACACCTCTAAACACTGCTTCATTACAGTAGCAGACAGACAATTTGTACCAGCAGAAGGGCTCAGATATGCTGATTAGTGTTATAATTGATGGCAAATATTTATAAAATCAATCCTAAACTCAGGATATATCTATAATATTTTTTTCTCAACCTTTTTCTTTCCTTTATATGTGCTCTCCCACTCTCTAAAACACTTCCACTCACTCCACATGGATTTTAGGATCCTGTTCTAACCTGCTTCCTTTGCACTTTTTGAAGAGGGTTAAATTTCATCCACTTCATGTAGTATGCTTTGACACTTCAGCCACTACAATAGAAGATGGAAAGTAGGCAATGCATATTCACAGCTCCTGAAACAAAAGAAAGCAGTAAAAGACATTAGAATTGCAAAATGAGGCAAGAAAAAACACATTTTTTCCCCAAGGGAAAGGAAGTACTGTTTTTATCTTTATGTAGAAGAAGGTGATGCTGCAGTCACCTAACACTTTAGTAAGATTAAATGTTGATGATATGACTCTTTGTCAGCCTTGAGAAGGTGAAAAAGGCACCTGACAGTCACACAAGGAATACAGAACAGTGGCAATAAAAACATGCACATAGTTGCCACTCCTAGTTTGGAAGCCTGCTGGAAAAATCCGGAAGCTTTCTACACTAGGTTTCTCTTCAGCTGTGCTCGGCTCTGTTATAACTTCATAAATCTTGTTGTTGAGACAGCTGCTAATTTTTTGCACTCCTGTAAGTCAAACTGGAACCCACAAATGTGCATTCACAGTGTTACCTAAACAAGAATTGCTAAAGCCACCCAGCATGACAAAGAAGCCAAAAGTAATTGTTCAAACATTTGGGGGATAAGCAGATACTGAAAATATTCTTAAAATTTTGTTGTGATTTTTATGTTAGGGTGCACAGAAAAAAAGAAATTATGAAGATATATTAAGTAAAAGTGACTGTATTACAAAATGAGAATAAACTAAAATGTATCTGCAAAATACTACCTTTATTATGCTACATTTTTAATGTCTAAAAATAAACCCTTGTTTATTCAGATTTGATGATAACATTGACTCACCTACCATGCAGCAAACCAAAGATTTCTCTAATGTGTTTGTTTTGAAGAAGTAACTTGCAAAACAAGAAGTCCTTTTAGTGGCAATAACATTTTATAATGGCAGAAGGGCTGTCATTTTTCAGGCTGGGAACACAAAATAGCACTTCATGTTTACCATGTTCATAGTCATCAATCTAAGTACCCTGGAGTGGAAGACTTGAAAGGCTTTACATATAAGCTGCCTCATATGGCGTCGCACGTGTTTCCTCATTTGATATAAATAGCTTCTGGTTGTTCTTTTCTCTACTTGGCTTCACCTCTTCTGAGGTCAGGTATTGTGCTGATCTCGTGCATGATGAGGGAGGTCAGCCATGGCCATTTGGAGATGCACAGGCTGACTCAGTGCATGAATCACGCTATAAAGAAGTCTCTCCCTCAGCTTTTAGGAAAAATACTCACTAGTTTCAGTGAAGATTCTTGTTAACAGCAGTCACTTTAGAAAAATGCAACTGGACTAGGCTTGTTGCTTCTATTGAGAGGACATCTCCTTAAAACAGTGAGATATGTCCCTGGGGTGCCTGGTGTTATGCTTTAGCTGTATAGCCTTGCACCTCCAAATATTTCCTTTCTTCCCTGTGAGAACAAGTGCAGAAGCAAAAAAACTGAGCTAATAAAAAGACAATCACTAGACTCCTTTAGCCCCTCCTAGACTGAGCTAAAATGGCCAGCCAGCAATAAACAAGAGCTGGATGACTGTATCTGTACAGCATTTGTCCCATGATGTGGGATGACACATGGGAAATGACAAGTATTCTGAAAGCAGAGGAAAGATTTGGAGATACAGTCAGCCTGAGATCAGGAGAGATGGATTCAGATCCTGACTTTGCCACAGGCATCTTCTGTGGCATTGGATAAATCACACAGTTTCCCTGCACTCCAGTTTCTGGACGTGACATCAAGATAACCCATCAGGAGGTCCACAGGGAAGGGGTGAGCACAAGGTGGTCTGCAGTCTTCCATTAGCATCTGGCTGTCCTGCAGCTCACACACGCACACTGCAAGTACCACTGCACTCGAGTTAAGCTCTGCTTTTTTCTCTTCTGCTCTCTGCTTCTTTTGTTCACTCAGCAGCAGATCCATCTGTGCAGTGGTCAGCCCTTCCTACATGCAGTGCCAAGATCTTGCAGGCACCATGGTACTGCGAGCAACAAAGAGGACGTACCAAAGGGCCCACCTGAAGGCTACGCCATGATGTAGGCACACACAAGGGCCATGTGTGGGTTTAGTGGTGTACCAAATTGCTGGTCAATTGCCTGTGCTCAGGGTGGCTATAGCAGTGTCCACGGCACCAAGTAGCACAGTGAAGTTCTTCAGGTTTGCCTGATGTCACTACACAAGCACCGCTGGATCAGTGTCATTAGCTGTTAGCACCAGAGAGGCTGATCCCTTCTCCCAGCTCAGTGTTACAGTAGGGGAAGAGGTGTGGGGGTGTGAAATGGTCAGTTGTTGAATTATAAAGTGAGAGCAGCTACTCCAAGCCTGAAGGTATGAGGAGGCATTGGCCAAAACACTTTCCTTAGGAAAACTGCAGACGCGAGAGCTCGGAAGAGGAGGGTGCACACACATACCCCCAGCTCAGGGGCCTGGGTTTGCCTTGCAGCCTACATAGTGCCAGCAAATACGTGGGAGTGAAATTCAATTGTTCAACACCACAATCATCTCATTCAGTCAGAAAACCAGCCTTCAGACTAATCCTCCTCAGAGACTAGTTACGAGAAAAGTTTCAGCTTGTAATGTTGTCATTTTGGTTACACACATGAAGACAAGAAAAGGAGTGGCTTGACTTGAAGTGTTCAGCACCTGCAGCTCCTGTTGACTTGACTGGCATTTCTGACTACTTGACACTTCTGAAAACAAGACCAATCCTTTCACAACAGAAGAGGATTCTTTTTTTCTTCCTTGTAAGCAGAATTCACACATAAATCATATAGAAACTAAAAAAAAAAAAAAAGTTTAGGACTGAAATCAGGCAGATGATTTTCAGCCCAAAAGTGCTGAACACAGCACACAGAGATACAGATAATCATAGTAGTCTCCACTTAACACTGCAATACGGTGTTCCACCACAGTACAAAAAAAGAAATTACTATAAGAAGCTATTGCAGCTGCACTAAGTGATTACACCAGGTAGAACACTGTTAAAGACTCATTTTAACTTCATCTCCTCACCAGTCTCACTGGGATTTTTTGCTTTGTTATTCTTTCGAGCAAGTATAAACTGGGTTTTTTGCATATTCCAAACCCTAATGTTCAACTTCATTTTTGTATCTCTAAAAAACAAAGCATTTTTGTACTCTGAAAAACAGCAACTTCTGATTTAAATGGCTCTGAGCAGGCATTCATAATTGAATTCCACTACAATTTTTGAATATAACCACAGATAGGCTGTTTGTTTTTTCAAGCTAAAATTAGTTATAGCCACCAATACAAATGGTCTGCATTCATGCAGGTTTGTGTAGTGGGCTGCCCACAGCACCCGCATGGTGCCAGATACAAACTTAAACTAGCAATTTGGAAGGATTTCAACATCAGCCTTCCCGATTTCCACGTCGAGGGGCTTTTTTGAGTAATTAAAGATTACCTAGCTCTTGCTGGAGGCCACCAGTGCACTAGCTAGAGTCAACACTGAGCTTTGGAAAATTGTTGATGCCCGTGTTTAGTCCCAGTGCTCCATAAGTTGTGATAGAGTGACAGGGCTCATGGTAGGGAAGAAGCAGTTGCCACTCACAGGTGCCATTGACAAGGTTTTGCAGCTGCTTCAGGGGAGGATCACAAATAAACTGGAAAAATGCCAGAGGAACCTATCAGAAGGTGTTGCAAATTTTATTGGAAATTCTTTGCTCTGAAAGGAGTTTTCAATACTGTTTTATCAAAATTGAAGCAATTTTGTTATCCTAAAGCAAGGTCTGGTACTCCGTATTACCATGAGAGATCCAGGCAACTCAGTATAATGTGTGTTTGAGTCTGCAGATGATCTCCAGCTGACAGTGGCTGCATGCCTGTTAAAGGGTATGCATTCAAAATATCTTCAATAATAAGGAAAAAGTGGTCTTAAAAGAATAGGGTGCAAGGTTCCAGAAGGTACAAAGTCATTAAGTTAGGGACCAATAGAAAATCCCTCAAGTATGAGAGCCTGATGGGCAAAGGCAGTGTAGACAAAGGTTATTCAGAAGAATATCTGCAGCCTACAGTAGATCACAAGGTGAACATTAGCATGCTGATGTGAAAAAAAAAAATACTGAAACACATAGTAAAATTTTGTGTAAAACCTCTGCAGTCCTTGGGAAAAAAATGTTCTTGTGAGAGTATAGCACAATTCCCATAGAGGTAGAAGCTCCTACTCATTTGGACTTCTTCTGTGAAGAAGGGTACACTGACATGAGCTGCACTTTCTGTCCAGGGTAGGGAAATACACCTGTTCCTACTTCAGTTCACTGGCAGCTGCCAGCACAGCAGCAGGAAGTTGTCTTGTTTGGCAGCAGAAGAGAATCAGTTGATGTGGATAATCAATACTCCGCTGTCCAATGTTGGAAACATTAGTGCCAGGTAGCAAATAATGTCTAAATCGTCTGTTAACACAAGTCATTAATAGCTAATTGGAAAAGAGAATCAGCTCATAAATTATTCATAAGTAGAAGTAAGTTTTATTTTAAGCTGCTGAAATTTACAAGAGATAATGTGAGCTCCATTCCCAGCCACTTTCCAGACTCTGGATTTCCGCCATTCATAGCTCAGTGGTTTTTGTATTCAATTTTTTTGTAAGAACCACAAGAAAAGGGTGTTTATGTGAGATAAGGCACCAAAAGCCTAAAATCTAAGTGGTTGTCTGTCCTGCACTTAACACTAAGTGTAGGCTAATTTTCAAAGGCTAAAAACAAAATGTTGCATATTGTATGAACTGCTCAGCAAAACGAAATCTATGCAAAAATTTTTAAATTGCTGCTGCTACACCAGTTTTTTTACAGAGTCCTGAGTTGTTCTCTCCTCCCCAGTCAGGTGCAATGCATGTAATTCTGAAAGCTAAGACACCAAGAGCCATTACTGTTTGGTAAATCCCCAAAGTGTCGTGTGGTACAGTATGTACACCTGGATATACAAAATATCTGAGAGTAAATTGTGAACTGTAACTCAGGGAAACCCCATAGTGTATTAATTTCATGGGATGGGGTAGTACAGAAATTTAATGAGCTTCTGCTGGAAGCATAGGAACCCCATTTAATCCTGGGGTGGGTAAACGCCCTGTTCTGCCATGTACCTAACCCTGTAGCCACAGCCTGGAAAGAGGCAGTAGCAAATACATCACAGGCCAGTACAATTAATCTTACTTTAAGTATCTATGAAGCAAAATGCCAAAGAGAACATTCCTTCATAACCCTAAACATATCTGTGTAACTTTTAAGACTTTAAAACACCTGAAATCCAGAAACTGTAGTAATAGGGAAACATTCCTGGTATGATAGTTTTTAAGCATTTAACATTATGCAAAGATGACAACATTCTAGAATTATTTTTACAAGTATGTAGAGGTGATTACCACTTACTAAAGTCTACAGGATTTTTCCACAATGGGATCTTTGGCTGAGAAAATCAATCCCAAAGTTCAAAGTTTGTAACAAGCGATTAAACAAAACCGTGCAACGTTACTGTGAGACTGGTGACTGGTGTTGGCATTAGGATCATCAATGATAAATCCATCTTTAACATATTTAAAAACTCTTAAAGAAAGCAGATCAATTATTATTTTTCAAATCTTTGTATAAAAATTAATATTTCTACAGAGAAAATTGTTTTGTTAATTTATAATTTATTCCAACTTGTAAAATCCCTTAGGTACAAATATGTAAATATTTACCTAGCCAAAAGTGCTTTTACTAAGTCTCTCTTCAGGGGAAAAAAAAAAAAAATCCCAACCAGCTATTGTTTGTTATATAAAAATAGGAAGCCCAGTGGAATATTCAACAAACTGGTTTCGGTCACCCCAGGGAAGCCCAGTAGGTTTAGCATAAAAACTTTAGTTAGCAGCTGCCAGGAGATATTTCACTGCATTTGTGTGACATTCTTTAACTGGTTTTCATACATTCCAGTTTCATGTAAATATATCCACATAGAGCTAATGTTCCAGTACAAGTAAATGTTTGAGGCTCAGCAAAGATTAAAGGGGTACCATTAACCTCACTCTTGCCTTCAGCTGGAATATTTCCTGATTTTTTTTGAAGCTTTTATGTATATTTTCTTTTCTATAATTTAAGAGTAAAATTAATTTAAATGGTTCTGTTTCTGGCAATTCATTGTCGTTTGAATGCTAGAAGCCACAAACATATTATAGGACCTGAGTAGCCATGACATTGTCATACTGAGAGTCTTAAAATAAAGGAGAAAGGAATAAAATTACCCCTTGAACCCCATTTCAATTCAAAAGAGAAAAAAAAATCCCAGGCTTGTTAACATAAATAGTATGTGCAAATATGTATAAGACAACAGCCCCTTGGTAACATTTTTCCCACAGGAGGGAATTCCTGCAAAATTGTAGGCTATGTGCAGATACTTTATTTTCTAAACAGAAATTGCATTATGCCAAAAGACATATACATTTCAACCACTATTAGGGTGTAATTAAATTATGTTAGTTATCTTTGTTTGTGATACAAGGAACAAGATTTCTGTTGAAAGCACAAGGCGCTCCTAAGTTAATATCCTTTCATCTCACTAAGTGTCACACTGTAGGTGGTCTGCAGTGCTTTCTTTATACAGAACTTTTCACAGGATTTGCTTAATTCAATGCTACTTTTTAGCTTTTGGGTCAAGTGAAAAAAAATAGCAGGAAAGCCACTAGAGGACAAATTCCTCTTTCACTTAGCACATGTAAATCCTGTTGAATGGGGAAAGCAGGACAAAGGCTGAATACTGTGCCTTTGACATAAGGAGAAATACAAATATTTCATGAACAGGGCAACAAATGTCTTTGAAAGTTGCAACAAAGTAGCAATTTCAGTAAAACTGCAGAGCGCATTATTTCCTATTCATTGAAAACATATGTTGATGATGTTGCACATCAGAAACAATCAAAAGTCATTTGATTTCTTATTTCTAAGACTAAAACAGTAGCTTACTTTTTAATACATAACCAATTGTTACAAAACATCTGGTGAGCTGTACCTTTCATAGTTTATAGACAAATTCTTGCTTTAAAGGCAAATTGGAAAATTTTATGCTTTCTTTTCCCTATAAATGCAGTATTTCCTCAGCCCCAGTAGAACTCCTTTGCCTTGCTTGCTCACTATTTCCATGCTGCTGGTGGACATGGATATTGTACATAAGTCTTTAAAAAGAAAAAAAAATAGATTTTCTAGGACAAACTCTTCCTCTCCCACTCTTCACTTCCCACCACCCTGTTTCTCTTGCACTTCTTCATGTAACATTTTGCTGCCTCAGTTCATTGCCCAGGATGCCACACAGCAGAGTTGACAGCTTGCACTGCACGACTATTAGCACAAAGTCTTCCCTGCATTAAGAAGAAAACTAATGCCATGATAAACACTTCCAGCATAAAATGTGAAACTGCTTTTATTTAAGAAGGGGTCACTACATTTTATATACTCAGAGGACATAAATGCTAAGAAATGTTATCCAGGTCTCTCTTACTGTATTAAATGTTGGAAAGCTTTCTGCAATGTTGGATTTAGTTCATAAATCTCATTCCAGAGCCAAGGATTCTCATATCAGATGAAGTTAATGTGATTTCAAAACTCACCCGCTGACCCTCTGACATACAGAACTTGAATTTCTCAAAGGTTTATGTAATGAACTGAGGTATACCAAAGTAGAAGCCTCCAAACATGCAGAGCAATATTTTTAATCGCTAATAATGCAACTAAACTAGGTTATCAAGAAATAATCCAAGACACCCATACGAGTCTTCACAATGGCCAAGGCCAAAAGTGCCAGAAGGTTCAAAATATCAGGTCTCTACCAATGAGAGGAGCTGCCAATGCAGGTCACTGCAACAGTCCTGGGACACCTCATCAGAAAGCAGCACACAGGCAGCAAGGGAGAGAGCACACACTGTACTTCATCAACCTGACAGGTAACCCAGAAAAGAGTAGCAGAAAGCAAATCCACAAAGAGAAAAGTATGGGCTCAGTGATCATCCAGTAGCAGAAAGAAAAAAATTCTGAGGAAAGATGTTAAAAATTATTCCTAAGCAGGAAAGTAACAAGTGGCACCAAATCCATGTTTAGCTGCAATATGAGCAAGAACCAGAGGATGTGGTTTTAGCAAAGACAGATGTTACATAGAAGGATGAGGCAACAACTGTCTAAATACAGCAAAAGAACTTACGGTCCCCAAAGGCCCAGCATACACCAAGTGCACCATAACCCAAAGCTTCAGCACTCACCTCAGACATGTCAGAAAGACAATTTGCTCCCGGAACCATCTGAAACGGGTATACATGTAGCAATAGTAATTAGGGATGAGAATTCATGGACATACCACATCTCATAAAAATACGCGTAGATTTGTGGTTTGCAGAAATATGTGTTTGATATATTTGAATGCGAAAACAAGGAAAATTTTAAGGACAACAGGAAATTATGTTATAGGTACCTTAATGTAAGAGGAAGAACTTGGAAGAGATGGATCATCAGAGAAGGAAAACATTCAACAGATGATGTCAAGGAAGGCCAAGTGTTTCATGCCTTTTTCCTTTTTGTTGTCACTAAAATGGCAACCAGAACAACTACAGAAACAAAATTTAAAAAAAATATTAAAATAAGGAATGAAAAGTATTCAGGTAACTTGTAAATCAATGGGCCCTGTGAAAGTGACCAAGACATGTCTGGAAAACTGACTCATACAAATTCTGAAACATTATCAGTTATCTTTGGAAAGATGTAGAGGACTGGTGACATAGCAGGTGACTGGAAAAGGGCAAATTAGATGCTTATTTTTCAAACAGATGTAAAAAGGAACCTTGGAAATAATAGGCCAGTTCAACTTTTAAGTCCCCTTAAAGTAATGGAACAAATAATTTCTTAAAAATACATCAAAGAAAGAAAAGGCAGTTAAAAAAAGTGGAGCACGTGGTAGCAGCAAGTGTATTTGTAAATTTCCAATTCTGCAAAACTAATCTAATTTCCTGCAAGAACTGGCAAACCTGTTTTGTGGATGAGGGAAGGACCATAGGGAAAGAAGACAAATAGTAAATATCATATAGCTTAACATTAATTAACATGTAGTTTGACCTTAGTAAATCTTTTGACACTGCTTATTATGACATTCTCGTAAGTAAGCCCAGAGCTGTTGTACATGCTATAGTTCACGAACAGATGCAGAACCAGACACAGAGCAATTTTTGGTGGTTCACTGTCAAAAAGAGGTGTCCACTACTATCAATATCTTCCTGAATTACTTGTTTGATGGAATAAACATACACAGCTATATACATATACACAGACAGCAGAGAGATACATTGATATATTAATATGCATCTTGTGTATCTGAATTAACTGCTGGTAACAACAGTTGTGAAAAGTCAGAAGCTCAGTTAGGGATGGGACTAAAGGCCAGAATGATTTTTTCAGAAATTCAATACAGATTGCAAAAGATCAGCATGAGATTAAATAAGCTTTATAGGTAGGTAGAAATAACCAGTTACAAAGTACAAATAGAGAATGAAAGGAAAGCATGGTTACTGGAAATTAAAAGCAGTCCACAAGTCACCACACTGAATTTCTATCAAAACCCAAACCTCATTCTGGACATACTGGATGAAGGGATCACTCTAAGGCATCTGAAGTTTTTCTCCCTCACTTCTTGGCATTGGAAAGGCCAAGAAGAGTCTGAGTTTATATCCAAGGAAAACAGGAGCTTTTGGTTAGATTATGATTGGAGTTGTCTCCACAAAAGTGGAAGAATTTGTGCTACTTTTTCTGAGGGAGAACATGAGGCATCCTAAATTTCCACAGAGGAAATTCTGAAAAAAGTCTTGTCACAGATCATTAATAGTTACAATAGATTACTTTGAAAGGTTACATTATCCTATCAGTGTAATTACTCAACTTGTAGAAGAAATATTTGCAGGAAAAAATTAAGTGAATTAGTGCTGTCTTTGAGCAAGGGAATGGACTAACTGATTTGCTGACATCTACTACAACCTCACTGCCTGGGATTTTGTATCAGCATTTGACAGTAGCTATTTGCATGGAATTTGTATCTTCTGCTTTAACTGTGAGCATCTGATCTCATCCAGCTGTTAATTGGCCCATTTCTTGGCATTTTTTTCTCTGGTATGTCTGTATCTGGTGTAGACAATGTTATGGTCTCCTTCATTCATGGAAGAGTAACGTCTTCTCTGACTTTTTCAACCCTTTCCAAAAGAAGTCTGCAAAACAAAGTATGGAATCCAAAGCATCCCCTGCAGGGCCTGTGAGCAACTATCTGGTCCTCAGGCTTCCCAAAGGAAGGCAGAGAGTTGTCTGATGTGCCATGAGAGTGCTTGACGGCTCCATGGTCAGCACTTGCTGCTGTCCCATTTCCCTCTCAACTCCTTGCCTGTGTTTGTCCACCAGCTCCATTCCTGTCCAATGTGCAGTGAGTTCTCTGGGATGAACCTGCCTTTTCTTCCCTTTGTTCATACAGTTGCTATCAGGCTCATGAGAGAAATCCCGAGGCATTACAAGTAATTCATTAATGCTGGTGATAGTGCTATTAAAATTTGCTGTTTACAATTACTCACATGTAGTAATTATATACACTGTTATTTTCCATTTGTTCAAAATATACATTGGGAGAGAGAGAGGTAATATTTAATCTACTCTGAATAACTGATTTGCAAGGTTAGTTCAGATTTTCAGATATGAAATATTGTGTTCTTTTTACATGAAGTACAACATTCATTTGGGGAAGGCAGAGATAAAGGGGGGGATAAGGCTTATGTCACTTGTTGTCTTTCTTAAGTCTTCAGTGAACTCTTCTAGGGAAATATTGCTCTACTTGTTATTCTTATAGCAGACAGATATTAATTCCTATCTTGCATTCACCTGCTTATCTACCACATTACAGAGGGGTCCTGCCCACATTTAATCTACTGGTTAAATGCCAGTTTAATTCTTCCACGCTGTAGGCCACAAGAAATGTGTTCAAAGGACAGCCCCTCATATACACACACCACAGTATAAACATTTTAATGAAAGAGAATTTTTTGTAGGAGGGGAAAAAAGTTCATTTGCTTTGAAAATAATGAATAAGCTCTCACTGAAATGAATCTTTTATGTATACCTTTATGTTTCTGATCTGGCAGCTTTGAAGTGGTGATATCATCAGTTTTAGAACCTGGAGTCTGGCCATTATTCTCTGAAACATGCTTTACAATGGAAAAGACCATTTGCAAGCAAGTAAAACAATACAGAGAAAAAAAATTCAGGTACTTTTTGAAGCCCGCAGATTTTTTATTCCTTTGCAACCTTTCTGCCTGACATACAAAATATTCTGTGTCTCTAATTTACCATACCACTGCTCTGCTACTCTCCTGCTGCACTAGGATACTAGAGCTACTGATGGCAGAGTTTAACTGCAATTTTACTTTTCCATTGGAAGCTGCTTGTGTAATTCCCACTGCATGATGCGGTGCAGTTGTTCCTGACAGAGCTTACAATGCACCTGCCCAAGTTAAGTGTGTATTTCTTCAGTTCCTCTTGCACGTAAGCATAAAAGCACACTGGTGTAAGTTCGCACTAAAACCCAAAGTAAACTCACATGAGGGGTTCACAGAGATGGGAAACTTGATCTAACAGCACTATGCATGTTGCATTTCTTACAGGAGTTACCCCAGTTCATAAATTTAACTCTTTCTATGGACAGAGGAACTGAGGCAGAAGCCATTAGGCTCAGCGAGCCCCAGAGGTTGAACACTGACCCCAGCGGAGCAAAGGCAGTGCTTTTGAATCCTTTCCTCCCCTGGCCCATGTAGTTTACTTACCCAAGCCTGCAGTGAGAATCAGAGCTGGAGTCAGGATTCAGGTACACCATGTTTCTGCACACAGTCTGGAAGCCATGACTTACTATGTGGGCCTGGAGGGCAACTTTCCAGATTTGGAGCCACACCTCCAGCCCACCGCTTGCACTGATAGTCCCTGCTGGTCCCTGGCTGGTTGAAAAGAGTCAGCCTGACCCTTCACCTGCAGATCCCCAGTGCTCCTCCTCCTGTGAGGGCTCACCCTCCACTGCCACAGAGCTCCAAGGTACCCATCATTCCAAAACTGCTCCAGATGAAACTGGGATCTTTAAACACACAATCAGGTTTAAGCCATCCAAATATGCACCACAAGCTGAACTGCCACACAGGTTTAAACCAACCCAGTGTTAAGAGGTTATTTCTTTAATGAAACATTCAGAATCAATTTCCTTCTCTTTTTATAATCATTTCATGGGTTTCCAAAAGAGCAGAATCTGTATCAAAATATGCTCCAGATAGTCTTGTAACAGGAACTCATTTTGAGGGTCCTGAGTTCTGAAAGGCATAGATCCTTTTCTGTATATAATTGTCAGATATGTGTTGGAAGACAGAAGCTTTTAATAGTAGTGTTTAACTCTTCTGTTGTGCAAACAGAAGACAAAAATTGGATCAGATGTCTGTAAGTAAAACCACAAAAGGCTGAAGAAAGACTTCTGAGGTAATCCAAAGACACACTACTTACTCCAGCAATTCATATTCTTCAGTGAACCTTAAAGGCCCTGGGACATGGACTGTCCACCTCTGCTGATGAACTGCATTTAAGGGTACTGCTGGACTCCTCTACTTTCTACTGGAGCTTGTGCAAGTGGAGGGTCAGGCAGTCTGGAGCACAGCTCTTCTGAGATCACACTCTGATTATCCCACTCTCAGCCTTCCTCCTACTTACACCAAGTGGGAGGGAGCAGCAGGCAGAGGTGGCTCCATAAATTCATGGATCAGAGTCATTATGAATATTCTCTTGATTTGTAATTAAAAAGCAGCATCTAGCCTTTGGATCACAGGAATTAATCTCTGGCATTTGCAGTCCTCAGATTTCAGAAGTTTTTTGTGTTCACATAAATGCTTAGCATAATGGACTCTGGATTATTCTATGTGCAATCAACTTTAATATCAGCCCTCTAATCCTGAAAGCAGATGAAGAGATCACACATGGCAGATTTCAATACATAACACTGTTCTCTTTAACCTGAGGTTTTTTTATGTAACCAAGATCAGCTTTGAGGCACCAGGCCTCTGGAATTGCCTACTATTTTGGTATGAACCCAGAGATAACACAAGAGCCCTTTTTTTTTTTCTCCACATCCCACAGCACTTCAGAAATTTGCAAAACCATCACATACTCTGCAAGAAAGGTAAGGGGCCATATGTGGCTGGATTCATTTCTTGTCATGGTGTTGGTCTCTCCATCTTGGCCAGTCCTACCTGCCACAGTCATGGGAGAAACAGAGGCACTGACAGAAAGCTAATCCTCTCACACATGACATCTGAAACTGTCCAGATTTGTTTCTCTCTCACTCAGATAGAGAATCAAGACTTAGATGTAGACATCAGCATTTGGACCCATGAACCCCACACACTCTCTCTGAGCCCTGACTCCCTGAGAACCCTGTATTTCCCTCCTCCCCTTTGCTCCCCCTTCACTCACTTCTCCTTCAGCCTACAGGGCACCAGGCCTACAAACAAACACTGCAGCACAAAAAACACAAATGAACATGTAACACCCCACAGCTTGCAACTACTTGTGGATATTTTCTTCCGACTCCCTTGGATAATTCATAGCAGGGGCACTTTGGCTCTGCTCAGCTCCTGCACACAGCCTGCATCGCTCTTTGTGAGAGGATTATGGCTTTTGCTGGTTTGCTACGTGCAGCTCTACATAGAGCTGCTGACAGTATCCAAGCAAGAAATAAAATGGCCTGTGGTGCATCAAAGTCTGCTGGACAGCCTCCAGTGTTTTGCTTCAGCCAGAATTCAGTGCTATTTGTTCGTTTACCTGAAGATCCTTTCTGCATGTTCGTGTGAGACCAAATCATCCTCTCGGAGTACTGTAGATTATGACAGTAATAGATAAGCAGTGAACAAGATGATGAGGGCTGTTGTTCCTGTTGTAATGGCAATCTTGGCCATTCTCAGACCTCAAACTCCCTGCATGTCTGGTCCCTGCAAAGATGCAAGGCAGAGCAGCCCAAAAGGCAGCCCTTAAAAGCAGGCACCAGGTGAGCACAGTCCTCCTCACAAACATGGTCTAAGCAAACATGGTCAGTCACTCCAGCAGAGAAAATATATCTGAAAAACTGGAAGGATCCACACAAAAGCCCATGACAAGCTGAACTGCCTTAAACATTTGCTGTGATTTTCCAAAAAGAGAAGTTTAAAAAGTCCATTACAATTCTGATCATTGGGGTTTTGATTCCATTGTTCCATTGGCCTCATTCAAACACTTTCTTTTCCAAATCTCAACTAAAATTGCTTTTCATTTAATAATACTTTCTTATTTTCTTTTTTTTTCTGAGCAAAAGTCTGCTCTTTTTACACTTGCTTTACAAGGCAAATTTGGCATACAGTTCAGTTGCATATCCTGATGTCAGCTTATTGAAGGCAGGTGCACACTTTAATATATATGGGCACAGAGACCCCCTTCCAGACTATAAAATAATACTGGGCATGTCCTCATGTGCAATATCTCTAATTTTTTCTATTCGTGAACCTAAAAATATGAGCTGTTCTTTTGCCTATACACATTACAAGTGAGTGTGAAGAGGAAGGAACCGTATTTCTACATTACACAGAGATGGTGTTAAAATTACTCTATTAACATTTTTTCTACTATATTGTCTTTATGTGACAGTAATGTGAAAAGGAAATGTTGCTGTGATGTTGCACTTCCATTTCTAACAAGAGAATCATGTTAGAAAATACTCCATGGCAAAGTAGCTTCAGCTAGCCCAACTGCCATCATTTTTCTTAATCTGGAAAGAGGTGGTCCAGCATGTTGTCAAACAAAAATCCTTCACTTTCTATTTAGCATTCTTACAGAATTAATAACATACAATGGGCAATAAAGGAGAAAAATTATTCTGTCTCTAATGAAATAAACAAGGCACACATGATGCCCTTCTCAGAGATCTATTGTTTGGTGTAGTTTTTTTTATTTTGATAGATCTTCATACAAAATGAGATCACCTGTGAATGGTAGAAGAACATATTTTTTACTTTTTAAAAGTCAAAAAAATATATCATATATTAAATGGTTTATATAATTTCATTCCCATTTTCTTATGTTCATTCAAACATTTCTAAAGGCCAAATCTGATGCAGGCAGCAATCCCATTTATCTGATATTGTGGCTGTGCCCTGTTCCAGTCCATCTCCTGATGACCTGAACCTGCTGGAGCACAGAGCTCTTTGTCTCTGAGGCACTCGCTCATGTTTTTGTCTGTGAAAAAACAATATCCAAGAATAATCAAAAGAAGCTCCATGTAGGGCTCATCTCAGCAAGGGATCAGGTGGCAGCTGGAAATGTGAAGTGTCCCAAGCTCAGATATGTCTGAAGATATTCAGCAACATACTTTTCACTGATTCATAGGGCATCTAAATATGTTTGTGAGCCTATAAGGGCCCCATCAGCAGTATCTGAAACAGGCCAGAGGCATGTCCTTGGGCACCAAAATTCAGTTTTCCAATCTGCTAAATTGTTAGCAAGGTCTCTCATATGGATCCAGCCTGTGCCACCTAGCTGTCCCCAAAAATACCCTGCTTTTGGGAGTGAATGTGAGTCAGGGACCATATGCAGGAGGAAGCAAGAAAGCAGCTCTCATGGCATGGAGGAGGAGAGAGCAGAACCTCATCTGCACCTGCCCTTTGGTGACAGGTATCCTCACACCAAGAGGGCGGCTCTGAGCATGGTCACAGCCTGAGGAATTCAGAAAGTCAAAAGTAGATTTAATACACAGTATTTGTGGGGGGTTTGATTCCTTTTTTTTTTTTTTCTTTTTTACTGAGAGTGTGTTTGAGAGCTAGTGGATGTGACTGACCAGTAAACCCCTACAGTGGAATAAGGCTCAGAGGAGATGGCCAACAGCAATGTTGAAACTGAGAGAATAATGCAGAGCAGTTGACTTCATTTCAGCACAAAGGGTGCTGGGGGGATCTTTGTCTTCAATAAACAGCTACCAGCAGCTGAGTGGATCAGCCAGTGGTGTAAATGCCTCCCTGAGTTATCCAGACGATTATGAGGGGTGTCAGCCCAATACAGAGTATAAAAATTAAACAACTAACAAAAGTGTTTTGAAGACAACAGTGGGCTTGAAGTGGCTTCAACAGACTCATCCCTTCCTAGAAACTGGGGATGCCCAGAGTGATGACAGTGAGTCATGAAGTCACATAATCATAGAATATCTCAAGTTGGAAGGGATCTGTAAAGATCATCGAGCCAAATTCCCTGATCCTCGCAGAACTACCTAAAACTAAACATATGATTAAGAGTGCTGAACAGACACTCCTTAAACTCTCTTCCAGGGACTGCCCACCATCTCAATGGAGAACTTTTTTCCTTATACCCAACTTTCCCCAACACAGCTAGTACAGTGATTATAGAGACACAACACAGCTATTACAGAGGCCAGTGATGGGAATCACACCCATATTGTAACTGAACTTTGTATTGCAATTGCTATCATTTGCTAAGTGTGACTTACATAAGTACCGTGTTTTCAGAATATTTTATATCATTCTACTAAAACAGAAATCCTGTGTAATGTAAAAATAAATAATTTTATATTAAGCATAATTCATTCCATGTGTGGAATATCTAGAGAAGGTGGACAGAGAGTATTGGCCTCTACCAGGAAGATCACACCTTTTCTTTCAGCAAAGACCGCAGCACCATGGAGCACCCTTTCTGAATTTGGGGTTTACCTGTATCAGCTGCCAAGATGCATGCATTCCTTAATCCTTAAGTCATACCAAATAGGGACCTGGGCTTCTAAGTCCTCTATGCATACCTGTAAGTCATATCTACAATGTTTGATTCAATCATCTCTCAATTCCAGTCAGTTCGCCTGTGGTGTCACCAGTGTCCTGATGTCTTCTGGTTCAGATGGTAAATACGTTTTACTCATTTAGGAAGTTTATTTTCCCCTTCTCAAATCCAAACCGTCAGGACAATGCATTTCTCTTAACTCATGGGTTATGAGGGCAGCCCATTATAAAGTCCTGTACTTTTGAAAAGCACAGGACTATACACAGCAGACCTGCCTTGGATCCCTGGAAGGAGCAGCAGGCCCCTGATCTGACCTAAAATTCACATGCGAGAACACCCACCTCAGCATGGGCAAGAGATGAACTTGGGCTTCAGTCAGAGGTCAGACCCAGACCAGCTCCTTAGCTGAACTTACCTATGATTACCATACCATTACATTACATTAAAACCAATTAACTCCTGTAGAAGAATTTCGTCCCATTTTTCGAAGATTTGAAGGTCATCCAGCGACTGAAAACAGGCAAGACACAATCAAAGAATCACAGAATCATCAAGGTTGGAAGAGATCTTCAAGGTGATCTAGTACAGTGGTTAACCTAGCACCACCATAATCACTCCTGAACCATATCCCCAAGTGCCACATCCAAACGGATCTCAAGCACTTCTAGAGGTGGTAAATCCACCACCTCCCTGAGCAACTTATTCCAAAGTCTAACCACTCTTTCAGTGATCTTTCAGTGAACATATTTTTTCTATTCTCTAATCCAAACCTTCCCTGGGGCAGCATAAGGTCATTTCCTCTTGTCCTTTCACTTGAGACGCGTCAGAAGAGACCAACTCCCACCTCACTAAAGCCTCCTTTCGTGTACTTGTAGACTGCAATGAGATCCCCCTTGAACTTCCTCTTGTCCAGACCAAACACCCCCAGCTCCCTCAGCTGCTCCTCACAGCACTTGTGCTCCAGACCCTTCCCCAGCTCCGTTGCCCTTCTCTGGACACGCTCCAGCCCCTCAATGTCTTTCTGGCAGTGAGGGGCCCAGAACTGAGCACAGGATTGGAGGTGTGGCCTCAGCAGTGCCGAGTACAGGGGGACGGTCACACTGTTGCTGATACAGGCCAAGATGCCAATGGCCTTCTTGGCCACCTGAGCAAGTGCTGGCTCAGGACAACCTACTTATCTAGAAAGCAAATGGGAAAAAAGTGCTGCTGTACCACAGTAAAACTTGAAGATTGTAGCCATGAGGCACGAGCTCACTTCCCTACCACAACATTTCTGCACTTACAACTACTTGCCTGCTGTACAACTCACGTGAACCATACTACACTCTTCTGATAAACCCCTGATGATATCAACAGTCAAACAAGCTTCTTAACAGAGCTATGCGGTTCAGCATTTGTTCTTCCATTTTGAGCTGCAGCTTTCCTGCTTGCACATCTAATACATGCATGGAACTCCACTAGATTTCATCCCCTGCTTCATTACTGTCACATCACAACAGTCTGGCGGGAATGTTCTATTCAAAAATCTGTTATACCCATCTTCATTTTTTGTCTTCTTTTTCTTCATTAATCTTTTTCCTGGTAGCAGAACAGGTAATATGTAGCAATTCGTTAGCTGCTTCAGTGCTATTGTGGCATTGTTCTCCCAGATTTATAAGTGTAACAAAAGGAATAGCAGAGACACAGAAATTAGAAATGCTTATTTTTAACTATTTATCTGAGACTGACCAAATCAAGAATGGAAAACTTAAGTATGTACATGCATAATTCATGAGACAGAAAAAGTTGCCTCCTTGATCTCTCACCACTGAGAAAATAGTTTGTAGGTAAGGCTACCTTGTTGATATCTGTGCTCCTTAGGTGTATTAGAAACCCATGCTCTAAAATCCTGTGAATACTCATTTTAAATTTTGTACTATGAAGGCAAATGCATTGAAGTAGAATTCTACTCCAAGAAATTACTGTAAAATCAGTACCTTTTTCACTCTGTTTATCTTTCCCATGCACAAATTCAGAGACCTCTCTTCTTCCATTAGTGATAATGGGAGATATTTTCTATGTTTTATTCCTTTTATCATTGAAGGGGTCACACTGGTAAGACAGTTATACATCATTAACAGCATTACAAAGCCAAGCACAAGCTCCCACACAGACTAGGAAGATACAAGTACAAACCGGAGACAATGGGGTGACATAACCCAAGTATCTGAAAGGAGAGTTTTGCCTGAGCAACATTTGTCCTGGAGCTGAAGAGGGTCGAGACAACAGGACTAGTTTAGTTTTCACTCCCCTTGTTGAGTTTATAGCTCTGAATGTCAGAGAGAGCAGAGAGAGCTTGTCTCTTCACAAACTGGGAAGTTTTTGAATTAGAAATATGCGTTACAGTAATAAAAAATGCCAAGAAATCCCTTTAATATTTTTTCTGATCAAAGCTGAATACTCAAAAATTAGTCCTGAGACTCTCTTTGTCATCAAAACACTCTCTCAGCTTCCAGAGGTGATCCCAGTTTTGAGCCCAGCAGAACCTTCAGGCAACAATTTCACAGGCAGCTGACTCAGTGCAACATCGCATTTCCACTAAAAAGAAGGCATTTCATGCTTCCTCTCCAGTTCAAACTCCTCCCCCTTCCCTTGTTTTACTTGACTTACTTTCCACCAGGATGGCTGGTTCACAGAAGGGCCTGATGAGCCAGCAGAAAGTAAACAGCTAGAAGATGACCAGGAGTGATAGAGGAGGGTGGAGGAAGGAGGCACCTTACTTTTTCAGCAAAAATAAGCCGTAATAATGTTCACTATCTCTCGGGGAACCACAGCCTCAATTAGATGTGAAGAACTGGGCAGTGCCTATCTTTTTCCATTGTCTCTAAGCCCATCCTAGAGCACTGACTTAGCTCAGACATCCAGCTTTTAGACAGCTACCCTTGGGTAAGATCTACACTCTTTAGCAGTATTTGATCTGCCAAGTAAGGGTGGACTTGCTTTGATTTTATCACATTTCAACCAGGGACAACTTTGGGTCCTTTTCAATCTGTACTCAGTAGCACTGCAGTGATGAAGAAACGAGTAAAATATGAGCAAATATTTACAGAGAACCTTGAGATTTTAGCCTAATTTTGGAGCACTCTGAGAGCAGTGCAAGCATCCTCAGTAAGACACAGAGTCCAGTGAAGATGCTGTGAAGTCAAATCTATTTTCACTTATTTCTACTTTCACTTATATTTTTGCAGCGAACTTACATCCATACATTCAGCAGAGTTGAACAAGATGAGAGAAACTAGTCCATTGTTTCAAGGGAGGAGAAAGCTAGTGTCAGGAGTGAAGGTGTGCTGACTGGCAGAGTGTGTGGTAAGGTCAGATGTTCGACAGTATTTATACACTGAAAGCAGGTTAGGCAATCTGCAAGAGATAAAAAATTGTCCTTTTGACTCGGTTCAAAACCCTTGGTCTGTGTTCACTGATCTGATTCAAGTGAGATTTCTATGAAAGTACTGGTGGAAAATAAGGCAGTGAAACACAGTACCTTTGTAAGCACACATTTTCATTAGACTTGGATTTTTAAAGAGGGAAGAAAACAAAAAAGAACTGCCCGTCAAACCTGCACCTCTTGAGGCTGTCTCAGCATAACTGCCTCTAACTTGCTGAGCATCTTGAGACTCATAAAAAGACGTTCAAGGCATTTTTATACTAACACAACAGTGGATCCACAAAAAGACCAGCATGTCATGCATGGAATGAAAAATAGCAAGAGTTCAAATATGAAAGTAATGAGTTCAAGTGAGCAGAACCAGAAAAGAATAGGTCCAGGAAACAGAACAAGTACATCTTGGAAAAATCAGTCTTTTTTTCTCTGTGGTCCAAGTTAGACTGACACTTGGAAGGGGTTGCCAGATACTATATGGTTAATGGATTGTCCTGGACAGCCTTGTGTGATACTTTTTGTGACTCTCATACAAAACGTATTTGCGGAACACTGACTGAAAAATCTCCTGTGCTGTGGAAGATAGTCCTAGGGTTCCACAATTCAGGTTGTATATGCAAAAATGTTTGTGATTACCTGAATCAAAGAGGACCATTCTTTATTGAAACTATTTAATTTGTTGCTCATAAACCATTGATACTGTTGAGCACTGCAAATATCTTTACCTTTTAAGCACAAGCTTTTAAAGGAACCGTTCACAACATGCCTTGGTAAGAGAAATTTTTCTTGGGTTTTCTCCAACCATTCTTGGTAATGTGCTAAGTTCTTCCATCCATTACCTTAGGAATAGGCAACACACTTTAATCTAGAAGGTGGTTTCCTGTCCCTTCATTATCTGGTTCTTTAGCAAATCTTTCTGTGTTAAGCATTGTTTTTATTTCTAACTGAATACATTAGGACTTAAAAATTTTGTACGGACAAAGTAGGTGTGGTACTATTTATAAATCAAGGGCAAGTTATGCAGTTTTCATAAGGTGGTTTATATTGCATATTTGAAATCTGGAGGTGTTTCAGGAATGTATCATAAAACCACCTTCCATAAACTGTCTCTCAGGAAACACTAATGATAACAGAGGCAGACAGATCTCACTTTAAACAAGTTACCTTGTACCCTTGATATACTAAATTTCTGGAATTTTTTTTACCAGATTGAAAATCTTTCCAACTTTTTGAAGTCTTATCAACTAAGTTTTCAGAAGATTCACTTTACTGCTAAGATTTCCAAACAGTCAGTAATGTTGAGGCTATATAGCTGCATAAATCTTGCCTCATAAGTTTTACAGATTTATGAAAATCCTAATTGTATACCATGTACTGGATAAAAGTAAAAATAATTCCATATATAAAATAATGAATGTATACATACTACTTAAGCTTCCAGACCTCAAAATAGTGAACTTATAGATGCCAGCAAAAGATTTAACATTTGTGCAGTTTACTAAATGTGAACTGTAACTTTTCTGGATTTTACCTCACTTATTATTTTCACAGAAAAAACGTGTGCAAAGCTTCATGTCTGACAATGTGGGTGTCAGAAGCCTGAAAAGGGTGAAACAAATTGGAAAAGTAGAATGAAAATATATAAAAACCTGTAAAATTACTATGTTCCCTGACTGTAGGCAAGAGCTATATTTAGATCTGGTAACCATAATGGGATATTGGTTAGAAGATGAAGGACAAATTTCAATACATGTTCATTACTTTAAAGAAATTACACCTTGGAGTAAGCCTTTTATATTGAAAAAGTACAGTAGTAAAAAAAAAAAAGAAAATCTTTAGTGCAGAAAGTAGTTTACCTAGCCTATGTTCATTTTGCTGCTGTTGGATATAACTGTGTAAATAAGGAATGCTTTTCACAGCTAAGATTCTCAATTTTTCCCCCCTTCAGCAAAGTCAGTTCACACCATCATGACCAGTTCTTGTGTGAAGAAGCCCTGGGAGAGTTCCATTTTATTTAACTATACTGAAATATTTTTCTTGCATGTTAAATATCCAAGGTCTAATAAAACCTATTTACCATCTGACATTTATCTCGCTTGGGGTTTTTTTTGGTGGGAGGCCTTGACAGCCCAGAGGAATAGCTAGGATACCACAGATAAAACACAGATATTGATTTTTCACAAAGGAGCATTTCTTCCAACTGTTTCCTAAGTATTTGAGTTTAAAGCATGTTAATTGAAACACAGCACACATATAAAGTACAAACTATTTTTATTCCTTTACACAATTCCTTCTTTTTGCCCTGATGTCATAATCATTCTGACTACACCAATATCTACTGAAAACCATCTGGATTTGCAAAACTAAACACAAACAAACACCTGTAAATCAGAAAATCTGAAGTAATAAAAATAAACTTTTCCAGATTATTTTATAATGAAAAGGAACTACTGCTTTGAGGAACTCTTTGTGTAACTCTTCAGAGAAATTACATTATGGATCTTGGATTATGATGTATATATCAGCACAGTTTGAAGTTACTATGTTTTGAAAGACACCATGTCATAGATGCTTAAAAAACACTAACAATGAGAGAGAAACATTAAAACAAAATAAAGCTTTACTGGGGCTGAATCTGATTCAACAGGTTCAGTTTTCATCATGATGCACTTAATGTGAAGCCAGAATAGTAAAATGCCTGAAAGGAGATTGTTTATCCCCCCACCTCCTCTCCCCACTGTCAGCCCTATCTCCCAGAGTCCAGCTTGGAGCCTTGTTTTAGTGAATTGATACGGAGGGGTCTGACTTGACAGTGCTGGGTTAATGGTTGGACACACAGGGACCAGGCTGGGACATAAGGCAGCTCTGGTATTATTGTAAAGAGGAAGAATGGCAGAACTGTGTTGTGAAGCTGAAGTCTGTACGATGTTGGCTTTCGGGTGCAGACCAAAGAACAAACATTCCCATCACATGAAGGACTCTTCTCAAGTGAACAGTGGAAGGATTTCTTCATCAGAGTCATTCCAGCAGCCACAGCTGATCATGTTTTAGGCCTGTAGAAAAGTTTTTCATAGGAATTAGCTTGGAGAGCAGCAATCATGAGGTAATTCTGTTTTTCAAACAATAGGAGCTTGAAAACTGCTCAACTGCTCAAGTATGATGGAGTAGGAGGGAAGAATGACAAACTCCATAACTCATCAGCCTATAAATTTTTTAATAAATGTGCCAGCTACTTTCAGGGTGTGTCTAAAGGATGCCCTCATGGAAAGCTGGTGTGTGGATAGGTAGAGGCACAGGTATAGGGCTGGCAGACTGACTTGAGATAGGTCCCAAGCCACGGACAGAGAGAAGTAATGTACAGAGAAAGAGCCTGAGACACGATGAGGCCACTGCTTGAGGAGGTGTCTCTCAGCAGGCAATGGCTGGGGAGGGGTGATCAGCCCAACATAAGAGCAAACAGTTATATGGGCAGATGTCACTGGTCAGGTATGTTGTTAATAAGGAAGCAGAAGGAACCTTGCTGTTTGTCCTAAAGGACTAGTAAGTCCTTGAGCATACCCCCCACCAGGCTTCACATTTGGATGGAACCCCAGCGACAGAGGTGACAAATGGCAGAAATGCTAAATGCCAGCCAGGGTATCTACCCCCGAGAGGGGGCACTTAATCTGCTGATGAGACTGTGAGTCGTCAGGAGGATTTTGAGGAACTTAGTTTGCCATACTAATTACATCAAAGAGGAGAGTGAGTGTGTGGTCATCACAGACATTTGGATTATTCATAAATGAAGCGGCAAAGCGGAAGACTCTTTAGAAATCACATCACAGCAAGAAAAATAAAATTGAATAAACACATTAGAAGGATACTGGGAGCAAGAGTGAAAAGGAGGTACAGAAACACAACAGGTCTCAGATTAACTAGAGATTGTCAGTGTGCAAGTTGAGTTTGACCATGTAAAGAGAATGGAAGTGAATGGCCAGAAAGGTTTATATCTATAGCAAAGAATAGAGAATTAAGTGGTTGGCTTAGGCTAAGCATTGACTGGAGAGATGCTAAATCTCTAAATTACCTACATATTTCCCAGATCTACATGATTATTGTGTCTTCATTTCAGTGCAGATCTGCTTCATGGTGAAACATGGACATGCATGTGGTCCTCAAACTGCTGACCTCTACAAAGGACGAGGTTTTGAGCTGAAACACCCCGTGTTATTCTCTTAGGAGTGGGCACAGTGGAGAACCCGAAAATCTGTCTTCTGCTATTATTTACATTATGCTGAGAAAATTGGAACATAAGAATGAGCACACAGCATGGGATTCTGGTAAATCCATCCTACCAAAAAGTGCAAGAAAGTTGAAAGCCTAGTTCTTAATGTGAAGAGAAATGGAATGATCCAGACCTTTGGAACCTGATGGTTTGAATTCAAAACCTGTACAACTTGAAAACAAAATGTATGATAGGAATAATTAAAGACATGGAGATAAATAGAAGATGGGATAAAAGGTTACATACAGTAACATACCAGACTCAAAAGAACACTTGTTCTGAGAGATTAAATTTTTAAAAAATAAATTTATGTTGGAGATATAATTTTTCTTTGTAAAATATTCCCCACTGGAATAAGTGGGGATTAATACAAGAATTGTAAGGTGCACCAGGAACCAACTAAAGACAACCAGCAAGTGGGGAAGTACCTTGCCACAAGAATGTTGGCTTGCTAAAGAAATTTTCTGATAACAGAAATTTGGAAAGCATTCTTATTAGGGAGGAGAATCTGAACAAACAGGAAGAACTAGATGACCTTAAGGAGTGAAGCAATTGAAATGGGATAATATTTAATGGTATCAAATAGCATGCTCTGTACCTAAGGATTTATAGAACAGATTTATGCAATAAACTGGGAGCACATCTGTTCAAAATGTGAGGAGCACACCCTGAATGTGCTAACTAGCCACAGGATCTGTTGCCAACATAATGCAACTGTGACAAGGGTAGTGCAAACCTAAAACCTGCCAAGGGCCATTTCTAATACAATTCAGAAAGATCGGTGCTATTGCTAAAATCCTGGGAGATCTTGATTGGGCTATTATATACTGTCACAAGGTAAGTTTCCTCCATCCTATATTAGGCATCTAAAAATTAAGTATTTTAGTATGAACAAGTCATCCAAGACTCTTTTACATGTGCTGAAAAGAAACCAGAAAGCTGTTAATCTCAGTGTGTAATAATGTCTAATACAAATCTAAAGCAGTGGCTTCTGGAAGTTTCTCTCGTCTCTTCCTCATCTTTGAGTATAAGGGCATGAACACCTCAGATGGGTGAAAAGTGGGTGAGGTGAATCCAGGTCAGGAACAGAAGCTAATGAACACAGTCTCACCCTTTTTGCCAGGAACAAAATGTATAAATTGACTTGATAAAGCCCGAAAATAAAAAGATGTATTATCATAGCCATGAGTGTTTACAGCTGTGGTGAAAAGTTCTAGCAGGTTTTAAGAGGAAGACCAATGCCAAAGGAGACTAGCAAAGAAAGAAGGACATTGAACAACTTTATTCAGTCCCATGGAGCTACATTTAAACCTTGCTAGTTATCCACTCATTGTTTAATCACATCTATGCTTTACTTTAGAGATAGTCATTCAATATTATAGACAACTTCATGACTTCATGGTATTTGCAGTATATTTATAGCATACACCTTCCCAAAGTAAAACACTGTGTATACAAAATTGTCCTAGACTGGCCTGTTCATGTTTGTCAGTGGCTGGCAAACCACAGTGTTTGTCAGTTTGCTAAAGTAATCTTTGTTTTGCCATTATCTTTCTTTGTCTCTCCTCTAGACACAACTTGGCTAAGATTCTGTCTGAATTTAAGTATCAGTACTAAATTGTTGTGAAAAATACTGCTTAACACGCTCTAAACAGACATATTGTCCATGACAATAAACATAAATCTTTGAAAATGCCCTGCAAAGTAAATGACAGAACTTCAAATAAAACTGTCCTGCTTGGTATAAGGTTATACCATTATTATGAATTGTGCATCAGCACATATGTTTCTCAAATACTCTATGTTTCTGCATTATTTTGCAACCCTGTGACCTAGTCTAGCATTAAATCAAAAGAAGTTCAGCCTGAGTTTTATCCTTGCCTGTAGAGCACACGCACCATTACTGTTCCGCAAAGAGCTGTAAGACATTTAAACTTCCATGCTATATATCTGCATAGCCATTTACATTTTGCCTCTTTCTTGAATATGACATCTAACATGTGACATCAAGAATCATCAGATTCATGTATCCTTTCAACATCTCATGACTTTCAGAAAGATTTAAAGGGGGAACTAGAAGATTTGTTTATGATCACACCCTTCCCAAGCTCTAACCACAGAACTGTCCTTTGGCCAAAGAACTGGGACAGAATCACTTACCTCCTGTACTTCTTCTTGCCAATGCAAGCAGAGATATAAAACCAAGGACAAAGCCTTCTTTCTAGGTATACAGAAGAGCCCTTTTGAAGACCCCAGTGGGACAGAAAATTCCCAGAAAACAGACAATGTATTTGGGGTGGTAGCTTCAATATTCTGCCTGAGGGTGCCTGTGTGCCATCATGCCTTCCCAGAATGTCTGACCCATGAAAAGTCTGTCAAGCAGTTACAACTGGTGGAGAGTGGAGCTATTGCTTGATTTCAACAGTAACAAACTGCAAGGAATTTATTCTGGGATTTTTTTAGTAAATCAAGCATATGTGATTGCAGTGTCAGGCCCCCCCAATAACCCCTGAAGCCACTGACAAACCTCAGCCAAACCTGGGAGAACTTCAAAAACAAATTAAGTTCGTGTAAGTCTGCAGGGGAGTGGTGGTGAGATAGAGGAGGGAGAGCCCCAAGGTTTTCCCTCTGGAAGGGGAAGGGTAGAATGGCACTGTGGGGAAGCAGCAGCATTTGGCACCATTTGCTGGGGAGCAGCAACCTCTAGATGGGTATTCTGGTTTGCAAATTCCAGCATCATCTTTTACTCTTGCAAGCCAAATTCAGGCTTGATTTGAAAAGATGCACAAAACCAGTGAGCCACTGGAGAGGTCTGCTTAGCTGAAATCCCCTACAGAAAGCGCCACTCCAAGCACAGCAGGCACCAGCACCTCAAGCCCAGCCCGTTTCTCCTCCTTGTCAACACTGGAGGAACAGCAGGAAGTGGCCTCCCTGTGTTAGCACTGTTCTTTGTTACGGCCACCCAACCGGATCACAGCAGGATAAATACCCAGGTAATATGAATACTGCTTTCCTTTTCTTTAGAAGAAACAAAATTCATATCCTGATGATGTGTCCCCTTAAGAGATAACCCTCAATGCACTATGAAGATTGTAGTTTCTCCCCAAACTGCCTTCAAATGCTACAACATGCACCTGGGATATCATTTCAATAATGGCAATAATGGAAGACTTCTGTCGAGTTCTCTAACAAAAAATCAAGGTCTAAATTCCAGTATATATAAATAAATAAGTAAATAACGTAGACAAATCCTTCTGTCCTCCTGTTTTTAATGAACTATCACTCATCTTCCCTCTTTTGTGAAAGGCTATGAGGCAGCTGAAATGGAAAAGTTTAGCATCAGTTTTCAGAGAATGGGGTACAAGACTTTTGCTTGTTTGAGGTAAACCTGTTTTACACTATCCCCTGTGAATGAGCAGATTCCAAAGAATGTTTGAAAGAAGGTTCCTTGATTCCTTCTCCAGATTAACATGACCAGCTCTTGGATGCTTATGGGTGAATTTAAACTAAGCAGAGTTCTCCAGAACTGCAAAAAAAGGGAATGCTTCTGTGTCAGCTGGATTCTCGTATGATCACACTCTCCATGGAAGGAGGGGAAAAGTTTTATTATTTTGTGCAAATATCCTTCTGTGGAAACTAAATATAAATGGTTTAGCAGATGAAGTTGCCATGAAGACTTCCAGTTCAGAGCAAGCTCCTGTAATTTATTACAAATACCAAAGGCCAAAGGGGGATGAGCTGTACTTCAGTGGTGGAGGGAAAGAATCTCCCAAGAAAAAGCCACGATCAACATGTCATCTAGGCAAATTAATATCCCTACTCCCAGACAGAGAATTTTTTTTGAAAGGGAGGGAGAAGGGGTGTTATTTTGTGGTATAGGAATACTTCAGAACTAAGGGCTTAATTGCACTTTAGCCATGCAATCTTGTTTTAGATATTGCTTCTTTCAAATATCTAAGACCTTTCTTCCTTGAAAGTTCACATCTTTATAATGCCATCTAGTAATGCTTCATAAAGTATGTGAGAACCAACTGAGGTAGAAGTCCAGATTGCAAACACTGAGATTAAGATCATTAACACACACACAAAAAAAAAACCAACAAAAGGCATCTTCCGCTCCCAAACAAAACAACACTGATCCTTCTTTCTTACTTCCTGATTTGCTAATCAAAGATAACTGGGGAGAAACAACCAACAATGTTTATACCTGCACATTGGATGCTGCCCTCCGGGCAAAGGCCTGGCACCTTCCCTCAGGTGCCGCTTTCCTGGACCGGTGTCAGACACTTGAAGTAAACAAGGAAACCCCTGGGGAGAGGCAGCACGGGGCAAGGACAGGGCTGGTGCTGACTTGCTGGCTCTGCACCTGCCTCACACCCTGGCACCTCTCCCGCTCCCTGCCCTTTGTGCACCCAGGCGTGACAGGCTGGGGTGTTTCTCTGAGCAGGTTGTATCATTAGCTCTGGAGGTAGAGGGGTTTTCCTGCCCTGTGTTTGCACAGCACCTAGGAGGCTGGGTCCGTATATCTGTAGGACTGCTGGAATAAAAACTTGAAAATAGCAAGTAGCAATGGAGCTGAAGACACTCATCCAGTGCTTTTACCCTCCAGGTCTGGCAATGTTGAAAGTTCACTGTGTTACCAAGGAGTTCCTTGAGTGTCACAGGTCCTTGCTCTGATAAATTAGTGTCTAATCCTAAAGGTGGCTCATTGGTTTTCAGTATTAGGCCCTTAATCTCCTTCCCTAGCTCAGGAATCTTCTCACCCTGCACCCAGAGAAATCATCAGTCATTCCTTTGCCCAGAGTTACCAAACAACATCCAATTTTTTAGTAAAGATGTCAAATTGTCTGTCTAAACATCTTCTGGTTTTGGCCTGAAACTGATATGGGTTGAAAGTCTCCAGCCCTTCCCTAAATCCTGACAGTTGGCTAACAACAAATAAAAAACAGCCCACTGATTTACTATGTCGATCCCACATTGTTGTGCTCTGTGTTTCTTTAAGAAAGGTGCGAGTATATGTGTAAGAGTCTTGAAATACAGTGGTTGCCATGGCAATTATCTGTGTTTAGAGAGTAGAGGGGAGTAAAGTTCCATGTAAGTGGTCAGAGTAGAGTGCAAGTTAAACATGCCTCTTTGCAGGTCTAAATTATGTACTTTTCTCTCCCCGCCCCATCCCCCCTCCAAATATTTGTGAAAATATGCATAGATTGTCTGATGAGCTCCAAACCATTCTTGCAACAATGCCAGATTTTTTTTCTCCACCTCAATATTCCCACTTGCCTGTAAATCCTGTGAGAATAAAGCACAAAACTGCAGAATGGCGCGTCCACACTCCCATCCCGGAGTTTGCTTATCTGGTTCGTTTCTACTTAGTGGGACCGAGTCCATTACTCTTACAAAACTAACAGATCAAAAATATAGATATCACTAAATGGCTGTAAATTTAATTGGAAGAGAATGTTATATAAGTATAAATCATCAGGACAAATATCCCTTAGCATTTATACTGTGCTTTACATTTTCTAATTACTCTGTGGATTTGTTGCTTTAGAACAAATATGCATTGTGCCTGGAGCTGGAACATCTATTCTTCATAAATCTTTGTCCTCATGTTCTCTCTTATTTTCATTTATCAACCTAGATTTTTCCCCATTTCCTCACATATGTGATAAGGGTGTGATCCCCAGCCTCCACATGCATGCACACGGCTTGTGTAGTTATTTGCCAGGTGTTCCACATGCAAGGTTGGCTCTAAAGCCCTTTGCCGGGCTCTTTAGCTCTCCCATAGGAATATTCTAATGCTTAAGGACAGTGATCACAACAGAATCTGTACAGGTGATGGTTACCTGCTCCCTCTTTCACAGGGATAGTATTGACCTTGGACTCCACAAAATGAAGGGTGATTTTCAAAGTATTCACAGGTGAGACTCCATTCTGGCCTGAATGCCGCTTCTCCTGGAAATGGTCTGTGACAATAACAAAACCAGAATACGTATCTTGCAGCAGGCCTGTAAGGAGCAATGGTTACTCTAGGAAGGAGCCACTGTTTAGTGCTGATTTAGAATTCGCATACAGCACTGACATGCTCCACTCGAATATAGAGCGAATTCAGCAAAGGAATTGACACCATGACAGTTTGACATAGCTGCTCTTTAAAACGTGTTGCTAGGGGCTTCTTTAAATATTAATGGATAGATTGCAAGATGGAAATATGTGATTAGATACTTTTGAAACACTGGATCCTGAGGCTCTACGGGTTTCCAAGCAGCTGTTAGTAAAGGAGCCATGGGTTTCAGCAGCTCTGAGCTAAGGAAAGGGAGCTCTATTTACTCCTAGATCCAGTAGGGTCATGTTGGATAACACTGAAGGCACTTCATCCTTCAGTTTCCATCCTTTACCAATGTTTTGAAAGTTGTCATAATCTTCCTCTGCAAAAGAATGATGGGTAATTTTATGGGGTTTTTAAGAGGTGTCAGGACTAAGCTCTACTAAAGAATCAGAAATCATTTGGTCCTTGCCTCACTGTTTTTAACCCAGTTTTACATGAGGCAATTGGTGACATTGATAAATAATTCAGTTGATGAAGGAAGGAAAACCAAAGATTATCAAAATATGATCACAGTTATAAGGAGTGTGACAGCATGATGCCTCCACGGCAAGGGGTTTTATACCCCCTTCTGGTAGGCAACACTGGAAGGGAGTCATTTTAGGGATCTAGGCAAGGAGATGGTGGTGAATAGTTGGAGAACAGATGTGGGAAAGGTCTTTCATGATTATGGGTGTACTACTTTCAGTGGAGTAAATATGCTGTACTGGTAAATTGTGTCATTTGCCACTAGGTTAGGGCTTGTATTCCCAGACTCTGAAGAATGGCAGATCACAAGCATCAAACCAACCACTCATTCACAAAGAAAGCGCTGCACCAGTAAGAACTTGTCTCTGAGCTGAACTGATCCAGTAATACAATTTATAGATTAAAAGACTCTCCCAAAACCACCACCTCAGAGAAATCCCATTTTACAACCAGGCAATGCACTCCCTTCCCTACTGTCTTGATTTACTGCCCAGCTATTGCTCTTCAGATTTCTCTCTTTATATATCCAGCTGATTCAGTGAGCATGGGAGCATGATGCAGACTCACTGGATAGTCTGATGATGCTGGGTGGCGTTGCTTAGAGTATCTCAGATTGCATTCGTTGCTTCTCAGGGTCGATAAAGACCCTGCCCCTTAGATTCTGCTGCCTAATGGCTCTATAATTACAGTAACCTTTGTGAAAGCTTAGCAATAAATAGCATTTTCCATGAGGCTAGTTCTGTTTCAAAAAACAATGACTTGCATATGCAGGGTATGACTGCTTTCTCCATCAGTTGAAGCCACATCATCTCCTCCACCTTGTCCCTGCAGCAGCACACAGCAGCCATAAGCTAGCCTGTGGCTTAACCCACTTTCTGAGGACATGGGTTAGATCTGTATTGTTCTGCTCATGTGTATGCACCCCATCTGAAAATACTCAAAGACAAAAGTGCAAGAGCATGAAATGAGTAGAAAAAGGCAGAAAATAAAATCAGAAAACTGTCCTGGTTACCAGGCAGTCTCCCCACCGCCTGGGATTACCTCAGGCTTACCAGATAGATTTTAACGAGGCAGGTTAGAAATGCAAAAGGTATCTTGGAGAGGGGGAAAGTCCATCTCATCTCAAAAGTATTCTTCACATTGTTGCAATTCAGCCAAAACGTGCATGGCTAACTGTCCTCTCAGACTGGGGAAGGAAGGTTTATGAAACTCCCAGTGATGGTGGTAGCACCAGGACATGTGTGGTCTGGCCTCCTCCACCACATGCTGCCCAGGAATCCTATCCTGCCACGCTTGCCAGGACTGTGGGTCAATTTTGACTTTAGTTTACCTTTGCACTTTCACAGCACACCCAGGCCAGGGATGAGCCCCCCTGTGGGCTCCATGCTGGCAGTTAGAATGCTGCTGGATAGACCCAGCAGGGTCCTTGCTCATGGGGGAGCATTAGGAGCATGATTTACAGGCAGTTCAGCCCTCCCTACCACACCAGACATGAAACCATGCACAGCCCTAATTTTGACCCATTTACTGCTCTTTCATAGACCTCAATATTGGTTTAACTTTATGTAAAGTATTAGCTGTTACAAAATAACCTGTAGATAAGACCACAACATAAAGAAATCTCATATTATTTCATTAACTATCAGTTTTGTAAAGTCATGAGCATTTTGGCCCAATCTTGAAAAATACCTACAATGTGCTCTGCAAACATTTGCAGACTTGCACAATAGCTTCTCTTTTTCCCCAGGACTCTTTACATGCCTCCAAAGTGGTTTGCTGGATTGCGCCCCAGACACTTGGGTACTCGGTAGCTCATCTACACGCTATAATGAGGTAGTTTGTATTAGATTTTCAACTTACTTGTAGAGCTTGGTCCATTTCAGTAAACTTTCTTCGTGAAGTAGGAAATATAAAGCTGGAAGCATTACAATACCCTAACCATGAAACACAGACTTCCTGCATTTCAGTCTAATTTTAAAAAGAAATAGTGTCTGTCATTCGTAAATTTTAAAATAAATCAAGTGCATGGAGGAAGGTATTAAAGAGAAAACACCTTAAAAACAAGTGGGGAAACTCAGTCTTTTTCATTCTGTGAAGAGTGTGACAGCATATGGTAGAAAGTGGGTGGTTGTTCTAAACATAACATGTATGTGTCCAACCTAAAATGTTTTATTGGTTCCTACTTATGAAAGCAGCAGCTAAAAATGACTGATGACTGTTCTTTCTATATCGGCAGCATGTAAAGGCCCAAGGAAAAGAAAAATCAGACTTTAAACTCATGAACATCTTTAAACAGCCATAAAACTCTGTTTGACATACTGTTTATTCCAAAGTACCCCAAGTTTAATGTTTCCTCTTTGTGAAACCATAAGACTACAATATTTTTAATATTATTATTATTATTTTCAGAGAATCCTAAAATATGTCCAGATAAAAAGGGGAACAATCTTCCCTTTTCCCAGAGTTACTGTAGCTCTCATCTCAATGTCCTTTGAGAGTACAGGTATCTAGGATTACATATCCGTGTTAGTTTAATACGAGGGAAAATACAAGTCACAACTACAAGCCTCCCACATCTGTAGGAGAAAACGGTTTTATCACCATCATCATTGCAACTGAGTATCTTATAAAAGTTGAGCAGGGAGGAAAACCTCTCCATTGTCCCCTCCTTTTTTCCCTTTGAGAGTTATTGTAATGGAAGGAACTGAGGCTGAAACTGGGAAATCTTGCACCGTGCTCCAGGTAAGTCCAGTTTGTTACTAACCTGTCCTCCTGTGGCAGCGACTCCTGCATCTGAGGCCAGCTGCCAAGCATGTTCCCTCTTCCTCCCACACAAGTTTCATTCTCGTGGTCAGCTGTTTCTTGGAAGCTAGGGAACATAATTGACATTGCAACTATCATGCTGTGCGCAGAGTGAGCTTACTCAACTTTGGGAACATGCTTTTCTTGCCCTCTCCACCCACCTTTCTCTAAAGCTATGTATTTGTTGGTAAAAACAGGATTCAGGTGTCAGTTATATGGGTGGAGCTCAGGTGCTTCTGCAGACGTGTGTCCTAATCCCCCTGCAGGGATTAGACGGCACCCAGGTGACCATCCCCTTTGGGTGACCTGAATCCAATGGCACAAGGAGCCCTATCCTTGCACCTTGCACCAACAGCAGCACTGGCATTACTGTCTGTGAGCAACCTCTCAGCTCAAAGAACGTCAGCAGCTAGCCAGCTTGCTGGAAAAGTTGTACATGTGCCTCCCAAACCTGTCTGGGCTCTGAATTTCACCACCCATGGAGCTGAGTTCCCCTGGTTACATGGGGTTCAGAAAGCCAAGTCTGGCCCAGCAAGTGTGGGATAATTCCCCAAAGTGCTGGCTGTGGAACAGGGGAGGCACATTTTGTGACTTTGTCCCAAAACAGCACAGCAAATTTGGGGTGAACATGAGTTTTGGAACAAATTCAAAACTGTCTGTTTGGGATTTGTGGTTGGGTTTGTGGGTTGTTTTTTTGGTTGGCTGGGTGGGTTTGGGTTTTTTGGTTGTTTTTTATCAATATGACACAACTCCAAGCCTTTCGAATGAAAGGGCTGCAGAGCCGTTCATCAGACAGTGCCTCACCCTCAGTAGGACTGGCCTGAGAGCTGCACCAGAGGATTCTATGGAAAAAATACTGCTCTGTGTTTGCTCAGTCTTACCCCTGAGAAAGGAGAAAACTCACCCAACCTGTTGTAGTAATGACTTTTATCAGAATTAGAACTTGAGAAAATCATTTGTGTCTATCCTAACATGATTTGTCCAAGTTTGGAAAAGGAAACACTGCTGAGACACTGTGGTTTTTATTGGTTATTCTTCTGAGAACCTCAAATCTTCTTATTCATAACCCAACATCTCCAGCCCCACATGTGGAATTTTTACTAAAACTTTTTTTTTTAATTGAACGTTGACCTGACAAAACCTTCAGATAACTTGAGTTTTATGGAAACAAAGTCACTTAAGATGTAGAAGGAAACATCAGGTCACAGAACACCTCAAAATACTGAGGAGAAAAGACAGGTTTTCAGAGAGTATTTATCTTCTCAGAAACTAATTCCCAAGTTAAATAGTTAAAAAGATCTTCTTCTTATAGAATTCACCATACTTAGGCCCTTGATAGTTCAATTATGAAAACAAAGAGAATTCAGCTCACCTTATTATAACTCATAGTGGTTAAGGACAAAATTTCAAAGATGGTTTTTTGAGAGTATCTGTATTTTTGGCAAAGACTTTGCTCCAGTGCTTTTCTTTAGTAGGATTAAAGGAGTTCTTCTATATAAAAATTTTTACATTTTGATGGATATTGAAATTAAAGTAATATTTTATGAAATCACTGCAATATAGTGAATGTACTTAAATGTGGTTTAAATTAAATGGTTTGGAAGAAAATCTGTGTAAGCATTGTCAAAAAACATTTCGTCAAAAGTAAAATTGCTGTTTTAATATACAGTTCTTTGCATGTCTTACATGAATTGTCCAGTTCTGCTGTATTAAAAGACCAAAAAGTCCATAGAAAATGTTCGTGTGGGAAGTATTCTCTTTGCTTTTAAAGTATTTTTCTCTATCTACTTCAAATACTAATTCAAACTGCATAAAACTGGGAGAAAATCACTGAATATCTGCAAACAGGGAAGAACTTAACAGGTGACATTTATTGGATGTCCTTAATAGGGCACAATTATCTATTTTCAATGGAAAAAATGACCAATCAGCTTAAATTGCCCACCTGAATGAATGGAGTCAGCTTCTCTTGAACCAGAAAAAGTGGATGAGGCCTGACATAGATGGTTTTTTTCTTTTAATAGGTTTCTCTGGGATCTATGATTTATTTAAGGTGGGAGCACTGACACAGTTACAATAAGAGAAAAATTGTTTCATAGTTTTATTGAACGGACTCCATCAATAACACTGGGAGAAACAAATTAATACAACAGGCATTTAAAAGCTAGTGATAACGAACCATGCACCAAATCGCAAATTTAATGATTATTTAATGATAAACTGCACAAAGAAAATGTGTGGTATCTGTTCTGCCTGGTTTCTGCTGAGGCACCTGCTGCAGTGCCATACTGGGAGATGCTGCGTGGATAGGGATGGGAAGGAGATGGGCAGAGAACAGGCTCATGGAGGTGTGGTGGTTATGCAGGTCAAGGAAGCTGCAGACCCAAGGAAGACAAGGAGTGGAGCTTTGCAAGGCCTGCTTTTGGGAAGCATCTCTGTGCAGCAGTGCCAAGGATGCCTTCAGCACAGAAAGGAAGAGCACATAAATGAGATTCACTGCTGACACGGTGCTGGTATGCATCTCACATGCACAGGAGACACTTGCTCCTTAAATGGGCAGGGACCACTTAGAAGGTCTTGCCTCCAGCTGCGAGAAACATGGACATCAGCATTTATGGTGGGTATTGTGACAGGTCAGTGGCTCAGCACTTCCAGTGGGCAGCTAACTGCTGCCTTGGGGATGTGCTACCTCCTGCTTGAGCTTCTTTTTTTCTTTCTTTCTCCTGCCTGTGTTCTTTTTGTGAGAGGCTTTGTCTATCACAGCATCAATCCTCCCTCTCTTCTTTGCAGCCAGAGCTCTCAGACATAACTGACGGGCACTTAGAGGAGTGTTTGTGTCAGTACTTCCCAAGCCCTCTCCTTTATCAGGTACTCAGAGTTAAGCACATGCTTAAATATTTTACTGGATCCAGGCCCATTCTCACACACATAAACCAGACAGGGACAACTAGAAGTGGTCAAGAAATGATGGGACAGTGCTCACCAGGAAAGCATGTGAATTGCTGTTAAACAGGCGATAAATTGCAAGAATTCAAAAAACACCAGTGCCATAATCCAGCTGTTAAGTGACCAGGTTCTCAGTGTGCACACACTTCCAAGAAAAATTAAAATATGGACATGAGGCAAGCAGTTGCCTAGCGGACTGCTGAGTGCACGGGATTTATGTCTGAGTAGTTAGTATTATATTACACTCACAAAGTGGTATCCAAATATCAGCAGCTGTGTCTTGTATCCATTATTTCCCTACTCCCCCATATATAAACCTTCCTCACCTTTTTAATTAGAAAAGCTGTTTATTGACTATGACATGGAAACATTTTACATGTTGTTGTCCAAAAATGCCTTTATTAAATAAGCAGGAAAATATGTTTGGTGGTAAATAGCAATGACCTTTAAAACAATGTCAAGCCCACACTCCGCATGATTTGTACGTAGGTATGTGTTCCTTTAAGTCACTGTATATTACCAGTAACGTGACATAGAAAGCTGCTATGGAAAGTATCTTTGGTTGAAGAACTGTAGGGTAAATAAATAATTCAAAGCTAAAGTGCACAGCCAACTTACCTAGTAAACTGCTAAATTCAAATCTGCTCATGGGAGGACTGATTTTATATGCTTATCAAGATGTATAAAATTCATTTTTTTTAATCATGAAAAATATTTACAGCAGTTAACTGAGGTCAGGACATCTCTTATTTTCTTGGCTGACTCATCCATCACTTGTGCAGCAACCTTCTCATGCATAACAGAGGAGCTCTGGTGTCACGCAAGGAGAGAAGGGGCACTGAGAAATGCAGGAAGAGAGACTGATTTCACCTCCGTAAAATAATGTCATTTTTCAGAAAACATTTACAGAAGAAAGCCCAACTAGGCTAGAGTGCATCCCTAGCCTTCCCCCAGGCCATTCCACTGAAATGAAGAGGCTGTTATTCCAGGAAATCAGCAAAGATTTTTCATGTTATTATTTTTGTTGATGCCATTTGTTTCAGTTTCATTTTGTATTTAGAGGAGGAAGACAGAGAAAGATGAGCAGGAAAAGTCTTTAGGGCAAAACACTTACTTTGAGTGGTAAATTATTTGAAAAGTGTTATGAACTTTTTCTAAGAAACCTCAGCAAGCTGCTTTAATAGAGATGCAAATAAAACTGTGTAAGCGACCCCAGATCTTATGTCTCACATTTAACAGACCCTTTTATAAGGAAGGGCGTGCCTGGGTGTGCAGGTCCGCATGGACAGACTTCGAGCTCAGTGCAAGAATGACGCAACAGCTCAATGTTTTACAGGATACTTGTACCATGGGAACTGCACAGGCAGGGCAAGGGTTGGTAGGAAGAGCTAATAAGGTATAAATAAATACATGTTTGTAAATGTGAGAAATCTGTGGAGAGAGGGGTGGCAGGACTGTCCCACAAGGGATGGACTAGAGGGCAGGGCAGGTGCATAAAGGTAGCCCTTCTCAAGTACTTACCCACAGATTTGATAGAGAATTTTTCAACTGAGCAGTTCTTTACTGGAAAACAGTAATTCAAGAAAGTCACCATTTTTCACAGAAACTTACCTGTTCTGATTAAAGTTTACTCAGGAACAGGGTCTGAAGAACTAGATGAAATCTAGGGACAGAGAAAGGGAAAGAGTTCTTGCAACGTTGGTATTCAAAGCATCCAGTTAGCAGGAAAAAAAAGGGGTTGGCTCAGTCTAGATCAAAAATCTGAGCATGAGTTTTCCTCCTCATGAGTCCAGTGACAACTGAGATACAGGAGAGCTCTTTTTCTGTGCTTTTTCCAAGAAAACCAGCAATATATATAGAGGATATGTCAAACTGGATCTTCTCTTAAATCTCAGAGATTCACAGGATAAAATCATTTCTCAGCAAAGATGTCCAACTCTGGTAGTTTTCCTGTCACACTGCAGTGTAAGAATCTCTTTGACCAGGCACCCAAAAGCCACAATCAGCCATTCCCATGAGAGAGCGTGCTAGCTGGGGGGCACACAGACCCTCCTGAGGTGGGTGTCCCCAGATCCCCACTCTCCTCCAGATGCACACAGAGTGGCAGCAAATTTTCTGTCAGCTCTAGTTGGGCTGCATGTCATAAGAGGCTGAGGAGGAAGAGTTTTAAACTGCAGGCTGCATCTCAGCAGAGGGAACAGGGGAGCTACTTGTACTAACTCCGAGACAGTGCAAAATCCCTCCAACTTTCCCAAACTAAGAAGGAAGTTTGGAGGGGTGGCTTCTTGTTTCTACAAATTACCTGCATTTGAACCACCTGGACCTCTTGGTGATTGTCATGAACTACACTCAGAGGCATATGAGATGAGCAGAAATGAGACACACATCTGCTATGCCTGTCTCCTCCTGCTGAAGGTCTGCTCCAGTGGGAAACACCAGCTCAGGAAGGAGCAGAGAGGTAGGAACAAAGTGCAGGAGCAAAGGCTGCCTTTCAATACCCTTCAATGTACAGCTCATGGGAAATGCAGCAGCAATCCAGGAGTAAATATTGAACCTTGACTTCTTCAACAGCACAAGCTGTGAACAGTGACACGTGGAGGACAGCCCATCCTCCTGTGTCTGTGAGGCTGTTATTCCTTCAGTTACTGAAATGACTTTTAAGCAGTCCTGTGGTCAGATCATCATGGCCTTCAGCTGATAAATAGAAAAGGTAGAGACAGATTTGGAGCACTGAAAAGAAACTGGACTGAAATTTTTCATTTTCTCCCCATCCAGACATTTTTTTTATTCAACATGTCTCTTGTCTCAGTCACACCAGAGGTCCTGGACAACCCAACCATGTCCCCATATGATCTCTGTTGCCATTGCACAGGACTTTGCTTCTTCTGAATCACACCCTGCCTTCTTCCAAACACCCCTGTCTTGGTCATTCTTTTCAAGCTCCATTTCCCAGCAGAACAGCCCACCCCAGCCACTGAATGCCCTTGCTTTTCTTCTCAAAAAAACAGCCTCCTCTGCAAGAACTTCCTGTCTTAGTTTCTTCTCCATTGCTGCTTTCTCAGCTAAGTTTTTGCCTATTTTGCCTCTGCCTGTGCTAAATTACACACTCTACTGAGAACAAGACCTCATTTTATTTGCTTTGTAAAACATCCACATACATGGATGGAGATGTATAAATAATTAATACATCCCTTAATCTAAAGATTATGAAGAAGAAGGTGGTGATTGCTGCAGAGAGATTAATGTGAAAAAAATAACTCAACCAGACTGTAATTTTCTCTGGCGACCTATGAAAGAATTAACCCAAAGGAGGCCCCCTTAAGTACTTTTGCAGATAGCCCAATGAATTCCAGGTATGGCTTTGCTTTGCATTCTTCATTTTCCTTTCTTCCAAGATATATCTGCCCATCTTACATGCACACATACATATCCTTGCCTCTTCCGCTGTGGACAGTTTCTCCATGTCATTTCATGCTGCAGCAACTGTTAAATAGTGTAATTCTTTTCACAGTGCAGGCAGGGCAGCTAAAGGGCTCTTGCAGAGATCTGAAGTTGTACAGCATACAGCTCTTGAAACAAGAACTGTGAGCTGCAAACTGGATGCAGACACACTTGCTGGTCCTAAGCTTCATATTTTCCCAATATATACTCAAGCCTCGAGCTCATTTCCTTCTGGGAGGCAGGACAGGAAGATAAGCACAGGCAGGGCCTGTCAGCAAGTGTCACAGACCCCTCCAGAATAATTTGGTCAGCCCAGAATTCTGCTCAAGTCAATAAATCTTGGAGAGAGACAGGATTCATTAACAATGAGTAGCTTGGTGCCAGCCAAGTGCCCTGTGTGCTTCCCAGATCCCAAACTTGGCACTTCTGTACCTACCAGCTTACTCAGATTCAGCTCAGATCTGCTGGACACTTAGGAGACTTGAGAAGCCTCAAGTGGGTGGGAGCTGTGTGGGTATCAGAGAGCAGAGGTGTTTTGCCCCCCAACGATCAAGAACTCCCAGTACTACTGTTCAGTGACCACGGACAGCAGCAGAAATCTCAGCCTTGCTTTTTCCTGGGCTCAGTGTTTCTTCTGCAAACCTTCCACTTTCTTTGTCCTTTCCTCCAAAAAGCTGCAAGAGCAGAGGCTGGCTGGGCTGAGGGGACTGAAGAGGGAGGGAACACAGAAAGGAAGCACCTATGGCTGGGGCAGTCCAATCCAGCCAGTCCAACACAGCTGGGAGGGGAAAGGTCTCTTGTCACACTTCAGTCTTTCTAGCAGTGCCTTACAGGGAAAACATAATTTTATAATGGCTGGAGCTTTTTGATGCCAAAGAAGAATGAAGGAAAGTTGCTTAAAAGCCAAGATCAGGCCTGCACCAGACATCATGGTAAGAGCAGCTGAGTAGAGCTTGTATACCTTCCACCCATGGTAAAACCTTCACACTGAGCAGAAGTTTTCTGGGCCCTCAGGGCTGGCAAAAGAGCACATACAAGCCTGAGGTGTTATGCCTAGGATGGGACGTCAGTCCTGGGAAGGACTGCAGAGCGGGAACTTGGGAAGAGGGTACACAGCTCTATCAGGTACCTCAGTGAGAGGCAGTTGTGCCTTATCTCATGACCATGACAAAAGGCAGAGGACAAGTAAAGCTGGCCAAGAAGAAGGAGGGCCAGAGAAGGGCCAAGTCTGGAAGGCTTCCAGGCAGCCCAGCAAGCCCTTGCACCCATTTTCCTCTGGGTCCCTACATGAGCACATTACTGCCAATTCCTGCTTTCCTTCTGTTGGTGCCAGCTTAAATCTGGTGGAATAGTCAGACATGAAACTAGATAGAGTCAAGGAGCACAGGGAATAATGCAAAGCACTAGGGACTGCTTCCGCAAATCTTCACCTTTCCTGCCCTCACGCTGACATTCCTGTGAACCCTTATTTAATCAGGTGTCTGGTAACTCACCTTCTCCCTTCTAGCCCCTTTGAGGGTCTCATTGCTCCAATGTCACCACTTGCTTTTTTTCTCTAACAGGATTTTGGTCTCCCTTCCAGATCCTTCTAGAACTTTCCTCTGGTGTCACAAAATCACCTTCAGTAATTTAAATACAATAAATCACCTAAGCCTGCTGACTCCACTTTTTGCAAAAGACATTCAACTTCTTTCAACTGAAGTGGCAGCTGAGGGTATTCAGTGCTTTGCAAGATCAAACCTTAAAGCAGGCTTAATTGTAGCCCCTGAAGCTCAGCTTTCTCCTTTGGTTTACATCAAGTGATGATTACCATTTGTTCTCTTTTCTATAAATTTTCAAATCTTCACCAAAGATACTGATTTCCTTGCTGGTATAATCTACCCCATTCCATTTATCAACCTATTAAAAAAAGATTGGTACAGTAATTTCTTATATGGATTAGGTGTTTCAGATAATTCCCAGATACTGCTTCTCTATTTTGCTGATTTCTGTGCTCACCTGCAAGCTCGCCTTGATCCTCTCCTCTGCTTGGCTCCCGCACATAAAAAGGGAGATTCAATTGCCCAAGCACACATTCCTCAGTAACAGTTTACATTAACATCTCTCTGCTTATCCTGTAATTGCGCTGGATGTGCGCTGGTCCCTCGCATTCATGTTTGTGAAAGCAGAGGTATCTCTGTGTACCTGTTTTATCTATCACAGCACCAAGAAAACGGAGGCACTTTGAAGTACACATTTGGAAAGTGCACAACCAAGCTGTTCATAAATATGCCACTTAATCACTTCATCCATGGGTGAAAAAGGCTGCCTCGCTCTCGAGAAATGTTTGGTGAACCGGGCATTTTGTGTTACTACTTTTCAAGATCCAGAAGACAGATGAGGCTGTGAAGATTGTTCTTACGTATAATTTTTGGCCTTTTGGTTTACAATCAATGCCAGTGTTTGGGATACAAAAGAGTCACCAGCAGTAAATAACGGTTTCTGATCACACAATTAAGTTCTCATGACTACACAATAACTGAACCGTGTTGCAGTTTCAATTAACATGATGGTCTCTGTCTCCAGTCCAAATATGTTGTCTAAGTCGTGGTGCATTAAGTTAACTAAATTGAATAAATAGATAATGGCGTTAAATAACTGCTAGGATGAACAAAATGTCTTTTAAATTAAATGAGAGGATCAGTGCTCCCTGTGTGCTTGGCTATACTGTGCATTGTAGCATGCCAATAGAACAGTTTAGGATAGAAAGGTTCAACCCTGCAATGTGCTACATGTTCTGGATGTTCTCCAGACAAACCCTCAGAGCAGTCTTGAATTCAACTAAATTAATAGGGTCCCAAAAAAATACAGCATGATTTCCACAGCATTTCAGGATCCAGCTCCTGACAAGGAAAATTTCAATATTGCAGCAATAAGCCCCTCAAGCTAACATCATCTGGAGCCATGGAGTGGGAGGCAGGGAAGGACCTGCTCCCAAGGACAGTCTGTGTGAGCAGGCTCCTGTAGAAGTCAATGATTCAGGATCAGAACAAAAGGGATTTAAGCTATAGCAGAAAAACAGATGGGGAATTGGTGAGGTGGAAAGAGACAGAGTGCAATTAATCCAGACAGCTGGCATGGCAAAGAGGCAGGCCTGACCACCAGCACTGGAAGGGAGCGAGGGGAGAGCCAAGGGGTGGATGCGTGGGATGTGCTGGTTATCACTGATGGGCCTGCATGGGTTTGCAAGACATGGGCACAAGAGGCTTTGAAGAGTGATTCTTAGAGTAGAAAGTGAAATTGCTAAAGCTCATACTAATTCTGAAGACCTTGTTTTGCTGGAGGTGGGAACCTCAGATCTCAGTGATCCTCTTAACTAATGGGGGGACCTCTGCTTGTGTGAGTGGCAAGAGACCCAGCAGCACCACAGCAGCCTGGCTGTGGGGCTCTGGAAAAGTGCCCAGGAAGGAGCAGGAGTTAGGGAAGCATGAGGTGTTCAGCATTCAAACAAGTGATCATCAGAGCATACATTGCAGGTAGGGAGCTGGATCTGCAGAAAGGCAGCTTGCCTTTTAGAAAACAAGGCATCAGTCAAAGCATCCTCCTGTGACCTCCATGCAGTGTCTTGCACAAGGGCCACTAATACAGCAACAGGGACAGACAAGCAGAACATATCTTAAAGTCCATACTGACATCGGGATACAAAACACTGTGAGAAAAATCATATGCAAGAACCACTCTGCCCACAGGGAGCTGCCTGGTATGCCAGGAAGCGTGTAGGCTTGCCTGGCCTTCTTGGGATAAGCTTTTCCTCCTGACACACAGAGTAAATTTTACACAGTGGAGTTTGAGCCATCACTTTCATAAAGCAGCCTGGGGGCCGGTAGATTATGGAGAAAAGCTTGAAAACTCTAAATCAAAAGCTTCAGAATCCCAGCCAAAGAAATGACAATATTTACTTGCTTGATGACGTTTATGGTGTTTGTGCTGGCTTGAGAGCGTGGGGGACAGGCAATACAGCAGCAGCAGACAGGAGGCTGAACCAAAACCTCCTACCACAGGCGTGTGGGCAGCACAGCTACACTCCAGGGACGGTGGCTGGTGATCTGTGCACAACACGAGCCTGCAAAGCAGTTCCTGTCTTTGGCTGAGCGGGGCAACAGAGCAAGCTCTGATTAATCACATTTTAGTGGGTGGAGTGACAGTTTCCACTATTTAGTAAATATTAACTTCAGTCAGAACAGACTTAATTTTTTTCTCCCTCTCCTTTTAATCAGGAATGTATGTGCTATACAGTCAGGCTGCATTTAATACCAAAGGCTCTGCATGGTAGAGAAGGCTTTCTGAAGACTTATGAATTGCTTTTGAAGGGGACCCTGTGATGTGGTTACTTGTGGTAGCAAAGACCAGATCCAATGACCTTAGAGGTTCCCTCCAGCCCTGTCTATTCCTTCCTCCCCCCATACAGCTACATTCTGGGGTATTTTAGTTTTAAATACAAATTCCAAAGAGTTTTTGTGCAACCATTAAAACCTGCTGAAAAATGTACAAAACCACAGATTGTGATCTAATTTGTGAACAGGACTTCAAAATATGCACATTCCATCATCTGATTCTCTAGCCAATTCCAGTCCTACTGAGGTAGCAGCAAAGCACTATGACACTGTAAGAACACTAAAAGCTATCCTCTTGCCTAGTAAAATGATGTGCCAAAGCTAGGGAGAATTGGGAGACAACAGTACTATGAGGATGCAGTTAAGTGGGACTTCAGCTCTCTAGTTCTTATTGCAGCAATGCTATAATTCATGTTAGCTCAAAAACCCCAGCACAATCAAACCAAACTACCTCTTCAAGTTTCTGGTTTCACGTGACTTCTTTTGATGAAACTCTCTAGAATTTCAAGATCCAAACACAGTTAATTCCAATCTAGTTACGGTTTTTACTGGCTGGAACTCACCATATAAATATAAATGTTTGCTTACGTGTTAGTTTAGCATTCTACAGTAAAAATTATTTTTTGGAAATAAATTAAACAAAAAAAACTCTGTGAGTCTAAATTATTAATGGTTTATGCCAGTAGTATTGCTGAAAACAGTATAATTAATCCAATTTTCACCAGTTGTATGGTGTGAAGTAAAGCATATATTCTAAGCTGTTAAATCCTTTTTAGTAGAATAAAAATCAAACTTAAGCAAATTTTCTTTTGTGCCACCTCAGTGTAGAAATGTTCATTTTAAAGCAGTCAAACTCAACATTGAAGGGGTTTTGATATGCAGCTTAGTTCTAATAAATTTTAGTGTCTGTTACTTCTCATACATAGCATGTGGAACTTGTTAATTAAAAGCTACTTCCCTGTGTTAGGTCTTGATTACGTTCCAGCATCTCAAACTTAACATGCTATTAAAATCACTCTTTGACAGCCCAGACCTGGGACACACTGAATACCACCAACTCCCAGTGAACTTTTTAGGTTGCTTTGCACTTTGGAGGTTTTACACAGTTTAAAAGTCAGACTGGACTGTTGTGATCATCTTGGTTCAATGAACACCTGCTGCCTGGCTCTGCACATCCCCAGAGGGCTCAAGTCCAGGCTCACCAAAATTAAGTTTTGAGTAGTTAGGAGCAGACAGAGTAGACACCTGTTAGTCTCATTTACCTGATGGCTCACTGGTTTTGCTCTGGTACTCACAAAGGAAGAACTGCAGATACTGAAATCAGACCTCAGAGCTTTTGAAAATAAAAGTATTATTTTATCAGCTATAGCAGAAAGTTTGGGTGGAAACAGGCTACAGAGAATTGTAGTTCTCCACTGGTAGCTTGATGATATATATATCCTATGGCTCGTCCTATGGCTAGCTTATTGACATCTGCTCTCTGCTCACATATAGGTCCCCAAAGGCTGCTCCTCCTCTGCAAAGACAGAAGGCCCTGTCCTTGGCAATCCAGGTTTGAGTCCTGACTGCACAAACCAAGGGAGGAGACTCAGCATAAAGCCTAGCCAGGTTCCCAAGATGCCTCTACCTCCTCACTGCTTTTCCAGAACTCGCTGTGGCTTCTGCTCTTTTTGCACCCCTTCATCTAGGCCAAGATTCTGCCAGAGGCAGAGGTGAAGTTAGGCTCAGGCATTATCTCAGGTCAGTGTATGGCACTCCCAGACCATGCCAGAGCTACCCCAGCCATAGTGTACTGGACACGTAGCTGTAGTCCCTGCATAAAGCTCAGCACAGAATTTACCCTGATGGTTCCTCAGTTAAAAGCAATGTCTTCCTAAGGAGATCACAGGTAGTGTTTTAAGGTTTCTAGTCTTGATTTAAAGCCTCCAAATGAAGCCCTTCAATGATTAATTGACCCTGCTATTGAGATGCTCATCAAAGGATCATAGGATCATAGAATGGTTTGGAAGGGACCTTAAAGATCATCTAGTTCCAACACCCCTGCCACAAGCAGGAGCACCTTTTACTAAACCAGGTTGCTCAGGTGTATGTGTTGTTTAAACAGATTTCACCTTTCCATTTCTCATTTATGTAACCTTAATTTTTTTTGTGTGTATTTTTCTACATGGCTTCCTTGCCTTTTGAAAACGGAAAATCAAGTAGACCTTTTCTCGTGATACTTCTTCCCCTTCTACTTTACTCTTGTGGATTGTTATTCTTGGTCCTCTCTGCTGACTGTCAGTCATTCTCCCTTCCCAACCCAACCAGGCTGCACTGTGAACCCAGTGCTCAGGGCCTTCGTGCACTGATTTCCCATCCTCAGGTCCCACCTTGGACTTGCAGCTACCACCAGTGGCACAGTGAGCACTTCATATTCATACATCCAAAATACCACTTTCCAGCCCTGTCTCCTCCAGCCACTCTAACCTGCAAGGTCCGGTTATTCTTTGGACTGAAGAACAGTGATTATGACTCCGCAACTTGGGCTTAGGGCCCTTGGAATCACTGAAAACCAAATTCAGTTTCTGCTCCTGTGCTACTGTAATATGAAACTGTGGAATAATGAAACAGAAATTCAGGTCTTTGTCTCAAATCTCTTCCTGTACAAATAAACGGCTTCCTCTCTAAGGAAGGAAATGCTGCATAAAATCTCCTTTAATTAACTCAAACTTGGAGGTAACCTCAATTCATAAAAAGGACTAAATTGAAGACTCTGTGCCCTTGCAATTTGAGGAGAGGGGGTCAGTCAACGACTACAGTCTGCCCACATGCCTTCCTCTATCATTCCTGCCTTCCCTCACTTCTGAGCAGTTCATCTTTGCTTAGCCAGGTACTCATAGAGCTGGAAAACCAGCAGCAGCTGGCACAGCCAGACGCATTTCGTGGAAGCCCAGCTCTGCACACAGTGGTCCTTGGCAGCCAGCACCATCCCCAGGTCGCTGCCCACCGGCCTCTGGCCAGTTCAGTGAGGACTCTGCTGAAATGAACTTTCTTGAGGCAAACCTGTGGGTGAGTGCTAAAGGTCAGGATGCTGGCAGGGAAGATGTACAGCAAAGCATAAAGGAGCTTTTCTGCGGAAGTGCTCTTGGACAAATATGCTTAGTTCTGAGGAAATGCCAGACTAGGCAGAGAGGGGATTGAAAGCTGTCCCATTAACCAGGGAACAGGCAGCAGTTGGGCGCCCATCTCCCAACCAGCCTTGTGCTGGCAGCACCTGGAAGGGCCACCTGAGCAGCAGAGCACCCAGCTGCATGGCCTCATTGGCCCAAGGTTAAAAACTAGTAGGAGAGCTTAAAAGTGCTAGCAGGATCACTGGGGATGTGCTAACAAGTGAGCTCCCAGCATGGACTCATTCTCCTACAGCCTCTCAGCAAATGTCATCAGATAGTGATGTTTGCTTACTACTGAGCTGCACTGCATTCAAACCCTCTTCCCAGTGACTTGGGGGGTTTTTTGGCACCCAAAATATATTTTTTTAAATGGCAAGTTACCAAGATGTATTACACATGTCAGGTTAAGATCAGTGCTATCATTTTTACCAAACAAATAGCCATGCATTGCAAAAGGTCAATAAACTGGCAAAGGAAAATGTACAGCTAGTCATAAAGAAGCTTTTCTGTGAAGTCTTCTTGGATAAATAAACATGAATTCTTGTAAACACTGTGTACTTTCCAGATGTAAATATTCAGAAGGTGTGCTCAAAAAGCCTGAGATGGTTGTAGCTCAGCATTTTATTAATAGGAAATGGTGAATTTTTGGTCAGTTATTAAGTGAATCTTAATGTGAAAAAGTGTTTGTTTGCCTAGCCAGGCTTACTGCTTACACCAAGATGTTGATAAGAGCATTCAGAACAGTAAAAGATACTTTAGATGTTAGAAAACACCTTGTGCAATATAGTGAGATTAGATATGGTGCGGGTTGCAGGACACAGGATGGAAGGTAGAATGGCGGGGGAGCAGTTTACAGAGTTCAAACAGGGGTAGGATGGGTTTGGTTCTGCAATATTATTTGGTATCTTTAGAAAATTTTAAGCTAACTATGTGCTTTTTCCTTTCACATTTTAGTTTTACTCAAGCCTGAGAGTTGTTTGAACCCAGAATTTCTACTTGCTGTGTGAAAGACGAAAAATTTATTCACAGGAAAGTAACCCTGCTGGGCTGGGAGGGTGAGGTATTGTTCCAGTTTAGAAGCACACCTGAGAAGACAGGGTTAAAGACTCTGGGCTGTTCCAAGAATGTAGAGGAGGTCTGAGGCATCATTGGAACAACCAGTCCCCGCCACCAAAGTGGACATCTCTCAAGGGCTGGCACCCCTGCCACGACCCCATGGGGAGTTTTGGTGGAGGGGGCTATGTTCCATGTGCAGTGGTTATTAAACCCAGTGATTGTTTTCCTAACTTGTCCTCAGAGTCTTAATTACTGTTGCTCCAAGCACACCACCACCCTGCTTCCATGAAAACTGGACAGAAAGCACCTGTTGGGGTTAGGCAGTTCACCTCCCTACTGGTTTGGGATTACTCCTACTGTACAATTCCTGGCTTTTATTTTCCCCCAGAATAACTTCAAAACCTCTAAGCAGCACATCTTCTGCACCCTCCTCCACAAGCCTGGCACTAGGGTCTGGGAGAGAGCACAGCTCTTCTCTCCTTGTTCAGAAGCTGGAATTGCCCATCCTGTACCGTCTCAGCTGAAAAACTGAGCTCGGTTTGCATCTCAATGGAGATTGAACAGAAACAATTGTATGTGTTTAGACTCCAAACCAGCCTAAGATACACATCATACAGAGGTCATCTGCAGCTTAAACACAGCCTGGGTGTAAGCAAGCCAGAGATGCATCACAGAGCTTTGTGCAACAACACTGCCAATGCAACGATGCAAACAACACTGACATCCATGTATGGTCTTTCCTCAAGTTTTCTTCTCCAGCAGGAGGAATTTGAGCCTACTTTTCCCCTCTGAGCAGCACATAGTGGTTCCCAGAAAAGGCGCTGCCAAAGGGCTGAGACTCAGTGGGGTGGGGGTGTGTGTGGAGGGGTGAGTGCCTGCAGAGTCCAGCTGTGCACAAAGTCCTCCAAGAGAGCTGGATTGGGTGTTATATAGCAGTACATCCCAAGGCAATTCCTGGAAAGTCTCTGACCACTCTACCCTGGCCCCCATCGTAGCTGTTTCCCAGCTTGTGTGTTTCACTCACAAGTCTTCTAGTGACCAGAAATAGAGGTTGTTATCTTGCACTGCAGAAAGCTCTGACAAAAGACCACTACAGTGTGTAAACCAGCCCCAAGGACAGACCAAAGTCTCTGAGAATGAGGCTCTGGTGCTCTCTTTGCCCACTCTCTAGTTTGGCTCCTGCCAGCACTGAGTGGTGAGAAGTGCTCCATCAGCAGCAGCTTCCAATTTCCTGCCTCAGTCCCCTTGCCCCTGCCCACATCCTGCCTGGCCATCCCAACACACCTCACATCACTCTTCCCATAGTCATGCCAGGAAGAACCAAACAGCTGCAGTCTCCCTGCAGAGCTCCTCCAGGAACTCCCAGGCATCGACTGCTGCACTGGTGGGGGAACTGCACCCCAAAACCAGTGGCACCTGGATGAGTGCTACTCCTTCGACCTGTTAGGGGAGGTGTGCTTCATTGCCTGTCTATTAGCTGAAAAAGAGGGCAAGAGGAAACTAGCACAATTTTAGTCTCAGTGTAAATAGTTTTGCTGTGTTGTTTTTGAGCCCAGGAATTTCCCCCAAACATATTCCCACACAAGAATCCAGGAGCAGGTGAGGAAAGCATGCCTGTGAGACAGGAGGCTGAGTAAGCAGACTGAGATCCCCATAATGGATGACAGAGGAGACACAAGCACCCACTCCAGGCAGCAAGCATCCAGTGGGGAGGGATCCCTGCACACAGCTCCAAAGTTCTCAGCCACCAGACCCATTTGGTGCTGCAGCAAAGCTGGGCAGATCCAGGACATCTGAAGCTGCTGCAAAGGGCACATTCTTGCTCAAAAAGGTCTAAAAACATCTTCCTCTCCTACAGTGTATTCCATGTCCATGCAGTGATGGTTGACCTCAGAGGATGGAAGTAGAAGGAAAACTTGATAGACACAAGGGCAGCTTGCTTTTCTTCTTGCCATGTGTGGCTTTTTATGTTTATTAATCCATTTTTCTACCAACCATTCCCCTACTGCTTCTCTGCCATAAGAAAAAGCTCGTTTCCTTTCTTCTTTTAGTCAGAGACCAAAAATATTCAGCAAACTCTAAGAAGAAGCTCGCTGTATTGTTTGCTAGAAAAACATTATCTTTACCTTACGAAGGGTCATGCTACCAGGGGTCCCTCTTGGAGGTAAGATGAAGGTTTGATATGTCCTATTTGTTCCCAAGATGTGAAGACTTCAGCCTCAAGGCAGTCTCAGTACAAGAAACTGCTGAAAAAATGGAATATCTGTCTAGATCTGGGGATTTAACAGATTTGCACAAGTCCTCTTTTGCTCACAAGCTCACACTTGAATCAAAATCAATTCTTCCTCTCTCTTTTCCAATATTAAAGCTGACTTTAAGGACAGCCTAAAGCAAAAGCATAAAGTGAAATAAGCAGAAGCAGAGAAAGCGCAGTCCTCACAAAGAAAACAAAAGCAGGAGAATAAAATTGTTCATTCTGAAAGCTAGGTAGCCTTCATGCACTGGTTGTACCCTCAGTCCCTTTATAGATATCTTCTTCCATCCAGCTCACAGTTGTTCACCACCCACCTGAATATTATCCTCCTGCTTGATTTTGGGGACTTTCCATCTCTTCCTCCCCAGCATGATTACGTGACATTTCTTCACCAGGACAAGCTGCCCTCTTCCTGCATCTTGCTGCAGGTAGAAACCACCAGGGATACCATCCACTAGCCCAGTCTCTCCCCCCCCTCCTTATCCTCAGAAGTCTGGCAGAGACTGCTGACTCCATCATTTTCTCCAAAGCAAGACTGTCCTCCAGAAAGTGTCTCTGCCTCACCTCAGGCATGCCCTGAAGGTACTTGCCTGAAGCAGACTGAATTGTACCTCAGTCTAAAGCCTGACATAGCCTGAAACAGACAACAAGATTCACCTCCCTCCTATTTTTGACCCTATTTTTGATCATATATTGGTAAACTCCAGACACTCCTTATTATACTACTTTAAATAATAGCATTCAAGATTTTTTAGTTTATTGACTGCTGACACAAATTCCTTATATATTGTGACTTTTTTGGCTCATTCTTCACTTCTTTATGTTTAGAGCAGAGAAACAAAGGAAGAGGAGGGTGGAGTAATCTTACACTGTCTATTTAAAGGCAGTGATGGCTGCATACAAACCAAAGCACACTGCAGTGGGAATCACAAGGCTGGAGAAAACTGTTGGATGTGTGTCTCCCATGACGATTTTTCCCTAATGCATAGTGAAGGAAAAGAGGCTCAGAATTCACACATCATGCAAACAACAAAAATTGTTGAGAATGTACTAATGAGAATTAAATGCTAGTAGGTTCTCTCAGATGTCATCTGAGAAACTGAAGTGGTGAGTACCAGAAATAGGTTGCCAGCTGTCTCTGGTCATATTCTTTGTACAAGAATGCTAACAGTTTCCCCCTCCTATACACCCAGGGACAAACTCTGCCATCGTGTAAATCCATGCAAGCCTCCAGCTTCTCCAGGACTGCACAGCTGTAAAAGGAATCTCACAGTTTTATTAAAGGCTGAGAAAAAACATTTGGCAGTGCTGCCTGCTGTCAGCTACCACCTTTCTGGGAAGCTCTAGCAGCCCAGCCTGGCTTGCAGCATCTCATCCCCACGGCACACTCAGCACATTCAGCACATTAGGAGGACAGTATTTTAACTCCCCACACCATGGGCAAAAGTGCCCCACACAGGGCAAAAATGAGATAGGTGCTGGGCATCTTGAGTGTCAGCCAGCCAGTTTACTTGCAGTTGCATTATTCCCTGGGTGGTGCAGCCTCCTCCATGCTGCACTGCAGCTCTGCTGGGCTTGGCTGCTGCATAAGGAAGCCCATCTCAGTCTGGGTGCAGATCCCACTGCTGCCTTCCCCGCAGTGCCCAGCATAGCAGGTGGAGCTGTTCTGAGGTGTCCATCCTCGGGACCTGCACCCACACAAATGCGAGAAAGTCATTTCCAAAAGCCTCCTTGTTCTAGGTGATAATGGCACAAGCTCAGGTCTCGCTGTGACAGGCCACATATTTAATTTTGGAAATGAACATGCTGTGATTGAAGGCTGGACACCATGTCTTCTTTCAAACTTACAAGTGTCTCCCAATAATTGTATCTCTGGTTTGAAAATTGCCTCACTGAAATATTTTCTGTGCCTAGCTTGGTCCAAATCCTCCTCTGTGTACCAAAGATAGAGGAATAATTTTCAGTGTTACTTTATGGTTAACTGTTACTGGAAAAAAATTCCCCCTTCCTGTTCTGTAGTTTCACCAATTATTTCTGCTTCACACCACATTTCTAAATAATTTGCTGTCTATGAATATCCTCTTTCCCTCCCTGTTCTTTAATACCCAGACTTTTTGCAACTTGAGTAAGTAACCAAATTTCAGTGTTCTACATGGTGTCTCCATTGGGAGGGAAATGACGCAAACAAGAATTTCTTTTATTTTTTGCTGCAGTCCTGTTTATTTAGAGACTTTACATAAGGTTCTTCTGCCCTGAACCCAGCAGGATTGAAACCTCAGGAAATGGTTTCTTTGCTCACTGACCCAGTGACTATCCAGTCCCCCAAGGCACCCCAAAGTGTGTCCTGCCCTGCTCCCTCAAAGGCTTCCCCACTCACCCACAGACCTTGACCCTTTTTCCCACTAATTCCCCTCCAGTTTCCCCTCCTTGTCCCATACAGGCAGCTACCACCACACAGGTTTGCCCACCCAGGCTTCCTGGGCAGCCCCTTCCTACCAGTCCATCTGGGATGTCAAGCTTCTTTAAAGCTCCCAGTGTTTTGACAATCTATAAAGCAAAAGCCACTTCAACCTCACATTAAGCTTGAAATGTACCTTGTTATATCCACCAGGAGCAATGAGGCATCTCCCAGATTATCAATTAAAAAATAATCTCTGTATTTTATTGTTCACCTCTCTGTGTTCACTGGATCTGTAATGAAGTTCTCAATACCTCAGTATTGATGGCAAAGAAGCAGCGTCACCATGGCTGGGTACAGGCCAACACACTGGATGCTGTGTCAGCTCCCCTGGAGTCAATCTGACATTTTTAAGGCAATGAAAGAAGCTTGTACTAGGCAATCTGTGCACAATGAGAAGGAACCTTTTCTTTGATAATAACCTCTAACAAATGGGAATTGAAAACACCATTGCCAAGATGTTCCTTTGAAGGTGGAAAATGCTGCCTTCTAAAATTAAATTGCACAAAGCTGGACACAGAAAGATAGCAAACCACGTGCCAGATGAACTGCCACTCAGCTAATACCTTACTTTCTAAATATAAAAACAACCTACTGCTTACACTGACAGTTCAGCACATAAGCAAGAGGGGAATGATGTATAACACCATACTGAGCTGAGCCTGCAGAAGAACATACTCATCTTAGTTTCCTCTCTGTCATTATTTATGAAAGGGTGCTGGGGAGATAGGGTAAAACATGTCCAAAGAAGACCAGCAGCAGCATGGAGGTTGCTCAGCTGAGCCACTTTTATCCACAGGGGTTGTCCAAACTCACAGCTGACACCAGTGGCTGAGGGACTTGCCCTCTCAAGACAATTTGTTGCTTTATGCAGCTGCTTAGAAACACTTCTAAAAAAATGTCTATAAGCCAGTGCAATAGCTTCTGATATGCTTGGCTACAAAGGCTCTGCCAAAAATTATCCTGAAACCCATTTCCAGAGAAAAGTAAAATGTTCAAAAGAAAATGTTTGTATTTTCTTACCCTTATCATCCCACTCAGTTCATTCAGCACTGCAGATAACCTTCTTCAGTCTTAGCCAGTGTTTGGTACAGAACACCCTGCAGATTAACAGGTTTCTTACTTTATTCCATTTCTCATGCAGGCAAAGAGTTAGACAGTGAGAAGAAGAAAGGAGCAGATATTTTTCTTGCTCCTAGTTCTCTACCCTTTAGTTTCTCAACTGGCCAGCCCCACCAGCTCACCATTGCTACACTGGACTTCCCTTTCCTTTTTAAATTATGGTAAAATCAATTCACTTGTGTATGAAGTTATTTTTATATCTAGTTAAAAAAAATTAAAAATCCATCTGTAAGTTTTTCGTAGCTACATTTTAAAAAAAAACAGCTTTCTCAAAGACTGTAATTCACAATACTTAAGCTCACATATAAAATTCTGTTGATTACCTAAAAGTTTACAGAATTACACGCACTATTATTTGAAATTTAAAGCAAAAAGTCAGATCTTGGGAAACTCTGAAGATCTCTGTTTCAAGTATGTTGATACAAAATCAAATCCTTTTCCTTAAGGGTGTGAAATGGATTCTCTTTAGACAGAAGTTCATTAACTGATAGATTTTACCCTCATACTGTTCCAGCATCATCATGCATTCTCCTCTTTCAGGTCTTTATAAATTTTCAAGGCTACGCTAACTGAGCACTAGAAGCATCATGATCAATCATCAGCTCCAGTATCTGCTGTGGCAGCTAAAATTGGGTTAAACCAAGAATGGGAGCTGAGAGTATTCAGTGAGCTGGGAATAGTCCTACTTGAAGGTGTATGCTCTTAACAAAGGAAGGTAACACATTCAAGTAGATTTTACTTGGTGCTGAATTTTAGCCTTATAAAAATTGGCACCTCACAAAACTGTAATTAAAAAGATTCTTAATTGTCCTGTTTTGTGTCCCTATGCCACATGAACCCAAACACACAGGATACTATGAACATGAAGGAAGCTGAACATGAAAGCCCTGACCATGCCTACACTTCAATGACCATTTGCACAGACAGGTTCTGCAGGCAGCAGGGTCTCAGTGAAGCCACATGAGTTTGGAGGGAGAAGAAACGTAGCAGTTTCTGAATATTCATCTCTCTAAATTCCAGGGAATTGTTAACATTTGACACAATGTAACATGGCAAATATGTTGAGACGTTATTTTGGTTAATTAGGTATGTCCTGCATTTTGTGGCTCAGCATTTCATGACCTGTCTGGGCTAGAAATATTTCAGTACATCAGGACAGGTAATTTCAGGATCAGTTTTGTCAGAACAGAAATGGAAAACCTGCAGCACTGACTTTCTAGAATCTTTTCCAGTAAACTAACCTGAAAAAAAACGAGTTTGGTTTCACAGTTCCTTTCAGCTGGATCCCCTGCCAGTATGAATTTCAAAAGCCTGCATCATGATTCGAACATGTTCCTATGCCAAGTGGTTTCCACTAAGTTAACAAACAGAAGTACTCAGCCTCGTGCTGCAAATCTGTTCACATTCCAGAGGACTTGAGTAAATGGGCACAGGGTGGTCATTCGCATACTCTGTCTAGCAAAACAATGTTCCCAGCTTACTTACACAGAGCAAAAGTGTTCTAGGAATTTGCAAGTGTGGTGTTCTTAGAAACAGTGACCTGCAGCCACTTGTCCTGAAAGCATAAGCCTTTCTGGTGGTTTGGGGACAGATACTCATGGGGTACATTTGCACTGGAAAGGTCAAGCAAGTTAGGGGTGAATAGATTCAGGAGAGCCATAGTGCTGCTCCTCCCCTGGGGGATCTCTCAGTGTTGTTACCATAGCTCTGGATGCAGGATCACTCATATGGGGATGTCCCAGAGGTCCTTCTTTCTGTCCATCTAGCTGGAGGCTGTAGGTGAACAGGGGTAAAACCTAAAGATCCCATAAAGGAAATACCTTATCTACACTAACAATAAGAGGATAGTGTCAAATGGAAAATATGAGAAACCAAACTCCATATGGAGCTGGCAGCAATGAACTGTTTGTAGCACTGAGCCCTTTGTGTAACTCACACCCCAGACATGCAAGTATCAGCCCCCTGTATTCCTTTTACTGCAACTGAAATCACATCAAAGTAGGACACAGCAGCTACGCTGCAGCCACATTCAGAAGATTTCCACCTTAATGCAACAGTTCAGCCTGTGAGGAGGAAATGCCACCTCCTGTTTCCTTCTGGTTTAAAGTAATGTCACATCAGACACTAACTCACAAATTTGCTCTTTCTGGTCTGCCATAACAAGAATAACAAAACAATTCAACGTTTTGCAACTCAGTCCTTTAGACCTCCTTGTGGCTTGCAAGAACTTCCAAAATCCCCGTTCGAGTTTCCCCATCTTGTGATTCCCCCATGGAAGAAGAGAGTATGAAAAACAAAAGTTGCATGCATGACCTTCCATGATCTCAGTCTTGTCTTACTGAAAATGTGTAGCTTAAATAGTGTCTAAATTTTACATATAGAAAATAAATTTTTCAGACAGGACTTTCCTCTTGAACAGTCTAGCTGAGCTGAAGTTTTCTCACTGAAGGTTATGATTACTATTGTTCTTCCACTGGTAGCAAGTGAGGACTCCTATGCCTCTGAGATGGAGTCTTTTCATTTCAGAGGGTTTAAAATATTAAAAAATACAGTGAGAAATAATCCTAGTTGTTACACAGTGTCCTTAGATGTGTTTCACTGAGGGTTTTTTACATCTGCAGTTGGTGGTTTTGGATATAGTGTGTCAAGTTCAAAAAAATACACACCACTTAGAAATAACAGTGACCTTTGTGTATATTTATATTTAAACTGGCTTGTAGAGTAACTTGTATAGCTTCCTTCTCTTTAGATACAAAAGAAGAGAAACTCAGACATTGCTGAAGCCTACAACAAATCTCTGACTGGCACAAAAGCAACAGGCACTTGCCTGTAGTTTATATCATAAAACCATAACTGGCCATCTACATTGGGACTAAACTAAGAGGAATGTAGAAGGTCAGGATGAAGGTGTATTTGCAGCCTGCATAGTTTCTATACACATTAATAGTCCTTCATGAGTATTATGTTCACATTTTTCAGAATGTATTTGTGGTATTTTATTTGCTAAAGCCTGGTCGGGTGGTCGCTGCTGTCTGAGACAGACAATTAGGGCAGTCTCTGACCTAATCAACAAAATTAACAGTCTGAGTTTGCTCAGGTTGCTCGATAAGCCGTACCTGGTAAGGAGCAGTGCTGCCCATTGCGTATCTTTCTCCTTCTATCTTAATTAGGACACCAGGAATTAGAGAAAAGAAAAATCTCTTCAGGAAGGATGACAAATGCTGAAAGAACACAGTATTTACAGTAGCAGAACTGTACAGTTTCCTTAATTTGTCCTTTTTTCTGTCCCAGCAAGAGAGGCAGCTGAATTTACAGAATGGCAACTACCTAGACACAGGGAACTTTCTTAGCCGAATCCTGACTCACACTGCTGGTCTTTCCTGGGGTCAGGAGCTCTGCTTTTGCTTATTCACTGCAGCAGCAAAGAAAATCAAAGCTGGCACATTAGACAAGACCCAGTGTTATCCCTGGCAGCTGTCACAATGTTTGACTTTTGGAACCAAATCATCAGCCTAGGTAGGTATTTTTTGGTGGTAAAGAGAAAGGCAAGCAAAGGGTGCCCTAAGCAGAAGCTGAATTGAAGTCCATCTCCAAGCCCACAGACCCTTCCCAGTGTCCCCGAGGTGCCCCAGCTGTGTGGTCACTGCTGAAGCTATTGGCTCTGCCTCTGTGGTCCTCCAGCCCCTCAGGCACTGCTGGTCCACAGGGGCTGGGTGCTGAGGACCCCTTTTTGTGCTGGCCTCAAGCCTCAGTCTTCCCTGTGCACAGGTGAGTCAGTTTCACACAGGGAATCTCTGAGAGCAGCAGCCTTGACCACCTCATTGGGCTGCAGCACTGCCCATCTCAGTGCCACAGGCCCGGGCTCACGGCTGCTGCCTCCCCACTGCCTGCAGTGTGGAGGGAGCAAGTTTCTGTAGCACTAAAGCAGTAAAAGCCACATGAAGGGAAATTGGTTTTTGACTTATTTCTCTGTACTTTGCTTTTCAGCCACCTTTTCATGCAATTCAGACAGGTCAGCCCAAATACTGGCAGCACGAAAACTCCAGTAAAGCCAAGCTATGTGAAACAAAACAGGAAAAATTCCCCTAAAATTCCCTTGGTCCAGTTTCCACAGTAAATATGGACCCTTTTTCAACTGCTTCTTCTCAAATTATGTGTTGTCATGAACATAAATTAAAACCAAGCCTGCTAGCTACAGAATAATTAACATACCAAATGAGTTTTTGCTTTCAGAGAAAGGATTTTGCTACTGAAGGTCACTTTCTTCTGAAGGAGCCAAGAAGAACACACTCTGCTGCATCACAATCTGCAGCAAATGCAGAGATTTAGTCCTGCCAGCCAAGCACTTCTAGCAGACCTCCTCCTCCTTTTGATGTGCTTAAATAATTTGACATGATGCTCTAATACTTTAAAGCAGGGACAAGGAAGAGGATGAGGGTTCAATAATTGCATCTCATGGTATGAAATGAACTTTTCTCATTGGAGCCCTTTTACTTTTGATAAAGGAGATGAGGAAAGTCTGCAGTGTGTAAAAATTGGGAAATGCTGTGCCCAGTTTTGCACCACACAGAGTTCAAGAAGGAAGTACGAAACAGAGAAGGTGTAACTTAGAGAATTACCAAGATATTCACAACAAATTACCTGCAAGGACAGATGAAGATCCTAGCGCTGCCTGAAGGACAGGGATGATGAGACCTGAGTCAAAAAAGGAGCAGACAATAAATCAAGGGGAAGCCAATGGGCTTCCAAGATTGTGTAAATAAAACAGCTACTTAGTGAGCTGAAGTGGAAGGGTGCAAGTGGCAGAGCCACTGCCATTCTTCTGCTTCCACTCACTACCAAGTAGTTATTAATTTTATTGGTTGCTGTTTAAGTCATTTTTCCAATGACTTAGAGACTTCAGAAGCAAGAAAGTTGGGGGGTTTTTGTCCAAAAATCATCTTCTACTGTTCTAGTCCCCTTGCAATGATATACTTTGTGCAGCTTAATTTCCTAAGTTGCTCTATAACATACCCCCATCCATGCCTTCGCAGAACCAACGAGCTCCTCAAGGAGGGAGGAAGTCCTCAATTGCCTGTGGTTTTTATTAGGAAGTGTAAAATACAAAGAAAAGAGGAAAAAACTCATTGATCTTTGGACTTGACTGATAGCTTGCCTGAAAAAATAACACCAAGATATAAATTTTCCCATTTATCTTGATCAAATAATAGCTCTAGGAGAAAACCTCATTTTTAAACCGGATGTTAATTCTGAAATTCCGGGAGCCTTTGCTGAGAGAGAGGTTAGGGATTGATGCCAGCACTGGAATGGCTTTGGTCCTGCTCACCAGTGCCACTGTTTGAGTGCATAGAGGCTGGAAAGGCTGGTCCTTCCTTGCTCCTCTGAATCAGAGGGCCACTACATCCTTCCTGTACCAGCCCTTATCCCCAACACCCCAGGAAGGGTGAGTCAAGGGCAGGGAGATTCCCCCATCAGGCACTGTGCACCCTGCCTGCTGCTGCCCACAGAGACAAACCCCAGGTCTCAGCAGCAGCAGTAGTGGAAGTAGCCTGAGGTTACCAAGTCGTCCTACTTGAGATGTTTGACTTTGGGTTCAGGCCAATCTAGAAGTAAACATACCTTATTTTCTTGTTATTTTCACTTTCTGTGGTGTTCATGGTGTTGTTTTCATCCTGTTTATTCCTACAGAAGGCTATAGCTCCAAAAATACATCCTAACTGGCTGTTGGAGACAAAGCAGTGAATAAGCATGACCCTAGCAAGAGGAACACCCCTACAAAAATTATTGATTCCTGTCTGTGATGAGGAGAACTGTGGAAGAGAGGAAAACTCCACAACTATCCTTCCTCCTCTCACTATTAAGCCTGCATCAGTTATACTGATCATGCAGATTTTGATTTCCTCCAAGCCAGGGCTTAGCCCTAAACTCACTTATGCAAAGACAAATTAGGAACAAATTGCCTGTATCTTCAATAGCTGCCTGTGGTCACTTGGGAATTTTGCAAAGAAGGAACACAGACAGGTCCTGGCACCAGACACAGCCCTTACTCAGCAGACACCTTTGTTGTCAGCACCAGAGCCTGGTACACACCTTGGCAGAGCAGACTCTGCAGCACCTACTCATGTCCCAGACCTCAGTATATGGAGGAAGAGTCTCCCAGCCCCAAACCAAGCCCTCTTCTCTGGTCTGAATCCTTTTAGCACCACTACTTCCATCATGGAACTAACCCTCAAGATGGATCATTCATTAAGGATGTGCAGCACATGGTCTTCTAACATTGCTAAGACGCATTTGTTGCCTCAACTCATGATAGCTGGAAAGGGAAGAAGAGAGGGTGTGCTTGTGGGAAACGGGGTAGCACACAGGCAAAGCAGGGAGAAGAAACAGAAGCATTTGTATTTCTGTATGGCTCTGTCCCTGCTTCCACAGTGTGCTAATTCCCCCCTGGCAAACCCAGGAGCTTCCTCATACCCCTTTTTAGATGAACCCTGTTTTTAACACATCTCTCTTTACTGCCTCTCTCTCCTCTCCACAGGGACATAGCTTTCCTGTTTCAGAGAGGCTTTCCCTGCAGCACAGACAAGTTTCTCCGCCTGTCTGAGTGAAAGCTTTGCCTGAGTGGAAGTTAACCCTGGAGCTGGGCAACAGCAGCTGGGGGGAGGTTTAAGGGGCATATGCAGCAGGTGGGGGGTAAGTACTTCTACTGTGCATTAGAGGCTTTGCATACCCGTGTAACAGCTGAATATGGTCTCCAAGACTACATTTCTGTGAGTAAATCATGTTTTCCATTAAGAAAGAAATGGATGCTCAGATGCACACTACTTCATGAGCTGTGGAGCACTTACCTATTATCACAACTGAAAATATGACTACCAGTAACACAGCTTTGACTTCAAAATTTCAACTCAAGAGTACCTTGGCTGATTTTTAATTGTTTATTTAAGCAATGCAAGAGAAGAACAGGAAATAAACTGGTTCATATGTACTGTCAAGCCTGTTGTTCATCTAGTTTGACGGTTTATTTTAAGATGTCACAGCCACCAAATTTGTATAGCAAAGACAGTTATTGACAACTGAGATCAGAACTTTGCTTGTTTTCCATGATGCTGCTAGAGAAGAGTGTGGATACTCCTGGAACAAGCATCCTTCCTTAATCTAACCAATCAGGCCTGTTTGTCTTAAAGAAAAGGAAGGCTATGAGATGCTTCTAGCAGAGTACCTGTGTGTGTGTGTGTGTGTGTGTGTGTGTGTGTATATCAACTCATAGACAGTCCAGAAGGAAAACAGCAATCTGCTCAGAACAGCCTTCTGGCATACACAAAAAATGCATTTTTCAGATAGATAGTAAGGCCATAAAATAGAAATATTAATTAAGTGCATGGAATATGGGCTGAGGTGAGAAAGATAAAAAGTGTAAACTCGACTGAAGTCAAGTATGGACTCCTTCTTGTGGTCCTGGAATGAGGAAGGTAGTCTCTTGCTGAGGGAACTTCTTGTACAGCACAAGAAACCAAAAGACAACAGCTTCCTTTCTACACAAAGTAGCAGCCTGGCAGGCACACTCCTACAGGGGTTAGAACAAGCAGGGGATATTTCACTTGGAAAAGAGCAGGCTGATCTCAAGAAACAGAAAATATCAGTGACTACAGCAGTGTATAACAACATCCTCTTCACAGAGCATTCATGGAGTTCACTGTACATCAACTTCATAGACATTGACAAAAGCTTTTGCTAGGATGACAGATAGTATCACTTGGAAACTAATGGGACGTAACAGAATCCCAGAAAGACAGTTAAGAATATGGAAATCTGTTAAGAGGGATCTTAGCATGGGCAAGTTCACATTAGCCTCCTTCAAACCCACTTGAGATAAGGGGTAACACGCAGTTTTCTTTTCCTTCACTGTTTCTTCCAAATTTTTTTACTGGGTAAAGACTGACTTGGTTGGAAATGAGATTACACTGGACTCAATCCCAATTACAAAATACAGGTTTCATTGATAGTATGGGCCTCAGTACCCAAATACCACAAAATCATATTAGGAAGATTAAGGTGATAGGAAGAAGCAGCTGCAAAAGTACTGCAAGAGTGGGGATTTTGTTAGAAGGAAGAGAGCTAATACAGGAGAGCATGTGATACAGCAGGCCATTTGGGAGTGACCCCCACACACACTGGACATGCCAAAAGAACTGCTTTCCTCTGAAGGACAGTGGAGTGGACTGGAGACAGTGAGGAAAATATCCTTAATGGAACTGGGGATGCATACCTGACTTTCATTCTTCAGAGAACAGTTCAGGTCTTACAACAAAAGGCATTGACAACCAAATTGTTCATCTTTAACACACATCCTTGTAATTCAATGAGTTGCCAACACAAAGTAATACGAAGTGGCTGATCAAGAGATTTCAAGTTAATAAGGTGATGTCTACAGGGTACTTTAGATGTTAAATGATCCTAATGGATAATAAACAAAGGCTTGCACAGAACATTCAGTGAAAGAAGAAATGGAATGGATACACCATACCCGAATAAACTGACATTATATATTGAACACCCTTCTATTGTTCATACTAGGGACACAGTGAGATAAAGACCCGAACCATCCTGAACAGGAAGATATAAGCACTGGTTTCATCTGGAGTCAAACCAAAATATATATCAAAAATGAAGATGCACAGAGAACTGTTTACCAGCAAGTCTTCTGCTTCCCTGGAATGAAGATAAGATGGACCTACAGTCTTACCCTGCAGGTTCTTTGTGAAGGTTTGTGAAATTAACTACAGTCCAAGAATAAAAAAGATGGATTGTGACAGGAAGACGAGAAAAGGAAAAATAAGAGTCCTACCTGAGAAGTTACTGCCTTGCCTTGCCAAAACATTCGAGGTTTAGAAAAAGAAAATTGGTTTAACCAAAGAAGTACATCATTTGACTGCAACTACTTCAGTGTGTGGACATTCATAACAAACATAAAGGTTTCTAGAAAGCAATAGAAATCATACTGCATAAGAAATATAAAAGAAAGAAGTATACATTCAAGAGCACAGCTGTGAGGGAGTATTTCAAGACACTCTTTCAATGTTTACATCTACTCTCTCAACAAGGGTAGAAATAACAATAATAATTTTAACTAAAGCTACTCTTTGCGGGGGCAGGGGGAAGGTTGTCAATAAAATAAATTAGTTCCAACATTACAGAAATGCTCTTTTCACCTAGACTGACTGCCTCCAACAGTAAGATATACATAAATCCAGACCCTCTGGACATGAAAAAAAATCTACAGGGCATATTTTGCATATGACTATAATTTGACGGCCTGTGATTTCTCAAGAAAACAGAAATGTGAGAAACATTTTGACAGTTCAGTCTAATTCCAGAATTCTTTTGACTATGTAGTTGCTACTTGTGAGTAGTGCACATAAAAATAACTTCCCTCAACCTAAAGAAAAGGGGGTTGGGTTTTCGGGTTTGGTTAATTTTTTTTGCTATGAAGTGAAATCCCTTTTGCAGCACTAAACAATATGGAGCTAAAATTTATTTTATACACAGATCTCTGTGATAGGATATTTGTGAGAGCGTGTTCAAGCAACAGATGCAAGTTTAATAAAGCTGGCATGACTTGAGGATCATTTGGAAAGGTCTCTCCTATGATAATAACAATATACAACCTATTAAGGTACAATTAACATTGTTGCCCTCTATGTAATAGCTATGGTAAGACAAAGGCATCCTATGGACTGTAACAGCTACTCTGAGGACAAGAGCAGCAGCTTTGCAATGCATGTGATCCTCTATCCTAACCCAGAATCACATGGCAATTTTCCTGCCCCAGGGTTCAGACCAGAATAACTCTGAAAAATTATAAAAAGGCAGCAGGACTTCGGAAATCATAAATGAAAAATAAAATAATCTTTTCCAATATTGTTGGGTAGAAGAAAACACTCACACAAGTTATTAAAATATAAAACCATGAGAGGAAAAAAGCAAAAATACTGGGTTTTATAAATTACTTTGCAGGTGGAATTTGATTATTATTCTCACTTAAAATTATCAGAACATCAATAAGCATTTTGTGCTTTCAAACTTCTGGCATCTGAGCTGGCAAGACACCTTGCACAATAGCATTTTTTGTTTATAATCACTAGTTGTCTTTCTTATCCTTGATGGATAAATTTTTTTATATGCCAGTTATCTGTGGCCTGCACTCTTCACAAGGCCAAAGTGTTCAGGAACCAACTCTAGGGCAGGCTGTTGCAGCTTCTTGACAATAGGAGATGAGTTTTTATTACTGGTACTTCCTTGGGGGCAGGAGGGCAAAACCACCTTGTAGTGTTATGGTAAGGTGAAAGATAACATCAAGGCAGGACAGAACTGCCTTGTGAACAACAGATGGAGAGCTCTAACGGTATAAGAACAGAGATAAAATTCTGGAAAACAGAAGTCTTCTGGTTTTGTTCTCAGATCAGTAAACGATGGGCCATGTGGAATAAAATATTGAGGATGATGTTGTTGGTTACTTCTTTCCACAGATTACCTACAAATACAGCTGCCTGCACTTATACAGCTACATGAGTAGGGGGCTGAGTTTCCAAGATTTTCATCAAAAATTCAAAGACTCTGGAACCTCTCAATTTTTACAAAACAAACTGCAGTTGTAAGGAGCCTGGTCATATCTCGAGGTTTGCTAGTGTATCTCATGGGCACATTGTAAGAATTCACTAGCTGGGACAGGAGTTCACATGAAAAGGTATTCAGTGTGGCTCACAGCCCATCCGCTTCTACTCCTATAATCATGAATAACAGAGCTAGACCTTACAGTCACTTCTTTACTTGATACAAGAAGCAGAGCAGAGCATAAGCTAGTGACTGTGAAAGACAAGCTACAGAAGCATCTTCTCTTACCTCCTGTCATATTCTGTATACAAAGAAACTGCCTCGGAAGCATGTCTTCAGCTCCCTCCTATTTGTATATTTATTAAACTCACACTTATCTTATTTTCAGGGGGACGACAGAAATGCTTGATTTTTAAGGCCAGAGTCCCATCTCCAGCCTCCACATCTTCTACCCTGTCATTTATGAAAGACTCACTTCTTTTTTCCCATCCAGTTGGCAGGCAGTTTGAGTCCTGCACTGACTGGTAGTAACTTAAGGCAATTTTCCTAGGATTTTTCTCTTTCCACTCTGCACTGCCCAGCTCTGCCAGGTTTCATTCACCCCACTTACATTTGGGAGTGCTGCCTTACACATTACCAAATGCAGCTCCAAACCAGCCCATACTCTAACACTGGTCTGGATCTCCATCATCTTTTGGGCCATGCTTCTTGCCCAGACAGGTCTGCTTCAGGTGAAATGCTAATAAAATTTTTGCTAAAAAGACATCTCCCTGCTTTTTTCCAAATTAGCAAAAAGGCATAGAAAATACTGATGATTTTTGGCTTCCTGGAATATTCTCACATCCTTTCTAGGAATAAGCAAGGACATCTCTTTGCCATCCCATTATTACACATGTGCACAGTTATAAGAAAATGCTCTGAAGGGACATCAAGCAAATAATACCAATTTTCAAAATTCTATAGCAATATATTTATACAAATTACAGAATTCTGTATCTATTTACACACCATTACAGAATATCAAGTAAATAACACCAGTTGTTCTTTTCTTTTTCCCTCAGGTTTGTCTTCGAGTGAATTTTAGTGCTCGAGAAAGGTGCCAGATGGACAGCACAAGAAAATGAAGACTTCTGTTTGTCCACAGCACAGGAGGAGAGGCACTGCAAGCCTCCCTGCTTTGCCGTGTCAGCTCTCTGCAGCCCTGTTTTAGCAGGATCACATAAGGAGCAGGAGGGCATCTGTACCACTTCATGCCTTGGCAAAGGAGCTAAGCAGCACCCAGGTGACGATGGTTTTGCCCATCCCCCGCCAGAAAACAAACAGAAATAGCTCATTTTACACAAGGGACTGAACAGAATCTGTTGTTCGCTACCCGAAACAGGCCAAATTTGACCCAGTGAACCTGCAGGGAGTGGCAAACTGCCAGCTCCTGAGCCTTCCAGTCTTGCAATAATGCCTAAGTTAAATTACATGTTTCTATATTTACATAAAGTCAGTATTTACACACCATTACGGGTTATTCGAGTAAATCGGTTACAGTTTATTTATAAGGACTGCCATAAACTCATAACATTTTTCTCAAGTTTAATCCTTTCTTTAGAAAAATACAAAAAAAAATAAATTAAATAAAACGTGTTAACTAGTAGTAATGATTAGCCTATGACTAAAAATCCAAGTCAATTTAACATTAAGACTTTAACTGCGGCCTAGTATTGCGGCCTCGACTCACAGTAATTTTAACCTTTGCAAATAATTTCCTGGTGTGTGTCAGATTCACTGAAACAGGAGAGGGCTGTAACCTCCCTTCCTCGTGGTAGGGTTGATCCATTTAACACAGAGCAATGAGCCCTAGTCCTGCCCAGAAGTGCCTTTTCTTCCCCTACGGTCTTTGCCTCGCCCACACAAATGATCCGGCACCCGACTGACCCTCAGCAGCCCCAAAGGGTGGGAGACAAACGCGTGGGCTGCAGCTCAAGGCTGTAAATTCCCAGGCAATAACAGTCCCTCGACAAGTATCCTTCAAATCAACTAATGTAATTTATGTATTTTATCATTCATAAACAATTACAACAAAATGCCATGTTCCATTTAAGATTACTGATATTGCTGGTTGAGACATGGCTCCTCCTACCTGCTTCAGTACAGAAAGGGAACATTTGTTCAGGACACCGAGCCAGAGGTTATTCCAGAACAGAAATAAGTTTCAAATAATATAAATCAGATGAACAAGAGTGCTTTAGCTCAAAAATTTCTTAATTACAAGTAGGCTACAACCTTTTACATCGCTCATCCAAAGCACATCTGCGCTCAGCCCCCGTGCGTTTGCAGACAGCCAGGGTATCAGGACCAGCCCTGCTCCCAACATATCCAATGGTGAAGGCTACACTCAACTTAATGGCACTGGATTCAAATCCTAAGGGATAAAACAACTACAAAATGCATTTGTCATATGGACCTTAACATGATTTTTTTCTCTTTTTTTTTTTTGTTTCTTCAGAGTATTAGGGAAAAAAATGCCTCTTCCTGAGGGTTAATTTCCAAATGGTAACTGCTAATCAATATGTTTGTGTGCTTATCATACCCTTAAATATTACATACTGTTTCCTCACCTTGGGGTTCATGAATATTTGAACATACTTTAGGGAAAACAATAAAAATAAGTCTAATACTGTCCCCCTCATTGTCATTATTGATAGAGATTTATTAGTTTCATTTTGCAAGTTTTACTTTAGGAAGGGTGCTAATATCATGTATTATGACAGTTCACACTGAAAGCAATTTTCCATAAAAGATATTACAATGACCCCTATGGAACTTGTATAATTTCATAGTAGATAGTCAAGTGCACAAATAAACATGTTTACAAGAGTGATCCTGTTAACCTGGTTCTTGCCCTCTGAAATATTTATGTGTTCTTTGTTAAAATTAGTATAATTGTTGTTGGTGTTACTTATGTTGTTTCTGGCATTCTCTTTAGGAAAAAAAAATAATAGCATATTCATCATTTAGCTTTGGTATAATCTGCAATAGGTTTTAACAAGTAGAATATATTCCAACCCCTATATTTTCCACAGCTGTGAAATTTACAATGATGTAAGAAGTCACTTTATCAGAGAGGAAATATTACAGACACATAAAAAAAAGTTGAAGACCCAGTTTTCTCTTTAATCCTCTGGGGTAAGCTATGAAACAAGCAGTCAGAAGAGTGAGGATTCAGTGTCATGAGTGGTGTGCATACTTGTACAATAATACGGGCACAAAAGAGATTGTCGCCTTTAGTACATGAGGGTCACTAGAATTTATTATTATTACCTTTTTATTGTTGGCTTTTTTTTTTTATCCATGCACCTTTATATTTACTTGCATGAATTTACCACAGGTTCATAGTGGCCTTTGCCATTTTAATGCTTACAGAGCCTAAAGCTTCCAAAATGCCTATCTGGCCTGTACATATTTCATTAAAAATAAACTCTATATAATAAATAAATATATAAAATAAATAAAATGTTGCCTTTGGAATTTCTATAAATAAATTTAACTTTTTATTTTTATTTTTTTTTACTAAGAGGTCTTTGCTTTAAACTCAGTGGGGTGAGACCCAGAGAGCGATTAACTGAAAAGTCTCTTGTTTAAGTAAGACTGCACCCTCCATGCCTTTGTAAATGCAGCGTACACTTGAGCAGGCCACCAGCCAAAAATCCTGATGAATCGAAGTATGGCAGCTATGCTGATATATGACGAAGTACAACTGATCAAAAATTTAAAAGCGTGTCTATTCCCCAGCATGCATCAGGCCTTCCTCCTCCTCCTCACCCTCCTCCTCCCCTTGGTTCCTCTCTCTCGCGCTCTCACTCCCATTCATCCTCTCCCTTTCTCTCTCTCTCTCGCACTCACTCTCTCGCGCTCCCTCTCGTACTAAATCAAGCGAGTGGGCATAGGCTCTCCTCCAGGAGGACAAACCTTTAAGTGCAGAACAAAATCAGCATGTTCCATCCAAGCCTCCATCATACATTATGCATGCGACAAAGTTTGGCAACAGTGGAGCTGATGTGATGACACAGCTAATCAATAAGAACCCACCGCATGAAACCTTTATAGTGGTTACTTTTTAAGGGCTCAAGTGAATTGTCTTTGTCAACTTTGGCTTAAAATATCCTTATATAGTTCCGGTACTTTCTCAGGGTCCACTGGTCTAGGTAAAAAATGTGTAAATTTTTGATGCCGTTTAGTCCTAGTCCCTTCTCTTGGAGTCCCATCTTTATTTAACGCAACGTAGTATCGTCTTCCAGTGTCCACATGTTTATATAGATTTGATGAATATGTGTTATACCAGTTTTCTTCAAATTGCTCTCTGAATACACACTCCTGGGTTAATTTTTCCTGTGGAAAGAAAAGAAAGAGCAGTAAGGAGATAGCCACTAAAATAAGCTACTTTTTATTAAAAAGAATTACTATTTTAATAGCTTGAAACTGGTGCCTCCTCGCTAAATTGCAGAATTAACTATTTCAATACTTCCAGTTTTAGCTATGTAAACAGTTTTAGCAATGTAAACTATACTGCTGGGTATTTCAGGAGGCAGTCACAAGGGTGGATAACCCTATGTGAAGAAAAAATATTTTCCCCAAAGCCTCATTTCCCAAATCAATACAGCAACAACAAAGCTGAAAACAGATACTTTTTATTTCTGATTGTTCCCAAGCAGCTCACAAGACCTTACTGGACTTCTATAACTAATTTTTTCAATCATGAGTGCAGGCATTCAAACAAACAGATATAAATAAAGGAAACTAGAACCAGTTTGCAGGGCTGTAATAAAATTTACAGTCTTAAAATCTCTGTATCTTTTCATTGCAGTCAATGAAACTCAATGCATTTCTTTAATTTAAAAACATACAATCTGCTACCCTTCATTTGATTTATTATTTGTATCACAAAGTCACAACCCAATAGAGCTTCAAACAGGGACATGAACACTGTGTGCTGAGATGAAGCCCTGAGGAAAAGCCCTCCAGGCTTGCACTGCCAGGGTTGTCCTTGTGTCCCATCCTACTGACAGGACCCACTGAGGACATCAACCATTCATCAGATCCCCCTGCCACCACAGAATCCCACTCCCTCCTGCTCCTTCCAGCACACCCACTTCTTCAGTCTGTGAGTTGCCTTCTACTTCCTTTTGGTCTAAATAGATTGCTTAAAACTGCTTTTTAAAAATTGCTTAGTAGAGTGCTTAAAATGCAGCCACCTGATAATCAGATTCATTTTAGGAAGGACTCGCACAAATGACTGAGCAAAAACACTGGAAAAAAGAGCTCTAGCATGGGAGAGCTGATATAAAGCTGGGGAAAATAAGCCTGAAAATAGTCTTTTCACCTGGCACAAGAAAAAAAAATAGTGATAATTCAATATATTTTTTTCATAACAAGTTTTCATTTCAATAGCACTCACATTAATCACACCCAGCTTCCAGCTGAGGATCAATTTATAATTATTACAAAGCTCCATACAATGCATGTGTTTTACAGACATTAAATCTTAAAACAGTCTTTTTATATAGATGTACAGAGAAGGGAAAACTGAGACCAAGGCCCAGATGCAGCAAAGTATGTATGGCACCCAAGCCATAAAATTGTGCCTGAACACAGCTAAGGTCCCACAGCTCAAGCACCCCTAAGAAACCACCCTCCATGACTTAGTCCAGGAGCTTCCCAAGGTCTACCATCACCAAAGCCTGCAGCTTGCCCTGAGGTTGCAGGTGCCTTTGGGGCCACCTCTGCTGCTTGAGACTCAGCTCACAACCCTTTCCCAAACCAATGTGCTTCAGCCCAGATATTTCACTGCTGCTTCGTGTGGCAAGCACTCTGCTCCCAGGGCAGAGCTCTGCAGCCTGTCAGGACTGGGAACCAGCCAGGTCCAAGGAGCGCCCCACACACCTTACAGAAACCCCCCAGTGGGGGAAACAAACCCCGTGCAAATGGGGAAAGGAAGCCAACACCTCTCTGCACCTGTACAAACTGGGAATTGAGCTGCGAAGAAAGAGCCCTCCTCAGGCCCTCCCAAACTCCTAAAGGTTTGGGATTTGGAGGTTTCTTCTAAATTAAATCTGTGGCAACTCCAGTAAGCAAGAAAGGCAGCAAGTAAGCTGCTCCTGACTTCCTCTTTAATGGGCACTGGGTATCTCATTACCACTCAGGAAGGAGAAATCCCAGACAGGACCAGGTTTCACGTGTTAAACACCTGAAAATTCACTATGGCAGTGACCGTATCCCTTTGTGGATATGACAACTTATTTTAGAGGCATTTCTGACTGTGACATTTTTAGTTTAAAGTAGTTCAAACAGCAATAGTCTCTTCTGGTTATAGGCAAAAGAAGAACAAACCTGTTCACATTAAAACCTTATCTATGGGCCATACCCTGCAACCTCCTCTTGATAATTGCCTCCATGTCCTTTGCCAGCTCAAAACCGCAGCCACATTGAGCATTACCAGACCAGCAGCAGCTGCCAGTTACGCCCATTGCAGTATTCCCCTTGTATAGCCTCAAAAGTACAAACTATTATAAAAGGTATTCAGCTGCAGTGAAGATTAAGTATAGATTTCATTAGTGTTTTATTTTCATGAGGTTTAAAATCATCTGTGTTTGTTTTAAGGCAGAAGCAGATGCCAAGGGGTATTATATACTGGGTCTATATCAGTCCATGGGGAAAGAGAAACTAATTTAAATTGTTTTCCTGCTCTCAGAAGGCAATAGGATCACATGAAAAGCACTGCAGAACTCCCTGCTAAAAATAGCAGCATTTTAGGAAGATATTTCAGTCCTGTCGTGAATTCATTAATTATTCACTTCATCTGCATTTTTTTTTAGCATCATCATAAATTTCTATCTTTGCAAGAACAGTACTTCCCCATGCCCTGAAGGAGAAACTTTAAAATAGCCTCTCTTTATCTGGCGGGTTTGGTGGATCATGGCAGTGCTGTGGCACACATAACTAGACCCTGAATCAGGTGGTTTGCATTGTATTGCACTCTGGATGAGTCAAATGGATTTCAAGCTCACAAAGTCAATCTTCATTTTACAAGCTTATCCTTTTTTAACTTCCTATTCACTTACAAGACAGCTACATCTCCTTTGTCCTTCTTCAAAGTTCTCTGAAATTCACATATAAACATGATGAAAATACTTCAACATGAACTTGACAGAGCAATCAGGATGTGGGACCAGATGGGTAAGGACATTAACAATCACCCTTTCAAAGAAATGAAATAATTTCTTTATACATTCAAACCTTTTCCTTCTAGGAGACCTAGAAATTCTGGTTGTGGTCAGACACCACTGGAGTAAATCAGTGTTGGTGACTTTGGATCAGATCCTATAAGTAATGTGGGACACTAAAATCCCATAACATCCTTCTTCCCATGCCCTGGGAGATCCTTACAATAATGTCTCATCTAGTACCAAGAGAGACAGAACTCAGCACACACCAGGATAGTAATTTATGTAGAATCACAGAATCCTTTGGGTTGGAAAAGACCTTTAAGATCCTTGGGTCCAACCATTAAACTAACACTGCCAAGTCTACTCCTAAACCAGGTACCACCACAACCCTATGTAACATTACTACTTTACAGGCACATTTAAGTATGCCTGTCATTATTCAAGCCAGAAATGAGCATAACACAGGGGTGAGGCTGAGCCATCCTGCCAACACCACTCTCTTGTCTCACCATCTTAGGATGGGAAAGTCTTGCTGAAAACCAACTCTCCCAGTATGGAAAGGATATGGTGTTTCCTGACCACATTTCTCTTTCTGGCTATGACTTTTAGAAAGTCCCTCTATGTACATTTGAAGAGCAAGATTTAGCCCTACAATACAGCTTTTATTCTAGCAACTAACTTCTCTATCAGTTGTCCAGTGCAAATATTTCCTTGCACCATAATTAAAGTTGCTGGACATCTTTGTCGAAAGCTGACACAAATACCAAACATACCCAACTGGAACAGCTATGGAAAGTAACATGCATTCCTGTGAAAGGGGAGGCTGCCTGCCTTGTTGAAATCATTTAATTCAGGGCCAAATAAGGAGGTGACCTCAAAATTATATAAATCAGATGTTGCACTGCATTCCACTTGTTTTCTGTGAGGACTGTTCATAGAGTATTCAACTACAAAGTGATTGATTTTCATTTTGCTGCATTTCTACACTTCACCTGTTTGGTTTTTTACCCTGTTATTTAGCTCAGAATGTTCAAATAATTGAATTGTACAAAAATGTGCCTACCACAAAGACAAAACCCTGAGGCAGATTTAATTCAGAAATCTGCTAATGCCTGGTCGGTGATAGAAAGCCCAGGACCCCTTTCCCTTTCTACATTCTCCACCATCTAACAAGGGAGGAAAATAATTATGTTATCCTATTTCCAGGCTGATTGATTAAAAGTCAGATTCTAAATTAATAAAATGCATAGTTACAGCCATCACAATGAAAGTTTTGCTAGCTTGTTTTAAAATAGCTATCCATGTGAAGTAGTTAACTGTAAATAAGTAGAAACATGTAAAACACATGTACACTGCTCAGAGAATGGTTTAATGACTCTAAAGAATGTAAGACATTCGTGCTGCTTGGTTTGAAAGAACAGTACAGGGTCCTGTATAAAACATATCAATACTCCTTCTTTCTTTTAAATAACCCTATGGAGCTAAAACTCCATTTTATTTTGAAACTCGACAAAAGAAAGCCTCTTCAGACCATCATTCCTAAAATCACAACAAATACCTTTCATGCCAAGCAAACTATTCTGTTTTATGCCATGTATAGTTTTCCCTTTTACAAACTGCTACACTGATTCAATAGAGACAGGAAAACACCTAATCCAGAAGTCCAAACAACCATTAACAAGAGATATATTTGATGTAGTCAGCACTTCCTATATACCTGCTGCACACTAATACCTTGTTAATCTACCCTTTCTTAATAAAAATCTTGTTTAAATATATAATCTCCTAAATAATTTCATGCAAATCCCTCATTATGGCCACACGGCATTACTAAAAACTGCATATATAGTGAAGAGAAACAAAGAAAAGCCCTGTTCTCTTCCGAAGCAGTTTGCTTTGCTGTTCTGCCTACCAACACACACATTTTACATGCCATTGGCCCTTCCCATGCTGTAATGCAAACAGCCTCTAGAACAGACTATGTTCAGCTAATAATTAACACTCATCCAGAGCTGTCATAAATAAAGGTCTAGTTTAGCATTTGCTGTAGTGTTGTCTGTTCTCTCATGCTAAGCCTGTTAGTCTCTGGCTGGGTGAACCACCTCCAGCCACAATGAGAAGCCAAATACCAGTGTCCAAGCAGCACCACTTTCTTTTCCAAATGAGACCACAGTGTGAGTCAAGCCCTGTACACTGTGTGTCTGACTTGGTTAAGTGTCACAGAGCTTTCTTTGATGAGTTTCTCCAAGCAAAGTCTTTTCAGAATGCTTTGTTTGATAATTTGACAAAACATGAAGAAAATATGGCGGAAAAAAGGGTCTGCCAAGAGAACTAGCTGACTGGTTTTTTGTGTTTGTGTCAGTAGTTCTCCAAAAGCCTTTTTGACAGACAGCAGGAAACCCTTCAAGGCCAGAGGAGAGACAAGCAAACAGGCACCAATTCTGCCACTCATACAAATTTCATATTTCACGGCACGTGAAATTAGATGAGGGAAATCAGGCGAGGTGTCCTGGCAAAACCACAGTTAGGCAATTGCATTCTCCCTACCTGAGGTCACCTTGTACTCTCACAGAGTGCAGTATTCATCTTACTTTCTTCCCCTAAACCTCTTAGTTAATTTGTATAAAGTTTTTATTCTACATCAATAGCCACTTACAAAATAAAAATCAAGTGTAACAGTTCTGTGCTGCTGCCATGGAGCAGTTATGATGGTGTTTAAAGGTTAGTATCTTTCATAAAAAAAGCTTGTAAAGATCCCAAGACCCAGCAGAACTTGACCCCCTTGGGATCATGATTGCCAAAAGCCACAATACCTACATAGATACAGACACTGTGGTACTTCCACATCCTGATGCAGACAACAAAGCAAGCAGACTCCAGTATCAACAGTAAAATCCCAGGACACTGTCAGTGCAGGAGGGATTTCAGTGCTTTACCCCTTTGCCCCGTTGCTGCTCTTCTCCCACTCCCTTGCTCTCCACGCTATCTGGACCTTCTCTGGAGGGGCCAGACTGGCATACAGCACTATGCTGTCCCAGGGCTGTTTAAAGAGCTCTTCTGACATGAGGGTGAGATGCCAATTAGGCCTCCATCCATTTTTGCCACTGCCAGCTCCTCAGCTCTTGGTTTTACTGATATCCTCTCCTTTGAGGTTTCAAGTTTGCAGCATCTGCCAAGCTTTAAGCATGCCCTCCCTGGACATGAAATCATTATGGGATGGGCAACCCCACTGTGCCTGAGCTCTCATCTGCCAGCATAGGCTGCCCTTCAACAGCCATGCTTCATGTTCATAAAGGCTTGGTTTATATCTGCTCAGCCAAGTGCATGACACGAAAACTCATTTTCACCTAAACACCCAGGATCTGCTCATGATGCTGTTGGAAGTCATGACAAAACTCCAGGGACAGATCTCAGGCCACATAAGCTGTCACAGTGTCTTTTCTCTGGAAGCTGACAAGCTTCCTTCCCAACACCACAACAGGGAACAGGACCAGGACAAAGTCGACTCTTAGAAAACAAATAAACAAGCAGTTCTGTTCCCCTCCCTTCCACGCCAGCAGGACCAGGCCCACACTGTGTCATTTACTAGTCACATTTCTGACCTCTATTTTATTTTTTATTCTCTTGGCACAATAAAGAACTGCAGTCATCAATGTTATCAAAGCATCTAATTCATAACGCTTGGCTGAACCCTTCCAGGAATCAGAAAGCAAGGTGGTATGCAATCTGATACAGGGGCCAGAGCCAATTTTTAAAGAAGATGGGAGAAGAGTTCCCATCAGCTTAAATGGAACATGGATCAGCCTTGCAATGATAAAAAGGCAGAAAATATTTTAAGACACTAAAAGAACCATTTCAGGCACGCTCAGATTTACTGAAAGCTGTAACTTGACCTCCCCCAGCTCCCCACTCCACAAATTCTCTTCTATCAAAAGACAACCTGTATGTCAAACCAGGGCTGCTACCCTACAGCTACACACACTCTTCAGCCTGAATACCAGTTAAGGTTTTAACTGGATGGAGATTTTTAAATAAAACCTGCTTTCCTTAAATCCAGCTAAGATGGAACAAAGTATTTTGTCAGTATTTTTTTCCTTGTTTTGTGGTTCTCTAAGCACAGAACACAGGTTTAAAGGAAAGATAGACCCCCTTTAGCAGAAAGTGCTGCTTGAGCGAGCTAAACTCACATGCTGAAATACATTTTAAAGTGAGAGAGAAAAACTACTTAATCTGCATGAGTCTCTACATTCAGTGAATACCCCACAAAATGGATTTATCCATCATTAAAGAAGTAGAAGTACCTTATCTCTCAGCTACAAGGTGCCATCAGAAAAAGATGTGCAGAGTGCTCAGGACCCTTCTTAAAACACTTTGCCATGGGGACCAAATAATCATTATACATATGTAGTGATGTAAATGTATATTATAAAAGTAATTAATGTTTTATTCTTTCAGCAAGATGATTTGGTCAAGGACTGATGAACAAAAGGCTGTCTCTAAATTTTGCTATTGATTTTTTGCCAAGTACTAGCTCAGAGGACAAGGACATTACTGATCACATTGTCATTCTGGGTGACATTCTGGTCATCAAACAAACACAGCATCATAAGCTATCACATTTTGGAAAGATCCTCACTGAAATGCTGCATGTCCACTGAAGTCTTGGAAACCAACAAGTTTGACAGAAATTTTAAAAACTACAGTGCTTTGGTGGGCACTACAACAAAGGATTGTCACACTACGATCTTTACCTAGCAGGACTCAATTGCATATTCAGTTTAAATTGTTTAAAAATGAGGCTTTTTTAATTTTGCCACCTTTTTTGGACAGGAAGGAAGGCCAGCATTTCAAATAGCTGCTGCTGAAGGAAAGATGTCACGCTTCCTCTTCTGCTAAAGTAACTCAATTTAAGAGCACGTAAATAATGTGCATGTGCACATTGGCTTTGAAATACCTTGTCACACTTCTCATAAACAGTCTCTCCAGGGATGACTTTTTGGACACTTCCCCCATTCCTTTTCCCAGTGGCGATCCCACCATAATGTCATGGATTTTGATACACAATTTTTAGTATCTCACTTTCTGAGTAGAATAAAAAATATTTCTTTAATATTTCTCAGAAAATCCACACATCCTTGGTGTTTCTATGCCATGACTTATGTTGTCAGTGATATGGCTGACCCAGCCTTTGGGAAACACTAAAGGAAATCAGGTGGCTCTGGTGCTCCACGAGACCCCTACTCCTCACATGCACACCGGTGGGCCTGTCTTTCAATGGCTAAAACTTTAGTCATGCAGTTAATTTCAGCTTTGATGAAAGAAGTTGTCATTCTGTCTGAAAAAACCCAAAACATATATAATAACGACTTCAACAGAACTAGTGACTGAAGAGCTCAAAGACCAGGTTGTTGGTCTCCCGGGTACCTGCAAACATGGATCTTCCAAATAATTCAGATTTTTAAAGTTTTTTTAAAAAAATTCCTATTTTGCTTAAACTTTACAACATTAGTACATTCTAAAATGAATCAAAAGGTTTTCCTGAAACCTTCACCAATTACTTTCATGTCCTGAGTTCAGATTATACAGTATATGCTGTCCTGACAAAGGCATCAGCAGGCCAAAATCCCCCTTGTTATGAAAAAGTAAGATTACATGTTAGAAGACTGTCTCTAGATTGCAGACTCTCATAGGCAGGAACCCTGTCTAGATTTAGGTTTTTAAAATGATGAATACAATACAGCTCTTATCTTGATTGGGATCTGCTGACACAACCATAAAACTAATTGGTGGTTTTACAGGAGCAGGTCCAATCCTGATTCCATTGAAGGCTATGGTATTTCAACCATAATAGAGTCAAGTCAAAATTTCTCGAGTCACAGTTGCCTCTATAAATGTGTTAAATTTGAAGAGCAAAGTTTAGCAAATTAAAGATGCACAGCCTGAGACAGACCCCAAAAGTATGTAGCATCCACACCAGAACACAAGTTTTACCTCAGCAGCAGCCTGTGGAACACAAATATAAAACCTTCTCTTCAAATCAAAAGTAGCGGCAGATATCTGCCAGTATAAAATGAATGAAAAAGAAACAAAAGGGCTCTATAGAGAGGGGAAATATGGATTTGCACTATAACAAGCTTTAATTCTTAAGCTTTTTGAATGCAACACAAATGAACCACGTTACTGCACATCACCAAATCAGCCTAAGCACATTCAAACTGCAAAGCAAATCTCAACCTAGTCAAAATTCCTAATGAAGTCCCCACAGGGCAGACTTTTTCTACTCTGTCTTTGAAAATGATGAATGGCAAAGTGGGAGAGAGTGCCACGTTCACATCCCACTGGCTCATGAATCAGAAACAGAGCACATCAGATCTTTATCTGATGCAGTGAATAATCCCCAAGCATATCTCAGTGTGTCACTGCTGCTGATGCTTTTAGCATGTCACTTCAACACAGTACTCTCAGATCAACCAAAGACACTGAAGCTTTTCACACCTCTGTATGGTTGCACAGCCAGCTCCCAAAACGCTCAGGGCTGCAGTGACAGGGAGCTACACAGAAGCAAAGAAAAGAATCTGAATATGTCCCACTCTTGCTTGCTGGATAGGATTTGGGTTTGCAATGCAGCTATGCCATTTTAACAACTCCCTGCTGTCAAAAGCGTGGTGCTCAACCCTTCTCTCATCCCACACTGCACCTGATTCCCCCACTGAACCTTAGTGCTTGCCCAAGCAGGCAGCAAGCCAGTTCAGGAAGCTAAACTTTTTTCTGTGGCTTTATATGCCTAAGCTGACCTTCTGACAAGTCAGATGAGTGCCAGTGTTGGAGCACGGAAGAAAACAGAAGCATGCAGCACAAGGAGGGAACCAGAACTGCCCTTTCTGGAAGGGCTTTCTGCAAGGTCACATTGTCTGCCTCCTGAAGCAGCACCTCTAGTCTCCTGTTTTCATGAGAACACAAAATTTCAGACATCTTTAGGTAGGGGAAAGCAAATCATTAAACTAAGGTTTGAGTAGGATCTTGCTTTACCAAAGCTTAGCTATATATATCTATTTATATACACACACATAAACATACGTATATATAAATATATATATATGCATATACACACACACATAATTTATATAGAAGATACTCTAATACTTTCCTGTCCCAGGCATGTCGTGAGAAACCAAGATCAGCTTAGAATTTGAGACTAAGGCAAGGAGATCACCGAGGGTTTTCTCCCATACAAAGTTATCTTCAAACCTAGTAAGCATTTGAAATTAAGTCCTCTGAGGAAGATCAAAAACCTGAGGAAAAGTGCAGTATCTATCTTGCAGGACACGATTGGTAAGTGTTTCTCTTTGGCGACGTGTTATGAAATTCTGATTTTAAAAAGACCAAAGCCATAGTTTAAAAACAACCATAATAGTTGCAGTTTCTCACAGAGCTTTCTCCCATATTACCTGTGTCAAGTCTATGTATTGACCTATCAGTTCTTCCTACACCAGTACCCACATCTCAAAATACTTTTTTTTTCTACACAGTCCTTCACACCTTGCTGAGCAGGTTGCAGTTTCTGCTCTCATTCCCCACGCTGGTACCTGTGGGGAACACCCGTTAACAGTACCCAGCTTTCAGCAAGGCTGCCCATCCAAATTCTGAGAGGAGCTACCTACAAGGGTGAAGTAGATGAGGTAACTCAAGAACTTTTCTCAGACCTATATCCACCACAGAAGAAATGTCCACAGTCACAAAGCTGTTTCCCACTGTGCACTGCAGAGAAAGTATTTATGTCTCATCTCGCACCTCCCTGTAAAAATCCCTCTGGCCAGCTCAGAATCCCACTTCCTCACAATCTCCATCTTCCTCTTTATCCAGCCTAAGCTTTCTTGTGACTCATTCAAGCCAATTCATTCTTGTACTCTATTTCTAGGACTTTTTTTCCCCTCCCTGGTGTTACACCTCAAGGTATTTGCAGAGAGCAAGAGTGTACCCTCTTGCTTTTCGTTCTGCGGGCTAAGTGAAGATCTTCAGAGTCTATCATTTGATAGTGTTTTTATCCCTCTGGTTATCCCAGTAAGCCCTTTCTGCACCTGTTTTTGGTTTCAATTCATCTTCTTTAACACAGTGACCAATTGCATTTTGCATTCAGACTGGATCCTCCTAGTGCTGTATGCAGTGGCACTGACAGAGCTCTCCCTGAGCCTCACATGTAAACATTTTAGGCCCTTTAGGTCACCAAGGCCCCTCTGTGAGGTTGCCTCCTGTGCTGGAAATACTTCCCAGCTTTGCAAAAAATTTCAATAACACACCACTACCTTTTTATGATGAGATGTTTAATGTCCCTAATAAAACCAGGGAATAAAACCAGCCCAAGGAACAATCCATAAAATCTCCACTAATAGCTTCATTCCAGTCTAATACCTTTCAGCACTCCCCATTGCTGTCTTCTCTTCAGAGTTTTCACCATCTATCATACAAATCTTCTACTAACACTCATTTTACCCACTGTAACAAGCGCTCTCTTCTGTGGGTTATCCCTAACACAGGCCTACAGATCAGCACAATTTCCCATTTCTAGAAAAAGAAATTCCTACCAAAAATAAAATACTAGGCTTGCCTGAAACTATTCATCCTGCTTCAGTAAACTCATCTTGCGTGTACTTCCAGGTCCCCCTCTACTCCTTCATTTAAAAGCATGCTCCTAATGCCCCAAGCACATCCCGAGTCAGACTGATAGCCCTCCAGCCAAACACAAATCACATAGCCACAGGTACACCTACACTCGAGGCTGGAAAACACCTGCATTGCCCCGGAGGGAGCAAACACTCCCTCACCTGGGGCTTGCTCCTGCCTTTGTGCTGCACCTTCCAGTGACCTGGGAGGGAACTGCCATGGCTGAAGCCCTTTTGCTTGGCCAGATCTGTTTTCCAGTTTCCTGCTTCAATTCCCCAGGCAGCAAAGAAACACTTGTGCCAGCAAAAGGGAGGGGATGGTTGGAGGGAAAATAGCCACTTCTTTCAGTAGCAATGTTGGCTGCCCCTTCTCCTTTTGTTCATCCCACAACAGGGAGCTCCCCAGACCCATGTTAGCCCCAAAGGAGTCTATCAGAAACAGGGCTAGCCCAGTTAGCATCCACATTCAGACTGTATTGCATTTACACTCCCATCTGAATACACCGTGTTGGTAAAGATTTCTGTTCCCTTTCCAGGTATATAGCTTAAAAAGTTTTCCCCTTGTAAAACTTTCAGTACACATTTCAGGGCCCAAATCAGCTTTATTGCAGCAATTTCCATCTTATTCCCATGCTTCTACATCTCTAAGACACAAGTTTTTCTGCAACCTGCCCTTCTCCCATTCTCTGCAGACCCTCTGCCAAGCACTTACAGCCTATTAGTCTCCAACTCCTTGCACGCAGTTTCACCCTTGCTGGGACACCATTTCCACAGGATTTCTGCATCTCTGACAGAATTTCAAGTTTCGTTCACGTTCAGAGCCCTAATCACCTTTTTGAACTGGGCCTCTTCAGATCTCTGAGTTTGCCCATCAAATTAACTACAGGCCTGCTTCTTGCAGTCTCCTGCTTAAAGCAGATTTACCCAGGGAGACACAAGTCACTGTCATCAGTAAAAGACACCATTGGGTTTTTGTTCATGGGAGTGACAGGTTTTCCTGAGCAAAGATGCTCGTGCAGAAAGCCTGAGCACTCCTTGTGAGTCAGCTGCCATAGGAATCATCCTCTGTCTCTCCATTTATACCATTTCCTAGAAGGCATCTTATTATTGTAAGTAATAATAAAAACACAGGCAGAAGGGTGTTAAAGCTGGTGCCGCAGCCATTATTCCTCCTGAGATTTGACCACTCTCAGCCTAGAAGTCTCTGCCTTCACTCAAGGAAATTGCTTTTAATTCTCCTTCCAAAAATTGTGCACTGAAACTGTCCTGTTTCCAGGCTCACATCAACCATGGCACCTGACTGGACAATAATGAACAGGTAATCCAGATTATTATTTTTAAAAAATCAATCAGAAACATATGGAATTGTTTCATATCAGAGGTATTTAAAAGGAAAGTGTGATGGTACTGGAGGGTAATTTATTTATTTATCCAGTTCTTACATATCTGTAGTAATGATATACTTGGCCTAAATGCTGTTCCCAACATGCACTTTCAACCTGCGTTTTTCTTCATGTTGTTTCCGTGCACCTTGACCTACCATTTGAAGGGTTGAACAATTCCCTTCCTTTATTTGCACAGGAACATAAAAGATATTTTTAGAATGTAGCCAAAGAAATCCTTGCCTACACCAAGCAATTTTCAGTGAACTGTGACAAATTGTCCCTTTTTTGTCAGAAAAATTTCCGTTCACCAGTCTTTGTAGCTTCATAGCCCTTCCAGGACTGTGGGGACCCAAACAAAAGCATAAAACACTGCAGGTGCAGCCCTGCTGGGACAATAAAGAGCCATATCGTCACCTCCCTGCACTCTTACTGGGAAAACATGTTTCTTCAAGGACGGTACTCTCTCTCTCTCTCTCTCCTCCTCCTCCACCCTCTCCCTAGTGTTTTAGGAGCAAAAGGCAAGTTTAGTCTCCCAGATCAAGCTTTCAGTTCACTTTTTGAAGGACAGCAATTTATTACCCTGTTAAAAGCATTCCTACATCTCACCTTGCAGCACACACCCTGAAAGTCTGACACCCAGAGGTGTGGAACTTCCCTCCCTGGCTCCTGATCTGGGTTCTTCTGCCCTGTCCCAGCTGCTCTGTGAGCAAATGAAGCTTCTCTTTGTACACTCCCTTGAGCTCTCCTTCCAAGCACTCTTTCCCCTTTCCTCAACAACTCCACCATCTCCACTCCTGCCTTCCTCCTCCCACCTACACAGCTTTCAGGGTAGCTGCTCCAGATCTTCCAACTACCAATATTCCTCCTGAGCATCCAACCTGAGCTGTCTTTTGCTGGCTGCCAAGGGCACAAGGAGCAATGGAGGCACCCACATTACATAGAATGATTTGGGTTGAAAAGGACTTTTAAATCTCATTTAGTCCAACCCCCTTGCAATGAGCATCTCCAACTACATCAGGTTGCTCAGAGCCCTGCCCAACCTGACTTTGAATGTTTTTACCGGCAGGGCATCTACAGCATCTCTTGGCAACCTGTTCCCATGCCTCACCACCCTCACCATAAAAGGATTTTTCTTTATACCTAGTCTGAGAAGAGGAATGGGGCAGGTGCATGTCCATCAGAGATCAGTGTAGAAGGGCTGCCAGCAGTCAGATGCCGCACAGCTCTCTACTGCAGAACAGCCCAAGATAGCCAGGGCAGCTGAGGCTAGGGTGTCCCATGTTCCTGCCTGGTCTGTGCTTGAGGTAGCACAGAACTTCCTCAGAGGACAGCCTGAAGTGGGAACGACAGGCACCCTGTGGTGTGGGGACACATCACGGCCTGCCACATGGGAGCCAGCTGTTAATATTCCCAAGGGCAGCATGACAGTGGGGACAGCCCACAAAAACACGAAGGTTGTGGGACTGATCAGAAAGACCTCCCTCCCTCCCTCCATGGCATGGCCTGAAGAACACAGTTAAGACACATTTGCTAATATTCTTGCCAGACGTGTTGGCAAGAGCTGTTTGGCACTTGGGAAGGAAAAGGTCTTCATGTCTTGTCTTGACACCCTTTGGGTCCTATCTGTAGTTTGCATTTTTCCTCCTTTCCAGTGACAAGCACAGTAGCTGCTGTGAAACATGATGAGTCATAGCTGCAGGCTGCCAGGGAAAGGCAAGGTAAAGGGAAAGCGGGGACAGATGAGACAGGAGGGAAAGCTGCTGGCACTAACCAGGCTCCAAGTCATTGTTAGGTGGCTACCACTGGTTTCTCTGCAGTACTATGTGCATGTATTTTCAGCTTTCCCTGGCTAAATCCATGGCATGAGGAGGAATTTGAGAACAGCCACATTATGTTACACATCTGCCTGAAAGCAGCATGAGAGTCACCGTGCTCTTCTGACCAGAAAATGCAGTAGGAACTGCCCCCTGTAAGAGCGGGAAGCTGGGAAGAGTTTGTTAGGCAGCAAATCCATGAGGAAAGCAGAACTTTGAGAAGGCTAAGAGGAACATGTCTGGATCAAGATATGCTGAAACTGCCTTTGCTGTCATCTCTCATGAAAACTGGCAGCAATCACTCATCCTGGCTGCTCTGCTTTGCCATATGTCCCAATTCCAGTGCCACCACAAATATGCTGGGAAAGATCTTCCTGTGTCAAATGTTTTAAACATAAATATAGAAGGATAGAAGTCCTTTAGGTCAGTGATTTGATTCACGCCTAATGTATTTTTCATGCAGTAATTTCAATATAAATATGATGGTGTCAGACACAGGGCATCGTTTCCAATAGTGTCAAGTACTGCATGCCTCACAAGATGTGAATCTAAGCACCTACTTAGATCCACAATGCTGACATAGAGCAAGACCAAGTATTTCTGAGGCTGCTATTTAGTTGTCTGTGGGAAATGGTTTTCTCACCTTAGGAAACAGAGCTACAGTGCCATAAGGGTACCTGCTCCGCGGCAAAGCTGATGCTATTTACAGCCCTTAGGGAAGAAACCATGACAGAGGGATAAGGCATCACACCTCCCAGCACAGCAGCACAAGGACAACTTACTGGTGCTACAGAGCAGTTCAGCTGAAGAGATTGTTCTGCCTAATGCAGGTGAAAAACTGATTTAATTTTTTCACAGTCTACCACATATCAGTCTCAAAACTAATCTCACTTAAACTGATCTTCTACTTTGCCAGAGAGATAATTCTGGGCTGGATTGTGCCTTGCTTCCAGTTCAAAATGCAACATTTATTCCCATCAGAGAACTTCATTTTCAATTAATTGCATTTTTTGACCAAAACCAAAAGCAAAACACTGTCACTTAAAAATGTCCAGCCAATTCTACACAGAAATCTGCTCCAAGGCCTGCTTATCTCAGTGTTTCTAAGAGAGCTGACAGTTGCTGAAATATAGGCACTAGGATTGCTAGTGTTGACAAGGCTTTAAAGCATCATCACACTGAGTAGCCATTAGAGGTTATATTTCATTGGAAGTAATGTTAGTCAATTACCATCACTCTTTAGTATGTCCCATCTCTGGAGGCTGACAATAAGCTGTATCATCCATCAGATTTTAACCTGAACTTTGCATTCTAGCCTCATAGATTGCCAGTTCTCCATTATGAATGGCTTCATATTTTTAGTGTCATTTCTGAGGAAAAAGAGGTTATCTAATTATACTGTACATCCATTTGCCTGCTTGTCTCTCCTTCCTTAGCTTGTCAACCAGTTTCAATCAGGAGGCAAAGGTCTTCACGAAAATTAAGTTCCTATCGGTTTTGCAACTAATCTGAGTCAGGGTAAAGAAGAGAAATCATTAGCACGTCCCACTTGGGAGTGGTGAGCTATGTAATCCCTGCAAACTGACAGCCTGGTGAGCACAGACAGCTAATACTGTCTCTTTCTCCATACATGAAATACAAAAGGCTGCGGAATTTGTGCTACTGCAGGGACAGAAGTTCAGAGAGACCCACATCTTTTACTTTGAGACACAACCCCTTAGGAATGCAGGCTCCTTTAGAACTGCTTTTCATGGAACAACTATTTTATAAATGCAGTGAGCTAAGTAATTTACAAAGAATTTCTTGTGCACATTTCTTCAGGAAACAATGTCTCGAGTAATTCACTCTGACAGTCAAACATATTGCAAATGCAAAACATAAATTGCACAGAAAAGTGATGTAACATTTGCTTTCCCAAGTCTATGCATTTAAACTTTATCAATAAACAAATTTCCTTTCTCAGAATTATGCAGACCAACTGATTCACTATATTTATATGTTTTAGCGATTACTCTTACTGATGATTATCAACATTACTGATTCATATTACTGTTGTTGTTCTGCCTTTTTGCTGCCTAACTGAACCTGATGTACTCATGTACTCCGCTAGTTCTTTATCACATTCATCAGCTGCACAAGGATTGTGACTTATGACAACTTACTCCTCACAGGCAACTTCTTTATATCTGTTATTGCATCCATTCCTTTTTTTCCACTCCCTCTCCATCCCTCCAAACTTTACCTCCTCCATATTGACATTCATGTGAAATCCCTTTTCTTTGGCCTTTCCCACTCACAGGCTCTCACCATCTCGGCATCTTCCCTTCTCCTGTGTCCACACATTCTCCATCCCAGCCTTGCCCCTCATTCTACCACCTCTTTTTCTGCCTCCCACACACATTGTCATTATCTATATCTTCTGGCTTCCTCACCTAGCCTGCTCTTTGCTCAGAAGATAATCCTCTTCCTCTCTCTCACACAAAATTTTACCAGAAAGAGATCAGTGAACCTAGACACCCTTACAAAAACACTTTTGCTGGACTTTCCTGGTTTCATTTGCTCACACTCCTACATGGATAATATACATGGAAGATGGACTTCCCTCTTACTCCTTCTGTTTTCACCTGCCCACTCACCACCACCATCTCATGTTTTCTCCTACTCTCATTGCCATCCCTGCCCTTTTCCCTGGTACTGCTAGTCTGCTGTGACACAGCTATCTCCAACTACATCCAAAGCCCTTCTCTATCACTTTAACTTCTTTTTGAGTGTTTCTCTGCAATATTTACACTATCAATTGGCTGCTGTCACTTCTCCTCTGCTTTTAATGAATTCCAGTGAATGCACAGCTTCACTTCAGACATTTGCTTACTCTTCAAACCTGCCATCCTCTTCCTCAAATAAAACTGCTTCTCTGTTCCTTGTAAGCTTTGGAGATTGATATTTTACTGCTAGAAGAAGTTGCCTTCTACCATCTGGGGAGTTACCTGCCAAATTCCAGATGCACCTGCCCATGATCTACCCAGGGTATGAACCCCATTGTACATCAGATGCCTCAAATATTCCCAGGTAAGAGCCATGTCATACAGACACATGCACACGCACACAACACATACACACACACACACACTCTCTCTCTCTTTGTTCTGCTGGAAGACAGCCCATGTTGCCAAGAGCAGTCACCCACCAGCTGCAGGTAGGCTGGCAAACTCCCACATCTGAAATACCAAGTTTTACTCCTCCCTCACACCCGTTACTCACTCCTGCTGCCATCCCTCAGGGAGCACCTGTGCAACTTTCAGGACAAGACCACCAAGAGTCTTGCCCTCATTCCTATACTTTTTATAACTTTTGTCACACTCCTGTTTCTCATTTTCTCATCCACATATGCCACTCTTTCCCTCCCCCTCTACCTTATTTTGTCAATTCCTAGAAAGCTCTCTGCCTACACACAAAAGGAATACACTTGTCTCAATTTAGGTTTCTACAGGAGACATTTACAAATCTTATAGTACATCCTTCAGTCTTCAGTAACCAGCTCTGGCCATCAGTCTCCATTGTTTGTATCTAAATTGTCATTCATCTGCATTATTACTCATTCCTGATTTTGCCACCTTTTCCTTCTCCGACATTCATTATATCACCCACAGGGTCTCGTTTTGAATTAGATTGCGAGATATTTAGAGCAGAAAGAGTGCTCATACAACACACACACATAGTGCAATGGGAGACTGCAGGAGCTAGCAAGTGTTTCCCCCACAGAATGTAAGGATCAGAGCTGCCCAAGGGCAGCAGGAACTTACCGAGCCATACAGTTCCCCTTTCTCGTTCATTCCAAGGTAAAGTCCACTGTCGACTCCTCGGATGCTGACCAAGCCCACTGCTATACTGATAAATTCCAGTATACCTATGAAATGAAGGAAAAAGCAAACAATGTACATATTGTTTCCATTGAAAGATTTTTTTTTTTCCAGATATGACTGATCCCTGAGTGCCAAGCAACTATTTTCAAGGCTTTTTTCCCACTTTCTGAGTTGTTTGGAAGATGAGGACAAAATTAATATATAATACTTCAAGCACTTTGGGTCTTTGTTAGAATGGTGCACTGCAGACAGCATTAATGTATCAAATTAAAAGATTGCTCTCAATCTTTCTCATTATTCCTAAACATCTACCTTAAGCTCAGTTATACTGATTTTCACAACAGATAATACATTCAGAGAAAAAAAACTTTTTAGATTGCCAAAATTAGCAGAAGTGAGGAACCTATGAAACTTGTCTTGCAAAATAAATTCTGAAAAAATATATTTTCATCAGAATTGTGAAATAAAACAATGTTACACATGGTACCAAAAGATCTACTTTCAGACATCAATGAATCAGGAATACAGGGAAAGGTTTACTCACAGTATGATCTTCCAGAGGCTTGAGATATGAAAATCCTTAGTATAGTCCAGTGTCATGCATTTCTGTTTAGATAGTAACCATTCTCTCTGATGTGTTATTATTTACTCTTCTAAAATTCAGACATTAAAACATCCTACACCTAAGTGTAATAGTTTGTACATTATTAAGTTTACCCATGCACCTAACAGCAAGCTTACACAGACATTTGTGCACTTAGAAGTAGGAATACTCTGCAGAGAAGCACTGCTTCTGTGAATCACCAAGGTTCAGCATCCATGTGCACAGTACAGCAAGTGTCTGTACCGAGTATTGGCTCATCTGCTTCTGAGGGTTTGGGGATTTTCTGGCAGCCTTCCCTGCAAATTGCTTACCTCTTCAGTGAGGATGCTACTGGCCAAACCTGGCATAAACCTAGGAATCTTGTGTAAAGACATGGAAATTTCTTCCTCTTTAGGAGTGCTCATCTAAGACTGTAATGATCTCACAGGAAGTGATCCAGCAACATTCAGAAGCATGCTGCTGTGTTGCGCTACTTTTTGAGTCACAAAATAAAGTGTGTCCTGCACAGAGTAGCATTTTCAATATATTATGTGAATTTTCATGTCTAAGCACACTGTGTAACTATTTTTTAAAGCTCATTGGAAACTATATGTACATGATACACTGAAATAACAGTATAGTATGTGTTGAGCCTCACATGGCCAATAAAAAAGCACTTTGGTGGCTTTTTTTAACAATTAATTCGGCATCTCCCACAAAATAGTTGTGCACTAATCAATAGCAGGCCTGAATCACATAGATCTAACATAGCACAATTTGAAGCCAATAGGGAAAATTTATAGCCAAGGTAATGTAAAGATGAAAAGTATTCCCTGTAAGGGACTATTGATCATTACCTTATATATTATTCAGCACTACAAACACCACAGTATTATTGTTTTGATAACCCTTTTTTAAGGCCTGGGCATTTTAAATTATTCTCTACATATGCACAAATAAAAAATACTGGGAGGAAATACTTAGTAATTATGGATTCTTTAAGTAATATTAAGTGGCAGCACGCCGTTTATCTGGTATATATAGTATCTCAGATACAATTGATCCATTGAAACCATTTAAAAATTCCCATTATATCAGGACATGCAATACTTACAGATTTCTTACTAAGGCTTTTTCTCTAAAGCTTTTACCAAAATATCATATTACTTGATACATGTTACCAAGCAATTTTAACTGAGGTCAAATCTTACGTTAAGTGTGTGAGTCTGGCATCTTTCATATCAGTCCAAATGTAGTCTTTAATTGCTGTCATCATTTCAAATATTTGGATGCATGCTGCTTAGTGCATCAAAGAACAAAAAAAGCACTGTCACATCTATTATAAGTGCAGAAAATTAATTTAAGGTACTTGGCAAAGAGCATCCATGTATTTGAGATCAGAATAGAGACTTCTTCATTTGAAATACTCAAAAGCCTACTCACAGCAAGTTTTATGTGCCATATTAAGTCCTTCAAGAGATTATCTGGGGCCAAGCATACAGTCTTACAGAAGTCTTGTCAGTTTAAGGATTGCACTTGTCCCACAGTTCTGTGAATATTTTCACTGTATAGTTTCTATAATATACAGATACTACTTAGGACCTGAACTAGATATTTAAATAGATGATCCTTTTCAAAATGAGGCTATATCAAATGAAAATCAGGACAACTCCAAACTTTGAAAGCTAGGGCCCTATTTATAGCTAAAAATGTGGAAGGGAAGACAAGTAGAGAGGAAATAACTGTCTCAGTACATGGGGTGCTGAATTTCTTCTCACTGAGCATTTTCTTTCATGAAATCACTTAAATGCAAAGACCCATTCCTTCACAAGGATAGGAAGAAAGTTTCAGGGAAGCTATTTATTCCTTACATGTCTGCACCAGCTCTTCACACACCTTCTTCTACATGATCCAACTCAGACCATGCTGAATGGTGCAGGACACCAGCCTGACATAAATGCTGGTCGTGCTCTTCTGACAGGCTCACAGATGAGAGAAGGTGTGTTGTTGAAAAAAGTGCAATTTTAATTTTCATCTGTCCTAGCTCTGGTGAAAAGCAGGTCTACAGAAGCATTTTCCTTGGCTTTTAGGCAATGAACACCCCTGCAACTGCACGGTTTCATGTTGTTGCTGGTTTGCCCTTCGCTCATTTTTGTCTCCAGCTACACGTTGGCTTTCTTTGTATCAACGGATTGGAGCAGTTTCGCTTTCCTTTAGCACTCTTAACACACCATCTATGACAACGAAGACGGTGAACAAGTATCTCTGCCAGCCACTTCTTTGCACGGCTTCCAGGGGAAGGGAGCGCAGGCGGAGCGGCGGGGGACCCGCCGGACTGTCCTTTCCCCCGGCTGCCGCGGAGAGCAGCGGGGCGAGGAAGGCCGAGCCCTTCGTGGCTAAGAAGCCACCGGGAGGTCAGCCCAGTGATGGAGCGAGGGAAGGGGCTTCTCCGGCGCCCCCCTGCCCCCGGTGCCTCCCTCTCGGCCTCCCGCTCGCCGGCCGAGGCTGCGGTGCGGGGCTGCGCGGAGAGACGCGGGGCTGAGCGCTCCGCCGGGATGCGTCCCGCCTGTCGCAGCTGTCACCACCCCGCCCGCTCCCCCACATGATGCCAATTAAAAGACGGGAGCGCAGACAGACACAGCACCCCCAGGCAGCAGGGCCCTGCTTCAGTTTCAGGCTCTTACAGCGCCCTTGCCCGCCCCCCTCTCATCCCCTCCCCTCTGCAACGCTCGATAGCGGGGGAGACTGTCGGGCCTGCTCGGCGCCTTTCCCTCCCCCTAAAACCTGGCCCACGATTCCCAGTCCCGGGGGCCAGAGCCTTCCCCGCATGCATCACCTTCTCCCCCGCCCCGCCCCGGTCTGCTGGCTCTCTCCAGAGACAGCACGGGGAGGGGGGCAGGCCCGCCCACCCGCATCCAGCAGCAGAGGGGCGGGCAGCCGCAGGGACCCCCGTCCGGAGCCGCCCCCGCGCCCTCCCGGCGCTGAGCCCGCCCCGCCAGCCCAGCGCCGGAGCAGGCAGGGCGGGCCGGGGAGGCGGGAGGGCGGGCGGCTGCGCGGCTCCCGCAGATGATGAACGCAGCGGTTCCTTGTAGCAGCAGGTCCCGGGGAGCGGAGGTCACCTGCTGACAAGCTTTTTTTTTTTTCCTTTTCCTGCATGCTCCTATTTTTTTAATGCTGTGCATGCAGTACTTGTGCTGACGCACAGAGGCACGCCTCTCCGCTGTTACAGAGTTCCTGAATTTACAATGACTCTACTGTCTAGCCAATGCCCTACACTAAAGGAGACTGCATCAAAAAAATTTCTTTTGTGACCCAGGAGAGATAAGGCTTTGATCACCTGAGATCACATTACGGGGGGGACAGAGCCGGGTTCTCCCGGTGAGTTTTTCTTTTAGAGATGGGCATCTTGCTGCAGGAATTGCGAAATGCCAGGGCTCCCAGAACCGGGCGAGTATAGACACACAATATGGCTCGGTTTATCGTACGCAATAGGCACACATCCAACATAGCATCACAAAAGAATTACTCCTATCTGATGTCTCTCCAGAGGTGTGTGCGGGGAGGGGGATTCCCACAGGGCAGAGCCCAGAGAGGAGTTTACGCGCAGCCCCCAGGGTTTTCTCTTTGTCCTCCTTATTCCTGGAGAAAAACTTCCTTCTGACGCGTACCCCCCCCCATCCACAGGCGCGCGCAGGTTTCCCGCACACGCTCGCAGGAGACCATGTGAGCCCGCTCTCCCCAGGGCAGCTGCCGAGTTGGGATGCAGTCCTCCCCAGTATCATCAGAAGACTTTACAATCACCAAAACTCAGATAGCATCTGCTATTCTGTGACCTTCCGGCAAGCACAACAGCAATGTCACGGCACCGATACAACAGTACCGAGATCCCCTTCCCGCCCCCAAAGAAGCCGGGAGCCCCAAGGCATCCCATGGGTTTGCCGCGCCCGGTTTTCCCAGCCCCGGAGCGAGCAGGGGCATCACCGGCGCGCTGCATGGGGAGAAGAGTTATCACCGAGGCGCGTCCTGGTGGGGGGAAGAGGGAGATCAAACCGACAAGGACAAAAAAAATATCAATCTATTTAAAGCCAAGGCGCTGCAAGGGATGGAAGAACTGCCCCTCGGAATTGTCAGCTTCCTACAACTGCGGCTGGAAAGCCATTTTAAAAATAGACGCCACGAATAATGTGGTCACCGCCGCCTTGCTAAGGGAACAGCTGGCGGCCCTCCTCCGGGGACGGCGGGGCCCCGCGGGCCGCCGGCCCCCCGCCGCCCCGGCTGCCGGTGCGCGGAGCGCCCTACACCTGCTGCGGCCCCGCACCGCGCCTCCCCCCGGCCCCGCGCCGCGCCCGCCGCTCTGCGCCCGCACCGCAGCGGGCAAGGGGAACCTGCGGCGGTGGCTCAGCAGCTACGCACGGCGTCTGCCCGTGCCAAGGAAAACGCCTAGCTGCAACACACCCCCCCGCCCCGTTCCCCTCACTACGCGGCTGCCTTAAACACTTTCCGCACTTTTTCTCGCCAGCAAGCTTGGATGTTGCGCCCCCGGGAGAGCCGCGACGCTGCCCTCACCCCGCACCCACCCTCGGAGACCCTGGGCGGGCGGCGTGGGAGGGAGGAAGAGCCTGCAAGCAGCGTGAGAGTGTCAGGGAGCAGCGGATGGAGGGGGATGGAGGATGAACCTGCGACCATGCGAGAGCCTCAGTCCTCTCCTCCCCCGTCCCTCCCTCCCCGCTTCCCTTATGAGCCCTTTGGAGATCATCTCCTACAACACCGGCATTATCTAAATAGCTCCACAAAGCAATAAAATACAGCTTAGATATCGTTCAACATCTGGCATTAAAATACAAAGAGAGAAAAAAAAATCAACACAGGACTTTGTTTTTACGACCGAATTTAAGTGCTGTCAGGTTGGTTCACTCACAAGTTAACTCCTTCCAACAGCTGGGAGCTTGGCGAGCTAACCTGGCATATTTTCCGCACCCCTCCTTAAAAAAAACCCAAAGAATCAGCTCAGCCAGGCTGTTTTAGTCACTTTCATTACATTCAATCTGCCGGGCCTTTAACAGACTCCTTGGCAGCCGAGAAGCTCCAGGCCCACCGGACTCGCGTGTGCATGTGCATGTGTGCGTGTGTGCATGCACAGGCTCTCCGGAGCGGCCGGGGCCATCAGCCTTCCAGCTCTCGCTGCTGAGTCACAAATAGTGTCCCCTGGAAAGGAAACACAGGGAATGCTCTTTTCAAATTCGCTGCCAGCCTGACACGCCACACAGCTCGAGAAAGGCAGGTTTTGGCGCAGGATTCCCGGCTGGTTCCGGACCCCACCTGCGCTCCCTCTTTCCCGGGGCGCCGGCCACCGGCAGCGCCGCACGGCTGCGGGTGCGGGTGCGGGCTCGGGCGGGCGGCGAGCCCCGCTGCGGGTCGGCGTGCGCTGCCGGTAAATCCTCGCCGAGCAGCGAACCAGGCAGGGTGTGCAATTCGGGCAGTTACTAGGGCAGGTAATCGGCAGAGAAAACGAAAGAAAAGCCCTCGTCAATTTGCGTATAGGACGAGAGCCACTCCCTCCAGGAAACTCGGTGAATTTTAAATTGTGGTGGTTAATGATTAAAAACCCTTTAAACTCGCGAAATCAAATCATTCAGCAGAAACGTCCCGAACAAAAATTTCACCACGGCCACCACCACCTCCCAGTACGCGTCTGCTCTTAAGCAGAACTTGGGGCTACACAAACATCGCTACCAAACACCCGGCGACTTCGGCGAGGGCTCCTGCTCCGCCGCGGTGGTGCCGCTTGTGTACATCTGCACCCCCGGACACATTCATTTTTCCCCTCGGCGGATCAACACAAACCCCCCTTCCCGCCCGCCTCGCACCCCCCACCGTCCCCCCGCCCGCAGTTCTGCCCCATTATTTCATCACATGACCACTAAAGGGTTAAGGATAATACCTACCAAATCTGCTGTGGTCTTGCCTGGTTCCCTGGATAGTACCATTGGGGAAGATTTCTAAATGAAATCCAGTCCTGCAGTATAGCTGCCTCCGCCTGAGGATCCCCTTTAAATGGTCCAAGTCCGTGACCGCAGGCCCCCTGGGTAGCCCACCTGCCTCAGACTGACCCAGGTGGTCACTTAACAAAACCGGACTATCCACCGGCAAAACGGGCACATTCCCAAAGGGTACTGCATCCTGCACACCGAAATAGTTCCCAACTTCACCTAAGGGAGCCATCAGAAGATTCTGCTTTTAGAGAATGAGAATAAACAATAATGATGGTGCCAAACCCAGGAGATATAAGATTAGGTATATTCCACTCCTCTCCCCTCCCTAGCGCAGTTACAGAGAAAATGTTCTTTCTTCAATCCATTAAATGCATAAATAAAAGTAATATTCTGTTTTGACTGGTACAGGTTCAAGGTCAAACCAGTTAGTCTAAGAAACCACCACTTTATACTCACACACTGACATATTTATAAACATATAGATGTGTATATCTATATAAATGCATATATCCCCAGCTCTTAGCAAGCAATACGGTCTTCAGCCCATCCAACTGTAATAAAGAAAAAAATCCGTAGTTTCTCCATTTGGTTTAAGATAAGAATGACCATAGCAACTTAAATACCTAGGCGTTATAGGGATTTTTTTTTTTAAGATGCACAGGCTACGTCAGGATTTATGGATTCTGACTCCAGAAAGGCATGCGCTGTTTTTACTCTATAACAGACTGCATACATCAGCATGAATCCTGCAAAGGGGGAGGGGGGAAATCTCACGTTGTTGGCTGAGATAAATCCAAAAAAAAAAAAAAAAAAAAAAAAGGAAAAAAGAAAAAGGAAAAAAAACTTTTGACGTCCAAATCTATTATCCAGAATTCTCAGGAGGCTCAGCAGATGTCCACTGGTTTAGGATTATTGACGATCCACAAGCAAAGCAGCAACATACAAGTGCTTGTGTCTTTCTTGGCTGGCTCGAAACAGGTGTTGCTTCTGCAGGGCTCCCTGTGAAATGTTGTACTCCAGCACTGAGCTGCAGCTCTTGACTGTGGATCTCCATCCAGCACGCAGAGTGGCGCAGGAAGAGGCATTGGGCTGGGTTTAAGGTAGTCCTGATTGCTGCTGGAAGGATTCTCCGAGGTCCTAGCGCTCAGCCCTACCTGCTGCAATACCGAGCCGCTTCCAGCGCTCGGCACGGCGCGGAGCGGCTCTTGCTGCTCTGCGGCAGCGCGGCGCTCGCCGGCAAATAAATAAATAAGTGGGCGAAACTTTGGGGGAGGAATAAAGCGACGCGATGCTAAATATACCGCGCCCGCCCGCTGCGGGAAGCGGGCTCCTCGGGAGATGCCCGCATAGCCCGAGTCCCCCCTGACATTGGCGGGGGGAGCGGGGCGGGCAGCGCCCTGCCCGCCCAGCCCGAGCTCGGCCCGGGGCCCGGCCCCGCCGCAGGGGAGGCGGAGGCGAGGCCGCCCCGCACCGCTCCGCAGCCCGGCCCCGGCCCGCTCTGCCGCAGGTAACCGGGCTGCCGCTGTCCCAAGCGGGGTTCAAACTCAAGCTCCGGCGAGCAAACCGGCGGGGCGCGGGAAGTTCGGGAGCTGGGGCGGGTGGTGGGGGTCCTTATTGCCCACGCCGCATTTTTTGCCTTCTCCACTGTGGCCCCACGCCCCGGCAGTCCGCAGCCCTCCCGCTCTGCCCCTGCGCTGCCGGGGGGCAGTTCGGGATGCCGCTGCCGGTGCGGGCAGCGCCGGGGCCCTGCCGCCGCCCGGGACGCCCCGCGGGCCAACCGTGGCTCCTCGCTCAAGAGTGCGGTGGAGGGAAGGAAGAAGCGAGCAGGAGGCGGCATGGGGGGAGACAGGGGTGCAATGCGAAGTACGTATTTTCTTTGCCCCCAACCCCTCCCCCCCTCTCAAAATGAAGTTATTTAAAACTCTCGGGAGAGACTCGGCGAGGGGAAAGAGGGTTTCTGTTTCTTCTTATGATGCCGAGAATTGGTGTTATTGTGGGTTTGCCCTTCGAAAATAGCTGTGTGAATCAGCAAAGGGACAGAGGGTCTCCTGCATTTGCAAAAGCGTTTTTGAGCAGAGCTCAAGGACTGAGGACGATGTGGAGCCCTGCACGAGGGAGAGGACGCTCCGGCAGCCCCTTATATTGAGCACAAAATCTAAAGACAGGCTCTTTTGGGAATGGTGGGGGGAGAGAGAGACAGGGAGAGAAAGAGGAGAAACATAATATCTTGGGGGCTGGGGGAAGAGATTGCATGGTGTGAATGATGATGCGCACCGCTGAGGTAGCGGGGTCCGGGAAGGTCATTGGTGGAGCCTGGAAAGAGAACTCCAGAGAAGGGAAATTTTGCAAGGGGTTTAGTTAAAAATAATCGACTCTGCATGTCCTCCTGCTCGATGGGCATGCGGTAGAGGGGGTGGGTCTCTTTGCCTTCCCCACCACAAAAGCCAGCAGTCCAGCTCTGATTGTTGCAGCTTTCCTGCATCCCCCCACTTGTCAATGTGACTAAACACGAGAGGAGGGAGAGAGACTAGTTTCCATGTCTAGCGGGGAAACTGCAGCAGGGAAAAGCTGTGTCCTGAATCCACACGGACATTTAGGGAACTGACTTACGCCAGTGGCGCATGAGCCACCCCCCTTTTATTTGACTCCAGCAGTCTTTATTGCAATTTGAAGGACAGGATGCAGAAGCTTTGGAGCAGGGTCACATCACTCTAGTTCTGTACAAACCCACGAAAAGAAACAGTTGCTGCATGTCAGTCCATGCATTTCAATATGCAAGAACAGAAAAAAAAAAAAAAACACCACCAAAGCATTTGGTCATTTCTCTCTGGCAAATAGTTCTGAAGCATTTACCATTTTTTTTAGGATTTAAGGACACTGCTCTCACACACTGGTTGTATCAGTGTGAACAACTGCAGAATGACTTGGGAAAAACTGCAGAACTCACCATGTCAAAAATCATCATTCTTTATCAACTGGATCATGGCAGTACCCAGAGGCCCCATTCAGGGCTCACAGTTCCATTGTGTCGGATACTGTAGACACATGTAATAAGAGAGATGGTCTATGCCCAAAGAGCTTATGATCTTAACCCATGATGAAAGACAACAGGTGTATAGTACAGACCCATGGGGGAAGGATAAGGGAAAAACAGCCTTGAGAATAAAAAGCAACAGGCCCAGCCTGTGACAAGTGTTTGGTGTCAGAAGGAAGTTTTAAGGAGATTTGAAGGAGAACAATAAAGGAGATTTACGGTTACTAATGGGGAGATTTTTCCATGCATAATGGCTAACTTGGAAGGGAACATGAAATTGCTTGTTAAAAAATTGGACTGTGGAAAAGTGAAGGTTTGTGCCACTGGCAAAGCAGAGGGGAATATTGTTGAGTGACCATAAGGGCCTCGTATCTGGTGTGCTCTCAGTCTAGAAGGAACTGGGAAAGAGGTTCCCAGGGCCTTTCTAGTGCTTTAAATTTACATTTCTAGTCCCGGTAAAGAGTATTATATGAATTTTTTTTCTCTAGTCCAGGCTTCAGTATTTTCTATCTTGCACTTCACACCAGCTTACCTTATGAAAAATATCAGAAGGTAAAGACAAAGGTATTGATATAGTTGCCTTTTTTTTTTTTTTAAGGGACTTAAATGAAAGCCCATAGGTTATTTGTTATAGGAAGTTTAGTGTTATAAAAGTGTTATCTAAGTTGAGGCATCAATGTCTGAATTACTCATAAGTATCAAAGCCACACATGAATTATGCAGGACATCCCCAAAATTATACCCATCTGTGAGTAGGTGGTGTTCCAACCTTGCTTCACATAAAATCTATGTGTGATGTGTAATGTCAAACTTACCCCTTACAGAAGTTTGGCATTGCTGATAGCTGGGGCTGTATTAAAAACCTACACTTTTATCCCTAAGACACTGAGGCAGGAACATCCCTAACTCCCCTCTACTAGAGATTCACACCCACTTCCCTTATACCCTCCTGGAATTAAAGACTGCATCTGCCACAGTGAGTCATCAAGAGCTTACTCATCAGCTTTATGCAGGATTTTAACTCCTGAGAGCAGAACTGGTCAGAAGGAACCTGCATTTCTTGAGGAGCTCCTGGCACACATTCTCTTCACATGTACCACACTAATGTGACATCTCTGTCAGGCTTTAGTTATTATGACATTTTTAAAAGAAAACTGTTTCACCTGTACTCTGCCAACTAGTCCAGTTTTAAAAGATCTTTTCACATATCAATTTTTGAGTGTCAAAAAATAATTCAGCCTGCCAAAACAGTTTTTTCTTGGGTTTCTTTTTTGTTTTGTTTTGTTTTTTTAAATCCCCCCATATTGTATAATTTCACCAAGATCAGGATCTTATTCTGGACCTTTAATGTATCTAACTCATTTATTTCCCAACCCTGCAGACAGAGAACTGAAAGACTTCGTTATTAAAAAGAGAGGTCTTATGACTTTCCCATGAAACACACGGCATTTGCCATTTTTACTAAAATGTCTTGAGGCAGAAAACTTTTTAGAAGTTCTTTTTATATATATAAATGGAGAATAATATATAAAGTAATGCTATTTTCAGTTTTCTTGACAAATAAGATTTTTAGGGTAAAGCATGATATAAACCTGGATATGAGACTATTAATTAATCTTGTCTCACTTGAGGCTGCTAGAATTGAGACATCAAGATATAAACTACTTGTTCTTTAACATAGAGAAATAGGAGCAATTTTAGGGCACAAATCATCTGACCTATTCTAGGCATCTACTTTAGGATGACATGACTCATGCTCTAAAGATGCTTAATTCTTCCTCGTGTATGGAGGGAGCCTATATTAGATGTAGACTTCTACATGACAGAGGTCTAGATAGGACTGCATGGATCCCACCTGCTGTGTTACACATGTGATTGAGCATTTCCCCAGAATGGCTGGTGAGGGCACTAAACTATTAATACAGCTACACAAATTAACACTCCAAAGAAAACTCATGTGATATCAGCAATGAAAAATTACTGAAAGTCATGATTATCAAACATTAAGTTGACTGGAAATAAAAAAAATGTGTGAAAACAAAACAAAGAAAAAAAGCCATGTGATTCAGGTTAACCAGATTAATTTTAAAAATGTCTAGAAGTTTAGAAAACTTAAACTAGAGGAACATATTTGCTTTCTCACTTCAGAGACCGTAGAAAAAACAGTAGTATTTATGACAAAAAAGATTCCTATAAGAATTCCAGAATTCAGCAGGAAAGGGCATGTTACCAGTTCATCAAATTTTCACACTAGAATAGCATAAAACATGTAGTTTAGATGGAAAACTTCAAGAAAACACCAGCGTCAGTGTCACTATGCAGTACACAGGAACAGTGGAATATCTAATATGGATTTTTCATGGTGTTATGGTATTTTGCTGTGTGTAGGAATTAGTGAATTCACGTAATTAAACACTGGCAGAATATGATCTTTGTGACCATCCTAGGGAGGGAGTTACTAGGTTCCACATTTTAAGACTTCTTGATTTAAACACAAAAGTAATACTGCCATTACCAGTCAGATAGAGTCAAGTGCATTGGCACAGGTGTCAATACAATCTTTTTGAATGCATGTCCTTGTTGGTGATACTTGAAGGTAGATAAGGTGATATAAGTATGAAAGCTGCCAAATACATTTGAAATTTCTGTGATGTGTTTATTCATACATAGCTTTTATCTGCTGATTTTAGTAATGAATTGATTGTCCACTACATTTCAAATCCCTCCAGCTCAAGAGCCAAAGGGCCACTGATTGGAAAGAGAAAAGGGTAGGAAATCAGAGTTGCCATGTGATGTGTGCCGGTGACTGCAGAGGCCTCCACATGGCAACCAATTTGTGTGGCATGGCTCACAGAACTGCTGATTGTGAGAACCTGTTTGCCACGGCTAGCGTTTTGCCTTGTGCACCTTTCTTGCCCAAGCACACACGGCGTCTCACCAGAGGTTTCTGCCTTCTTCATACTCCCATACTGTCGGTGCTCAGTTGTAGCTGCAGTCTCAGCAGGGTTTGCCAGCAGGCTGTAGGGCATCCCTGAGGCTCTTCCTTTGGCTGATATTCTTCCTCTGTAGATAGTTCACTACCTGAAAGATGAGGCGGCCTTCATATACCAACCAAGGCACACAGCTTGACCATCAGCTGGACGCTACTTACCAGTGCTAGACTGGAGCTGCAGCCAGCAACCAGGTCCTCGCCACCTTGACGGGCAGGGATACGGCGCCTCTCGGGCCCTGCCCATCTCGGCAGGAGCTGGGTGGTGCCCCACTTACCGCTCCATGTACGCCGCGGCAGGCAGAGCAGCAGCCCGGTGTGCCGTCCCCCGACGGAGGAGGTCCGTGCCAGCTCCATGATGGCTCTATGCCCGCTTTCTGGAACGGCCAAAGGCCTTGGGAGCTTTCCCCATGGAAGGGACTACCTCTCCCTCCACGGCACCGTGGCCACCCAGGACATCTCATGCCGAATGGCCCTGAGCGCGGGCCTGCAGCGGCCACGCGGGGCTTCTCCCCACGGGCCCGCGGCGCTGACCCCGCCGGGGCAGGAGGGGCCGGGCGCGGCGGGCCGGGGGCCGCGGGGCAGGGGCAGCCGCGCTTGTGCGGGGCTCTCTTGCCCTCTAGCGGGCGAAGCCAGCGGGGCGGCCCCGCCGTGCCCCCGGCCAGCGCTGCCGTGCCACGCCGGAGCCCGCGGCCCGCTCTGCCGGAGCCCGGCTCGCGCCCCGGGACAGCCCCGCCGCACGGCGCCGGCAGCGCGGGCGGACCGGCCGGGGCCGCGCCTTGGGGCCGGGCTGTGCTGCGGGCGCCGGGCAGCCTGGCTGGGCAGCGCGGCAGGAGGAGGGCTCCGTGCAGAGCGCCTGTTCTCAATGCCGCCAGCAGCGCTCAGCCAGCGGCGGGGAGAGCGACCCAGCGCCACGGTCCCAACCAGCACCACGAAGAGCTGACGAGCAAGGCCATAATGGGGCAGTCAGAGACACCATTCATCTTTGCGATCCCTTCAGCGGTTGTGGTGGCTGACCATGACTCCTTAGCGGCGACCACAGCTGCGGATGGGGAGCCAAAGGGGAGCACGGGACTATGCACCCTAGTTGCTGGGCCAAGCATCGTGTGCCCGCTGCTGCTGAGGACGGCAGCAATTGCTGAGGACAAGGGAGTGCCAGGCAGGGGCCATGCAGCGACCTGGAGGCAGCTCTGCATCAGCTGAGTAGGGGTGGAAGTGGTGCTGGAGGCTGTGTTTGGGAAAGGGAGGACATCTATGCTCATGTGGGGTGTTCTGACACATCATAAGAAGATCAGTTATTTAAGTTGTCTAGCCTGTGTTTACTAAGAATTCTCCTTTTCTGCTAACAGTTTAGAAAATATTTCAGTATCGTCATCTCCATCATCCTCCTCCTTCCCAGTTCCAAATCAATAAAAACTTGGTCCTTTCCTACATTATTTTAAATGTACTATCTCCATCTAAAAAAAGTTCTTACACCATCACTAGGAATTCTTGCTTTATAAATGTTTTAGAAAATTAATCTTCCTTTTTAAAACGGTCAGTGACTTTCTTCCTGTAGACTTCAGCTTGACTTTATCACTTTTCCCATTTTGCAAAAAAATTTTATACTTTTTCTCCCTCCCAAATTCAAAAATTATTTTCAGTAGTATATCTTGCATTTTTACTCTGGCTGTTGTTGTAACCACTGAACGACAACAGGCTTAAAAGTTATCCTTTTCATGAAATATAGCCTGTTAGCCATCTAACAGAATTCAGAATTTGAGTTTGTTTTCTTCCTCTAAAGCTTTCCTACTCTCACTCTCATTTATAATTTCCCACTTTTGGGGAATCACTGATACCTCTGGGGTGGCCATCCTCTCTCTTTGTGATTTCTTGAGGTAGGGTAGTGATGAGAAAGTCCTCTGTTTGCTGGTAGTGAATAGAGTCGGGTCACTTGGAATGCAGTCACTTGGAAACCTCCACTCTGCTACAGTTATTATAATCCTTTGCATGCCTGTGTCTGTTTCATTTGCTCAAATGTTATCCAATTACTTTGTTGATAACTAACATATTTTGCGTGGTTTTGCCTGATGATTTTCTTAAGCATTCTGTTGCTATTTCACCAATAACTCAACAGTGTGTAACTGCACTCTGATTCAGTGATGTGAAGGAAAAGAAAATAATATAACCGTTTGCTTTAAATAACTAGCCTGGATATATACTCATGCTTTCCTTTTGGTTGGCAAAGACAAAAGTATCTCTGACTAGAATCTCGCTTGTTTCTCCTGAACTTACTGCTTTTACAGCAAGACTGGAGACCCTGCCCTCTTGTACAGGGAGCAAAGGGGGAGAAACTGGAGAAGTCAGTAGCTGTGGGGAGCCGAGGGACTGTACGATTACAAAGCCATTCCCCACAGAGGACTGCCATCTTCTGTTTAAGCCATTTCTGTTTGCCCAATCTGATTAAGTTTATAAAGGGACTGGGCAAAAGGTGAAGGAGCAAAGAGAAGGGACCACATTGTACAAACTGCCATCACTGCAATCTTTTCATATGATGATGTGAGCCACCAAAAATATTTTATATAGTGTCCCATTTGCTGGTGAGGAACTGGAAATGCCTGTGATGTGTATCTACAGATAAGGAGTTTTTCTACTCCAGATCTTTGCCATGAACAGCTGCAACCCATGTTTGCTGTTACACAAGGAGATAATAAATGGCAATAGCTGTCTCTTCTAGGTTAAAATAAGAGAAAATCAGGCTTTCTAGAGAAGGAAAAAGAAACTTCCAACAGTGGTTCTGAGCTACTACACAGCCCTCAATGTGACTCTCCCTTCCTCTCTCTGGATCTCAAGGCACTGCTTTTATGAGGGTCACCAACACACTTCTGAGTACCAGGCTGTATCTTTATCCCTAGCTAGAATATCTCCTCCCTGAGGACAAGTGGAACAGAAAAGATTCTCCATTCCTTTGCCCCTACTCCTCAAAATTCATACTGGTTTCCATATCCTACCCTTCATTTCTCAGAAAAAATTGTCAAGGAGATGAAAAGCTCCCTACTAACAAGAATTTGCTTCTCTGCCTTCATAGCTGCTCTTGACAAAAAGCAGCTTTCCCACCCTGTTGTTTAGATTTCATCAAAGTCTGCAAACTTCAAATCTGCCATAGGAATTTCAGCCCCCTCCCAGAAGCTGCTATTCCAAGAGAGCTTAGAAATTCATCAGAGGGTCTGAAAAACACATCAGCACTGGGAATCCACAACCAGGATTTCACGCCAGAAATAGATGCTGCCTGAACTACTTTGCTTTTTCTAGGCATTGCAGTGAAATCACTGACAGGCAACAGGGAAAGAAACTGTTCAAGAGGTTCCTGTGCTTCCTCTGCTTTATATATTGCTCTAAGTTTGAGGAGGAGAATGAAAATTACTGTCAGGGATTCTCAGGGACTGACTTTATAGCACAACCAAGCACTGAGAACTCACTTCTGCAGATACGGACAAATTGGCTGTGACTACCTTGCCTTCACTGCAGTAGCACTGCAGCCAACAAGAACTAAGCATGCAATATTGAGACATCAGGCAGACATCTAGTATTAGGTATTCTGCTTTTTTTAATGGGGCACAGGCTTGTGAAGAAACACATGACAAAACCAAAGGAAAATTATCTTGCCAAGCCTCATGTTATGCTATTTGTATAAATCTTGATATGAACAAGCACAAGGAATTTGCTTGACCTTTCTGGAATTCATACCTTGTGTCCCTGTAATCATCTGAGTGTTCCAGCTCTGTATCTGGGAACCCGGTTCTGCTGCCCTGCTGGGGGCTGCTAAGGAGAGCTCTGATACACTGAGCTTGTACGCTCTCTAGAGTAGATGTTCTCTGGTTTTGTCTTCCAGTGGGGTGATGGTGATGACACTGCAAACCCCACTCCTCAAAAAAAAATAGAGCAAACTCCCATCTTAGGTAAGCTATCACAGAACCGCTCCATTGCTGGAGCTTTGACAATTGACATGAATGCAAGACAAGCAAATTTGAGTCTTTTATTCCCTCAGGTAAAAAATCGTTTTATAGTTCATCATTGCAAACACTCAGAATTTGTGGGCCATTCTCAGCCACAGCTTACATAATTAGGAAGCTGTGGAAGTCACCACAGAAGAATAGATGAAAGCAAAACCCAGGTACACCAAGCACAGGGAGATGAGCTGAAAATCTAAGAACTGCTTAAACACTTACAGAGTCACACAGTGAACTTCTGGAAAGACCATTTGCAGCCCAGGTGCTCAAAATACGTGACTCTGAACTGTAAAAGTGTGAGGACTGAGGGCTCAGTAAATGCTCTTGAATAGTCCTCTCTGTAGATTTGATTGTCACTAAATTTTTCCCGCATGCAGGTTTTGGTCCAGTAGTCCCCATATTTTATTTATAATTTAAGTCATATGCTGCTTTCATAATTTTTTGTCTAGTCATTTAAAACATTTTTGCACTGTATTCAGACAAGAGCAAGTCTTGGGGGTTATTACTATTATATTTTCCATTTTCCTTCAGTTTAAGCAAACTCTATATACCACAGAGTTTATGAAACACTTCAAAATCACTTTGAAACTTTACTTCAATGCTACTCAAAAGTTGAGGCATTAGAGTTGTCTGTTAACAATGAGAATGAAGCTTATTTCTTAACATTTCTGTAAGGTAAAAATAAATCTCTAAGACTTTTAAGTAAGTTTTTAAGTGATCTCAAACACTCATTTGTAACACAAATGCCACACTCAAAAATAACCATGCTGGTAACATGCTTTAAAAAAGTAAGCCATTTATAAGGATGTTTTACAAGTGGAGTCTCTCCTCAAGAACAGATAATCAGAAACTTCCATTACTGAAATATCTTTAAATTATGCATTTATAAGAGCAAATACTCAAAAAATGGAGCATAAATTAAGACTGAAAGGCTAAGATTCTCAGAACTGTTGTTGGTGTCTCTTTTTGGCCAATTACATTCAAAACCTCTGAAGACATCTTACCTGAGTGCTCAGTAAGTGAACTGCAGGAAATACTTGGGAGAAAAATAGGTTCATTAAGATCTCTTCATACAATCATAGAATTGTTTAGATTGGAAAAGAACTCTAAGATAATTGAATCCAACCATTAACCCAGCACTGCCATGTCCACTGACACTAAACCATGTCCCTAAGTGCCACATCTACATGACTTTTAAACACCTCCAGGGATGGTGACTCCACGACTTCCTGGGGCAGTCTGTTCCAATGATTGACAACTCTTTCCATGAAGAAATTTTTCCTAATATCCAGCCTAAAACCTAGTCTGGAACAACCTGAGGCCTTTCTCTCTCATCCCGTTGCTTGTTACCTGGAACAAGAGACCATTCCCCACCTGGCTACAGCCTCCTTTCAGGCAGCTGTAGAGAGCAATAAGGTCCCCCCTGAGCCTCCTTCTCTCCAGGCTAAACACCCCCAGCTCCCTCAGCTGCTCCTCACAGCACTTGTGCTCCAGACCCTTCCCCAGCTCCGTTGCCCTTCTCTGGACACGCTCCAGCCCCTCAATGTCTTTCTGGCAGTGAGGGGCCCAGAACTGAGCACAGGATTTGAGGTGTGGCCTCAGCAGTGCCGAGTACCGGGGGACGGTCACTGCCCTGGTCCTGCTGGCCACACCACTGCTGATCCAGGCCAGGATGCCATTGGATTTCTTGGCCACCTGGGCACAGCTGGATCATGTTCAGCTGCTGTTGACCAGCACCTCCAGGTTCTTTTCCACCAGGCAGCTTTCCAGGCACTCTGCCCCAAGTCTATAATGTTGTATGGGGTTGTTGTGACTCCTCAACATCTTTAACTATTTATTTACTTATGTCCTAAGTAAGATAAGGATTTCAGTGCCTGAGGTTAAGTTCCCACTGTTTAAAATTCCTGGCCTCATCTTTTTTGTAGTGAGATTACACTTCCATTAATTTGTGGCACTTTTTTCATGTGAAAATTTAAAATACTCACTTTACATCACTTCATACCTCCTTAGCTCTTCTGAAAATTATGTCAACCCAGTCTAATCACTACAGGTTTCCTATTTCACAGGATACATAGACTGAAGATTTCCTATTTCATGGATATACAGCTATGATCTTTGCTTTAGAGTATTTGGGTAGTCACAGGGGTAATCCCGCCAGGTTATGGAGAACAGACATGAGCTGCCAAGAAGGCTAAAAAGCATATTACTTTTTAATTCATGGTACCTTTTTATTCACATGATTCTTAAGCAAACTGAAGAGAAAAGCTGGTGCAGGCAATAAGACAGCATGCAATGTACACCGCGAGACAAAGAACATCTCAAACTTCAATACTAAATTCTGCCTGTAACTGGCCTTCCCAGCAATTCCTTTCAAGAGTAGTCCTTAGATAAGCTATTCCTGAGTAGAAGGTAAAATTATATAGTTTTTACATCCTTTAAATAGTATTTAAGCACAGAAATCACAGTCTTTACTCCTTTTCTTATTAAACATGGAGGCAGTCTGACTCCTCCTCTACACTTTTTTAGGTGGGCAGCACAGGCATACAGCTCGCAGCAATTGTGTGTTCAGGGACTTAGGGCTGACTGCAGCTGCTTTGACCCTCAAGACTTCACCCACCCTTGTCAGGCTGCAAATGCAAATCCTACTTCTGTCCACTGGCCGAAAATATTCATTCAGCAGGAACCTCAAACCTCCTGAGGCAAGATTCACACAAGTGGCTCCAGTTTCAACTGCTTGATGGTATAGAACGGCATGAGCTTAACCAGTCTTTCTCCAAGGGGAAATATAAACAGCTCAACTCAAGGTCAGTTATGCCCAGAACATTACAAAACATTAATTCACACTGAGCTGGAGAGGACAAGTTCCTGACATTGCACTCTTTCTTAAATATATTCACAAATGCAGGCACCCTTGCTCCTCCTAATGCTGATATTTAGAATACATGTAACTGCTGAAAATTAATATCCATCAGGCTGCATTTACAAAAAAAAAAAAAAAAAAAAAAGACAGTTCCATCTTCAGTGAGAACCAAACTGGGTATTTAAACACACAAAAGAAGAAAAAGGCAACATTCCTATCTCATGAGAGATACAGGTCCCAGTCCACCAAACAAACCACCAGTTTAGACTGACAGGCAAGGATTTCTCATGCTGCAGAATGCTGTCTCATGCTCTTAGGAGGATGTCTGTTCCCAGTCACAACAGCCTAGCTGGCTCCCATCAGTTCCAGCATTTCAATAGTACTAACTGCGGCTGCATGGCAAGTAGTGTTGAGTCTGCAGAAACTCATCCAATCTCTTTTTGCTGACAGTATAAGCTATGAGATTACAGCGCCATGTGAGCTGTTTTTACGTGTTGTCTTCTGGGGTTTGTTTTCTCCCTCTGATTGCTTATAATTATTGAAAGGTTCTTATCCTTCCCTGCTTCTTTACTTTTTGAGCAAGACGCAATCAACTCAATTCACTCATCTCTGATCTCATCTCCAGTTCTGCTCTCAGTATGGAGCTATCTCATCAGCTCCACATTTCACTGCTGCCTTGCCTTTCTTCTTAGTCATGCTTTAATGTGGCTGTTTGATGACTAAAGCAAGAAATACTTACTCATGTACTGTGTCCTCAAGCTCTGAATCACTGAGCATTTAGCACAAAATTCTAGCACTTTGCTCTTAAGAATGACACCCAGAGACTTTGCAGTGGGTATTATGACATTTCATCATGTTCCTCCCTTTCTACTGAAAGTTCATTTAGTTCTTCTTCTGTAACAATAAGATCCTCTTCAACATTTTTTTACCAAATTTGTCATCCTCAAACTATAAGGTTCCTCAAAGAACTATGTCTGTAAAACAGAGACTAAAAGAATAGGGAATTCAAGAACAAGACCATGTATCTTCACATCAGCTATGGCCCCTGTACCATAACCTCTTTATCAAAACTACCTTCAGCACCAAGACCTCTGCCTTGTAGCACAGACATCTTCTGAACTGCCAGGAGCTAATATATCCTCCTCCTCCTCCCACTCATGATGTGAGCATTCTCAGCTGTGGAGGGTTACAGCTACAGCAGAGCTAGATGAAGAGCTGATTTACTGTGTCCTGTCAATGATGTACCACATCCATACAGAGACAATCCCCTTTGTACGAAGTGGTCAGTAGAAATGCTCAAACCTCGAGCTCTTCCTTTAATTAAGCTTTTCAATATTAAGCAAAATTTCAGACTTTTTTTTCTTTCTTTCTTTGTATTTGTGTGACCATTATTCTCAGTGATTTCTAAGTGGCAGTGTACCTTCAGGAGAGGAATACTCTATGACATCTTGGTTCTCTGGAACACCTCTTTTTTATTCTTGTTTAACTCTTTTGCCAGTTTTAATACAGCCAGCAGTCTTTAACAGATGAACCAAAGAGAACCACAACTTCAGATTTTAAATATCTGGAAGTCTGTAGAAGTCCCCAGGAAAAACAAAAACTCTGCTTCAGCTTAAATTGTGTACAAAGACTGGCAGCACCTTTGGAATTAAAAGCCTCCCCAATACAAATACAACTAATGTAATCCCAAAATAACAGGCTGTCTTAACACATATCGATACATAAAATACAATCTGTGCCACAAATTTGGTTAAGAGGGTTGAGGGACCAAGACTCAGAGGAGACTAACATGAGCTACAAAAAAAAGGAAAAGACTTCTTTTATTGGGTTCCTGTTTGATTGGTTTTGAACAGGCCTTTTATTCAGCACTTCCTGACATGAAACCCTGATCCAGAAGCCTTCCAATTACAAACCCCATCCAGAATTCAGCAGAAATTCAGTGGGTGCAGAACTCACAGGATTACGTCTGGTACGCTGTGTAAAGAGGCAAGTGCTCATATATGCACATAAAGAGCAGCATCTCCTCTCCAACAGAAATGTAGAGATTTGTAGGCAGAGTTGCAGTGCTACATTATAAAGGGACACTGTAAGTCACTGAAAAATCTAAAAAGAGAACACTCTTTCCCCTGAATTGAGGATTTTGGGCTGAGGTTCTAACCTTCATTTCAGTTTGTGACAAGTAAAAGCTACAGATAAATACAAACAGAATTCCTCTTCGTCCTCTCATCATTGTAACACTCTTGATCACAACATTATTAGATATTTTTCAGGCTGCTAATTCAATGCCCACCAGCAATTATGTTCTTTCCTCTTCACGCACATTTTTAATGTTATCCCATCCAAAATTCAAGTCTGGTAAATATAATAAATTTGATTGTAACTTAGATTCCCTAGTTATTAAATTTGCTTCTTTTCAGAAACCAGGCTGAGTCTAAAGGAGAAAAGGCAGCAAATTATACCTGACAACTTTAATGCACTTATAACTATATGAATAAAAGATGTGATTCATCATAGATAGTAAGTCTTGCAAAAACTTTGGGTGAGCTGAGAAAATAATGCTAACAGCTTTGCAAAACTACTTATAATTTAAAATCATTTGAGTGGCAGGGAAAATGTGGCAGATTCTGAAGACTACAAAGTGGTCCAAATTGCATTAAATTTTCTCTTGCAGAATTTCTCTTTTTGTGACAGCAGTAGTTTCTACTTTCGTAACAGCTGATGTAAGATCAGCTATGGAGAAACGAGACAAGACACCTTTTGTGAGTAAACATCTTACCATTCTCTGATTTGCTAGAGGACAGTATAAACCCTCACTTTGTATTCACAAGCCTAACACACAGTATTTTTCATTACCTCTATGACAATAGAGTTGTGTTCTGTACAGTACCAGTATGTAACTCCAGCATGCACAGGAGAAGGCAGGACAGATGATGTCAATGTCTAAACCCACTTCTGTAGGACATTCACTATTTGTTCTGGCTCAGCTGTTTCTAAGGGTAGGGGATGAAGATGATGAATAAGGCAGATTAGGTTTTAGGCCATCAAGTGTATGTAGAAACACAAAAGATAAATTCTGGACTGAAGTCCAGAATAGTTTTGATAGTGACTTCAAACAGCTTAAAATCTTAGAGATTGTCTCAGGGAATATAAGGGATTTTTAACTTGTATCATTATATACAAAGGAATTAGAATGAGGTACACTAAATAAGGCATAAAGGTAATGGTAGTGGTTCCCACCATGCTTTAGACATTTTTTCTTACATCTTCTTGTTACTTGCTTTTATTGGACCATAGTCTGTCCTATCCCCTCAGAATGTAAGTTACAACAAATTAGAATCAGTGGGGTTATAGCTAGGAAAATTTAGAAACTACATGTAAGATGGACGTAAGAAAGTGGTAAGTAAGAAAGTGGTAGTAGTAGCATCAGACTGACAGACATCCTTGGATTTAAAATCAAACATGGACACCAAAAGTTTGGTAATGCAGAAATTTTTATTTTATTTTTTAAAATGTGCAATAATCAACCAGAAACTGGCCAAATAAAGCAATATTTGCAGAAAGTGTTACACATAGTGTCTGCCTTCGGGGATTATTTCCAGTTCTGTCATTGCCTTGTTTTAAGATCTTAGGCAAGCCATTTCAGCCTAATGTGTTCCACGATACAAAAAAAATAAAGGTAATCAACCTCTAGTGACCCTCCACAGATGCTGTAATACCTAGTTCTTGATAAGGTACCCTAACCTTTCAGAGCAGCAAGGTCCCCTGTTGCTCTCCCTGCAGAGATCCTGGTACCATCCCACCAGTGGCAGTTGAGTTTCTGGTGATCAGCAAGTAAACCTAGTTGCTGAATATACACAGTATTACATATAATAAAATAGGGATTATATTAAAAGAGATTGAGGAGGAGAATACACTAAAAGGAGAAGAAGACAAAAGGGATTCCCTGAGTGTTAAGTCATTTAGATCCTACTTAATCTGTAACAAAAACTGCTAGCAAACAATTTATTCAATATAATAATGCAACACTTATTCCTCAAACTTGCCTTCCACTTCGTCCATCCAGGTCTGACAAGAGCAGTGGGCTGTTTGAGATGTTATCAGCACTGACAGACCACTGTGTAGATTTGGGGTATGATCACACCATGGATAGTCCCCCGTTTCCAGCAGGTTACCCACAGACTCTTCTGGTCCTCAGCGCTTCACTGGTGCCAGCTTTCTGGAGCTTCTCAGGGCTTAAGGAGTGGGAGGCTCCTGACTGACCTAAGGTCCTCTGAGTGAAAATGGCAGTTTCTCTTGCTGCTGTGGAGAACAATAAATAGCTTGCTGTCATCAATCACCCCCTCCCTTCTCTCAGAACCCCACCCAGCTAAGCTTAGGGGCAATCTAGCATGGCATGGTGAGCACTCCTAAATGCCTTCAACTACCACAGGCAAGTAGGCAGATATCCTCTGGAACACTGGATAATCTACCTTTGTGAGCTCTCTCCAAACTCTCTCTGCAGCAGATGATAGGAGTAATGTCTGAACTGACAGAGGATATACATATTTTTCATGCAAGTCAAGACATAAAAAAGACATAAATTCCAGTGCTCCCAAATACAGATGTTCATATGCCCAGCAACAAGTTAGTACACAGGGAAGGAGTGAGGATATCACAACTTCTCCCATGCAACATTCTTCCCTCAGCTACACCTTGAAGTAACACATCCCTGCTTTCATCTGTCATCAGGGTGGCACCCCATAATCAAACTCTGTCTGACTATCTCCTTTGTTGTGAGCCCTGACAGCATATGTGCCCAGCAAGTTTGATATCCAGATCTGCAAGAATTCTTTTCCAAGAATCTCTGCAGCAACCATACACAGTAAAGAAAAGCAGTTTACAGTGTAGATGTTTACAGCTGAACAAAAATTATCTCGGTTCCCCTCACAGTCAGAAAGACTGACATGGGTATTTCTTTGGCTGAGATTCAACCGAGCCACTTCAACATTTATCTTGGGATGAGACAAATCATGCCAGAGATGCATACTTACTCCATTAACAAGAGCATAAGGTGATAAATTCGGGTGCAGACACCTGTATGGAGACATTTCTTTTCAGTGGGACGAACTTTACCCATGTCTTACACACCCCTGCCCTTTTACACCAACTTCCCTGTGCATGCTTTAGTCCCACCAGTCTCCTCCATTCCTCAGAATTTAAGTTACGGCTGATTTCCTGTGGATCCTCTGAACTACTTCAACTGAATCTCTCCATTATAGACCAGGCACAGAGAGTATACACCTAAGCTGCAGGAACATGAGACCCACAAAAATGCCATGTGAATAGGAGATTCCCTCAGCCTTGTGAACATGACACAGTCTGTGTATCTCAACTTTTTGCTCTTGGTATAGCTTATGCCTTCTTGGACACGTGCAATTCAGATATTCCAGAATACCAACTCCCTCAAGTTCCCTCAAGACCTTTCCCTTCTCTAGAAAAAGGTTATGTAATGGCTTGAAAATCCCCTCTGGGTGTACTCAGCCAAACAGCTCCTGCATGACTAGTGCCAAATGGGGACTGTCAACTTTATCCACAGCTTTGTCAGGGATTTTTGTTAGTGCCATTATTACTGTGCCTTTGTGAGTGGATCCAACAGCCCTTTTTGATGCAGCTACAGACTGAGGCGCCCTCACTAGCAAATATACCAAGACTGCCCACAATATTTACATGAATAGTAAAGCTGTTTTTCAGGTCTGCAAGTGCCAAATGCAGACATCTATGGAAAGAGATTCTGCTGACTACAATGAACTTTGTATTAGGACTTCCAACACTTTTTTATGAAAGGATCGCAGAATCTTTTACAGTGAAGGTTTGTGTCTACCACACACTCATTCTACTAGGTTAGATCAGACCCCATACTAATTTTAGTTACTAAACATACATATATGGAAAATAATCATGCCTTCCCCTGCTTATACAAAAATATGTGCAATCACAGCTCATAAATAGTGTTCTGAGCAAAAGAAGAAAACGCTGCTTGAAATAATGGAATACATAACAGAAAACAGTAATTTAGAGTTTTATAATTTCTTTCTTTTTCACAGAAATAATTATATATACTTCGTCATCTTCAGTAGTATTAAAGATGTGATAGTTAAAGTAACTTTCATTAATAAATCACAGTAGCAATGCAACATGTTATCAAGAGTTGCTTTAGACTGCAGTCTGGGAAAAGAAACAAGAAAGAAATATATGATGCTGCTTCTACTTCAACACTTCCAGAAAACATATATTTTAAAAATATTTTATAGGTTAAAATACTGATAATTCTGTAATTGTTTCTTTAGTAATACTGTGAAGTAATGCCTTGCCATCTTTATAGTATTTTTTGAACTACATAACAATAATTATTTTAAATTATATCAGTCTCAGTCACATTGCATTTAAAAATATAAAGTCAGAGTCCCTAATAAATCCTTCTGGTTTTTCAAGTAACACAGATAAAATTAACTTTGCTAATCTTGACATGTTTTATTGTACCCTTGTGTACAATTTCTATCCCTCTCTCTTTTTAAGTACAGGATCTATAGAGCAGAAAGTCTTAGGCAATCTTAACTATAGTTATTGCTGCCAACTCTTCCTATAAAACTTAGGGTAAAATACTGGTATAATTAAAATTGGTTGCAATGCTCACACTCATTTCAGAGAATGAAAGAAAAGAGAACAAACACTCCCTGAAATACAGCAAGGTACCAGCAACACAATTCTATGTTTACATAGGAAGCACTGGTAATAAGATTTCAGGAAATCTTATGATTAATATATTATAAGCAAAATACATATATAAATGTGTATATATTTGTATGTACATAAAAATACAGGTTAAAAGTCAAAATTATAGGATTTCACTTAGATATAGGTTTCTAATCGGTGCTAGCAGCATTGCAGAAGAATTTTTGCGAGGGAAGAAAAATGAAGTAAAACCTATTCAGCTGGAAACATGAGGAAAATACAACTGCTAAAACACATAATGTAATTCTATTAAACGTTAAATGTTTTCAGGGGACCTCTATTATTGTTACAAAAAGCGCCATGGGATCTTATCACTAAAAGATAAAACAGCAGTTGAACCACAGTTCTCACCTAATAGCAAGAAAGTCCCCAGTCTTCAAAGATTTATGTATACAGCAAATTTTATGCAGTTGAAGTAGCCTTGTTTCAGACCATAGAATTTTTCAAATTGCTTAAAATTAGGCATAATATATGAAACTTGTCACAGAATCGAGATCTATGGCCTTACTTGGAAAGTCATAGCAAATATACTTTTCAAATTAAAAAAATGCATATTCCTTCACAAGAGAGTACCAGTTTTGATTTGCCTTTTGTATTCACATTAGTGTTTAAGCAGTCTGTGTACCATTTCTTTTATGAATCAAATATTTATCACAAAAAGGTCACCGCCAACTTAGAAATTGTATTTTAAAATCCTTCCAATTCCATTACTGTTATCTTCCATTCCCAAACTTTTTTTTTGAGTAAGAATTTTGCTTTCAACTTTTTTCTCTGATTTTCACCTTAACTTAAAAAATGTAATTCTGAAGTTTGAGGGAACTTGCTACATATGCCAGAAATGTTTTTCAGCTAACTAAATACAAAGAGTGTGGGGAGACAGTGTGTTAGAAAGGTCAGTATAAATGAATGCTATGAGAGGTATTTGGGGACACATATCTGAGATAAATTTTAATGCTTTTCCTTTTAAATGGACTCTATCATGATAAGCTTTCAAGTAACTTTAGCAAGTTGAAAATATTTGAAGATAAGCTATATTTATAGTGTAGCTCCTAAATGCAAAGATTGCTGTGAACTCTTATTTATGACCTGAATAGTGTTATCTAGCTACAAAATGTTCACATTTTTTCTCAGTTTTACTAGTGGATGAATGTTGACTGTCTGGTAATTACTTCCATTTCCACCACCTCCAAAGCATACAAAACAAATGGACTTTTTGTAAATTAACAGGCCATTGTCATGTTAAAAGATTCTTCATCGGAGGAAGGTATTTCAGATTCCTTGAAACTAATCTCTCCTCTATTTGCTGTTTGGAGGGGTTTTTTTTGTTGTGGAGGAGGGATGGGTAGAAATTACAAAAATGCTCAAGGTTGAACAGGGCTCTGAGCAAGCTGACCTAGCCGAAGATGTTTCTGCTTATTGGAGGGAGGTGGACTAGGTGACCCTTAAAGGCTCTAACTATTCTGTGAATAATAATCTTTCTAGCACACAAAGCAGCTTTGAAAACCCCTGAAGTCAACTTCTAGCCTTCAACATGAAGACCTTGGTAGGACTTTTGAGACTCTGGATAGAGATCAAGGTATCAGCTGGCCAACTTTTGTGACTGTCCAGTTCTGTCCAATTACCCTGTACCTTTCTAAGTGTGCTAAGAACATTTTGTGTTATCACTTTTTGGAAAACTTGTCTTCCCTGTGCTTACATCCTTATCTGCTTCAGAGTGTTTGTCTTGTAATCAGAGGCAAATGGATTGTTCTCATGTTTGCTAAAGTAAAATAGAAGTTATATTCTTAAGAGACCACATAAGTTTGAAGGGGCTAGAGAAGGCCTGGCTTTGTGAGACCTTCCATTTCAATCTGCTGTCTGGCTTTGGGCAAAATAAAATCTTACAATCCAGTTCCTGACTTAAAAAGCCAAGCACTGATATTTCTTGTCTTCTGATTAGCTTGTCTGCTCAGCTCTGCCAGGAAAGTATCAAAATACTGTTAGCACACTGCATAGCCTACTAAAATCTCACATTTGGTTGGAGCTTACTGTCATATGTACTTATGTTAAATAAGTCAGACCACTCCCACGCTATTTCTCGTGAAATGAGGACATGTATACAAAAGATGGCTTGCCAGCTTCCCCCTCAACTTACAAATGGCTGATCACTGCCTTCTCCAATCCAGTTTACGCAGCATTTGAAGGGCGGGAAGACTGACAAGCATGATGGGTGGCCCTCAGACTAACTGACTGAATCCAGCTCTCAAGTCCTACACTGCAAGAAAGGGTTTAGACAGAATGTAACAGGAGTTAATTTAAGCTGTTCCAATAGTAAATGAATGCTGGCACTAAGCCTAATGCTCTTGAGGGGATTGGAGTTCTAGCACAGAGTGAATCCTTCTTGGAACTTGGCCTAACACTCTTAAAAGACACTGAGATGTGGAAGTGGACCTTCAGGCATCAGGAGATGTATGTTTACTTGGTACTTTTAATTTTTTTTTTTACTTTGTAACGTAACCTAAAAGAAGTAAGTTTCTGCCAAACATGATTTCCTAAGAATGACAAGACTCACAAGGGTTTTATGGTAGTATGCTTTTGTCTTTTGATGTGACTTTACAATATATTCATTATGCCTAAAAAGAAAAGACTGCATTTAAGCATTGTTACATAACTGTTCAGTGGGACTTTGAATCTTAAAGAAAAAATACATTTTAAACATTTCAGAAAATATTTTATTAGTATTTTCATCTGCTTTTTCAAATTTTCAGCAACGCAAACACCTCTAGTACAAAGTCTGAAATCACCACATAGAAAGCATTTTTTAAAAAAGCAGGTATGGTATCTTGCTAAATGTAATGATTTCTGCTTACATGAGCAAAGGAGAGCAAACTGAGCAGGATGGGAAAGGAAGGTAACATTTTAGTGCTGCAGCATATAGTAGCTGATGACATTTGTCACCACATAACTCAATTTGTCTGGTGAAACTTGTGTTATATTTACCAGACTGTCACTGTCATTTTTACAGACCACAGAGATCTTTGCTTTCTGTCATAAACTACTCTGCAGTGATACTGCATGGGGTGAAACAGGACTATGTCTGACTCACCAAGTGTTTTCTAGCTATTTAGGCGTGTGTTCTAGCACTCACAACTGTACCAGCACAGTGACTGTGAGCTAATGTGAGCAGCATTAGTGCAGCAGTAGCTTCATATTCCTGGACCCTGCACCCACGAGGTGAATTTACTGTAGAGAGAGAAGGGGTGGCTAAGGACACTTAACTTGCCCATCAGCATTTCGTGCTTGCAGCCATATGAGAATAGCTCTCCATTCACACTGCAGTTGTATCTGTTCCAGGCAGGAAAGTTATCTGAGGAAAGACAAATGACCTACTTATTTGTTTTTACTTAAAGAAAAACTGAAAATGCCTGTTAGAGTAATGAATTAAGCCTCCTTGCCTGTGCTGTGGTTGTGTGCTCAACATCAAGGGATCTGGCATTCAGAAATCAAATCTCTCAGCCATCCTTTAGAAGATGTTTCTAAGACGTTGCCAGCATGCATGAAGTGCTTGCTATTGGCTTATAAAGTAAAGTACTTATAAGGTGTTTGTTCAAATACTATGCGTCAAACTGTAAGAGTGGGACGAAAAATATTTTGTCTGTCTAGAGGGAAACAGAAATACACAACAGGAATTTCCTGCAAGTTTTACAGAAGAAGTGGGATTTTGCTGTGTGTTTAACAACTGACAGATTTTGCTCCTATGTTTTATATTGGGATTAAAAAGGCTTTTCCCATATGAGTTAGTTTCTAGGTCTCGGGGAATAGGAAAAAGATTTTGCAATGTACATTAGCATGTAGAGATGGAAATCATTTACCCCAAACGTTGCACTCCTGGGTGATTTTGCAATGAGCAGTCATTTGTGTTCCCCAGAGAAGGTGTTTTTGAAGGGTTTGTGTCCTGTAAAGGACTTGGGTCCTGAGATTCCTGAAGATGTCTCAAACACTTTACAGACTGACACTCACTGAACACCACATGCTAAAGGAAGACTGGATAAATTCTGTGCTGTCGTTAGTTAAATGACTGAAATTACTCTCTATGAAACTGAATTCATGACTGAATTCAGGTCAGGGAAGGAGAGTGAACTAAAATTACTTTGGTGGCAGTGATGGATGATCACCTTTTGTCGGTGGATAGAGGGCAAAAAAGCATTTCCATGTTTCAGAGCCTGTACCACAACATTTGTAATGTTGACAACACAGTACTGGCTGTCATACCAAAAAGAGGTGAAAGATACAGTTTGCTAAAACAGACTGAGTACTTTCTGAAGGCCTTCAACCAAAGACCGAAGTAAGAGAAAATCGCATGCAGCTGTTCTCTCAGCAGTCTTTCTCCACACTCACATGGAGTCACTAGGTGAACTACTTTCATAGCACAGATACTGGTACTGCCAACATACAAATGACATTTAACTTCCTATCTGCTTTACTTCATATGACCTTATCATTAATTCCCAGATGGCCCAGTTTTTGAATGTGATCAACTAATGTTTGCATGTAACCAACCAAGACCTAGAGAGCTTTTTTAAAACTATGGCAGCGAGAAAAAAAAAAAGCACTCTGAAGCATTCATAGTGAATAACTGTCTTTTGGCACAACTGATGACTGCCAACCAAGTCATTCTGTAATGCATCTCAGTTAACACCTCTGCCACGACAATTTCTGTAAACTCATCTTCTGTCACCTGTATTTCATTAGAAACTCTACTCTGCCCTTGAAAAGGATATTCTAAACTTGCTCATGCTTTTGTTGTTTCTGATCTGGATCACACACTGAGTAACACAACCATATGGGCCATCAATGCCTAGAAAATCATCAGCACCGGGTCAGCTCTGCTTGTGGAAGCTCACCTAACCTGTCTTGCTCAGTACCCCGGGCTTCCCGCAGGGCCTCGAACCCCGCTCGTGACCCCTTGCTCCTCTTGTACTCAGCAGTAGGAGTCTGCTCTGGGATAAGAGTCACAACAAGGAATGAGGCGAAGCTGAGCTCTGCGACAGACACAGGGGGGTGGCCGGGACACCCCTGGGGCCGGAGGACCGCTGCTGACAGCGCCACTTTTCGCTCCCTACCGCACAGGCTCGGCCTTCCGTGCCCCCTCCCCTGACACGACCAAACACCCGGCCCCTGCCCTGGCCGCCTTTCCTCTCCATCAGGAACCCGCCCGTCTCCAAATCGAAGCCTAGAAGGTGGCCCTGCCGCCTCCCCTCACCGGGGGGCTCCCCGGGCCGGGACGGAGGGAACGGGCGCACCTCCGCCTGCGCTACAGAACCACGGAATCAGTTAGGTTGGAAAAGACCTCTGGGATCATCGACTCCAACCTGTAGCCCAACACTGCCATGTCAACCAGACCATGGCACTGAGTGCCACGTCCAGTCTTCCCTTAAACACGTCCAGGGACGGTGACTCCACCACCTCCGAGGGCAGCCCATTCCAGTGTCTAATCACCCTTCCTGTGAAGAGGTTCCTCCTAATGCCCAACCTAAACCTCCCCTGGCGCAGCTTGAGACTATGTTCTCTCGTCCTGTGGCTCGTTGCCTGGGAGAAGAGGCCAACCCCCACCTGGCTACACCCTCCTTTCAGGTTACCTCTCTGCCAGCTCCGTCCCCTCCGGTTGTGCGGGTGGCGTCGCTCCCGCTGGCGGAGCGGGGCCGGGCCGATGCCGGCGGGACCGAGCCGGAGCCGCCCCCGCTCCGCGGCCTCGGGCCCGACACTGCGCATGCGCGGCGCGGCCGCCGCGGCGCTTTCCGGGAAGATGTCGGCGGCGTGGAGAGCGGCGGTGGCGGCGGCTGCCCGAGCCCCGCTGCGGGGGCGGCTCGCCGGGATGCGGCCCCCGCGCAGCCAGCGCCGCCCGCCCGCATGGGGGGCCGTCGCCGCCGCCGCCCTGGTCGGGGGAGGCTGCCTGGCGGTGTGTTACAGCCGGCGGCCGCGCGTGATCCCCACGGTCCTGGCTCAGGTAAGGCAGCAGCAGCATCCCCGCTCCCGCCGGCGGGCAGGGCTGGGCGGGCGTGCGGGGAGCCGGGGCCCGGGGGCAGCCGTCGGCGGCCCGCGGACGGGTCGGGGCCGCGGTGGTCGGACCCTGTCGTGAGGCGAGACTTGGCTGCGGGAGCCCTCCTGGCCCCGGTGGTCCAGCAGGTAATGCGCGTCGCCGGCCCCCGTGGCATCAGCAGCGTGTCACTTGCGCCGAGCAGACTCGGCTCATGGACGCGGACTCCGCCGATTTCCGCAGCGGGAGAAGGCAGGGTTTGCCTTAGCACGGAGCGTTTCCCCTCTCCCCTTGACGGCCCTGGTCGTGGCGGCCGATGGACCCGTGTGTGTCGCACAGACACACGGCCTGTACTGAGCTCCGCGTTTTGCTGGTAACTTTCAGGGGAAAGTGCTGTTAAGACAGTCATGCACATTTTTGTCTCTTAAAAAAATTATTTCACGAAAGTATACTTTTGTAGTTCATACTTTGTCTGAAATGCATCACACGGAATGATTTCCTTTTACTACGTCCAAAATGTGTGTTCTGGATGCTAAAATGTGATTGTCTTGGAGCATCAGGGCGCAATTAGAAGGGTATGCTCAAGGACAGACCGCTATTGTTTACAAAAAACTCTTTGGACACAGTTGCCCAGCTTCATCCTTTTCATGGAGGCTGTGAGCTTTTTCCTGTTCTTCCTTCAGATAAGAAGTCACTGTCAATTAGAGCTGATTTGTTACTTCAGAGCTGGAAGACCTAAATGCTTTGTAGGCCAGAGGGTTTAGGTGGGTGGGGGAAGAGGTCAGTCTATGCTTGCAGTGCCATTCATCTACTTATATCTACGAATTTTTGGAAGTATTCAACAGTTTGTATGCTTTGATGTCTTATCTCTTAACAGTGTTTAAACAGGCTGAACTACAAGCAGATAAATACCAACCTTTATTCTTGAGGACAACCTTTATTCTTGAGTCAAGAACAAAGAATGATATTTTAAATTTTTTTTTTTAATATTGTAGTATTCAGTGTGGAAGATATCTAAGCTATGTCTTCTTAGAAAACTCAATTTTTATTAGATAAGCATTTTTCTAAATAGATTATCTAGTAGTCCTGGTTCCTTAGACAGCACATGCTATACTTTAATCTTCTGTATACATCTCCTAGCTAGGAAAGCATCTATTACTTAGTAGATGTCCTACTGAAAACGTATCTTTTTGTTGTTTTTACGTTTAATTATGTGAGTTTTTTAAGCAGCATTGCATTACATTTTAAAAGTCCTTTAAATCTTTGAGACCAATTTCATATATGCATGGAACTCTTGCTTAAATAGATGTGTATGTAGGTATATATAAAAAGTGTTAAATGTGGGAAGTAATCACTTTTGAAGGGTGTTGAGTGAAGGGGTGTCACTCTGGTGCTGATGTGTTCTCATGGAGAGAACTTCCATGTAACACATGGACAGTCCTACGAGTATGCTTTTAATAATTCTCAGGAGGAAGTCCAAAAGTCTAGGACCTATTTAACTGATTTGGTTTTGGAGACAGTAAATTGCTGGACTCTGCAAATGTTTAGTAGTTCAATTTGAACTTTTCAGTTTTCCAGTAAAGTGATTTTTGAAGAAGCTAGTTCTCCATACGTATTGTACGCCATATTCCTGCAGGTAATGTACATTACTGCACTTTTTTAAACTACCTAAGAAATGACCATGCAGAGCATAATGCTGCAAGTGGATTGTGAAAGCTACACACAACAGAGTGTACAGAGGAACAGAGTGATAGAGCCAAAGAGGCACGCTGCAAGTCTTTTAGGCAGTTTAGATGCGACTTGTGGCTTCTGATTGATGGAAAATATTCCAAAGTGAAACAGTGTTGAAACAAGTATGTCACCTTTATTACAAGTTTTGAAGCCGTCTTTTTTTCAGTTCAGAGTTTGTGGAATCCTGAGAAATGGAGATTCTTTTCACATTCTCATAGTGGATAACCTTATTTTCTGTTATTATGCCTTTTCATTGTGACTAATCTTAACCAGCCTTGCTTGAATTTATGCTGACAAACAATATGGAACTGTTTGTTCCTGTTGTAGTATGCTATGTAGTGGGAATGTTGGCAGCATGGTGTGTGAAATAATACAGGTTAAGGCAAGTATTTGAAATTAAACAGCCTAATTTTCATTGTCTTTGTAACAGAGGAGCATGTAGTGGAAGTGTTTATACTTCTGTCTCATCAACAAGGCCTACTGGTTACTCCTGAGAATGCTGTGAGATTATGCTACAGTGCTTCTCAATTTTCCTTGGTAATATAGTCTTGACTGTTGAATTACTGCAAAATAGGTCGTAATTTAAAATATTTGACAGAGTGAAACTGACAAAGTGACAATGTATCTTCATGCTGTAAAGAACCAATATAATAAGATTTTATGCTTTTCAGCAGCATTACATTATGTTTAAAAAGTTCTGTCATTAAGACCAATGTCATGTCTGTATGTGACTCTGGTGTAAGCATAATTTGAGCCACTGAGTAATTTTCATTCTTGTCCTAAGTGAGACTTAACTACCATTAGTAACTTTGTTGCAGAGACAGACTTCACTGGAAATATGTCCTGTTTGTTTAGGTTAAGTAGTTGAAGTCAGTAATTCTATTTAGATTTTCAGTTTTGCTCGCTAAAACTAGTCTCTGTCAAAGCAGTCAGATGTTTTTCAGCTTTTCCTTGTTCTAGGCAATTTTAGCATACAATTTCTAGTGAAGCTGGCAAACAGCATGCCAAAGTATATAATTTTTTTTAAAATTCAGTATTTACTTTTTTTTTTTTTCTTCTAAAGCTTTTGAATATTCTAAAATCAAAGACTGATACCTTTGGCATGTAGGTTTTTAAATCTGTTTTTAATTCCAGTTCTTTCTTCTTGCTGGAGTGGGTTTAATCCTGCTCATATTGGTTAGTGGCACTTCTGACTTACGCTCAGATTAAATGAAATCCAGCCTGTGTATGAGTCTATGCAGAATCAATGGTCTTGCAGGGTCAGATAATCTGTTTTCTTTTTGTGAGTTGTATGGATAGTGTCTGTTTTATTTTGTAGTGGCTTATCTTGGGTTACGGTGTTTTAATATAATTGTTTATTCTGACAATAAATTTTCAGTTCAGGGTTTTCTGTAAAACTTTGGGCCAGGTTTTTGTCACTATTTTCACTTATCTGTTCTTAGTGTACACTAAGTGGTTAACATTTCAGTAATAAAACTTCCTATATTTAATGTAATATTATGTCAGATGTAGTCTTTCATGATTTATGAAGTTACCTTCATTCCCTATCTCCATTTGCTGACCTACTGTTTAGAAACATATAACTAATATATGTTGGAGTAAGTGTTGATTGTTAAATGCTACAAAGATTATTATAGCAAAAAATGAATATAATATTTCTGAAACTTTTTTTTTATAGATACTAGGGTTTGGTTCTATCTACACTTGTTATTTACCAGTGAAGCTATACTGACAATACCCAAACCAGATATAGCTTGTGTTGGGAAAAACTAGATCAGTTTTCATTTTTTTTAATAAAATGAGCTAATCAGCTTGTATCTAGAGGAGAAAAAAAGAAGGGAGGGAATAAGGGCTTTTGTTCTAGCAGTGTAACTCAGAATAGGGATTTATGTTGAATTCCCTAGAAGTGCTTCTTCTATTATCCTAACCAACACAGCCAGGTCAAAAATGTTCACACAGCACTGCACACTGCATTGGTACTATACAGGCTACTTTTCTTCTTCAGTAGTGGAATTCAAATGACACAATGGTATATGGTTTGTAACCTTGATCAGACTTGCAGTATCGTCTCTTGTGCCTTGATTCTCTCAGAGCTTGCAGTTTGCTATCCTAACATGGCCCACTCCAACTAAATTAGGAACTTCCCAACGGACTGCGGGTTCGATCTTGGACGCGCGCGAACTGCAAATGATAAGAAAGTTCTGAGAAGCAGCAGGCTGCCAGAGGCAGTATATCCTGCCCCTGCTGAGTTTTTTATGGCCATGTGTAGGTCACTTGCTTCAGAAAGAATATCATTTGATTTGCCCTTGAAAAGTTGCCATCCCTGCAGTGTGTCACAATTTGTGCCGAGTCTAAGTCACTGTTTTCCAAATGAGACTGACTGGAGTTGTTACTAGCACATATATGAAGCTTTATGTGTGCAAAGTCTTGTCTGCTTATAAACATTATCGTGTTTCAGCATTCTCTGTTTAGGGTTGCAGGAGCATTAGCTGGCACTTAAATATTTGATAAAGCTTACCTGAGGTAAAGAGGAAAACATAGCCTACTAAAAGCCTTTTTTGGGGTCAATTCTTGTTAATACTGTTACATGATTGCAGTGTAATTGGTTCTCTTTCTCTTACCTTTTCTACTGCTACTGTTCTGCATCAGTAATCTTCTTCAGTTATTCCAGATCAGAGGAGACTCAGTTTTTGTCCTGGAGGTCTTAAATACATACATTGTATTTCATCATACTGAAAATATTAAGATAGTGCTTATAACAATTAACAAACACTTTGTGATAATTTATAAAATATTTTTAAGTTTCTGAAATTCTAATTTTATTTAAAATACAGTTATTGAAACAATTCTATTTTGTACTGCATTAATTTTTTTATTTCACTTTAAACTGCATTAAATGTTTCATCATTTTTCGAGTGTCAATGATTCTTAAGAGATGCAAAGATGGCAGTGGTGACTCTGTATGTCACACTACCCACACACTACATGGGAGTGGCGACTTTGTATGTCACAATATGAAAACTGTTATTCTGAACAACTGGGAGTAAAAAACTTTGAGTGATTAAAACTAGAGCTTAGATTTGTTTTCCAGGTCTCTGTGTGTACCCACCACAAAAATGTGTGTACAAAAATGTACATTGTTTAAAGAAACCAGGATACTGTAAAAGATTCTCCAAATGCTGGTTTGTTCAGGGAATGCTCCCTTGGTTCTGTCACTGTGGAAAGGCAAAATAGTATATAAACAAATCTTAGGGCTATGGGAAACTCAGTACAGCAGCTCACAGGATAATCTAGGGAGAGCATATATATTAAATACAACTTAAGTTTATCAAGGGTTTAGTAAAAGCCTCTGGACTCCCAGAGGAAGTTGATAAAAATAGTTTTAAAAGTTTTGTAATCCTGCCTGTGTTTTTTGGTGACGCTTTGAGATGTGAGCTGTGTCTCCAAAGAGATTGAGCGCTGAAATATAGTTGTTTTAGGCAAGCTCCAATATTTTGTGCATGGTTTCTTCTCAGGTAAGATTTCCAACCCAGATCAATAAAAAATTTTCAAAATAATGTCTGCTATAAGCATGTTACCTGTCTAGTATATATTTGTTTGATTGGTAACTTCTGGCAAAAACATCCAAAACAACTGTAATCAGTTGCATGCAGGTCAAAACAGCATTTTCTTTAAATCATCTGAATTAGTTTCTATGGAGCAGTGGAACAAAGAAGTGCATAACTCTGGGATTTTAATTGTTTTTTTACATATCCGTAGTTACTAGGATCAGTTTATGACTTAAGTTATGCATACACTGCTTCTAGGCCACACTTTCTCACTCACTATATTTATGTGGTTTTGGGGTTCTTTTTGGAATAGTGTTATTTAGGAAGGTAAGCTGTGCATAATAACTGCGTGTAAAGGATTTTTTGGCCAGATAAAAATACACGTGATGTTTAAATTCAGTCACCAAATAGAAAAAAAGAGCGTATTTCTTATACATTAATAATGATTCCTACAAAGTTACATGTTAGTCCTTTGAATTGTGAGACACTGATGAATTGTGTTAGAATGGGAATTTTTGTGAGGCATCTTTGCAATGTTTTAAAAGCCTGGTTCATGCTGAGGAAAGAACATTGCTATTAAGATGAGGTGTCTTGATAAACATAGAATCTGGGATAAAATTGCATAAGGATTTGTAATGATGTATAGAATTGCCTGGAGGGAGGAGTGTGGTTCTAAAATAGAACCAGAAAGGATATATGCAGTCTAATCTAAGAAACATACAAGAGGATTCTTGTGTTTACTGTATCATCAAAAGAAAAAGTTTGCCTGCTTTTGATGGAGTAAAAATGCCAGGATAGCTTCTTTTCTCCTAAGTAATATTTTAAAGTGTTTATCTTCAAGTCTTTATTCTATTAGAAATTGATTGAGAATGCAGATGCACATAGATGAGTACTGGGATGCTCACTAAGTAAAATTAAGCATGTATAACATAAGTCTGCATCATAATGTTTTAACATGCTTTTGAAACTTAGTGCAAATGTTTGTAATCCACATCAAACAAGCTGCTTAGTGATGGCTTGCAGGCCTCAGAGAAGACTCAGTGGAATTCATCTTGTGTGAACCTGACCACAGGGTTACGTTATTAATACTTAAAATCTATGTAGTAAAACAATGCCATGTAAAAGTAATGAAAATTATCATTGCTGTTGTGGGTTGGAGCATCTTTAGGCAAGGATTGTTTGTTTATTTCTTTGGGTTTTTAAATCGCTGTCTTGCTTTACAGCTTCCTTAAAGGAAGGGACAACTTCCTCAAAATGTTGTCCTTCTGTCTTTTTGTATCTTATCTTGCTGCTGGTTATTGTTCTCCTTGCTGCTGTTCTGAGTGGAGCAGGACACAGCACGCAGAGCCAGGTAGTGGTTCCCTGCACAGCCCTAGATTTCTGTTCTGGTTGTAGCATAGTTGGGAAGGTGTTAGAGGATTCTTACTGCATCTTCAGGTTGTATCCTTGAACCATCTACAGGATGATGCCTTTAAATCTTCCTGATGAAGGGCCTGCAAGACTGGCAGCCTTTGGAGGAGGATCCAGTTGGATTCAAGGTGCTTTGAACCCCTGGTGTTCCTTTCCAGCAGTGCCCAGCACTGGAGAGGCTCCTTATCCAGCTGTGGTGAGCTGCAGGCAGTGTTCTTGTTGGCACGTGGTAGCATCCATCTCTCTGCCAGCTTCATGGTTTATTTTCCACTGTATCTTTACTACTATATTTACTATGTCAATAAATATTACCAAAAAAAGTGTTGTCATAGGTCATGACAAGGCAGTCATCTCAGTAGGTAAATGCATTCAATAGATTTGCTGAACAGAAAATGGGTAGTCATTTTTTAAATGAAATCGTTCAGGTACCTATCTGAAAGAGACAGTTTAACATAATTTGTGCACATGCCTTCTAACTCAGGTATATCATGTGAATATATTCCTTTTTTTTTTTTTTTTTAACTGTGCATCTAGAAGTAAACTGAAGTACTACAATTGGTTTGGTTCCAAGTGTAAATGACTTGTAACATTGTTGCCTCCAAATTCATCTTCAATGAATGAGTTTTGGATAATAGTTTCAAAATATTCTGAAAATAGTGTGTGCTCAAAACATGCATTTTTAAACAACATTGCTCCTCTTTTTAAGCATTGATAAATATGCATCTCCCCTGCAATTAGAGTGCTAGCTCAGCCTATCCCAATCTTTTTTCTTTATCTTAAGTATGCTTCAGTATTTCTGAAACTGTTCCTCTTGTGCAGCCAGTGGGGGTAACCTTAGCTACCTCTTGTTTAATTCTGTATTTCACTGTGTTATGGAAATACTGTATGTATCAGGTATCCATCAAGCAGTCTAAATCAATAACTGGGATATTAAATATATCACAAACATCATTCTCAGCATTAGTGACATACAGACATTGTCACGTTATGTACCTAAAATAGAATGTGGTATAGGGAGTGTGGAATCTGTAGGACCATGATGTTATAATTAATTAAACCTTACATATTACTTATGTATGTGCATTTGTTTCACAACTTTAAATATATGGTGGTAAGTGGCGTTTACTTCAGTATCCTTTTCAGCTTTTTGAATGTGAAATATTTATATCCTGAAGTTCCTGGCTTTGAAAATATTTACATTTATTCCCTTCTCTGTGTGCATGGAGATTCTTTGTGCAGGTGTCTTCATTGATACTAAAACAACATGATGTCAAATGTAATCTTAGAGATCAAGGTTAAAATTTAGCTATCTATCTTTCATCTGATCTGTCACCTTTTCCTTGAATTCACTCTTGCTATATGACTCCAGTGATTAAATAAAATCTAACTAACATTCTTTCTAGGCACTTTGATACATTTTTGGACAGATTTGGACAGATGGGGTGAGTTAAGCTGCATGGTTTTGTGTTTTAGCTAATGCAGTAAAAGGTTAGTGTTTGAGAATCTTTGGCTGTTTATGTTAATGGACAAACATAAACAGATAAAATAACTTGCCTGAAAAGAAAAAATAGATTGATTAGGAAGAGTTGCACAAAATAATATTCTGATTTTAAAGAAAAGAACCTCTAGAAGAAACTAACATCTATTTACTGGTGATATAAGACTTTTTCTCCAGTAAATACAGTAGATGGTTTCAATGTAGATCTTACAAAGTTTCTTTCTCATTTGGTTTCTTAGATGGAAGCTCTGTTTGCCTTTTTTTTTTCCTAGAAACTTTGAGCATATTGATAATTACCTTTTCTTTTTTTAGTTTTTGTAAGAAAAGGTCTGTTCTGTACAAGCTGTAGTGACTATTCTCCTATTGCTGCTGCTTTGTACTGTTCTCCAAATGCGTTTGCTGGGTTAGTGTGAGAGCTCTGTATTACACTTACTTGTAGACTTTTGTGTAACATTGTGGCTGATTGAATATTCCTGGCAAGTGGCTCAGCATTTTGGAAACATAATCTAGGCAGAAAGAACAAATAACTCAGAATCTAGTTTAGATAATCATCCAAGATGGAACTGTGTGAAATGCTCATTCAGAACACATAGTAGACTGTAGCTCCTTGGTGCTACTCACTGAGCTTTTTATTACACGTAGAACTAAAAGACAAGAGAAGGGAGTCTTGTCAGCTTTAAACACCAGACGTCATTTCAAGTCATTCCTCAAGGTTTGTGTCCCTTTCAGGGCAGGAGAAATTTCAAGAATGACTGTCTCGCACTCATGTAGTCTATAAAAAGCGCTTTTGGCAGATGTAGCTAATAAACATTATCGGTACTGATACCTTCCCTGCTCCTTTGCCAAATCATCAGAGAAACTCCTTCATCTGCCTCCAAAAACTGCACAAACTCTAGCACAGATGGAAAAGTTATGTGAAATGAAGAAAATTGATGTTTCCAAATACTTTTTTCTTAATCTTCCTTTTTTTTTAAAAGTAGGCATTTTCTTTGATAATGCCTTTTATTGGGGATACTGTGATATTACAATAATATGTTAACAAATAATGCTGTAATATTAAAACAACATATACTGAGCTGCATGTAAAGCTATGTACATATATATTTGTAATGCAAGTTTAGATATATTAGTAAGGATATGTATGCATATGTATAAAATATACTTAAAATACAGACTGTGTGAATACAATAATAAAAAATAAATATAAGAATGTGTTAGTAGAGAAATTATGGAATTTATTTTGAAAGTTTCCAGTCTAAATGGACAGATATGCTCAGAATTTAAAGGACGAAATCTGCCTGAAGTTCTATCAAAAGTTTCTTCTGGTGGCCCTGTAAGAGGCAGAGGTCTGTGTGCTGCCAGACCAGGCTGGGCTTTGAACTTGACTGCATGGGCTCGCTGATGTGAGATCTTGCCAAGGCAAAAAGCATGAAGTTCTGTCATATTGTGTTGCTCCCCATCACGAAATGGACTTTGTAATTATATTTTATGATCTCACAAATTTGCCAAAATGAACTTTATTTTTCAGGAGAGAAAAGTCTTAATGGTTACGTATTGACCACATTATCTGACAGTCTGCTTTTCCTTTTATATAACGAACCTTAATAGCATAGCTGACAGAATAATTGGTTTGGAGATACAGTGCAGCTTCTGTACCAGTCCTCTCTGGGCTTGTTTTTGAAGCAACTGTGGACTTGTCTAGTAATTTGGTGTTTTTAATGGCAATGCAAAATCAAAATTATGCTCGGCATGTAGACTAAGAAAGTGCTCTTTACTTTATTGCCTTATAGTGTTTAAATGCAAAGAGACAGTGGTCTCAATAGCCTGGGGTTGTCATGATGAAATGTTTTCCCTTGCTCATTACACTCTAATGACTTTCCCTCAGGTTATAGTTCTTACTTGGAAATGCAGTAAAGCTGATGGATAAAACATCTGGCACCTTTTTTACTGAAAAATAGGCTTGATGGTCTTAGGCATCAGGGAATACAGTAGTATCACTGCTGTGTTTGGGAGTAAGTAAACAATTATAGGCTTCTGCTGAAGCTGTGGAACAGCAGGAAGAAACACTAATCTCCAAAAGATGAAAAACACAATATGCAGCATGTATCAATTTAAAACCAGCATTTCCCAGATCAATTTAGATGATTTTATCTAATGTAAAGCATTAATATTAAATCTGTACTGTTCAATAAGCAGCAAATGAAGAGAATTAATTCTTGGCTTAGTTATTCACATTACAGAATCACAGAATAAGCTCGGTTGAAGGCGACCCTGAAGGATCATCAAATCCAACTCCTGGCCCTGCACAGGACCATCCCAAAGAGTCGCACTATGTGCCTGAAAGTATTATCCAAACAGTTCTGGAACTCATTCAGGCTTGGTACTGTGGTTCTTAGATGTTCTTCATGAGATCCATCTCCACTTAAGAGAAACTTTCCTACCTTTTGTTGTCATCATTTAATCCCGATTGTCAACTACGCATCTCACAGCCCCTCATTCCCTCTCTCCTTGGGGGAGGGAGCTGGAAGAGTAAAGAGGAGAAAACTTGTGCGTTAAGATACAGACAGTGTAACAGGTAAAGTGCAAGCTGCGTGTGCAAACAAAGCAAAATGGGATTTTTTTCACCACTTCCCATGGGCAGGTAAGTGTTCAGCCATCCCCAGGAGAGCAGGGCTCTGCTATGCATATTGGTGACTTGGGGAGGCAAACACCATTACTCCAAACGTCCCCTTGTCCTCCTTCTGCTTCCAGCTTTATACACTGAGCATGGTGCCATATGACACCCCTTGGTCAGCTGTCCGGGCTATGTCCCCTCCCAGCTCCTTGTGCACCCCCAGTCTACTCACTGGTGGGCTGGGGTGAGAGGCAGAAAAGGCCCTGGCTTTGTGTGAGCCCTCCTCAGCAGTTAGGAAAACATCCCTGTGGGTATCAACACTTTTTCCAAATCCAAAACACAGAATTAATTCTTTTCCAGACATGAACAGCACAGTTGTGTCCACAGCAGAACATCCTGGGAAGTTATTTGTTTGTGTGCTTTAAAAGCAAGTTTTATTGCTAACCTGCACAGATCAGAGAAAACCCTTTTTCAGTGCTTCAGACAAGTGCAAGATCTGGTTTGTCTTTCTGAAATGTTTGTGTCACTAATGTAATTTAGGGGAATACTTTTTTTCAATGGTACAGCTACAGCAGCTACCTGGAAAATGTGGATACGTTTTAGCAAGTTTGCAGTCAGAAAAATTAAGTCTTTCATGTTCTGATTCTACAGAAATCCTGTGGCTAGGCCAGGGATGTTTATAAGCACATAAGGAACAAGTGAGTGATGGAAAGAGAGCTACTAAAACAATATGCGGATTCCAGTGGTGTTCAGCTGAGTGAGCTCTGCAATGTGTAGATGCTTTTCCTGCACTGTGACTTGTTTTGTCTGCCACTATTTTCTTCTAACCCTCCACTAGATTATCTGGCAGAGCATGCTGCTGTTTTTTTCTTTACTTAAGTGAGAATTTTTTAAGCTCTGTGAACTCTTTTCATTTGAATTGGAGTAGACAGACCATCCTATATGGAAACTTCTCAACAAAATCTTAAAATATGTTTGGAATAATTTATAATAGTGAAATACACCCTATTTTGTCATACACAGGTAAAATGTGTGTTGTAATTTGTCGTTCAAATTAAACCAACTTCTGTATTATGTCAGAGCTGGAGTTTGGTTTTATAGCTTGCTTGTTATTGTATGTGTGTGTTTTACTGTTGCAGTATTTCTCCTGGGAAAAAAAACCAATTGTTAATTTTTTCACATAGAGATGTAGCTAAGCACTTATGCAAAGGCATTTGTGCTTGTCTTTTTGAGCTCTTTCCTGGAAATTTCTTGAAAAAGAGTACTAAAGATCTAAAAAGTCATAAGTAACAGCATTTAGGCTGTGACCTATGGGAAGGACTCAACATGGAAAACAAAAATAGCAAAAACTAAAGCAAGTCTTCTGTTTCTGCATTTAAAAAAAATCCCTTAAAACTTTAGATTTTAGTTTAGCTGAAGAACCATAATGAATGATAAACAGTGTAAAGGGTATAAAATTACTTTTCCTAGAACACACTGTTTTCTTTTATTCTGAATATACCGATTTTATGTAATGTTCCTGCTCAATCTTCCAGAAGAATACTGTGGGAAATTGCTGACATACGTTTTTCCTAACTGCTGTTAAATTTGGAAAACTGACAATGTCATATTGCCAAATGGTGTTGCATTGTTATTCTTTAATTTTATGTTCTTGCTTCTCTTCAGCCACAACAATGAAAACTATAAAGAAAAATCTAAATATTTAGGTGCACCAGAACTGTTGGATGTGCTAATTGAGCAGAGATTGTATAGCAATAAATACTAGATTCTTTATATAAACAGTCTTATGGAAAATAATGCACTTTCACTGATAATACACCATTTGTTTACTGAATGTTTTTCATGGGTGCCTCACTTTATTATCTGCAGTGCAGAGTCCCTTGACAGTACTGCTTCTTGAAATGACAGCAATGCAATCAAGGTGCATTGTCAGAAATCATGGAACCGTAGTCAGATTCCTTGGTGTAAAACTTTTAAAGGAGTGTACTGTTTTCCAGTACAGATGGGTTTTTCCTTGCAGGGTATGCTCATTCTCTCTGTGGTTGGAGGTACCACTTCCAGCGTTGCAGAGTTCTGGTACTGACAGCAAACAGGGAGTGGTTATCCTGAGAGTCATCACATGGCTGAATCCTTTGTGGATAGGATTTGTGAGACTGTAGTTGTGGGAGTAATGGGGCATCTTTATTCCTTCTTCATCTCCTGTAGCCTGTGGGTTAGGTCACTCTCCATCACTTCCAGGAGCAGCAGACTCCATGTGAGGGGCTGATGTGCCAGCAGGAAGCAAAACTGCTTCCATTGCTGAAGCAAACATACTGCTCTGGGCTCAGCTTTGAATGCAGAGTTAGAAGGTGATGAGTAATGGAAAGCAGACACAGTGGCTCTGGGCCAGGCTGCGTAGGGATTAAATTCTGGATGTGGTATTAATAAGATGGAATGACACCCTTCCATATGGTTCAGTAGTGTGTGTGTGACTGTGTATCACCTCGATGAATTCATGTTACGTACATCCGGTTCTGGCCGTCGCAAACACCCAGCTGATCTGACTAGACCACTGTAAGTGGATTTAAAAGTTGCTTGCAGTTCTTCAAAGTGTATAAAACTTCATGCATACAGTATTCCTTGCATTCTGGAGGTCGTGATTAGGCTGTTATCCTGCTATGTCAGACCTGGAGATTGTAAGTTTCCCATCACTGCATGCTCGTGGGATGCTTCTGGCCCACTGAGTGTCCCTGTGAGTGAGTGGCAAAACAAAGTTGATGGACCCAAAATCCTTTATTCGAGCAGCTTTTGTAACTGGGAAGATTGCACAAGCTTTTGGCCACCACACCAAGCTGTAGAACATGTCTTTTCTGTTGGTAAACTTTGAATAGACAGATGATGAGTTACTGATGATGATCAGGTTATGTTGACATAGCCATGAGACAATAATGATGTGCTTTTAATTGTGGATAGGGCATTGGTCCTTCAGGCCATAATTTGCAAGGAGCAGAGAACATGAATAGTTTTCATAAGAATTTGAAGGTGACATGCTAGCAACACTATGCAAAGCATGCCTATGCATCAGCTGAATCATTTTCTATGTTGAGATACTTTGCTGATTGTGTGAAACTTCTCCTATAGGCAGTTCATAAAAGCAGTTGTTCAGCTTTTGTAGCAAAAATTTCTTTTATTCCTTTATAATATTGGTCCTGCAATATTCCTGTTTAATATAATACTTTTATAATAGAGGAAGCAGGGGATAAGAAAGTGGATCTTTTCTTCTCCAGGGACTTCTCTACTGTATTTTTGGAACTGATATATGCCTAAGGCACTGAGGAAAGCACCCTGTGTTGTTGCAGTTATCTCAAAAAATGTTATTCTATGCAATAAGTATATGAAATAGCATAATTCATTTTGTGTTATTCATAAAGTAGGTATCCATGAAATGTCTGACATTAAAAGAAATTATATAGCTGTTATATATATTCATGAGCAACTTCTGTACCACATAGCAATGATAAAACAGTGCTTTGACAAGAGAGTAAGTGAAATTTCATGGTAGGATGATGTACTTGTCATATGTGTTCAGAAATCATAAATCAAGCCTTAAAATTGAACTGGATGAAAATGTAATGTTTTTATTTAAGGTTGTGTGGATTCTTTTTACTAGTTTTGAACCTCCAGGCCTGAAAGTTCTGATCGTAAGGGCTAGAAGCATTTAAGTGAAAGATGAGATTCTTTCTCAGTATTGTGAACGATAATGTGACTTTCATAGAATTGTAGAATATTACAAGTTGGAAGGGACCTTAAAGATCATCTCCAACCGCCCTGCCATGGGCAGGGACACCTCTCACTAGACCAGGTTGCTCAAGGCCTTATCCAGCCTGGCCTTGAACACTGCCGGGGTTGGGGCATTCACAGCTTCTGTGGTTAGCCTGTTCCAGTATCTCATCACCCTCCCAGTAAAGAATTTCTTCCTAAAATCCAGCCTAAATTGCCTTTCTTTCAGCTTGTGCCCATTACTCCTTGTCCTATCACTGCAGTTCCTGACAAAGAATCCCTCTCCAGCTTCCCTGTAGGCCCGCTTCAGACACTGGAAGGTTGCTGTGAGGTCTCCACACAACCTTTTCTGTGGGCTCAACAGCCCCAACTTTCTCAGCCTGTCTTCATAGGGGAGGTGCTCCAGTCCTCTTACCAACTGCATGGCCTCCTCTGGACTTACTCCAACAGTTCTGTGTCCTTCTTATTTTGGGAGCACCATTACTGTGCTGGTCTCACCAGAGCAGAGGGGCAGAATCCCCTCCCTTGCCCTGCTGGCCATGCTGCTTTGGATGCAGCCCAGGATGCAGTTGGCTTTCTGGGATGCAAATGGACACTGACAGCTCATGTTGAGTTTTTTACCAACCATACCTCAAGTCCTTCTCCACAGGACTGTTTTTAATGATGGCCTTTAATACTTTATTGATATCAAATGCTTTGCTAGTATTCATGATGAAACTAAATGGAAGGATTGATGTATAAATACACTTTACTTTAGAGTTTAGACTTTAGAGTCAAGTGCAGGAAGGAGCCTTGATGAGTTCTTTGGTGGCATTTGTTATATCACAAGGCGAGAAACCTCACTGAAGTGCCAAGGGGTACTACTTACCACAGTGAAAAACAAGCCTGTAGTGATAGAAAAAAGGCTGTAGAAATTGACGACTGCTTTAATCTTGTGGAATTCCTAGTTGGCTACCATTTAATATCCTACTCCTTTCGTAATAGTTTGAGTTTGCTCCATATGACTTATTTTCTTGCTTTGTTGAGGGCTACTGACCTTCAGGGAGAAAGAGGGAGAAGATCACTTCCTGTGCAGAAGCAGCTTGAGAAGATCTTAAGTTTGAAAAAAGAGAAAAAACAGTGAGAAGGAATTTTTTGTTACATGGAAATAATTTAGAAATATAAACTTAGGTTGTTTTTATGTCAGTTGTTTTTGTAGCATCTTGTATGTTGAGTTAATTGTTAATAACAGGGTTTTCATGTACTGCAGCAAAACGTGTAAACTTATGACACCTGAGCTATGAATCCTGAATTGAGATTTTACTGTGGGAATAAAAGCTCCCCCTGTTATTTTTTGTGGTGGTGTGGGAGTGTAGTGTTGCAGTTCGGTTTTTTCTAATTCTTCACCTTATTAGCATAGGAATGAACAGCTGTGTTCATAATGCCAGGCTTGGTGTGGACTTTTAGTGGTCTTGTTAAAAGCAGCAAGGCTGCACCTCAGCGTATGATAACTATGCTAGTAAGTCCTGGGCATCTGCATTTCTGTACAGAAAGCCTCAGACTATTCTGTAGCAGTAAGTTTGCTGCAGAATGGGCAGAAGTTTTTTTTCAATTAGTTTTTTTCCCACTGAAAACAAAGCAGGTAGTTGTAGTCTGCAAAGTAGGAATATGGCTGTTTTGACAAATCTTAGGAAGATTTCTACTGTGTGCAACAGGGGTCGAGAGGAGAAGTAATTTTTCAGAATAAGGAGAGTCTGAAGGTTGGGATATGAACTATTTAGTCTCAAATCCATGATCTGGATAGAGCAAAACACAAAATTCAGTCTGTATCTTTCAGATCAGATAAGTGTATTATCAACCAACTTACTGTGTGTGCTGATTTATTGAAAAAAAAAAAAAAAGGGCGCTTTCTGGAGTGCTGTCTATTTTTTTCCCAAGTAAAAATATTTCGGTTCTTGTGATACTGTTAGTCTGGGATAGAATTATGATTCTTTGGGAGCCAGAGCAAAAGAGACACAGAATTTCAAAGGTACACTATTTCTCAACCAGATTTGGGTACAACTAGGTAGGGTAAATATCCACAACGGAAGAAAATCAGTTTTGTAAGGAAATTTATCATTATCTTTTTTCTATCCTCTATATACTAAAAACTTCCTGATAAGGACTATTTTTTTTTCTTAATGAAATAATCGAAGTAATTGTTTTTGAGTCAAAAATAATTGGTTTTAGGGACATTTAAAGGATTCATATGCAGATAACTTGGTGTTCAAAGTACAGGTAGCTCATTGTAACTCATGTAATCATCTGTGTGAACTGTGTTGTTATGATGCCTTTTCCTGGTCTTAAAATCAGGAGTCACACACGGTTAGAAGGGGAAAAGGGATTTTACCTTGGTATTTATTTTAAGGATCCTTAGGTGTACACGTCCAGGTCATATACATCGAGATGTACCCCACCAAGTCTATCTCTGTCTTCGTCTTCTGTCTCCACACCTCTCCTCCTCCCCCAACATTGGGTATAGCATTATAGGTTTTACTAATTAGCATATCTATCAAAGATTCCCCAATAGGAGGCTCAAGTGAGCCCCCTTCCCCAAGGAACTCTCCCCTGGATGGTTCTATCTTGGTTTACAGAATGTGTTCTGGAGAGGACCTTGGGGTCTGGGGCACACTGATCTCTGGCTACGAAGCTTCTAAAATGTTTTGTCTCTTAGCTTAACAAACAAGTCCAAGAATGTAGGCAAAAAAGCACTAGGAATACAGAAGTTGTAAAAAGGTATAACAGGGGTATAAAGGAAAGGGCAAAAATCTTCATGGCATCAGTTAGTTTAATTGGCTGTTTTTAAAACTATTAGATTAGCGTTGGGAAGATAGCACAATAATTTACCAAGTGCTAAACTGGGTTTAAAATCCTCCTTAATGGTATAGCCTGAAGTATGCATCTCAGTTGTGTTAAAGATACTAAAGTTAAAAATAAAGAGGAGGAGGAAAGGCATATCTCTGGTGTCAGCAAAGCATGTGGTAAGCTGATGTATAAAGGGAAGGTAATGGATCTGCTTGGATTCCAGCCAGCGGTGCCGGACATGGGCATTCTGCTGAGGCACATTCCGGGGCATTAAGAGCAATCCCTGAGTGTGCTGAGCCCTCTGCGTAATTCATCTTCCCCATGGCCCACTCTGCCAGGGGCCAGGCATACAGTGGAGGTAATTTCATTAACAGTGCAACTTGTTGGTAGTCACTTTTTCAGTTCAGGGCAGTGTTTGTCTCCTGACACTTGGACGTGGAGAGCTCCATTTGAATCTCCCCTGCAGGCACCATCTTTCGTCTTGCTGTTACTTTGAGTTGGGTGTTGGATCTTGTCTCTGCTCTCAGTTTCTGGTTGTAAGCAAGTCGTCTTAAGAAGATGGCTTTTCAGTCAATGTTTTATAAGCACTGTTGGGGTTAGTTGCAAAATTAAGTGGTGGTGGTGGTATTTCCTTTTAACCTTTCTGTCATGCTAGCAACTTATTCTGATACTAGAAGCTGTTGGCTACTTTATAGCAACACTGGAGGAAAAAACTGTATGATGCATTTTTCTGAACACAAAGAGGAAGAGCAGAAGGAAGAAGGAATTAGCCATCAGTGCAAGGCACCTGTATATTTCCACAAGTAATCAAGCACCACAGTAAAACTCACTCCCTAAACATGTCCAGGATGGGAGTTTACATCCTCCAACCTTTGAGACATATTATTCTCATTTTCTCCACCAACCTAATTTTCCACCTTTTCCCATTTTCTTGGCCAGTTGAAAGCAAGATGAATTAGCCATAAAACTTTATGTTATGTCTTCTAAAGTATAAACTTTAAAGACACTCAGAAATGTTTGCAGGGTTGGCCTTCTCCTTCCTATGCTCAGATCTTTTGATGACAAGGATACACCATTTTGTGAAGTTAATTCCTCCAAGGTTGTCTTTGACTATGGGGATTATTTGGCCATTTGTTTTATGGAATGACCAGAGGAAGCCTGAAAGTATAGGTATAGCTTTGTGTGTTTGGTAGTGTGCAACCTCTTTATAAAAGAGGTGTGTTATGAAAGCATTTAACAAAACAGAAATGTTTATAGTGTTACAGCTTTTAATTTCAACTTTTCATGCTAACAGCTATGATTACTTTTCATTGTTATTGAAAAGTTCTTTTGTAACAAGACCTTTCAGATAAATATTTAATGTCAAGCTGAGCTGAGATTATCTAAGGATATCATTATGCCCAAGGTAACTGTGACCTGCACTTTGTTGAGGTACCATGCCTTGAAAATATAAAATGACCTGCGTTTCCAGCGTGAGTATTTATACTCACTTTTTAAAAGCTTAGTGACCAAAATCTATTTTAAAAATAACTTGTTTTTCTGATGTGTTGATAGCAATTAATCCTTATTCAAAGATGTACTATAAAAAGTTAAGCTTGTTAAATTAAACTGATTTGCCTTTCACCTCTCCTGCCTTCTTAGAAAATCTTCCTACTTTGAGTGCTGCGTAATATTGTTTATAATTGTAGATGCAAAGAACTAGAAATACTGGACAGTGGAAAGTATAAAGGAAGGGATGGCACTTTCCTTCTCTAGCCCTGGGAACGTAGTACATTGATGTCTGTCCTCCTCCACTCCCACAGCCTTTCTTAAAAAGAAGCCAAAAAACTTGTGTTTAATTTGATGCTGTCATTTAACATTCTCTGTGGTTCTGGAACAAAGCTATTTATGCGTGGGACCTAAATAGTCATTCACAGCTGCTGCCAGCTTATACCCTGGTGATCTTTATAGCTCCTCATCCTCACACTGGAAAGACTTCTTTTAGATACAATATTTGATGAACACTGTGTTTCTTGGTTAGAGTCCTTGTCCAACCCTGTTCATGTTTCACACATTTAGGAGAACTGGCATTAAGATCATCCCTGTTAAATATGGGGAACCATAAGCACTTGAGAAGACAAAGAGTCTTTAAGAACAACTAGATGTAATTGAGCAATAGTAGTGTGAAATGGTATCAAATAGGCCTTAGACTAGATAGTATGTTGTGCCAACAGGAGAGTCGTGCTTCATTTTTGGCAAATCTCTCTGATTCTAAAAAGAGGCATTTTTTAAAATTGTAGTTGAACTACTTTGTCCAAGCTATGTAACTATCCTTTTTTAGTAAATTTTACCGAGCTTTCCTGAGCACTTAGTGTTTTAGGTGTCTAAAGAGAAGCTAATATGAAGTTGAACCAAAGGCAGTAGTGTTTACGTTAAAAGAAAAAAAAATTGTAGCACTGAGAAGTAGCTTATCATCTCTTTCTCAACTCTGTTATCTGTTCATTCATAATCCTATCAAAATAAAAGATAAGAAAATAAATATCGAAATCTTATGTTGATGCTCTTATATAGAGTAGCATGGGAAAATGGCCCACTGGTACTTCTGACCTGCTGTTGGACAACCCTCTCAGGCACATGGTGTGACTCTTGGGGATGGTGCCATGCAGGGCCAGGAGCTGACGATGATGAGTCTTGTGGGTCCCTTCCTACTCAGGTTATTCTGTGATTTTTGTCTTCCCAGGTAAGAATTTTCTAATTCTTTCTTCCAGTTCAGTTTTATGTTGTCTTCCTCTTGCTTCTAAAGAGCGTTCTCAGCCACCCTATTCCCACTTTGAACGTCTTTGTGCATTTTGAATTCAAACAAGCATCTGTTTGAGGAAGAAAGGAGAGCTGTATCCTATTTTGAAACTAAAAAATATCTGTGAAAAATGATTTCGAGACAATGGAATAGTTTTCTTTCTACAGTAAGTAGTATAGCTTAAAGAAACAAAATATGTGCTTCAAGTTGTCTGTGCACAAGTAAGTAAAGCAATCAATTTTCTAAAAATTCTTTCACCTAATTTGTACAGATATTGCTGTACCAACCAGAACATAGCATTATGTGATTTACATAGTAAAGTATACAGGTCCCTAAACTGCAAACTTTTATGTTTGAATGAATAATGAGAATGTGTGTCTTAGTAGATAGGTACAAAATGTTAAATATGAGTAATGAAAAGGCACACAAGATACAGTTTGGAAAGGAATGTCATTTTTTAAGAGTTACTTTGTATTGACACTGAAAGTAATTACATGCATTCTGTTTACTTGCCTTCTATAATTCATCAGGGCTTTTAAGCTACTGAGTTAAAGATAGCTTGTCTTCCCTCAGTAGAAGCTTTAATGACTAGCTGGAAGCCATTTTCTTTTAAGGAATTAATATTTAGACATAACATTAGCTATGGGGGTAATTAACAGGTTTAGAATAATTAATAAAATTTCAAGGACTGTAAATTGTGTTGCCCAGTATCAACTGTTAAATGTTTCTTTAAAGGTTTTCTCTAATTAAAATGCTAAATTGATTTTATTTCATGAACAGGATATGGAAAAACATTGCTGTAATTTCTTTGTAGGCTCCATTAGACTTGACCCTTCATTGAAATCAATCCTGGATTAATAATTTACTAAGCAGACACACTAGGCACTCAAAAAATCTTATTTGGTATTGCTTATTTTAAAACCTCTGAAATTTCATTTTATTTTTATTACATTTGCTTGGTTTTATAAGAAATACATATAGCATGTATTGGTGGAGAGAAGAGGAAGGAGAGAGAGATGGGCTTTTGGATGGGATTTTGAGTTCAGTTTTGTGCCAAAACCAGCTCCTCAAGGGTGGAAAAAAGCCCGCTAAATGAGACACAAAATATTCCACAATTGCATCTTGGTTGGCACTCTTCATTGATGTTTGAATTGAGCTAAGTTGATAACACTGATACCTGAGAAAAACTAGAAGCACAACACATATTATAAGAATGCACATTGTACCTAACTTCTTGCTTGGTATTCCTCCAAATACATAATTGCTTTTAGGAAGTTCCTTTCAAGTCTTCCAAATAATTTTTAAAAACGGACGTTACCAGCTGATGTGGGAGTGGCATCCCAAAGCTTCTGATCTCTGGTGTTAAATATTTTCAAGTGGAAAAATAATAGCTTAGAAAAATTTGATTGAAGATTACTTCAAGAAAAATGGATTTAATATGTGGTTGCTAAATTGACATGTGACATATAAAGTTAAGAGATGTCAGACAGCAACACTAAAGCGAAAGGAATGGACTATACTTTATTTGAATAATGCTTTCAGATGCTATCATACATACAGATTGTAATCAAAATGGCTGTTTTATCTAAAGCCCAGGTAGAAACCATAAGAATCTGTATTTTATCAGTGAATTTCTCAGATTACTGCTCAGCCCAGCTTATTGCCTTCCTTTCTATACTTTCTTCTAATCAAAGAGGAAACAAACCTATGACCCAGTAATGGCCAACATAGTGTAGTAGGAGCAGTCACACTCACTGGTGTTTCACCAGAGAAGTGAGTTTTCTGCTACCTGTCTGAATGAGGTGCTCTGGTTATGAGGCTCATGAATATTGTTGGCAAGGCCTTGAGTGTTTGTTTGGGACACCTCTTCCCCATCCCTAAAGATGTATTGACCATTTGAAGTTGCTTCATTTTTAGAATATTTTTAGCTTCTATGTATAAATGTATTAAATTACAAGGGATTTTTTTTTAAATCTTTTAAGGACTGTCATGCTTCTAAAAAAATGGGTGAGTTTTTTCCATGTCATGCATGTTTTTACTTCAGGAATTAACTAAAACTTCTTGCTTTTCCTGTATTACTGTGTCCATATGTGTCTGTACTTGATGCCTACATCTTAAAAAGGCTAAGGCTTGATGGTGACTAACATTTTATTAGCATTGTTATGTGATGTGATGGCATGTAGCAGTTGTGAGAGAAGATACTGTTCTCTGACATGCTAATCCTGTGTTATGCTGGGCCATTCACAGACCATTCACATAGTCTTCATTACTTATCATTAATCTTCTGTGTCAGATCTTCTGCCTGTGATCATTCTTTACTTTAAATCCATATTTAAATATACAGAATGTGGAATTTCTGAGTAATGTGATGCCCAGGAAGGATTAACACAGCAGTCTTGGTTCTTCTTGATCTGGGTTTTCGTCTTAGTAATTGATTCACTTTTTAGACCAGACTGTCATATTCTGTTTCCTAGTTTTTCACATGAATTCAATAATAATTGCAGACTTCCCTGACATCCCCTCTAAAATTATGCGTCAAAGTATAGTGGTTCTTATCGGGTTTGTGTGTATTTAAAAAAAAAAACCAAATGCAAACCTATGTTGTTTTTACAATCACTTGTTCTGCTTCACTCTCCTAGCAACACTCAATGAATTTAACTGGAATCTGTGAAGTGCTTTGTAACAAATATCTGTGCTCTTACTGTGTTAGAAGACAAGAAATTATTTTCTTTATAATAATTCATTTATGAGATTAGTTTTGATTGTAGCACATGCCTCTTTCAGTACCTTTCAATAACTGTGCAGATTGTTTTCTTAAGCTGTTAGTAGCTTACGTAATTTAAATAAAGATTAATATATAGGTGTTTTTATTTTAATTATGAATAAAATTACAGTGCTTTAAACTGGTCTGGCAGAAAGGTGGCCAAAATTGGTGTGGCACGTCATTCCAGAAAACAAGCAGAAGCATTGATGCTGTCGTGTTGTGTGTGCTTGGGGGTCAGCAAGATCTTTCTGAGCATAGAAAATTAAAGAGGGGTCTTTCTCGTGTTCTGGAATTGGAGGGGAGCATGAGTTTATGTGGTGTGTCATTTAGGTTTGTTTTACTGTTTTTTTTAAAGTAGTGGGTTTTACTCTGTTTTTCTCTTAGGAGGCAGTTCTAGTCATTCAAATCTTTTCTTATTGACAAGAAAGAGCTGCATTTGATAAGTAATTGTAAAAGTTAGATGCAGAGGTTTCAGGGGACTTAACCAAGTTGCTTGTTACTAAAGGCATATTTAATTTTACTAGTAACATTTTTAGGTATTTATAAATTTTGCAGATGTAATATTATACATAGATAATTTAAAGATAAAAATATTTCCTGTTGTATATATGTGGAAAGTGTTATTGGTAAGTACCATTAAGTTTAAACAAAGCTGTGGAGCAGACCGAAAAGTAAATGGTATGGATAGTAAAATAATAGCAGACTTAAGGTCTGTAATTCTTTCATGGATTAGATACATGATATTTTGCTGGCATTAAGTTCAAAAACCTGTTCCTTTACTATTTGTAATTTGACTTCAGTCACGCATAGACTTGCTGACAGCTATTTACTAGAACTCTGCCGTTGCAAGAGACTGGTACCTTGCTGTGTAGCAATAAAGACACCGACATACCAGCTGCAAGAACTGTTTTTCAGATGTACTAATATATAAGCAGTAGAAGATGTGAAAGACATGCACTTTGAGCAGAAATGTGCAAATACACTTAATTTCTTGTAGTTACTTGGCTGTCTGATGATGCTGTTTTCATTAGAATTGTACTTTTTCTTGTATATCTTTATGAAATAACTTGAAAAAAGTAATTTGAATTACTGATACCTGTATTAAAAAATAGTTCTGCTTAACAGTCCCCTGTGTTTAGAGCCTGTTGTGTGTTAAACTTGCTGTTAGTAACTTGAAAAGAAACATTCTACAGTTTTGTTGTTCATGGAGGTCTTCTCCCCCATAATAAATGATGGAATAAGGGGAAATGGCCTCAAGTTGCACCAAGAGAAGTTCAGAAGTTTATATTAGGAAAAATTTATTCACTGAAAGATTGGTTAAGCATTGGAGAGGCTGTCTGGGGAAGTAGTAAAGTCACTGTCCCTGGAAGTGTTCAAAAAACAAGTAGAAGTGGCACTTCATGATATGGTTGGTTTAGTAGGCTTGATGGTATTTGGTCAAAGCTTGGACTTGGTGATCTTGGAGGTCTTTTCCAACCAATGATTTTGTGATCATGTGTAATTTCTTTTTCTATGTGCTTTCTTTTTCATTTACATGGAATTTTATCCTTCAGTCATTTATACCTTTTGATCAGATTTATTTTTGGTCACGCCAAATAATTTTGTATAATTAGTAAGCCTTTTGACTTCTTTTTTAAACTGGATTTCTAGACCTTAGGTGTGCTGAATCACACCGGCTCTAGGAGCTCTGCTGGCAAAATCTCTCATATGGAAAATGGTTTATTTTCACTCTTGGCTTGTAATTGTTTTAACTAGTTATTTAATTCTGGTAGGATCTTCTCTTTCGTCTTGTGTTAGCACAGTTTGTTTGGGAGGTTTCTTACCTTTTGTTAGGTAGCTTGTCCAAACTTCTTGAAAAGTCAGATCTGTCCTGACACTGAAATCACACTTACGGAGCAGCTGATCAATTCTTCAGCTGCTACTAGTAGTAATGACTTCCCACTGATGCCATGATGATTTTTTGCCTTTTTAATATATACCTTTTATATACCCTTTCATATAGCTTTTATGTATCCTCAGTGCTTTTATCATGCATACTTGTAATTTCTTAAGCCAGATAATTTAGAATAGTCCTAATATTCTGTTAAGCCAGGAGACCGCACATCCTGGAGGCCTCGCAGGTGGGGCCAGAACATCCTATGCTATCCTGAGAAACCAAGGTCCTCTCTAGAACACATCCTGGAAACTAAGGCCCATCCAGGGGGGAATTCCTCGGGATGGGGGGATATAATGCTATTCATTTAAGCTTCTCATTGGGGAATCTTTGGTAGATATGGTAATTTGGAAGGTCTGTAGATTGTATACACAATCTATTGTTGGTGTGCTTTTTGGCACATTCTACCTGGACAAAGTGGTATACCCTAAGGACCCTTAAATAAATACCAAGGTAAAAACCCCTTTTCCCTTAAACCGTGTTTGGTTCTTAATTTTAAGACCAGGGAAAGGCAACACCACTACAAAAGCTACTGGCTTTTCCCATGTATTTATCCATATGCTTAGTCTTGCTGGTTTTGCTACAGTTTAAACTGTTTCCTTTGGCGCATGCCTGGCTTATGTGTACCAAACTTCCCTGGCTGTTCCCAGAAAGCTGATCTTTTTATTTAAATGGTACACTATTTGAGTATCGTTGCAGTCTTACAGAGCACTTTTAGGGAATAAATTTCACACTACAGTTGTTAGATCAACTGTTTAATATTTTAATATTTTAATTTGTCTGGAAATTATGGGTGAATACTGTCTGATCTTGATGACTTGTTAATGGTTTTATCTAGATTAACTTATGCTGATTGCATAAAAGGCTGTCTCTGTTCTAGCCCTCTGGAGAAAGACTGTTGTGGCAAATTCCATCTGCTCTTCTATAGTGAGTATCAGGGAGAAAAAAAATCAGCTTTTTTGGTGCTTTTGTTTGAGCTCTTTCACGATTCTTTCTTATCTTCGTGCTTGTTCTTGGAACAATTGGTTTTAATTGTGAATTGAGAAAGCTATTAAAAAGTTGGCTTTAAAACTTATTTTGCTTTCCTTTTTTTCAATTTCTAGTTAACCAGCTAAAGTTTATGGGAAATACTTCCCCATCCTGTTTTCATTGTTAAGGAGCAACATCTGTTTTTAAAAAGATTCTTTTCTACCTAAAATAACATTCTGCAATGTTGTTTTTAATCAAGCTGTTTTTCCCAGGGCTTTTTTTGTTATTCTTGCTTGCTTGTTTTTAATAGGTGGTGTGTGTTTAACCATTTTGGTGGTTTTGATGGATGATCCCTGTCATGTGCAAGCATTTACACTTTGAGATGCTTCTTCTAAATAGCTTCTTCATTTTTATGTAGCTTACTTTGTTGAAATTTAACTTGATAACAAAGGATACAATTTTTGTCATTCCAAACAGCCTTAATGTGAATGTATTACAGTTACGATTAGTGGCTCTTTGATTCAAGATGTAACTGGTATGGTGAACTGTGAGCTCCTGCATCAAAAGGGGTTTCTAATTTTTATGACAGCTTACAGAAGGAATAATTTTGCTGTCTAAAATACTAGTTCTCACAGTTGTGTTGTATTTAACTATGTAATAGTGAGAGATTTCAGTTTCTGAGTAGTTGTTTTTTTGCTTTCATAATTTCTGCAGTTTTCATGTGAGTACTGTTACATTAACTCTTGTTCACATGGTTTACAGTGCTGCTCTTAATTTCATGCTCATAGTATGCTGTGGGTACAGACCTGTTGGTTTTTCTGTGGATGAGGGGAGAACAGTGGGAAGTATTTACTTCAAATGTTTGTGAGGCCTTCAGCACTGTCTCTCACAGTATTCTTGCCTCTATGTTAAGGTACCACAGTCTAGATGGGTGGACAAGATGAGTGAAAGAAAGGGTTGATCAGCCCCAGAGCATAATGGTCAATGAGGCCAGTGGAAGTGGAGTGTAGGGGTCTGACCTGGAACCAGTCCTTTTAATATCTTTACCAACAAACCAGAGGAGGTGACAGGGTTCACTTGGCATGCTTGCCGGCAGCACCAGATTGAAGGCAACCAGCTGACAGAAATAGATCTGCTGTTGGGAAGAGACCTAGATAGACTGGAGAAATGGGACAACAGAAACCTCATGAAATTGTAAAAATGCAAAGTTCTGCACCTACAAAGAAAGAATTCCTTGCAGCAATACTATCTTGAGGAGAGTTCTGTGGAAAGGGATATAAGGGTTTTGCTGTACAGCATCCTGAACGTAAGTTAGCAGTGTGCCCTCACTGCAAAGAGAGCAAAGTATCCTGGATTGTTTCAGTAGTATATTGAGGGAAGGAAAATGATTATCCCTGTTAACTTGGCATTTCTTAGACATATATAGTCCAAGACACCTCCAGTCTTAGACTCCCAACTACAAGAAAGTATTGACAAACTGGACTGAGTTCAGTAGGAAGCCACCAAGATGGCTGGGAGCTGAAACACTGAGTAAAGAGAAGCTGAGGTGTCTGCGCTTGTTACACCTGGAGAAGAAGCAGTTTCAAGAGGACCTAATAGCATCCTTCCAGTGCCCAGGAGGAGGTAATCAAGAAGACAGAGACAGATACTTCACAGTGGTGAGTGGTGGAGATGACAAGATACAGTAGGTATGAATTGAGATAAAGAGGATCTAGATGGATTTAAAAAAAAAGGTTGATGGAGGTGCACAGTAGGATTTTCTGGCTCTTGAATTAATGTTGAATTTTTGGCCTCTTTAACTTTGAACTGATTGACAAGGTAATTCTAACATTCTTTTAACACTGTATTTCCTAAAATAAAAGGAACAGGTACTGGAAAAAGTTAGGAATGTTTTGGGCTGTTGCTGTTCCAATTAGATGTTATTTGCACTCCACAGAACTTGAATAAGAATGTTGTTCATGATGTATGGTCTAATAGTGTTGTTGGACTGTATCTGGCCCTGTGGTTTTTGGGTTTGGTTTTTGCAACTCATCGGGCTTGATGCAAAGTAATAACCTTTAGGATTATGGAATCCACAGGTAGTCATTACTTCAGTGTTAATGGTCCAGCTATTCAGAAAACATATATAGAAAAAGCGTTATGAATACAGACATGAAAACAATCTTAATGGAAAATATGTATAAGTAAAACCAGTTCCTTTCAGGCACTTCCAGACTTGCAGAAGTGTAAGCATAAATGGAGAGATGGAAAATGCCATTAGATCTCAGTAAGTAGCTTGGAGACGTCAAATACACAGAAGCCCTACCTTTATTTGTTGTGGAAAATCACATAATATTTAGTCTTTCATTTAATATAGAAGCTTTATTGAGACCATTAGTGAAACTTGCTGTTGTCTGAACCATCTTAATTTGTACAGGTAGTATTATTTCCTCTGTTATCCTCAAACACTTTTTTTTCAGTTGGAATTCAGTACCATATGATTGAGCCTCCAGAGAAAGCTCTCCTAACCTCTGATCTTAGTTGTACAGGATTGTAGTCCTCATTTATTGAACTTGGAATAAAAAAAATGGTTTTCACTCTTGTTCTTGCTTGCCTTAAGAGAAGTATATCAGCTGAAATTCTCTGTAAGACATTTTATTTATCAATAATTATAAGAAAGTGACTCATGTAGCTCAAGGTTTTGTAGTTTGTGCTTTGCCAACTGAACTCCCTCATATTTCTGATTTCACAGTTGAGAAGTGATTCTTTTCTCAGAAAAACATGAGAACAGCCATCCAAGTTCAGCCAAGGAAGAACTGAGGAATTGGGCAAGTGTATATGGCACTTTTTGTAGTATGCTGGCCACTTGAGGTTGAACAGCCTAAGGAGGAACTGTCTTTTACTCAGGATTTACTGGCTTAGAGGTTTTTTTTTTTCTCTTTGCAATTAACATTTCCAGATTTCACTTGAATTCAAAAATTTTTAGTGTCTCCAGCATAAAATGGCAGCATCTAGCAGCTGGTTATGTCATGAACCATCTCCTTTTGGTTTTGAGCATTTGATGTCCAAGACAGCTGTCTCTTTTTTATGTTTCAGGTAAAAGTCAAAATGGAAGCTAGAAATGGACTGTTCTAATGTTTTATTCAAATAATGTTTTATTCTGTTATTTGCAGTTGAATATAGTGCAAAGTATCTCAAGTGTATAATTAACAGATACAAAGTTAAATTAAAAGCTTCTTTTTAACAAGGATGTCATCTTTCATAATGAAACCTATTTGAAATAAGTAATGGAATTGTCAATTCAGAAATCTTTCAGAAATCTAGCACATCTGATTCCAGAAATATGCAGCAGCAGATATTTATGCAGCATTCCTTTCTGTTTGTGAATATACTTGTTCCATCCAGGTTGGATGAACATAATGATGTGCTTAGTCATTTCTTCATCCTGTCTTCAGTAGTTCTCTTAGAGCAAGAAATAGCACAGATTGTCTTCGCAGGATGAGGGCACTTCTTGTGTTCTTTAAACATCGTAGAGAAAATTATGGATTTCTTGAGGTTGGTCTACATTGTGATCCCAAAATTGCAGACTACTCAAGAGATGCAGAAGTGGTGCTTTAACTGGAAGGCTGGTGGCCCAGAACCAGTAGCTGGTTTACCACCACAGCATGACTGTTTTGTCCCGCTGAAAACTTTCAGCAGAAGATCAGCTTGGAGAAAGTCTGAATTGTCTTTAATTACATTTACAAATGAAGAAACAGCTGCAGTAGAGTTAGGGAGTACTGTATGGTGTGCTGAAAAACTTCTTTTTTCTTTCTTTCTATCTATGGGTTAAAAGATCCTTTGTCCATCTGTAAGCTGCAGGTGGCAGTTGCCAGTTCTGGATCCAGCCATAAGTGTCAAAAGCACAATAGCAAACATGTTACCTTTTTAAAAGCAGGCAATATGTTTAAGTTAGGCTTTACTTAACCAGGAATCTGGCAGGTTCAAAGAGCATAAGTATTGTGCTTAATTTCTATTGCAATTTCAATATAAATGCTCAAATAATTGTTAAATTTGGTAGAGATTTCAAAACCAGGAAGGATTGCAGTTACCTGCAGAACAGCACATTTTACATAGTCCTTTGTTAAAGTCAGCTGAACAGTAAGCTTTCTCAGCTAAGCTATAGTCTTGCTAATACATCTGGCATCTCTAAGGGAACAAAAAATATCATTTCTGTGTTGTCAGGTGAACAAGGATATATTATAAATTCTAATCCTATTTAGGAAGCACATGTGGCCCAGGATTTGCTGTCTTACTGCCTCTGAGGGATCCTTAGGAAAAGGAGCAGCAGTGAGCACTCTGCAGTGAGTGTAGTGATTTAATCTGTTAAACTGTGCTGCTCTTTAGGTAGCATGTTCTTAAGAGTGTCATAGAATTTGAGCTTTCTCTGTTGGGTGTAATGTTCTTGTGTTGATAATGGCTGCCAGTTCTTACATCAGTAATAGGTTTATCTTGTTGAATAAATGGTCTTTCTCTGTAAGGTTCTGTGCCATTTTCTCTATTAAGAAATTAATGTTCTCTAATGTTAAAAGTGATATTCTGCTGCTACGATTTCCCCTTTTTCCCACTTTGTCACCATCTATGTTTAAAAACCCCAAATCGTAGGGGCTAGGGTCACCGGTATGCTAGAAAGCTATGATACTAATGAAAAAATGTCCCTGCCTTTAAACAGTTTTTCTATTTAACTTATTTATCATTGTTTATAGACTCATCTGTAAACTTACCTGCCCTTACTTCAATACCCAACATTAGTACTTCTGCAGAATACTGTTTCTTTTTTATTTTGGCCCATGCATAATTTCTTCCATTTTGTAAAGCATCTCTTCTGTGTTCAGAGGGATGTTTTTTACATTGCTTGTTTCCCCTTTTAATGGCATTCCTTGGTCTGGAATTTGCTGATTATCAGTCACTTTCCAAGGCATAACTTGTGAAGGGAAGGAAATATGCTCAAACTTACCTCTCTAGGACTGTGCATTCTGTAAAATTTCTTCTTCCCTTTAATTGCCTGGATTGTTTTTCCTTTTCTTTTGTCAGTGGTATTTAAAGGCAGGCCATTGCTTGCACCATTTTGTTGAATATCCAAGTTATGTGCCTGCTGCTATGCTACAGTTTGTTGGTGAATAAAACCTGAAACTCTTCAAAACCAGATATGTCTTGGAATTATTGTTTTGTTGCAACCAGGAGATCTTTTCATCAGCTCCTGAGGTCTGCTTGGCTGTGCTGCAGTAGTTCTAGTCAGTTCGAGAATTGTGAGCCATTGTGGATCCTGATTAGTTGGTAGTGTATGAACTTTCGTAATGTATCACTCCTTTATTCTTAAGCAAAAGAATTGCATTTTCTACCTGTCCTTGGGTACATTGTTTAGCAGTTTGTATTATTTGTGACCATTAGTGCATCTTCTCTTTGTTTTTTCACATCACTTAGCATTTCCTTTTCTTTCCTTATTTTTATGTATTTCTGTCTGGTTTTACGCATTATGTCCCTCCATCCTCCTTCATTAATATACATTCAGCTTATGTACACTGAATTTCAGCTGTTAAAAACCTTTTTTTACTCAATGTGCAATTAGCTCTGCCTTGTAGTAGAAGCATTAAAAAATTCATGTCTCAAATTCCCTTGTCCTTACTGCTGTCTACTGAGGAGCACATTTTTTGCCAAAACTATCTGAGTTGAATAACTTGGCTGAACTTAGGTTGCTGGTAGGTGTTATGACCTGGGAAATGTCAGACATTTATATCTCTAGTATACAGAGATGTAAATGTCTGACATTTACATGCATTTTTTAACCATGACTGTCACCCACTACCTGTTCTCTTTTTCTGATATCCTTCTTGTGCTATACTATGTTTTGTTGTAGTTGTGGTTTCTATTTATAATTTAAAACTTCTGTTTAAAATTTTTATGGAAAAAAATGTTTATTTGGTTTTACACGTCTCTACTAGTTTTCTATCTATATAGAATCTTAACTGTTCACTTATTCCTATTACTTCCGTTACTTTAGATGTCTAGTTAATGAATTTCCTCCTTTAATTTTCCTCAGAAACTGTCCTAACATTTCTGAAGATCTGTTCTCATAGTTTGGCATATTTTGGCTCTGAATTACTTCTGTTTTTTCCAGTCGTCTTCCCTTTCTAATATTGTCTGATTTTCTGCCTTTCTTTATAGCTTTTGGAACTGAAATTGCTGTTGTTAATTCTGTGCTCCAGCAGTTCTCTCTCAACAATGACAATAGTTTAATCAAATTGGAGTGGATGAGTTTAATGGGAGGTGCACTCCCATTGTTAGAAATCAAAGAAGGTAGTACCTCTTAGTGTCTTCATTTAATATTTTATGCTTAACTACATTTAGCTTGTCATTCTAACTGTGGTTGTTTCCCAGACCCTCATCAGTTGTGAACAAATGACTCAAGAAAAGTAATGTATTTTTTTGTACATTTTCTCTTTTCAGTGTATGTATCTTTGGAGAAAATGACATGTAAATCTGGTTTAGGATGTAAGGTTATAGCAGTTTTGTAGCGGTTGAAATCTGTGTTGCTCTAATGGCCCAGCCCGCTCGGCGGCTTTAGGGGAAGATTGTTTGATTTACTCTGGGCGGTGCGCAGGAGAAACAACAAAATTCTCAGGAGGTTCATAACAAATGTTTACGTGCAGGCTTTAGAACTTTAAGGTAGAGTAAGGTACTTGGCAAATTTTAAAATGTAGCTGTTGGGGTTAATATGATCTATAGAAATGCAACAATATAGCCTCCAGTGGTGGGTGTGCCCCCCTTCTGCACCGGGGCTGTTACTTTGGGCATTGTCAGCAAAGCACCGCCGCTTTTGGAAATGGTCGATTGTGGATACAAAAATGCTGCTAGCAAGGATTTTCTTGCTATTTTCTAAGTCCGTGAGAGACTTTTTCTCTCTCACAGAGATAGTAGCAGAGTTCTGTAAACAATGAAACACCTGCAGCCTTGAAAAGTCTTGTTTTATAGTACAGTAGAAAAATATTTTGACAATGGATGTTTTAGGATTCTAGCCAATCACCCCAAGGGGTGGCTGATCCTTTGTCCAATGAGACTATGAAGAAAAAAGTCTACAAAAGAGTTTGTAAAATCATTAAATAAATCAATCTTGCTGCACAATTCCTGCTGCTGGATCTTCTCTCCTCCTCCCCACGGCTGCGGGACACGGTAATATACCCTAGGGCAATATTTTTTTTAAATAGTCGATTGTCTGAGCCATTAACTTGCCAGTCTCTCACAGTTGCCTGGTCCTACAGTGGAGTGGAGAAGACAATACAGATAAATTCTATAAGGAGAACCTCAGGTTAGTGGTTTCTGTGGATCTGTGTGTTTGATGGTGCTTCTAGATAGGTTGCTGCTCTAAGTTTGAAATACTCTGAAGCACAAATTGTCTGAGAGTAAGAAATTGCTGGTTTCCTTGAAAAAAAATTATGCAATTTGCTTGTCTGTGTATGCCAAAGCAATCTATATAGAAACCACTGGAAATTCTAATGATGTTTTGCCAAATGTTATAAAGAAATAGTATTAACGTAACCTCTCACTTTCTGAACTTTATTCTAGAGGGTTTATTTCTAATAAAATTTTACTGCTCTGTTTCAAGGATAATTAGAAAGCACATAGATATTTTTAAATATCAGGTTTTTAAATTTTCAATAATACTGAGAAAAAACAGGCACAAAAAATACTTAATACTATGAACTTTGTAACTTTTTTATACCAGTACCAGTATTTTCCAGTTAATAGGGCGCTGAGTACAGGTGTTAATATATAGCTCTTTGTGTGTGTTTGTGCATGTACATACGAAGAAATAGAGTATATAACTGTATTTAAGTTCCTCAAAAATAAGATAACTATGTTTTTTATGACAAAAAAAACCCATCTCTTGTGCACTGTATGTGAGAGGGAGAGAGGCATGCTTCCAGGTAAGGTAGTCTGTGGCTTAAGGCAGCTGCCTGGTGTGGTTCCAGCTGTGTGTGGGTGTGTGTGGCAGGGAGCTCATGTGCATGAAGCTTGATGTTTCAGACTCCCAGTCCTGGGCAGATAGTGTGCATTAGCCTTTAGATTAATAGGAATTTTAGTATTTCAACCAGTTACAGTGATAGTCTTTTCCAGTGCTACCTGTCTTAAATTATTTTTACAAAGCATGAAAGAACAGAGCAAGGTATATTTTCCATCCTAAACACTGAATTGTTTTTTTGCTTGCTTGTTGTAGGGCTTAAGAAAGCCATCTTCATTGCTATTCTTACAGATATCATCAGTTCACCACTTTACTGTTGTTGTTTATGCTCCGTTCCCAATCTGAAACTTGCATCTTCTTGTTGTTTAATGTTGTTATGACTTGTTGTTATGACTGCAGATTATACATGTCAAAACAAAGAAACTGTGATATTTTCTAGGTAAGAACAGCACTAAAATAAATTGCTCTGTGTTCTTTTTAGACGGAAGAAATAGATTGAGCTCTAGGTGTGTTTTACAAGATTATTGTAGCTCATCTTTGAACGTTATCTGCTGCCTTGTTTATTTTTTCTTAATGAGTTCCAAAATTAAATATTCGTGGTGTCATGAGCTTATGTGGGAAGGCAACATGATACCCATACTCTAGGATTTCCTTGTTTTCTGTCCACTGACAGAAGTATTAAATTTGTAGTATTCAGCAAAATGCCTATAATAAGCCCTTTTCTATTGTGTCTTACCATACTTTCCTAATCTAAAATTGAGACAAAATCTTTCACTTCCATTTTATTCAACTGTTTAATTTCAACATTATAAATATCATCATCCTTTTCATTACCTTCAGATAGGAGGGTCTTTAAATACTTTTCATAAAGCTTAATTTGGTTGACTTCTACCATGTCTTACTATCCCCTTTAATCTTCTATATAGTCAAGCTCCCACTATAGTTTTCTGGTTTCTGAGGTGCTTATTTTTCCCTTATGTTTGTAGTCATAGAATAGTTCCAGTAGGTAGGTGGTTGTACTCCTGTTGGATTTACTTCACCAGTTTATGGTTTCCAGAAGATAACCTTAAGTGAAAAAAAATCACAAAGAATACAGGTACGGGTGAGACACATGACAAAAGACAAGATAACCAAGTTTAGATTACTTCAAATTAATGCAGTATTTTTACAGTGGTTTTATTGAGAGTAGGGAGGCAAAAAGACTGCTTATTGGAAAAGTTCTGGCTTCCAGGTTGCCTTTCTTGAGATTTTTTTTTCTAGTTGGTGCCTATGTATGAAATATGAGAAGGGAGGGTAAAACTGTCTCTGGGGACGGTGCTGCCAAAGTTTGCTATTTGAATTAGCAGATCACCTCCTAAGGTATCTAATAGCAGCCTTATCTCTGAGAAATAGTGCAGGCTGTATTAAATACTGGAGGCCTGGGAAGGGTAAATGTACCAGTTGTCAAAGGGGGGAGAGGAGTCAAGGAGGGAGAGTTCAGCTATCTTAATCCTCATGTCCTAAAAAAAAATAAAATTTGTAAAACTGTTTTTATGTGTGTGCAAGGTAATGAAGAGAGGAACAACTGCTAGCATGGGCTTCCCAAGAAAAATAATGTCAAATCAGTTTAATTTTTCTGTATCATAAAACAGTTGAACCTGTCGATAAAAACAAAACAGTAGCTGTCATATATTTTTACTTTATTTAAAGCCCTTCATAATTCTGTCTTTTGTAACATTTTTATAAATAATACAGAGAAATGTGATCTAGGAGAAATTAGTGTACAGTAAGTGCAAAATTGATTGGATTAGTATTTCTGTTGATTAATTGTCAATTGATTGCTCTCAGAGTGAAAAGGCATATCGAGCAGGGGTTTTCTACAGACCTGCCTGGAGTCTAGTTCCCTTTCTGTGTTTTTTACCTGGTGTACTTAATGGTAGAATAGAGAGTAGCTGGAGTCATTCTGCAGATGACACAAAACTCGGGAAAGATTGGGGAACGAGACCATACTTCAAAAAGGTCTTGTAAAACTGGAAAAATAATCTGCACATGAGTAGGTGCAGTCCTTCAGAAAAGTATTTGATAGTTTTTTTCATTTGATAGCACTATACTGTATCAAAAGATAATCCTGCCACTGGGATTTACAGGTAGAAGTGCAGCCAGTAAAATGAGCAAAGTTAAACTTTATTCATGATTGAACAGTGTTGAAGTCTCTGATGGAACGCTGTTTCCTGCTTGGGGAGAGATGTTGCAAGGAAAACTTGAACTGCTTTGAGGCTGAGCAGAGGCATCACAGGTGATCAGAAGATAGGAGGAGTCCCTTAGAGGATGCTTCATTTGTTTAGCCTGTGGAAGGAAAGACAGTGAAGAAGAGTGTGGTTTTCTAATGTGTAAAAGGCTGTTGCAGAAGAAGTAAAGGAGTAGTTGCTTGTGTTGATGGTGCTCTTGATAAGTAAGAGCAGTCAAAACTTTATCAAGAAGAACTCAAAGGAGATATTAGAGAAACATTTCTGTATTGCAATTAATGAAATAATAAGTAAATTGCATGAGAAGGCTTTGAATTTTTGTCGTTGCTAGGCTTTGAAGAGCTGGTTAAAGATGTGTAGCTATGGATTTCCCCACTTTTGAGAGTAAGATGGAAATTAATTTTTTTAAAAAACGTTGTTTTTTTAACCTTTATTTTTCTAGAAGTTTCTGACTGAATGACTGCCCAGAACAGAAGTATACAGGTTGAAGTGAGATAACATCAGCGGTTACATTTGCACAACACCCTACCTGAATTCACCTTCTTTGAGAAGAAAAGTGAGGAAACCTTTTCTTCATCTCTGTGGGGAGAGGGCAGAGGAATAAAAGTAACATTAAAAGATTGCTCCAGACTGTAGAGATCTTATTGGTATTGGACAGTCAAAGTGATAAACTCTTCTCTTGATTCAAACAAAATATATTTGGTTCAAGAGACATTTGTTTTGAAATATCCTTTTAATGCTCTAGTAGGAATTTGAATTCTAGCAGTTGTTATCTTCAAATGAGTTTTAGACAATATATTTGTGTTTGTATAATCACAGCTTTCATCTGTCTGTCATCTTTCTCTGATTTGAATTTGAGAGGTATCTCTTCAACATGACTGTCCAGACTATTTTAGCCTTCTAAGACTAACTTTACTTTCTCCATTTCTTCAAGGATTGTCATCTACATGGGGTTTTTTGCTGTAATCTGTATAGAGAAGAAGCCCCGTATAGCTTAATTAAAAATTCATTGCCATTTTATGTTTGACAAAAGTTAAACAATGCACTAGACTAAATTGTCCATTACACTTCTATGCAAGACAGTGTAATTACGTGAAAAAAAGCCTTAACAGTAAGAATAAAATTTATCATAGGATAGTGCTAATGCATTTATATGCAATGAGAATCAGTTTAATTATAGTACACTTAAGATCGGTATGCCAAGGGCAATAAACTTTATAACAACATAGGAAAGTTTAATAAGCATGAAACATCATAAGAACAATGTAGACTAAACCTTCCTTGTATTCGAAAAGCTGAAATGCAAAGAAGTTTTTATTTATTGCCTCAGGTAGAAAAGTCTGTAGAAACAGATAAGTGATGACAAAGCTTTGATGTTAATAAACCCAAATGGAAGTAAAAATCAAAGTGTGTAAATGGCTAGGTTATAAAAAGAAAGATGACAGAGTTATACCCTGTAATTAGGTGTAATTTGTGCTTTTGGTGCAGCTATTTGTCCTGCATGAATGAGAGGTTGTCTTATGTTTTCTTGTCCCTGTATAATAGAGCTGCAGAACGGGCACAGCCCACTTAAAACCTCCCTAGGATTTTTTTTCAATAAGTATTTGAAAGCACTGTACATACTGATCCCCTTCTGGGAGCACTGTAGCCAGTTTGCTTTTCCTAGTACTTGAAAATAATCATAAGCTGAGTGTTTATAAAACACTTCCAGCTAGAAACCAAGAAATTATTTTAGAAAAAATGCAATGAAATGACAACATTAATTTCTACCTTGAGTATAAATCATGGACTTATGTGTCATACAAGTAAATTACATCAAAACTAGAAAATAATTAATCCAATTAAATTATTTAAGGAGTTGTTCTGTTTAGCAGCTGGTTGTCTCATCCATATTTTAAACTGTTGTAGAACAAATTGCTATTAATTAAATAATTTAATTTAATTGATTCCTGTCTTTGTTTTATGGTATCTCTACGTGAGACATCAAATTTTCAGTGCTGAAACCTCTTTTACAACCATCTCTTGCTGCCATGTACTGTGAAAATTTAGAAGAAATCTTTTCTTTGAATTTCTATGTTGCAAAGAAACAGAAAATGGCTTGATTTGGGGAGGAAACAACAGATTTTACTAAAGGCTATATTTCTGTACAGGTATCAGTTTTTGAACTTTTCAGTTTAGAAATAATTACTGTATTTTTAGACATGCTACATTCTCTCTGTCTTTCTGAAATTACTGCAAGGTTTGATACTGATGTTTGGTTTTGATGTCTGATGTAAAGTTCACAGCTCTCATTTGATGGGATGTGAAATACCCTCGCAGAGTACCTTTCACTGAGCTGCACTACATGACTAATGTTGTAAATCCATGAAATGCAATGCAAGTGCTCCTGCACTGCAAAGCCACCTGGTGAAGCTTGTAGTTCTCTTGTACATAAAAATGCATGAAACAAAATGAGAAAAATTAGTATGATTCCTTTTTATCTTGACCTAAAGGTGTATTTTCTTCATCTGTCTTGTCTCCTTTTTTATTTGAAATTTGAGTCTGACGTTCAGAAGTTCTCAAATTATTTCTGTAAATGCTGCAGTGTGGTGGCATGGCAGTGTTTGCTGGTGGCATGAGGTGGCCTTCTGCCTCTTGTGGGTATCCTTCTGAATTCTGAAGGGGCATTTGCTTGTGCTGCAGGGCAGAAATCTCCCCTTTTTTTTCTAATTGTCTTTCCAGTTCATGAAGTCTTTTTCATTAATTTTGCCCTCAAGGACAAACTCCCTGGTGGGGAAAAGGGCTCTCTGATGATTCAGACATTTCCTTTCTGTTTGGCCTGGCGGGGCTGTAAATTCTTTTTCTGGGGGTCTGTGCTCATTCAAGGCTGAGGGATTCCCTCTTCCCACTCCAGTGTCACTCCTAACCTGTTATATGCCTCTCTTCCTACTGATGTCATGCCTTGCTCTAGAACTGCTACAGCTATATTGGGGAAAAGGATTTGGCAAGTCTGTACTTTCTTCTGCTATTAAAGGAATAATCTTATTGTTATAAAACCAGTTATGTAAGTGTTTCATTTTAGAGGTCACATTTTGGTAAGCTAAAAAGGTTGGCTAAAATTTCTGAACGCCTACATGGGATATTATTTAAATAAAATTTAGAAAGTGCAAATCCTCAAAGAGTGTTTTAACTTCTGCCCATGCTGTGAATACTTTAAAATATCTTCATAAGATTTAAGTGAAAAGTCATAGTATAGGAAGAAGATGCTACTGAAGTAACTTCATCTTTCCTGTCAAGAAGTGCAATTCAGTACCATTTCAAACCCCTGTGGGCTGTGATGAGAGTAGAACTTCTGATAGGAATTGAGTAACAGTCCTGTGATTTAGTAGTTATAAAAGTAGATGCCTGTAGACAAGTTTTAAACTATTTTTTCCCATCACCGTAGGATTTCTGCAGCCTTAAAACTTCAGGAAAAATTTAGGAAACCTTGCATACTGTGTATGTTCAACAAGTGCCAAAGGTACACATTTTTCTACCTTACCTGTGTGTAAGGTAGAAAAAAAAAAAAAACATTTTGTCTCTTAAATATGTGCTGGTCATTATGTGGTTTTTCAAGTAAATGTGATATTATTAGTGACACATGAATGAATATTTCTCTTACTGTCTCAGAAGTGAGGCTATGCTGATCTCTGGTAGGGTTCTATAAGTGTGATTCATGCTGATCAATTACTGAAAGACTTTCTGTTTTCCTCCTTTCCATGTCATTGAGATCCATCTTGTAAGCTGCATTTTCTAACTGCAGTGGAATGACAAGATGTGACCTGTACTTCTCTCATAAGGCAAGTGGTAGAGCCATGCTCCAAACGGCTCAGTGCACTGTTTTTTCTCCAGCTAACAATGAGTTAAGCTCTCCTGGGTGGACTTATTTAAATCTGTTTCTTGGGCCCAGATATCTGCTCAAAATCACTGCTATTCTTGAAGTGCTGGCGCTTGTTGAAAATTATCACAATTTCAGTCCCACTGGCACTTTTCACTGCTAACCAGATGACAACTCATGTTTTCTTAAGCCTACAGTCTGTAGCCATAAAATTATACCCTTGCTTAAGGTCAGTATTTCCCTCTGTGTTTCTGATGCTTATTTGCTTTCCTCTTTTGCTTACCCTTTCCCCTTAGTTAATTATAAACTTCTTTCACAACTCTCAACTTTCCGGATCTGTCAGAATGGAAGTTCTCACCCTCTCCAGACTATTCTAAGCCAGGGTCAGTTTTCACCTGAACCATCTCCCACACCACCCAACAGAGGTGGGAATATGAGGCAGACAATACCTGGACCTCCTCTGGGGCTGAGCAAAGCCATGACCCTTCCAGTTGTGCTGGCTGTCACCTTTGTGTCAAGGTGGTGTGAAGTGCCCAGTGTGGCTTCCTAGCCAGACACCATACCTCTGCAATTCTTCAGCTCAGACTCAGCAAGGAGTGCTTTGGAGGAATGGTTAATAATTGATTTGGGACTTCCAAGTAGTCTTGCTGTAGAGAATTTGATTTGTCTGTCATTTCCCTCAAATCATTATGTTGTGGGAAAAACAATCTGAAAATTCTTTTTTCTGAGTTTTTAGTCTGAGGTGAATGAGCTTGTGGAATTTCTTTTTAATTCCACTATGTAAACCAGAATTTTTTCTTGTTTTTGAGTGGCGCCATTTCAAATTAAAGCATGGTTAATTCTGAATAAAGAGTGTGGAGTCGAAATTGAGTCTCTTTAGTCTTACTTTAGTAAGATTTCCAGTGTTTGGAAAAAATGCTACCCTGTACATCTGAAGTGTTTGACAGCTATGAAATTTTTGTATGGTTTCTTCCTAAATTGGTTTATACACAGTATGATAGTAATGTACTCTGTTAAAACTGATTATTTCCATTGTCCTCTGACTCTGTTGAGGTGCTGCTACTTGTTAATAACTGGGAAGATGTCTTGAGATGAAGGAAGAATTGGAATTCCTGTGTGCAGAATTGTAGCTTTGCTTAGAGAACTGGGAAGATGTCTTGAGATGAAGGAAGAATTGGAATTCCTGTGTGCAGAATTGTAGCTTTGCTTAGAGACTTAATTTTCATTTTTAATAATTGTAACACTAATCTAGATGTGTGGTTACAACGATTTTTTTTTTATAATGATTGGAAGAAGTGTATGTAGACTAGAACTAGGATAGTGCAATAAGTTATCCTTTTTTCAAATATTTAACTGCAATTATGTTAGATTTATAGATAGGAGAAATTTTCTTTCTAGTTGCTCTCTCTCTGTCTTGGAGCCTATACCAGTTCTGGAGTTATTTGCCTCTTTTTGTTGGTGTAGTTTTTTGAGTCATTAATTTGATGGATGTCAAAGCCCTGTGTTTGTTTAAAGTGTAATAACATCTTTATTTGAGATGAGGATGTTTTCATCTGGAAATGACAGAAGACATATTTGTGTTCTCTAAAGCACTTTTGCTTCAAGTAATGACTTTTGTTCTAACTGGTACTTTGGGAGTATGGGTTAGGCCAGTGGCTGCAATTATAGTAAATCAGTTCCCTCCAAAAGATAATGATTACTCTAAATCAGACCTGCTTAGAATATCATATCAGTTAGATGAAGACTGCTGCAGTCCCTGGACGAGTGGAAGGAATGAAGTTACTCCTTGTCAGGGAAGCCTTAATTGTTTTAGGCCCAAGAATAGAAGGTGTGTACTTAGGAGACTAGCAGGAGCTGAAGAAGTGTGGTTGACTTACTGTTCGTGACTCAGTGGTAACCTACTTCTATTGCTTCAGATAGTTGTGGATTTGATGAGTAAAATTAAATGTATACTAATTAAATTCAAATTTTGTGCTTTTTCTTTTTGCTGTATTTTCTGTAGTTATACATGTGTATTTGCATTACAGATGAAGTAGTAGAGAAAGTTCAGTAAAAGTTGATTTGAGTAAGGATTCATTTGATTCCCTTAAAAGTTCTAGGTGTGAAGTTTTACAGTTGATATATGGTTTGGTTTTTCTTAAGTGTGCTGATTTTAGAAAAATCAAAATACTTGTTCTGGAGCAGATAAGCAGGTAGGTTGAAACTATCTAGCAGTTACAATGGAGAATTTCAGGTTATGTGAAGGATTCTTCTAAAATGTGTCACAGTTTTAAATTTCTAAAATAAAATTAAAGACTTGAAATTGTGCAAAACCACAATGTGATTTATTTCACAACATTCATATACTGAAGCATTAGAGTTCTATATAGACAATCCAGCAAAATAAACTTAAATAACTTTAATATTGTACATCTCTGTGTATGTGTATATATGTTCATGCTTTCACATTGGAACCTGCTGAGAAAAAAGACAGGAAGCTTCCCATGGCTGTTGTGCATTGTCCCAGTAATATGCATGCTGTGGAGGAAACACGTGACTAAGTATGGATGGATTGGTGTGGTGGTTGTCTTACCTCCTCTGTCTCTGCCTTTCCTGTTGAGATCATTAAGAAAAGGATTAGGTTTTCTTTGTTTAAATTAAAATCCTGTCCTGTTCTAGAAGCATAAACTTTTGTATGAAAATTGCTCTGTCATTTTTCCAGTAGGCTCTAATCCGGCTTTTTCATGCTTTGATGTCAGTGTTTTGTTCCCAGACTGTGACCTGAGATACTGTAAAAATGGACTGACAATAGTCTTTTCAGAGCACCTTTTATTTGTTTTGGTTATGAGAAATTTTTTTTCATTGTTTCAGGAGGAAAGCACCTCTACTCATCATTTCAACTACTGTGTAATTCCTTTACTTTGTTTTACAGTGTCTTTGGATAGAATCCTGGTGAATTCTTATGACATTTTTACATCTGGGCTTATGATATTTAGGTCTTTTTAAAATCAGCTTTCAGAATTCTTGTTTTACTCAGCTGCTTCTATCTGCAAGTTTTTAATCGGCTGTAAGTATTCTATTCTGCTTTTTAAAACAAAAACAATTTTGTCCCTTTAAATGGAAGTGAGAAAAGCATTATATAATTGCTGAGGTTTTTTAGCTCAAATCCTGGCTTTTCTGTGCCCATTGAAAGCGTCAAGCAAAACATAACGACCTTGATGATTTCTGACAAACAAGTGAGGGTTACTTATGGCAAGCCAGCATTGTTGAATTAGAAGCTATATTCCAAGGCTGCTTGTAAGTCTTCACAAATCCTATCACAATGGAAGCTATGGAGTAACAAAAATATTGTGAAACAAATGCCTCCTGGGTGGCTAATTATTGGCATTCTTTCCTTTTTCCCTCAAAGGGAAGCTCTGTATCTTCCCTGTAAAATGCTGTCTGACTCGACAGCAAGAATGTTTTTGGGGTGGGAAGCTGAAATCTCTTCAGTGGTTAATTTTGGGGGGGTTTCTTATTTATGCTTTTATTTTATTTTCAAAAAGTAGTTCTTAAAAGGAACTTCATGAAATCCTTACTGTCATGAAAGACTGTTAATACCTTGGCTTTCTCTATTACAAATATAATGTAAACAGTTATTGCATTGTTTGTGCCATTTCATGGATGTTGTTCCAATTTGAAGTAAACGTTGAATTCAAAAGAACAGTTAATACACATTCCTAATTTCACACATTTTGTTTAGATGAGCTAATGGAGTAAGAGAACTTTTCAATTTATTATACTTTCTTTTTAAGTGAATGCCAAAGCTTTTCTTCTGATTTGAAGAAGAACTTATGATCATATTACTGTTTCTCATGTGCTATTTATTTCCTTTCTGTGAGCATTCCTGTATCAGCTTGATTATTAAAAGCTTTAGATATCATAATGGTGATTAGAAAATTACAATAGTGTAATTTCATTCTCCTCATCATGGAGAAGTGGCAGTTCTTAGAGAAGGAAGGAATAAAAGTCCAATTTATGCCTTCCTATGTCTGCCTGTAGGTGGTTCATTTTATAGAAGCTTTTCAATGGGCATGAAAAATGACAACCTTAAAGTTGAGAAAAAATTAGAAACATAGAAAATAAACTCTCTCTAGGAACTGTAAATCTGAAGGAAGTAAAATGAATTTCCCCAAAGGATGCTTTTACATTGGCCATGCAAGTCACTAGATCCTTTCTCAGTTATTTCTAATAGGCCGTTGCTAATGTTCCATTAACTTCAGCCCTTTACAGAATCTGGGGAAAGATCACTGTAAATGTGAACAATAACCACCTCTGGTGATACCTTGATGGCCTGACTTTCTATTTTTGGCTTTCTTTGGTTGTGTTGTGCTTCCTTAGGAGATTAGAAATGCATTATCGTGCATCTGTTCTTCCTTCTTTGTGGAAGCTGTCAGTCCAATACTTGGATTAAGGTTATGACTTGGAGGAAGAGATTATTTATTGTTAGGGAGGAGGGAATCTATTCTCTTCTGACCATGCTGCATAAAGCTTTTGATACAGCATTTTCCTGTCATGATTTTTCAACCCCCCTGGAGAGCTAAAACAAAAAGACAGTGATCCAACATTTCTGACATTAGAGATCTGAAGTCTGTCTATGTTACACATAGCTTTGGTACATTTCTGGGCGTTCAGGGAGCTTTTCATTATGTTACTTTTCTTAGTCCTAGGATAGTGAAGGATAGAATTGTTTTTTACTGCATGGTAACAAGTGTTTTTGTTGTTCCGGGAGTGTGCAATATTTGTCGTAAATCTGTTTTAAACAAAAAAAAAAAAAGCCATCATGCGTTTTATAAGAAAAGCTTAGTGACACAAGTGTGATCACATCATTGGCTTGTTCAAAAGTGCATCAAAGGAAGAGGATTTAGTTGTAACTTTGCAGAGTAAAACAGCTCGCCTCATCAGCAGAAAGCTGTCATAGAGCGACAAAAACCAATGGCTTGCTGCTGTGAAAAATCTTGCAACTTCTTACTTACATATTTTTGACATTAATGAGAAACAGGTTTATAATTCATAATGGTAATTCACTAGTGTAATTTTAGAATATGTAAGTAAAACCCCTTTCTTTAATTCAAATAGTGATTTTCAGTATTTATTTAAAAATCCACAATCAGTTTACCGTGTGTTCATTTTTTAAGAATATTAGGTTTATTTTTCTCGCTTCCCTTAATAGTGTGTATCTATGTGTGTATTTATATATTTTTAAATGAAAGCACTGCTGCTTGTCCAAATGTGTATGTTATAGCTAAGACTGGTGCTTAGTAGTCTTAGAGCAGTACTTGAAAATCAGCCAGACTTGTAATTTTTTTATACATTAATAAAAATTAAATTGGTTCTCTGATCTATAATCAGGATAAATCCGCTGACTTCATCTGAGTTTTCTGATTTATGCTAGCTTCACCTGGTTTACAAAAGAGAAAAATTTAGCAGAGACTAGCTAGCAAAAAATGGGAAAAGGCAGGTGGGACAAAATTTAAATGGTCTACAGCCACTTTGAAGAAATATTAAAAAGCAGAAAGCCAAATCAGGAAACTTGACCTAACTTTGAAATGCAGAATATGGGGAATATGCAAAAATTGCCTAGGAATTTTTCTGTGCTATGTCATTGAGAGAGACCAATCTGTGTGTACACACAGAACATCATTTTTATACTTAATGTTCAAATGTGGTAAAACAACTCAGCTAAGCAAGCATGCTAAAAGGCTTTTTTGCAAAAGAGATCTTCAAATTATGTTTAATCCCTGTCTGCTTAAGTTCTGGTTAAACTAAGTGAGCATAAGTGTGTCTGTAGGGCTGAGCACAGACTTAAGTGTTTTGTCAAATGGAAAGAGACTTAAACAAGTTTTGCATGTGTTTAATTGTTCTGATCTGCCATCATCTACTGAGTACCTGTATTCCTGATTCTAGTAAACACCAGACTGTTATGTTGGAGATGCAGGGTCAAAGGTGTTTGACTTTAAGTTCTTACATTCTCTTCATATTCTGTAGCAATCGGCTGCCTTTGCAGTATTAAAAAGCAGAAATGGAAACCTGGCAAAGTGTGTGGTATTCCTATAAACTGCTGCCCTCAAGACTTCTCAACTGAAATGTCATCATCAAACATCAATATTTACCGAGCTAAGTACGAAATAAGTTAATGAGTGAAAAAAGAAGAACTTAAAATCCCTTTTCAGCCTCTTCAACATTTAAATACTTTTCTAAAATTTAGGGAGCTGTGCTTGCACACAAGCATTAGAGTAGTTGGTGAAGCTTGATGTAAGCAAACAGTCCTGCTAAATTGCTTGGAAAAATGGGGTGATGGGTTGGCGTGGAGTTGGGAGCACATTCACAAGAAACTTGAAAAACAGTAATAATTTGATATGTAATCATACCATTCCTTTAAATATTTCAGTGATAAAATGATACCCTGTATTGAATGTTCCTGCTCTCTCTGTATCTGTGTGTTGTGTATATGTACATACATAAAGTACAGTACACACGCAGTAGAGTGTATGTGTTTGTGTACACACACACGTGTATATGAAAATCCCAAGCTGGGTATGTGGGGTTCTTCTTCCAGTAGTTAAAATTCACCTATTTGGGTACATTTCATCTCCTCCTTCTCCTCCCACCCTTCTCCCCCCAACATTTTCTTGCTTCCGTATTACCAAATGAAATGTATCTGTTCCAAGAAAGGACCATATCAAAACCAGTGATGATCCCTTTGCAGAAGTAACATAGCTGTCAAAAGTATTAATCATTTGATTAATACATTGGTTATTCATTTATTTTTGACCTCTGAAAGTAAGAAATTGTGGTTATCCTGAAGAAGGATTTATTATTCTTTTTAATGGTAACAATTTTCAGACTAAATAGGCACAAAAGTTGAGTTAGGAGCAAGACATTTAGAATATTTTATTTAGAAGTAACTGATTCAAGTGGATAGCTATTGTGAAATGTAGTCATTTCACTGCCACCCACTCCTGCTTGTAGCTGCTGTTGATCATTAAAATTTTTAACAAATTTCCCAGCTGCTGATGCTGTTAACCAAGGTAATACCCTCTGTTAAGCTGTAATTGGACTCTCCCTGCATCTTCGCTTGCAACATTTTGAATTCTGTTAAACTTTATTAAACTTGTGACACCCTGTGGCGGTGGTGAGCCATTGCATATTATGTACACTGGAAAAAGAGGTATTCTGGACACCCTTTTGTGGTCTAGCCTTCCCTTGTCAAAACTAGTGACTGCAGATGACTTTTGGCCTCCCAGAACACTACCCTCAGAGGCAGGACTAGAAGTCATGCTTATTTGCAGCATACTGCATTTTACAAATGAATTTATTTGATGGACCAAGCAGACACACTGTGTTTTCACAGATTTTGTTTGAAACTGCCTTTTTATCATTGACATTTCTGAAACAGCCATATGTCTGTGTGCACAGCAGCAGTCCCGGAAACATCAAGGAGAACAGCAAGGACAAGCAAATATTTCTGAAAGGCATGATCTTCACTGAGCTTTGTTTTGTCATAAACCCTCAAAGTTATTTCATAAAGCCGCTGGTTTAGCAATACTTGTTGTATTATCAACTAATTGAGTAAGGTAGCTAAGACAGGCAGTGTCTTATGGACTTTGAGATCATTATATTTACAGTGCTCTTTAAGGATTTGTGAAGGAGATGGTTACAACCACTTAGGTTGTGTATTAGCAGACATTAGAGGTTGGGTCCTTGTGAACAACTCTTTAACACATCCTGAAATATTCACCATAATGTTTGAACCTCTCCACCATAAAAAAATGTTTGCCTCCCTAAACTGTGTTTTGCTGAAGCACATTAGTTTGTGAAAGTGCTGTATTATCATCTGCTAATAACTGTTTATTGGTGATTTAATGATTTTGCTTTATATCCCTCCTAACAGAAAAGGCAATGGGATGTGGTTTAGTGCCTTCATGGTTAAACCATGGTGTTCTGATACAATGTGGTAAAGTACCCGGCATTTTTTGCAGATAAATATTTAGCTCTCACAGAGGACAGATAACTTGTGGCATTTATGTGTCTGCATGCACACAGGTACTTATTTACATATATATGCCTACTTTTAAGTACTACTGCAACAGTTGTTCCCTGACTCTTCTATGGGGCATCATTAAAATTAATGGACTTCTGAAGTCACAGATGCTTGCAGCTTCCAGGTAGCTCCAGTGGCCTTGCTGGTGGATAAGGTTACCTAACTTTTCTCTTTACAAGCCTGTTTCCAGTTGTTCACAAGTGTAAAAATGTAACTGTTCACTCTGAAATTCTCTGTGCCAGGAGTCAGCCTTAGCTGGATTTTTCTGAAACTGTTCAGTGAAGGTATGGAAGGTATGGGCACCTTAGAGTCCTATCACTCCATCTTACGTTTAAGAAGGAAGGCTGAGTTATGACTGAAGTAGTAGTTATAACTAAGGCAGTTTTCTAAGTCTGTGATTTTGAGGCCTTAATGTTCAACACAGCATTTATACTACAGTATGACATGTAGTAAGTAGAAATATGAGTAATCAAGATACTAGAAATTGAGGGCAAAGCTTGAATTAACTGTGGTAGGTGGTTGGGTTGGTTTTTTTAAAAAATCACAGAAGAGTTGAGAAGAGGACACTGGACAAAACATTTAGCACAATTCAGAATCTTGTTGTTTTTCACCCTGAATGCAGATTGATTTCTTTATCCTTAGGATTACTTTCCTCTCATGAACAGAGGAGAGCACATTCTGTGCCAGGGATATAGATTCTTCATTACAGCAGTGGTTTTGTCTTACGTGGTTAACACAACTGACAATCAGTTTTTCTGTTGACAGGTACATAACTATGAGGGAAGGATGTTACTGGTTTTATCACTAAATATTATTTTGACTGTGATAGTAGGTACTTATAGGTGCATTAGGGGATGGTATAGCTGTGTTTTGTCCACTTTTTCATGTTTGTACTGCAAGAAGTTACTGTGCCATCTCTGTATCCTCTCAGAAGAGATCTTTTCCTCCTGGGAGTATTTTTCTTGGGCAAATCTTATCCTTAGGCTGATGAAGGTGTGATGAGGGGCTCTACTCAGAGCAGAAGTGCTAAAGTTTCTGGTTTTATGTAGTTAAGCATGTTGGGCTATGACCTCTTCTCTTGTCCTAGCAAGGTGATGTATTTTGCATTTCTGTTGCAGTGCCTAGGGAGCTGACCTCGAAGCAGGACTATATCAAGGGGTGGTTTGGTGAAGGGAGGAGGTTGCTCTCTTTGTACAGAGATCAGAGAGGAAGTTTGTAGTTTGGATTCAGATGATGGAGAGAATAATTTTGTGTGTCTGGTTCCAGTATAACTGCTGCTGCAGTTACCTAGAAAGTCATTCTTGAGGTGGTCCATCCAGAAATGGTGTTCTGCTCTGTGTTTTGAAGAAAGTTAGTTGTTAATCTTTGGACTCCTGATTTCTGTGCCTTAGAGTGTGTCAAAAATGGCTTTGACATATTTGATTATAGAAGAGGAGAACTGCTTGGTAGTAAGTCTTAGGTGATTCGCATCCTTGAATTGCACTCATGTATTAGTGCAGTGAGAACCATAAAATAGCTCTTATTTTCTGAACCTTGCTGGAGGTAAGCTGTGTGGCAGTTCATTTTATTAAAATCTGAAATAACAAAGAAAAAATTATTAATAAGGTGCAATGTATTTTCCATTGGCACATACTGTATTCTTGTTTGAAATATCTTTAGCATAATTCCTTTCTTGATGACTTAAGGATCTACCTTTTGTTTCCTCTCTATTCAGGGAAGACTGGGTTAAGTTGCAAGGCTTTTTAAACTTCTTAGATTGCTTTCCAATTAGTCAGTATTTAAAAAAAATTACAGGCACTGATTCTGCTACCATAGTTTCAGCCATGATGTAATTTCTAATAAACATATAAATAGTGATAAGCTCAGAACAGGTGAACATTGTTACCTGGTATTTTACTTTTTTCATCTATCAAATTGGATTTGTGTTTATGGTTTTAGATTAAGTACTGATTTTTTGTTAAAATCATTTTGTAAATGATAATAGCTGATAGTAAATGTAAATGTAAATAGCTGATAGAGTTGAGTTTTTCTGAAGCTTTTTGTGATTGTCTAAAGATTAATAATCACAGACATTTTTTAAATGGCTAGCTGGCTTATTTCTAGCATGGTTTCTTTTGCAGATGGCTTTTGAAATCTCTCTGTATTTAAAACCTTAGCATGGATTTAGAATGGCTTTGAAATATTTTTCAAGGTGGCAGGATAGAAAGAGTGTGACTTGACTACTTAATCTCTAGCTGAGGCCAAGGGTTCCTTTTACATAATCCCATCATTCTTACACTATGTTAATGCAATGGACAGAGTAAGTGACCAATGGTTGCAAAAAAAAGTTATGATTAACCAATCCCTCATAAATTGGACTGTAGTATACAAGAAGTTGTTTTTGAAGAGCTTTGTTATTGGTAAATTTAAATGCCCTTGTCCTTTTTTTTTAATTATTATTTCCCTTTTTTGGTCACAGGTGACAATTAGCTTAACATTACATTGAAGGTGAAATGAATAAATAGCATTCATGTTCCTTTCACTATCTTTTGCAACCTGGTAGCAGAAACTGAACCATCAACATACTGTAAAATAACAATAAATAGTACTTTAAATAGTGTGTTGCATCTGCTATTATATTTTATATAAACAAAAAAAGGACTATTTTCTAGTGTAATTGTAACTGCAAGCCGAAATGTAAAATATTTCATTTTGCAGATTTGTATGTTTAGTCGTGCATCATAGTTTTTAGTTTAGTTTTAGACAAAAGTCTGCAATGCAGTTTTCACTGTACCTCAGTCATAACTAACTTTAATAAAAGTTTGTTTTGCCAGATCATTTCTGTGAATCTAAGTCACAATCAATATGCTGAAAATTGTCTAGAGAAAAGATATCCACATGAACCTTGAAAATCAGTTCTACAAAGGTGATTGAATATTTGCTTTTCCTGTAAAGATCAAACTTCCTCTAGTAATTCCCATATAATCCCTGTGTAGTTAAATACCACAGCAATTATAACATGCTTGAAATGTATGCAAGGCATACAGCCCAAAAGTTTTAACTCTTAATAACAGAAGGATCAAAAGACTTCACTGACATAATTTTATTTTAAAATAAAACATGATACAGACATAAATGTTAATGTAAGTAAAAGGCTTTTACAGCATGCATTTTAGATATTTTATATTGTAGATTAAAATCAGTTCTCCTTGTCTCAGCCAGAGAAAGAAATCTTGCACACCTTCATTGTCCCGAAAACAAATGTTGTGGTTTCAGTTTGTTCTCTAGTTGATGTCTGTACTGAAGAACAGTGCTTTGAGGAAGGGGAGGTAGATGATCTGTCACTTGCAGCTTCGTTCTCTCTCTGCAGAAATAAAGTATCTATGTTTGAAAATGTGCTTTGATGTTTTAAAAATTACTCTTAGCAGAGGGATCTTTATGTTTTTAACTTGCCATGTAACTCAAGTAACTGTGTTGCTGTAGGGTACTGAAAATAAGGGGAGCTGTAATATCCCATTAGCAATTTGAGTGAGTTATAAAGCCAGATCAGTGGCTTTTGCCTGAAATTTGCCTTTTGAGTACAAGTTGTGTGGGCTTGCACAATTGGCTTCTGGTCTTTAGATGATTCCTGCTAAGACTAACTAAATCACACATCTACTTACGGATATAGACTTTAAGTGGTGTCTCATTTTGGTTCATTTTAAATGACATGCTACGTTTGTAGAAAGTTTCCATCCACTTTTTACAGGCTGCTGTTCTGAAATGTCAAATTAAAAAATAGCTTCTGCTGCAGTGAGGTGTATTTAATCCCAGTTCTTAGAGATTTTCAATTTCTTGAAGTGGACCATATCATTAACATTGACACATTTTCTTTTTCAAGTTAATGCAGTGTCAAGTTTGTGCTTTAATATTTAAATTAAATACCTCCTATCAGACATTCAGAAAGCCAGCTTTCAGTATTGAAGGTGTGAAGTGATTCATCAGTGTGGAAGTTCACTTAACTGTTGATAAATATTTTTCTCTGCTTTACCAAGGAATATATCACATATGCAGTTGATTAATTGCCAGGTTTTGTAGTTTAGTTACGTTTTTATCCTTCTAGAGCATAATGTTCACATTATTCTTTTAAGTAATGGTTGTGTGTGAAAATAGTGCTAACCATTTCCCGGTAGAAAATTGTTTGCCGGGAAGAGAGGAAAGGATATTAATTGCTTGGAGCACAGTGGTGTCTATCAGGCCCATAGGTCTGATATTTAATTTTGTTTTTTTCATTTTCCATGCTAGATCTTTACCTGCCTGTCAATTTTCCTTTTGTAGTATGTTTGAAAAATAGGTATTGTTCTTCACTCATGCTTAGCTTCCTATATTCTTCAGGCAGAATATTGTGCTGGTTTGATAAGGGTTTTTTTAAATCATTCCGATTTTAGTTAGCCAAACTATACAGTCATTTGGATAGTAATTCACAGTTGGTGACTGGGCCCTTAGAAGCTGGTAAAACATGCTGGCTTTTTTATAATGTAACTGTTAGTAATGGAAACTAAATTAATTCGGAAAAAATGGATCTTCATTTTTCATTATATTTAACATATAAGACATGTAAAAATATTCTATATTCAATATAGTAGATGTTTATAATGTTATTTTCTTTTCTCTTGAGTAAAGGGGGACCGTTTTTAGTATCCAAGCACAGTATGTTCCTGTTTTTATAGCAGGTCAAAAAAAGGGTGCAGCACTTTTTCCATAGTTAGTGTAAATTACTTGCCACTTGGAACTACTGGAAATTTCAGATCATTCAGGATAAACAGCAGTGAACTGATCTTGTCTGGGTTTAGCTTGAGCTTTGTCTTGAAGTTCAATGGAGCAATGCTTCACAAGGAAGCCACAAATCTTGAATCTTTTTAGCAACAGAAACAACATTTCTATATGCAAAAAAGATTTGCCCAAATTATTTTGTGATAAATGGAAGATAAGTAAATTGTTATACTGAATATCATTTCAGTCTGATGTCATTTTATCAGTCCATCATTTCATTTGTAATATCCATGTAATATGTTTTTCTAGTGCTGATTAAGCTATGCTGTTGTATTTTGCAAGCACTTTTTTTCTTCTCATCCTGCTACTTTTCCAGGGTTTCATCCCTTCCCTCCCAAATTTTCTTCTCTCTCTAGCTATTTTCTACTCATAAATAAAACACCTACACCTCTTCCAGTGTGAACATAGGTTTGAGCATACCTGTAAGATTATTGTGATGAAATGGAATACATTCTTGTTTCATGTTAAAAAATGTAAATCAACTTGTAATTAGAAGTTCAATTCTTCACACTTCAGCTTATGCACTTGGCCAATCCAGAAAATAACTATTGACTTTCTGTTAGTTTGAATGTTTGCAACTAAAAAGGGAAAATGAAGCACTCTGTTTAAAAAAATGACAAATTGTGTTGGATTCTGATAATTCTAAATATTACATGGATAAGTTTTTTTCTAATAGGAAAGTTGAAGTAAAGCTTTAGAAAACATCACAGAGAAACCCTGCTTCAACAAGTCAGATGACAGAATAGTTCCCTTCATTTCCTAAGCAGGGAGATGGATAGAGAAAAAATCTGCATAGTGCAGAGTCTGGGCATTGTAAGGGATTGTGCAGATAATGTGTAACATGAAGCTGTTTCATTTGTATTCTCAGAGAAGTCCAGAGGTAATCAAAACTAGCTAACACAAGGAGTTTTGTTAAATTTATTAGGGGGGAAAAAAAAAAAGAGTAAGAGCCCTTAAGACTGCTTTGAAGTTTGCTTGCACACAATATAGCATCATGATAGCCATCAGGTGTAATTGGGACAAAAGGGACTTTGATCTTCTTGTCATTCCAGAGTGGACCACCTTTTGAGGCAGGATCTCAACTCTTCTAGCTAACAGGTTCTCAGAGAAGGGATTAGCTTCAAATTTACTTCCAGATTGTGCTTGCTTATTTCAGACTTTCTTTGCATTGTTACTGCATTGTCAGTTTTGCATTTGAAGACTTAACTCTTTGCTAGCATAAAATTTTTGGAGTTTTGCTTTGGGTGCATAATAGTTTAATAAAGAAACTGTTCTTAGATAAACATATGACGGGGATTGTAGCAGAATCTCTCCAGTGTCTGACATATTTTATGTCTGTTCTCAAAGCACTATTGCAAAACTCAGCAAAATTGGTTTTCACATTTTCAACACTCATTCCTGGGGTTGTATCTATCGCAAACAGTCTGCTGTTACTTTTCCTATCACAGAGTAAAATTCTTTGTTGCAATATGTGAGAAATGTTTGCTTTCCTTTTTGCTGCATGAAAATATTCAAGTAGTAACCTGCCAGTGTCTTATAAGATATATACTTCACTACATGAAGGGTTCCCAAAATTCATGCCAATGAAAACTCAGGCACTAGTGGCTTTAGGAGGAGTCTCTGTCTTTGCCCTGCTCTGTGGACATCTGCAGGAGGGGCTGGTTACTCCGTCCAGTCATCATCCTGCCCTTCAAATTCAGAACTACAAACTCACACACCTGGACTTACTCGGACTTGTTGGAGAAAGGTAGCTGCCAGTGTGAAAAAAGCTTTGTCTACACACTTCGGGTGGTCCTGCTACCACTTGTGGTCTACGTGCATCAGGTTAGGCCCTTCAGTATTATGTTAATTCAGCATTTAAATGTTCTAGCTTGATGCCAACAAATTGAGAATATACAGCTTATCATTTTCTGTTAAAATGTCTCACTCCCTAGCATTGCCATGTTGTGTGTTGATGCAGAGAGGCTTGTAGCATATCTCTTTCTGAAAATGTTCCCTGATACTACTTCTGGTAGCTGATCTTTCTTCCCTCCTCAGCATGTTTCCTTTACCCTAATCCCTTCTTACATCACCTATTGTGAAGGTTATCTGAGATTTATTTTCAAGTTCCAATACTGTTAGAGTTTGTAAAGTATTGTTTATTCCTCCAGATAAGGTTCTTTGAGTAAAGTTTGAAAGCTACAGTATTATGGCTTGTTAATGTGTTCAAATAGTGAAATGTTAATTGCATTTTTCGTAGTAATTTATTGCAAAAGATGTGGTATAACACCATCTCTGTCTTTTCAGCTAAAGAGTCAGGATCTTTTCCATAGGTAATGCAGAAACTCCATGCAATTCATTTGTGTCTTCTATGACTGTGAAGAAAGTATCCAAGTATAAACTTAAGGAGTGCTGTGCTTATCTTTCATTTTTCTAGATTTTCTGAAAGCATATATCTCTCAAGAATGGTTGGTCTCTTTTAGTCATTTAAATGAAGTGCTGAATGCTGAGCATGTAAGTGTGGGTGATAACTACGTGTTTGCTGATCAAAGGAACTAGGGAGAGTGCAAGTCCAATAATGACTCAGATGATTTTTCGTTATGAAGTCCCCAGGAGCCCTAGGCTTGATCAGACAAGATAACTGTGCTTTGAACACATGTAAACTCACCCCGTTGTCCGTGTTTTCTTCAGATGCACCTAGTAGCTCATGAAAAAGATAAGCAAAGGTCTTAACAGGTCCTTTCCAATCAAGTTAGTTAATGTTCCTAATTTTTCTATTTCTCTCCACTGTTTAATTTTTCTTCTTTTTCTCCTTTCGCTAAAAATGCTTCAGAAGGTGGAATGGAGCTATATGGAGATATCTCCTCCCCCTCCACCTCCATGATCTACTATAACTGTTCCTATTTGTTTCTGTGTGAGGATTTTTGTACTGTGTGGAGGTTTTTAAGACAGAGGTGTGTTTGCAACATATTATGGAACACACAGAAGGAGTTCCTTTCCAGTTTTTCACCCATTTCTGGCTATAGAAAGGAATTTAAAGACTGTGAGCATGTCAGTCTTAGCTTTGTCCTTTGGGACCTTGGAAGAAGGCATGCTTTTTGTCAGATTTTGAAACTTGAAAATGGGTTGGCACTGTCAAAGATAAGCTAAAAAGTAAAATATGCTATTCACAATAATGATTATGGTACATCCTAATACATGTTCTCCAGTGAGTATGCTGCAATGCTCTGATGAAGTTGGGTGTACTTTTGGGGGCTTGGTAGAAGCTACCTTAGTGTTCTGGTGAGTGAGGTGTTTCAAAGCCAGTTTTCTTGCTTTCAACAGCGTCCTATTGAATGCACTTGATTCCTTTACCAAGTAACCTGTAAGTGCATCTTTTTTGATAGTGACATAGGTGTAAGAGCAGAATGTTGTCACTGCATTTGCAGATACCATTGGAGTGCTCTTGCCCAATAGCCAAAAAAATCCCTTAAATCACTCATACATGAAACCTGAAGTTTGTACAGCTCCTTTGTTCCCACTAACAAAATGGCTGTGGGCTGGTGCAACCCAGTGTCTTGCAGTGTGCATGGATTCTCCTGCAGCTAAGACAGGGATAACTCCCATGGGCCAGAGGGCAGTGGCGCCGCACATCTGTCAGTGCGTCTCTCTTGCTTTCATTGCCCAGGTCCATGGGGTGATAGTGCTCAGCAGGGTGCAGGATTTTGTGTGCAATAGCAGGCTGCAGTTAGTGTTAGTTGTGTTAGTTAGTGTTAGTGCAGTTGTGTTAGTCCACTGACATCTCCACGTTTGGAAGGACAATCATCATCTGCATGTTCTGCTGAGATGTGTTTTTACACTGGTGTGATGGGTTATGTTGACTCTTCCAGCAATGCAGTCAAAAATGGAACATTTAGTCATCCAGCACGTTGCTTGGAGTCGCAGCTGATTGCTGCTATAGAGCTGTATTTATGCTGAGTTCCAGACAAATTGTGTCAAATAGTGAAAATGAAGGCAGCCCTCTAGTCAGAAGCATAGGTTATATTTATGATCAAGCATCTGAATTACCAAAGAAAGAACGACCTACTACTACTTAATTGTAACCCAGATAACCATAGTGGTCAACATATGGGTTTTATATATTTAGACTTTTAGAAAATATAGCATGTATATGACCTTAAAAATAAGTAAAAAAAAAAAAAAATCAGAAAAATCAAAAATCCTTTTCTCTGGACCATGAAAGTAGGAGTTAAAGCAGGACTTTCTGGTGTTTCTTGGGATTAGAAAGGTAGAGGGCAATAGTAATTCTTGATACAATTCCTTTGGGGTTTGACCAAATTTATCTAAAACTGAGTAGTGCTTGCTTCTAGGATGTATTCTCACACTTCCATAAAGAATAAGAAAACTTTTTAAATGCAGGAGCAAGTTGGAATAGGCATTCCCATTTTCTTCTCTCTCTGCAGAGCTACGACTGCTGTGACTTGGGTATTAGCTGTTGTCTATTCTTTTTCCTGGGTTATGGCAAGAAAGTGATAATGCTTAGTATTTTCATTTTCATTTTCATTTTCATCAACAAAGATTTCCTGCCTTTCCCAGGCAGCTGGAGTTATTAATGTGAGCCATAGTTTATGTATTATTATTATTATTATTATTATTATTATTATTATTATTTACCAACTTCTGTTGTTATGCCTCATTTCTTACAACACTTGGTTAGGAAGGAGTTAAGGCAGACATAGATTTATCAGAGGATAAATCAAATTTTGGGTGTCCAAATACTATGAGAAGTGAGACACCCATCATTCTCTACTGAAGCCAGGAGGAGTCAGGGGTGATAAAGTTCTTACTTTTTACTCTGGATCTGGGAATTTGTCACAAGCATGTAGACAGTGAGTTCTGTGGGCTTTGAGCTAATGACCTGTCCATCATCTTAGGTGATCTTGCTTAACTGTTGCTTGACATTCAAAGAGAAATTTAAACTAATTTCAGATAAACTCATTTCTTCTGTTTGCTGCAGTGGCCAGAAGTTATTGACTCTATCTCCTTTCCTTATACTTCATCTTCTGAGAAATGAATTTTTATTTATCTTTCACTAGTGTGATTTTTGCCTCAGTATGGCTTTCAACTCCTTTTGGGAGTTCTTGCACTTTATTTAACACCACAAGTACTTTAAAAAGTGGCACTAATGTCACACTTCAGTGCCCCTGCCAGAGGAAATGGTCTTTGCAGTTTATAAACTGAGAGTATAAAGGGGAAGTCAACCAGTCAATGAACAGCTCTGTTCATTGGTTGAACTTCTTCTGTTTGAAGATAACTTATACTTAGTGGTTTCTAATAAATCATTGAAGTGTTGGTTCATGTTTTCCTGTGTTAAAAAAAAAAATTAAAAAACAACTAATCAAAACCTACCTGAAATTAATAAGAATGCAGCAGAAAACTGCTTCATCAAATACAGACAACTGGCAAGAATTAGAGTGAGATTCTGTAGCCTTAATGGATTTCTGGCAGAAGCCAGAAGTAATAATTAAACTAAAAAGCTTGAAGTCATTTTATTTTGGTCTGTTTAAGCACAGAATGCCGTTTCAAATGGTTATGAATAAAAAGCAGAGCACATTTAATTTGGGAGTTTGTGATTATTCTGCAGCATTTCTGTAGTGTAGGTAGAACTAGCATGTTGCCAAATGCTGATGCTTCACTGCATGCAGTCTTCAAAGTTAGTTCATGTTCCACACCATCTTTGTCAGCAAATCAGTACAAGTTTACTAAATCTAAATCAGGTTTTAGATTTTACTAGTATTTATTCTTTAAGTAATTTTCTTGGAATGCCACAGGAATGGGCATCACAAACATACGATTGTGGTTCTTTAAAACATGTCTTTGATAGTCTCAACAGTGATATTGTTTTATGAAAGAGGAATTAAAGGCAGAGAATAAAGATTGGATGGAAGAAATAATGGAAATCTGCAAGTTCTGTTAAAGCTTTCTCTGAGCTGATAGCACAGAGAGTAGCCAGTGCCATAGCACTGTTAGCCAGTGCTAAAATGTTTTTTTGACTGGATAGCCTGAAGAGGGGCAAATGCTTGAACTTTGTTCTTTTACAATGAAAGAAAAGCATGATTATATAGTGATGCTGGAAGCTTTCAGCTACTAGATGAGTCCAGTAACTTGCCCATTGAGGTAGAAGGTGGTAGGGTATCATTTAAACTATGAGTTGTAACTCCACAAGCTTGGAAATGTCAATGGAAATACTTGTTGCACTAATACAGTGAAAAATTCTACATCAAGCTTTCAGAGTTTCAAAATTCGCAAGGAAGTGGCAATTTAGGACTTCCTTTAAAGAAGGAGCAACTGTACATAAAGACCAGGCTGTATGAGTGGTAGCAACTTAAATGATTTATCTTACATGATTATCTGCCCTCCCCTCATATGAGTGGTCTATGTCCTTGAGTTGCTGTTGGCATGAGATGAGCAGAGACTCCTTTAACATTGCATCATTAGGAAGGAAAATTAAAATACTTGAAATATTACTAAAAATTGTCATGCAAAACACAGTGCTATTGTTTGAAGTCCTGGTTGTTTTCTTGCAAATAGAATCTGGAAACAGCTGTTGGCTGCATGCTTAGATAGGTAGAGTTTGTGAATGTTTGGTGAACCTAGTTCCCATCTCCATCTTCAGGGGTCCACAGAAAGAAGCCATCAACTTGTCCCAGATCCTGGACAGAATATTGCTGGCTATTCAAGGTTGAATATTGTACTTCAGGTAAGTGTGATTCAAAGTGGCAGGATAACATTTGGGAAAGTAAAAGGGGATTTTGTGACAGGTGGGGTTTTTTTATGGCAGCTGTATGAAGCTGGTCAGAAGTGTGGAGTGATCGAAGTAGTCCCAGCAGAGATGGATTATTGGAAAAATGCAAGTGAGGTGGGCAAAGCTGCCTGATAGATTTCAAAACCATATGATTAATTATACTGATCACATGCATATGGCTCCCATATAACTAATGTATATTTGTGTGCAGAGATTTATCCTCCCCACCGCCCTTTTCATAGTAAAATTCAGAGCAGTGAATTAGGAACGATACAATCAGATATAAAAGGATTTAGAACTGTTTAGGTGCCTGGACCAGCAGCTGGCAAATGTGGTTCACTGTGGAAAAATGTAAAATAATTAGTCTGGGAGCAAGAAACCAGAGGAAACACAGTGTGTGCTGCAATGGAACAATCATTCAGCACACTGACTAGGAAAAGGATTTGAGGGTTATTGTGGAAAAATCATTGAAACCATGGGGCTTATGCACAGCTGCAAGAAAGTAAGTTACTAGGTTGTATCAGAGGGATAAAATACAAAATAAGAGACGATACAATTACAGGAGTGTTAGGCTCCATCTGGAATACTGTACAGAGTATTGGTCAACGTGCCACACAAGAAATATAATGTCTGGGAAAGAGTGAGAAAGCAGTAACAGAGATAAATATTCTATGTTTAAAGATTAGGGAAGATGATCTGGTAAAACAGATATATCCTTGTCTCTGTCCAAGGTTAAAAACTGAGAGTAATCTTAAAAATAAGGAAATAGAAATAGTCAGCTGAGAACTGCATATAAAAAGTGATAAGGATCTGGAAGAAATTATTATTTCAGAAAGTCTATTGGAATACAAAATATACATACATTCTATAGACTTCATAAAAAGAATTAAAGGGAATGACAAATTAGATAAATTTGTGATTGAGGTTTCTAAATTTGAAGGCAGGCAGATTAAGCTGTTTCCTTTCCCACCTTCCCTCTTAAAGGTTTGCGACTTGAGTGAAGTTTGCATAGTTGTCAGACTTAATACAGCTTGTAGTGAGGAGGGCACATGGTTTTTTCTATGAGTTATGCTTTTTTGTCTGCTAAGACTAGTTTTAAGTACATTGGGGAGCACCCAGATTCTTCATGTTGTGTATTAGGAATAACTCCTTCATTCTGCCAGCACTTTTCTGTATTTTAGAGACCTGCAACTGGAATATAAGGCTGCCTGTCTAGTGCTTCTGCAATTCCATGGTAGGGTAATGATGCTAGTACACAGTTTGCCACAGGTCTGGAAATGTTTTTAGAGCATTTGCTGTTTTGTCAATCCTGGTTCTTCCATTAAAAAAACTAGAGAGAGAAAGGTGAAGCATATTAAAGAATATGACATTTAGAGTTTGTGTAAGTGGCAAAACTATAGTTAAGATGGAAAATACGCTAAAGCAATTAAACTATTTTAATTTTTTTTAATTTAAGTTTTAAATTATTTTAATCCCTTTTTTTCAGGATTCAGCACTTGGCTGGGTGGGATGCTTAGCTCTTAATGTCTAGCTAGCGGCTGCAGGAGCAGTAGGACAGCATGTGAATAAATGAGGGATAACTCCATGGACTTCAGTTCTGTGGAGAAAATTAGCTGTCTGCATCTTTCTATCTAAACCAAATGCAGTGGGTCACTGGACTGAAGTTTGAGAAAGCAGCCTATCAAACTTGGTGTAAATAGCTAACTTCTCCAGGAAATTGTTTCCATTTTGATACCCTGCTTTGAAAATTTTGGAGTTACTTGGTCCCAACTGCTTCTTCTCTGTTGTCACATAGTTGTGACGATGAGGACAGTTCTCCCGTAGTCTTTGTATTTAGTGTGCTGGGGCCATTTATCTCTCTTCTGCAGAGGTATGCAGCAGAGCCCAGTTATGATTCTACCTTTTTAGGTAGACACTCACGAGACTGCAACAGACTACCTCCGAGGCAGGCACCCAAATTTCATGTACATTACATATACATTACCAAGGGAGTGAAGAAGCTCCAAAGGGGAGTTATGAAGCCTGGGAGCTTTGTAGACAGCAAAATGAAACCAGTGTGAATGGCTGCTGTTAACTCTGAATGGCAATTTAGTGCAAGTTGGAAAGTAGCCTGTCATCAAAGCCAGTTGCTGAGCATTTGATAGTATCGTTCCTGTGTGAAGGGCAGCTGACCCTTTTTTGTCAGCTCCCAGTGACTTGCAGACCACCAGAATAATCAGCAGCTCTGTGGGTGTGCATGTCAAAAGAGATCTTGGGAGGGTCTGTGTGTCAGCAAAAATCTGCCCAGGTACTGCTCTGCTTGCTGGGGTGTGACAGTGCCTCTTCACTCAGCTGGGGTGGAGTGACATAGGACAGAAACTGATTTGCCTGTGGCAAGGGAGATTTAGGTGGCTCCTGACAGCATGCAGAAGCAGAACTTGAAGTGCTTCAAAATTAAATAGCAGCCATGATATCTGCAGTGTAAAGGTCTCTCTTCAGTTTTTCCTTATAGATCATGGCTTCTAGGCATACCTATTACTGTCAATTTACTTCTATTTCTGTGTCCATCATCAAAATCACTAATAAAAGTATTAGGGCTCTTGTGTGATGACTTGTAAACAGCCAGTGCAGTTCTCAAAGATAACCCAAACATATTGCTGTTCTATACTTAATGTTGCCACAGACATAGACTGTCTTCAGTTATGTCATGAAGAAGGTTCTTGGTGACATTGTCACCTGTATCGTAAGCAAGGTGTCGCTTTTACTCATTATGACTTTCCCACAGGCTGAGTGATTTGCTTTCCAGAGTTGTTCCCATGCCTGTCAGAAATCTGCTTTTAGCCAGCTGAGCTGGAACTATCAGTAAATCAGTTTGCTGATGGGAAAAACTTGGTACTGCATGTTAACACAGTCTTGGCAACCAGATCGTATTTACAGTGGCTTTATAGATACAAATGTTTGAGTCTAGAATTGAGAATAAAGTTAATATAAACCAAATTCCCATTACATTTTTTTCTCTCATTTTTTAAACTAGAAGCTTTTAAAGCACAGATTTCTAAATATAGGTAGAATCACTTTAAAGCAGGTCATTAAAAACTGACTTCCCGGAAGCAAAGTCAAGCCAGTGATTCCTTTTTTAATTATTCAGTATCTGTAATGGTATGTAATGATGGGACAGCAAGTCAAGTATGGTCTGAGAGGGAACCATCTCTAACATACCCTGTAGGAGGCTCCACAAAAAGAGCAAACTGACTTTATCTCAATAAAAGCTGGAAATTTAAACAGAGAAAATTCAAGCATCTAGGAGAGGCAAAACAAAGATACTTATACGTAGATCTCCTTTCCCTTATGAATCCTTGCCAGTGGGTCCTTCCTTTCAGCAAGCTTGATGGCTGAGAGACATCAAGCTTTGCTTCTTTCCTGCTCAGTCCTGAGGAATGTCTATCCAGAAGGCCATACCATGCTGTTTGGCACTGCTCTAACTACAGTTAAAAACATCCTTGGCCTCCATGAAGGCTTGAGCCCTTCTGGGAACTATTCTATTCATGCTGTTGCAGGCTCAGTGCTGAGTTAGAACTGCTGCTTTACATAGAGTTACCCTGGGGAGTGTACCCTGATGCTCTGCAGTGTAGTCAAAACTTTGCAGATGTTTGCCATAAAGTGGCACTGTGTGGGAGGCTTGTGCTACTTTACTCATCTAAATTTACATGTCTTTAGATACCCAGAGAAGAACCTGATCTTTAAGTCACTCTGGAGTCCGTGGGATCTCTGCAGTTTAGATACCAGAAATGTATTCTGTTATTAGCACCTGTCCCAATTAGTGCTTGAATTCTGGAAAAAATCTATCCCAAAGGTGTATTTTTAAATGTTAATCTTTAATAATTAAATAAAATAAAATCTGATTTTCAACCATGTTGCTTTTGACCCGCTTTTGATAACATCATTTCAGATTGTTTCCAAAAGTTAAAGAGTGATATGCATAGTCATTAGACACAGGTCTGAAGAGCTTCAGATGTTACCTTATAAACAGTTTGGCAATAATAAAACTCTTCTAGCTGGATTGATGAGACCAATGTCGTGTGAGAAACTAGATCAGTTTTGAGTAAAACTATGTATAGTTTAATTTGAAATGTGCAGCCGCAGTTTCACAGAAAACAAAATGTATAGCAGGCACAATGCTTATATTCAGCCTGAAGTTAAAGCATTTTTTCCAGCTATCAATTTACAGCTTAAGATAATGGATTTTGGCAGTGTGCAGATCTATTAAGTAATGTTTATTAAAATGGATAAGAAAGGACTTAAGAGGTGGCCTGTAAAAGAATTTTTAAAGGGCTGGTTAGTGGAATTAAGAAATAGCATTTTCTCTTAGAATTAAAGTTTTATATCCCTGGATAAGTCATTAATGAAAAAGGTTGTGGTGATATCATCTTATTATTTAATGCAGTTTATGAACTGATACGGAAACTGTACTTAGGATATTTTTTTCACCTTACTGTGAGACTGAAGTGTATTAAACATCTATACTAGAGAGAGAAATAATCAATTATATTTAAGTTTGCCTCAGTCACAAAACTAGCATACAATTTGACATGACCTTTACATTCCCAGGGTCTATTATCCATTGTGCAATTCTTCAGAATAGGCAATAGATGTGTGAAACTCCATGCCAAAAGTCATTAAAGCACTAGAAGTTTGCATGGACTCAAGGAGATGTTGGGTAAGTGCCAAGGGCACTTATATAGCCAAGGGTTGTTAAATACATAGAAACTACATCCAGCTCAGGGTGTCCCTGAGCTCAAAATAAATTAATACTGAGAGAATATTTTCATTCCTTCCTAAGCATTTGCTTCTGACCAATGCTTGAATCGATGCATACGCACTGCAGTTGGATTTTAAGTACAATGTCCAACTCATAGAGATGCTCTGACCTTGCAGCCACAGACCAATAAGGAAAGAGAAAGCATGTTGGATGAGGTGGACCTTTGGCCTGACCCAGCAGTCATTCTTCCTTTCGTCTGAGATCATCTGTGACCTAATTCAGCCTTAAATGTTTTCTCAATACTTTCAAAATAGGACTAGACACTGCATGAGTTCAGCTCTGAACATGAGCTTAAGTCTTACAGTGTATGTGTGCATTTATTTGTTTTTCTGAATAGAAGTGCTTTTGAAATCTCTATATCTGCTAGGAAGTCACAAAATTGACTGCCAAATCAAGGCTATAGAGCCTTGGGCAAAGGGGTACTAAGCCACTTTTTCTGCAGTTAGAAGCAGGGTATCAGTGTATTTTCTTTCCTTAAATGAGTATGTCTCTTTGCAGTAAGGGGTGCCCTGGGGCCCTGTTTTTCACTGCAGGGCTTCCCCAAGGGCTGCCTGGATGAATGCATATGATGGCATGGAGAGTTTGAGCTTGACAGAGCCCATGCCCTAGATGCAGTGGAGACCTAAGAAGTGTACATTTCTCTTCCATTGTCTTTCAAAATGAACAAGGTTTTTCCTAAGCACAGTGAGAACAACCCTGTAACATTTTTCTACCTATCTCTCACCTGCCTTCAGCGCTACCCTCAGAATGAACTTGGGGTTTATGGTTGATGATTAGTACCAGCTAGAAGTCAAGTCATCCATTTTTTGCTTTCAAACCTTTAATTATCCTGGTGGCTAGTGAATCTTCTCCAGCAGAGCAGGAGAAAACTATCATGCATTACTTTTAGTACTTTAGTACTTTTAGTACTGTAAACATTTACAAATAGGCAGTCTGTCTTGAAAAAATATACACATACCTGAGGTCTTAGGATGTCTGAGAAGTCATTTTTTATTGAGAGAAAAGAGTTTGGACAAAGATAGCATTAATTTGACTCAGTCTGTGTTTTACATCATTTCATCCTTCTTGAATTAAATGCCATACTCAAACTATTTCCCTAGAGAAGTCTGAGATAAAGATAATCTTAAAGACTTTGAAGAGGAGAAGAGAGAATTGCATCAGATAGAGTTTTGGACCTCCCAAAGAAATGTAAGGTTTGTGCTAATAGCACAGTCTGCTTCCAAGAATATGGCAGATTTGATAAATGAAGCAACACTGATAACTACTGAGGTCTTGAAAAAGAAAATCAGCACATGCTTGATGACCTGCTTAAATTGTACTATAACCTCTGCAAAAGCTGTTTAAGGTGCAGCCAGCATGGCTGAAAACAGCTTTATCTCTAGTACAGAGGAATGTAGCATAGAGAAGTGGATGACCTTCTAGGTACTGGGTTTTCCTAGATTCAGATGCTGCAGGGAAGAAAATTTTAGTTCTAGTTGTGACCTTGCGCTCTCTCTGAAGGTGCAGCAGTGACAGGCTTTGAAGGGAGGATTGAGAAAACATACTTGAACTTTCATTATAGAAGAAAAGTACAGAATTAGAGAATGGAATTTATAAACACTGGTAAAAAATGAAGGGTCATTACAACTCTGCTGTAATCAGGAAAACACTGGTTTTACACTCTCTAATAGCTCAAATTGAAATAAATATTTGTCAGTGTTACTCTATTCACAGAGTTTCATACTGAATACAGCTTTTAGGATAACTCTTGAAAATTCTGAATGGAAAAGTGATCTTCTGAATTTCTGATGTAAATCTAATATTCTGAACAATCATCTGCTTGACATCCAGTTTAAAGGTAGTAAGACCTCTTTGCAAATACAGTATGTGTGTAAATTTAATTAATTTAATGAATTCAGAGTTCTGTTACCTTCTGCTGGTGCCCTTAACTACATCTCATCTGTTCAGTTTTCTGTGGATTTTCTATTAGGGGCTGTCAAAAACTGATTGTAAACGTTCTGATCTACACAGCAATGTGCTGGAACTTCAAAGATTATCCTTGCCAGTTTTGTATGTGATGCATTTTGCGACATATTGAAAACTTAAAATATTACACAAATATTTTCTTAAATAATGTGTGCTTAGTTCAAAGTAATATGTTCTTTTGAATGGGGGAAATTCTAGGTTTCTGAATTATTTTTTCAAATATTTTGAACTTACTGTGAATTTTTTAGAAACTAATGTTGATGAAAATATTTAATTAGTAAATGGGAATACCAGAATTTATTTAAAATTTTCACTGTGGTTTCTGTTTTTCTGAACAAGTGGCACAGCAGAACTGTTTTAGCTGTCTCTCTTCACCCAGTCTTTCCATATGTAATCTCTGTGTCAAATGGAAATGCTGTAGAAGAAAAATTCTGCCTAGGTAGAAAGTTAAAAAAAATAAGCAAGTCTATGAAAAATATGCCTGGCCACTGGAAAATATAGTGTGTTTTAAGACATTCAGGTTTTACACATGACATTGTCACAAGATCAGTGACTCCTACAAAAAACAAATGATTTGTTTAGAAGGGAAATCAGCAGCTTTATGGAGAAATAAATATAATTTTACAACTTAATTACAGTATAAACATTTCTTGTGGTTGGAATGACTTTGTTGTTATTGTTGTATTAATCTTACAGGACATATGGATATTTGTTTTGGTACCTCCTGGGACCTGCTAAATCCTCCGAGCATAACTCTGACCACTCTTCTAAAGAGCTTAACTTGTTAGCCATTTTTCATCTGTGTGACTAAACGTTTAATAAATAAAGGGAGGAAAAAAAGTTAAAAAAAAGAAAGAAAAGCTTTAAAGATACTCTGTTTTCTTTTTTTTACAAGTTGTTATTCTCTGATTAATTTGCTGCTCTGGAAGTTTTATCTAATAGTGTTAGTTCACTGAAATAAAGTGAAAAGTTTCACACTTCCCAGATGCTGCTGAATGCTTTAGGAGGGTTGTTGGTGGTAGTCTTTCCTATGGCAACCTAATCAGTTAACTTCCCTTCACTTATAGCACCTTTTTAAGTACCAGACTCTGTAAGAACTGAGAAAATATCTTGGTGTAACATAGCTAATAATGGGGGTTAAAATCTGATAGAATTCTTGTAGATTAAAAAGTATATTGTGACATTCAGTAAGGGATTCCTTTTGTTTTCAATTTGGTTGTTTATGCAAAAGAACCTGGAGTGTATATATCTGTCCTTTCTTTTTTTCTTTTCAATTTGGGTGTCTTTATCTTGAAAAATTTGTTATAAATGGAGAAAAGCTCACAAAACTTTTTTCTAAGTTTTCAGGCTTCTGGGGAAAGAGTGATGCAATTAGCTCTGTCACATTATCACAGAAGGGAATTCTGACACTTTCTGAACACAGTTTTCCTGACATCTAGCATTCTTAGACATTTCTTCTTAAGGGAATAGTATGTTTTGAGTATTGCCTACTATTTGGGCTCTTTATTTGTTTTAAAGAGTGATTTTTTTTTTTTTTTTTTTTTTTTTTAAATTTCAGAAGATTTATAACAAATGCTTGTAATGGCCTCTTCTATTTTGTTGGGGGGGTGGGTGGTTTTTGCTTGTTTTTTTATTTTAAAAAAGCCCAACAAACCACAAACTGTAAAACTCCTAATTCCTTTACCAGTATTTACTGGTTTTTATGTGGTTTTGCTGTAGGAAGCCATCCTAAGAATATATTCAACTGGTATGTTCACTGGTATAATGTACAGTGACTTGTAACACTTAAATACATGTGTGGATTAAAACAAGAGCCTTAAAGCACAGCCCTGTAGATCTTGCTTTGCATGAAGAGTAGATTAAGGGCTCCTGTCTCATTTGAGCAGTGGCCAGCAGAACTTTCTTCCAAGAACCATTGCATTTTTAAACTGTGTTTTCTTTATGTCAAAGCCTTCCAAAAGGGAAATGCTGAAATTTGGATAAATCATAACAGCTACAAGTTTTTTTTAGTCTTTGCAGGCTGACTAAATAGAAGCACTCATTTACAGAAACTGATGAGAGCTAGCATATATGATAATTGGATATTTAAGATTCTAACTTGTTTTTTCACTCTTTCATAGCATCATATAAGCATTTTTAGGTCTTATGTACATGTCCTGTTTGCTTTGGTTTGAGTTCTGTTTACTCTTCAATACAGAAATATAGCTCTTAGTCCAGGAAAATGAAGTCACAGGGTATTTCCACTTGGGGAGTGCTTGTCTTTGGTGGAGAAGTAGTTGTAAGTCCATAGGTTCTGCTGCTGCATGGTTGGTTTTGGTCAGTGCTGTGGTAGCCTGGTTTGCAGCTGAAGCACCAAGTGTTTTCCTTGTAATGTTGTCTCAGTGTCATGATGAAAATTCCCTGGCAGAGCAAGTACAAAGTACCTAGGTTAAAAATTAATGGAATTTGCGTAATTATATTTGGCACACAGCATGTTTCAGGCAGTGATACAGCAATCCAAAGCTCTTCCACATCTACTCTTGTTGGAGGCACCGTGCCATCAGCCACTGTTTAAAGCATTTTGGATGTGCAAACATGTTAAGAATAGTGCTTAAACAAGATGGATATTCTGAAATGTGTTTCGAAAACACGCAAGTGGCTGTGTTCTCTGATGACAGAGAGGCAGTTTCTTTCACAGTGTTTCCCTTGAAGCATATACATTGTGTGTAAAACATCGTGCTTGTGGAATGGCTTTGCCGGAGTACTTTGTTGCAAATGTAGAGTATACAGAACCCTTGAAAGTGTGTGTAACCATTGACAGAGGCACTTTGAAGTTGTTTTAAAAAGCTTGTGAGACAATTTCTGGTATGTTTCTGGTGTTCTTTTCTTTTTATTTTTCTTTTTTTTTTTTACTTTTCTCCTCCAGTAAACACTAAACTCCCTCCTATCTTAGTTCCCATTCTATTGTATTTACCACTTCTTGCTAAGCCTTTAAGCCTTTACACAGATCAGAGTAGCCATCTTGTTTCTAGTCCCTTTTATTCATACATGAACATGGATATATTTAAGTATGCACAACCACTAAATGCTAACACAATACATTTGTTTAATTACCAAAAAAAAAACCAAAAAAAAACCCCTTGAAAATGTAACCACTTTGCTTTTTACTATGTAACTTGATTGTCTGCTGCGTCAAATCTAGCTTCCTTATCCTGAGTTTCATCTCTTTAAATTTCATTTGACTCTGTACTGCTTAGTTTACTTATTGGAAAATTGGCTCCCCTTTTTGTCATCTTCTCCCAGTCTTGGTTTTAAACATGCATTCCCTTAGGTTCTTCTGCTTAGGTCACTACGTCCAGCATTAAATATTTTCTCCTTTAAATTCTTCCATATGAGCACTGAGTTCAGGATTTGTCTTGTTCAGAACAAAAGTTGTCTAGCATTCAACCACCTACTATTAAAGCAGTTAACTTTTTTTCCTGTCTGTACAGTTGTTGCAGGACCAAGCACTATGACAAGTAAAAACCTTTTAAAGCTATAAATCATCAGGTAAATGTATGGCACCATGCAGCTGGCATGAGTTGGACTGCAAAACTTCCCACAGTTTGAAGTTGCACTTCTCAAACTCAGGCATATATACTCATACTCAGTTTTAACTGTCCACCCTTCCCATTTTGAAGGGTGTGCAGTTAAAACTGAATCTCATGTAATAAATAGGTTATCTCTTTATGTAGTTCAGAACAGATGAAGTAGAGCTACTATATGAGTTACCCAATCAAAATGAGCAGTTATTTGAAAGGGCATATGGTTTCCTTTGACAGCACAAGCACACTTAAGAGGTAAAGTCCTATCAACTTGAAAATCCTAAAGATCTGCAAACTCAGGGTAAGCAAAATCAGATGGATTAGAGGCTTTCCCAGCTCCTCCTGAGAGGGTGTGCTGAGAGACACTCCATACATCATTTGGATTGGGAAGGAGGAGATAAAGATACTATGGCATTTCAAAATGAGCTTGATCAGCAGGTCAAGGAAAGTGATTTCTGCCCCTCCACTCTCTTGTGAGACCCCATGTGGAGAATTGCATCCAGCTCTGGGGCCTCCAAGGTAAGAAGGACATGTACGTGCTGGAGTGCCTCCAGTGGAGGGGTACAAAGATGATCGAACGGCTGGAGCACCTCTCCTGTGAAGCAGCCTTCCGGTACCTAAAGGGGGTTTGCACAAAAGCTGGAGAGGGACTTTTTACAAGGGCATGTGACAAGGGGTGATGGTTCTAAGATGAAAGAGGGCAGGTTTGGATATTAGGAAGAAATTCTTTCCTATGAGGGTGCTGAGGCAGCAGCGCAGGTTGTCCAGAGAAGTTGTGGATGCTCCTTCCCTGAAAGTGATCATGCTAGCCTGGATGAGGCTTAGAGCAACCTGGTCTAGTTGGAGGTGTCCCTCCCCATGGCAGGGGATAGAAACTAGATGATTATAAGGTCCCTTCCCACCCAACCCATTCTGCGTTTCTGTGATATTAGAGGCAAATAGTTAAGCACCGTGTATTGTTTAACATTCATACATAGTATCTTTCAAAAATATCTAGCTCCTCTTACTTTTAAAGATTAATGTATTTGTGTCTTCACGTTTTAACTGCACTTTAATGTCAAGTGATTGACTGAGAAAGATCAGTGAGAAGTAGATACAACGCATTTTTCACCCAAGTCTACTGCCTATCAAACACAATGTAATGAGCTCTCCCAGAAAGCTCTATGGACACGTTTCCTGGGTGTGTTGTCTTTGAGGCATCGATGTGGTCCCCCTGCCGCTCTGTATGTATTTAGTACTTCTGCACCAGTGTGTTTGAGTGGTGTGTCAGCCTCAGTAGGGGAATATGTAAGTAGGCTGGTGTGATAACTTGCAAGTAGAGGTGAAAATGTATGGTTTGTTAAATTAACTGGTTCCCTGGCTTGTTAGAGCTTGGGTACCTTACCTGCCTTTCTTATATTCTGTATGGGGAAATGTGTTTGTTTCCTACTTTGTTTTAAGCTTATGTTTAAAAACGAGCTCTGCTAAGGCAGAAGTTCTAGAATTAAATGCTGAAATCAAAAACCTTTATAAACTGAGTCTGTTTTCTGTATTATCCTCATGTTTGAGTTAGTTCTGCATTTGGTATGGGTGCTTGTAACAGTAGATCTGCTCTGTGTGCACAATTTAGTCTGAAATGCAAAGGGAGGGAGAGAAAAACTAAAACCAAAATTGTCAGAGGTTTAGATGCAAATAAATTGCTCAGCTGCTGCTTCAAACATAACCATCACTTATTAATTCTGGTGCACAGCAGAACTGACTGAGCAGCTATTTGAAAGAAAGGAGGGGAGTGGCACCTGTTAGGGCATAGAAAGGGCTTCATCTAATTTTTGAGTGTTTATATTCAGCCATTAAGAGCAACCAGACACAAGACTTTAGCATTCTCATTCTTCTCTTGTCCTTATTTAACAGTCTGTTCTCTATCTCAAAAGTAGATCCTGAGAAGGTATTTTTGATCTCTTGTCCTTTTCATATTTAGGGATTTCAAGACTGTTAGAGCTTTTAGTAATGTAGTTGTTTGTTTAGTTTCACACTGCTAAACGGTCACTTAAATATGTAGAATTGATTTCCAGAGAAATACATTCTCTGTATGAGTTCTGTGCTTTTTTTTTTTCCCTGGCTTACTTTATGTCCAGGCTAGCAGTTTGATTAGCAAGCTCAGAAAATATAATGCTGGAGAAAGTAATACAGATCAATTCACATCATCAGAACATTTTGGTTCTGATCTTCTCTCTTTAACTTGGTGTTGGTTTGGTAACTGGTGCATTTGATCAAGATATGGCTCACATTCTTTATTGTGAAAGTAAAAACTACATTTTCACATACTTACACAAGCTTTCTTAAATATTATGATCTTGAGCTTTCGGTAAGTCACATATTTCTGTCAAATGGATTTCTTGTCAAAACTCTTTTTCATCTATCAATTATTGCATCATATGAAACGTTGAAATGTTCAGCTCTGAGCATTATTCCTCTGTGCTTTCAGCATGCATGCTGGGTGTGTTAACATGTGCAGCAGGGTTGGAGGTCGAGTTACATTTTCTGTTATTTTGATCATTTCAAAATGGATTGGGTTGAAATTGAGATGCAATAGTGACACTAGTTAACTGCAAAGTTTTCATCAGTCATACAGAAATTTGATACAGAGTTGCTAAATCCTTCTGTAGATCTAGTGTGGATTAATGGATCCAAACCTGAGGCTCCCAGAGATCCCGCTGGCACCAACTGGATTTTAATTACATCTCACACATTGGTTTCGTTTTAGCAGGTAAAATGAGTGTTACAAGTTAATTCTTTCAGATTAGAAGGAAAAAAATTATTGATCCTCTTTTCAGATGAGGTTTAAAATAGCTTAATTTTATTTTTTCCCAAGGAAAAAGGAAAGAAGGTATGTAGTTAATGGAAGAAAGGAAGGCAATGAAAGAATACCAAGAGACAAAATAAGTAGATTGCATGGAGAGGAGTAGAGTAAAGAAAGAAAAATTATGTGGAATTAACTGGAAAGGGTCTTCTATTTTATAAGCAGGAAAGATTAAAACAGAAAACCTGAAAGGCATAAGCGCATTAAAACACCAAATTCTGTGCAAAGGGAGAAAAAGTAAAATGAATGAAAGGGGAAGAGTTTAAATTGAAGAGAGAGATAAGTACATATGATATTTTTAAGTAATTTCTCTCTAATAATCAGCAGCATATATTTGAGTTTGTACAGAATGACTTCGATTTTTAATGGATACAAAATTAGTGTTGCCAAAAATTACATCACAGTGATCAGCAGTGTTACTCTAAACACAGGTAAGGGTTATCAAGGTTTTATTTATGTAACCCTTCATTTTTATTCAATGTTTTCTTTGAAAAAAGAAGTTCAAAGCTACAGTAAATATAGGGGGTTTCTTTCACTTACGCTTGCTATTTTTCATGCCAAAAAAAAAAAAAGCCAAAGATTGAACACCATGAATTCTTCAATAGCATCTTAAATTTAAGAGACTGAATGATAAACAGATTAATTATATCCACCTGAAAATTAATTGTATGAAGTAATGTTGTTGCCCTTAGGTATTTCTCAGTGCAGCAAGTCCGGAAGAGGAAACAACAGTCTTTGGTAATGCTTGTAGACACCAGTAGCTGGTCAACTCCTGATCTATTGCCATGTCAACTGCAGAGCATCCTCCTGTAGCCCTTTTCATGTCATTCAATTCTAATTTACCATCAGCTATCATAGGTTTACCATGCCCATTCTGAAATTGGCACTGGAGGCTCCACATAAAACCACGAAGGCAACTAAATTCCAAGTTAAAGCTGAAATTCCATTCTCAGTTCTCTTGGTTGTGGGCGTGCTGTGGAGCACGCGGGAACACCCAGTGTTTGAAGCCCTGGCTGGACCCACACACAGGAGAACAAGCTGAGAGTGGAATTTCAGCCCAAGCTTTACCATTAATGCCACGTAGCTCTTTGTGGTTTGAAGTCAATCCCAGAGTTATTTTAAACTATGCTTACAAGAATCTTGTGGTAATAGTAATAGATTCTTCTCACCCATTGTGCCTCCTAAATTTGAATTTTTGTATCCATCTTGCTTTGAGTTTGCACTGTTGGAAGCTGCTGAGGTGTTAGATTACAGATACCTTAATATCTGAGGTTCAGCCTTAAATATGTAATTATTTCTTACAGTTTACCTGTCTTCACTTGAAACTCATTTTGTGGAGTAGAATTGAAGAGGAGAACTCTTCTTTTTGCCCAATGCATGCATTTTTATGAGCAAAATGAGCTTTCACAGTGTTTTTAAAAATGTCAGGAATGGCAAACGTTTTTTATCTGAAGGACTCATTGGATGACTCAGGAAAAACTACTTGGAAATTAGTCAGGATTTAATTGAAGTGGGAAGGATACTGAACTGTGGAGAGAGAGCTTGCTCCCCTCTGCGCTTTTTAGATTGGTACTTCAAAAGAAGATCAATGTTAAAGTGATTCAATCAGCCTTTTCTTCAAAACATAATTTTTATTTAATCTTTGGTTAGGTGCTTGGAATAGTGATTAGAATAGTTATTCAAACATTTATCTCTTCAAAGAACAAATGGCAGTTATGCTTATAATTTGTTTTTTCAAAAAATAAGAGCTTTCTTCTTCTTCCCATGTATTTCTGTCCCTTACCAGCTGTCTTTGCTGGGTCTGACATCCCTGCTTTTTGAAGATTGGAGAGAGATGTATTGGTGAAGAGGGAGGGATACAGCTTTTAAACAAGGTGATAGCTGCTCTACCTGAGCTTGTGCTCATGTTCTGAAGGGTGCTCTTTGCAGATGACAAGTTTCTTTAACAGTGACAGGATGTCAGGAATTTTGCAAAAGCTTTGAAAAAAAAGTAGAAGATGGCACAGCTGATATATTTCATCCTGTTCCATCCTCATTTGTGCTAGTTTTGAAGCTGGCATTCATAAGAAGTTAGCCAAGGCTATTTTGCAAATCAGGGATGCCAGATTCACAAAAAAAAGGGGGTTTGATGAGTCCATAATCACATGTTATTGTAATTCTGATGGGGATAGGTTCCTTTCCAAGTACAAGGCACTCTTCAGAATTAATATGTGAACATCACAGAATCACCTAATATGCTGAGTTTGAAGGGGCCCAATGGGAAATTGAATGAATCCGGATCATCGAGTCCAACTCCTGGCCCTGCAAAGGACACCCCAAGAGTCACACCCTGTGCCTGAGAGTGTTATCCAAATGCTTCTTGACCTCTGTCAGGCTGGTGCTGTGACTACTTCCCTGGGGAGCCTGTTCCAGTGCCCAACCACCCTCTGGGTGAAGAACCTTTTTCTAATACCCAACCTAAACCTCTCCTGACACAGCTTCAGGCCATTCCCTCAGGTCCTCAGGTCACCAAAGAGATCAGTGTCTGTCCCTCTGCTTCTCCTCATGAGGAAGCTGCAGACTGCAATGAGGTTTTCCCTTAGTCTCCTCCAGGCTGAACAGAACCAAGTAACCTCAGCTACTCCACATAGGACTTTTTCTCAAGGCCCTTCACCATCTTTGTTGCCCTCTTTTGGACACTCTCTTAACAGCATAATGTCTTTCTTATATTGTGGTGACCAAAGCTGGTACCTATGTATTTCAGTTAAAATCACAGATTGCTGAAATTCAATGTTCTGTTATCAGTAACAAATTTAGCTTTAGACAGAATTCAGATAAATGCTGCAAGACTTAAGAAACTTGAAAACCCACTTGGTTTGAAGATGCTGTAGAATTGCTTTTTACTTCTTATCTAAACTTTTTTATTTTGTATTTGTGCAGAAAGATTGCTTTTCATTACATAATTTTGGTTAAAGGACAACTGTGAAATCATTTTCCACTTTTTAAAAAAATTTGCCGTTGGGCAAAAATTGCTTATGTTACTATGAGATGATTTTAGTAAGAATGCAGCATGTTAATACCCAGCAACCATGAACTATTCATTGGAGATTTGCAGCATTTGTTGAGTCTTGTTAACTAATTACAGAGTCACTTGTCCCGTAAAGTTTTTAAAAGTATGAAGCTACATTTCTTGCTACATTTGATTTACTTTTAAGCAGCATTTTCCAGAACATGCAGGTCTGAACAGCAGCAGTGCACTCATGTTATAGGCCATGATAGAGCTCTATACTGTAAGAAGCTTAAAGCAGTTCTGTCTAAACCAAAGCAAGTCTTGGCTTCAGATACTTAGAGGTAGCCCACATTTTCCTTGCATATCAGAATATGACTGTTTTAAATTTAAATTATGAGTATTCTGGTTTTTTGCTTGTTGTTCGTTCCCTCCCACCCTTCACTGAAACCTGAGGTTTGAGGCAAACAAACATATTACAACAGGAAACTAAAATTGACTATAACAGGTGCTTGTAGCCTATCATTCAGTGAAATAATTTAACAAGTTCTTAATGCTAACACAGAGGTGCAAGGTGTGGGCTTAAATGGCAAATTGAAGCCTTCTATTTAGAATTTTAGTACAGTACGATATAATATTATGATGCTAATTGCTGTTCCCTGATTTATGTTCAAATACAGTGTGAGTTCTGAATTTTAGAGTTTCTCCTTTTCCTGTTGTCACTTACCATCTCTGAAATCCTAAAGTGTAAATATCTCAGTTTCACTGTGTCTGTGTCCTCTCTTGCTGCCATTAAGTGCTGGTGCTACTCATTGAGTGTTGTCAACTTGCATGGTTTTGATCCTGAGTCTCTCAATATTTACAAGGAGAGGGTGAAGTTGGAAATTTTTTGTTTGCTTGACTAATTGAATCTTTGGGTTTGGTGATACAATCTCTGACTCTCTTGTTGGAGTTTTCATTGCTTTTCCCATTTTTCTGACTTCTCTGAAAGACAGGCCCATACTTAAACTAGAACATCATTATTTTCTCATCTTAGTAGTTGCTCCACAGTTTGATAGTTAACTTCAGGAATGGGTCATTTGCGTGGATACACAGGACATTTCAGCCTTTACTGAGCCAGCCACTAAACTGGCAAAATACTGTTTACTGTTTGGTGGGTTTAGGTTTTTTGTTGAGTTAGAGAGCTGAATTTGGCTCAGCAAGAGTCCAAGAAGTAGCAGAGCTGGCAAACAAGGAGGTGCAGGACCATATAGCCAAGAGCAGGGGAGTGGGGAAGCAGGAGCAGCCTTTGGTGACATCCAGCCATTAATTTGGCTCGCCTGTGTTGTTAAAGCATGCTCTCAGTGAAGGCAAAAAATACTTTGACATGATATATAAGCATGTCATTCTTTAAGACTGTGCCATAAAGGCTTTAATTGCTGGTAGCTTTTTGTTGTGGCTACCTGCAAAATACCAAGGTTAATCAAGATTGGGTATTGGATTTTTTTCTAATTACAGCTTTGGTCTACAAATGCAGTGGACTTTTTTTCTTTTTCAGAAGGAAGATGTCATTCGTGCAGAAGTGGATGAAAGACTGTCTCTTCGAAAGCACCGCTTCATGCATTTTGCATCACTGGAATATGAAGGAGAATATTACATGACACCAAGAGATTTCTTGTTCTCAGTAATGTTTGATCAAGTTGAACGTAAGTTGTTTACTCGTCATTGTATTTGTGAAGGAAAAGAAAGTTGCAGGTCCCCTTAGAGATGTCATTTGCAAATCACTGGGATAAGATCCTTTGTGTTACATAAATCAGCAGAAGCCAACTTACAAATGTTGCCCATATGGATTCTACAGACAACACTACCCTTTACACAAGTGAAGTGAGGCTGATGATTTAGAAATCTGGTGACTTGATGATGACATCTCTGCATAATTTTCATGTCTGATCAGTATGTAGTTCCTCAATTATTTACATGCCCCAGAAAATAGACTGAGTGTAATATAATACTGTTCATACCATTTCTGGCCCTGTTATCTTCTATCCACTTCACCAGTGAGTAATTCTGTGACCTGTTTTCTTAGAAGAGGCAGTGGTGGGAGTGCTCCCACCATGAGAGTAATAAAGTACAGAGTTCAGTTCTACATTTTTGGTTTCAAATCTTCTTTGATTTTTAAAAAACCTAGTTAAGAACAAAATCGTACATGTATTTTCAAGAAGTACTTTTAAAAGCATACTTTCTGAGAAGAAGGTAGGAAGAGCACACAAATAAAAAGTGCATAGGTGGTTGTCCTTTTCTGCAGGTTTTCTGGCTTCATTAATTCTGCCCCATTCCTTAAGCTTCTTTTGTCTTTGTATCATCTTCTGTTATTTCCGTAAGTTTTTTTAATTATATATGCTTTTTTCCTCAAAAAATTTGGGTTTTACAGTTTTCACAAGATTTTACTTTTGCTTTTGAAAGGTTAAGTTTTCCAGTTTCCAGAGAGGATTGTCACTTAGAGGACAAATATTCTGTTAGTTCATCTGCTGAGGGAAAGAGGGAGAAATACCAGGTTTAATAGCTGCTTGCTGCAATCTGCACATGCTGACCAGCAGAGCATGTTGTGTAACAAAAGCCATTCAAAGCCTGGGATGCTCTGCCCACCTACCAGCAAATGTTGTAGTGACTTGGGAGTATTGAACTGGAAATACAGAAAGGAATTCAAGGTCCTGTGAAAGGGTTTGAGAGACAGGGAGAAAGAAGGAGACCAGAATGTGCTTTGATTCAAGCTTGTCAAAAACCTAGGGTGGAAAAGAGCTGCAAGTAGTCAAAGAGTAGGACACAAGTATCTATAATAAAAGAAGTTTTCCTGTAACTGCCAAAAATCTATAGGTGATAAGGATACATGGATTCACTGCTGACACACAGATTCTAATATTACACAAAGCTGAATATAAATCCTTAGAAGGACTTTATGACCTTGAGAGTCATGGAGATTTTTAAAAGACTGTTTTTTAATGTATGGGTGTTAGGCTTCTTTCCCCTTCAAAACTTAAGCCATTAAGCTAAAAACCTTAAAGAGATCTTATTTTGAGTTTTTCAGCCTGAAAGATGGTGAATACAGAAACTTTTAGTTTTGAAGGTGTGGTTTTCAGACAGTTGTCTCGGAAAACAAGGTTAGAGAGATAAGTGTTTTTCAGTCCTAGCAGTTCATACATATTAATTGATTACTCCAAGTATAATAGTATACATGCAGTGTATAATGAAGCGGTATGCAGTGGTATTTATTTGTAATGCAGCCAAGTTAATTTCAGTTGCTTTGCTAATATGAGTAGGAAACAGCTTTAAACAGAAACGAATAAATAATGACAAGAAAAAAATCTTTGCTCTAATGACTGTTTAGCATTTCAAATTGAGGTCAGGCTTGCAGCAATAGCATCATAGATGCTTGATAGAAAAGTGTTGATACTTAATCTAATGTTCTTAAATTTTTTTTTAACCGTCATTGGTATGGATTCTTTGGCCAGTAGCATAAACATAGTGGTAAGCAATTCTCTTGATTTCTCTTGCTTGGGATTTTACATTTTCATGTGACTTAGAACAGACACAGAATGCAGACTAGCAGAGAAATATGGCACTTCAAGTATTTTAAAGGCAGTGGTTTATTCATTGTGTTTAGAAGAGTTTCATATGAGGAAGATAAACAGACCTATTTCAAGTGTCTATCCTGGTATATTCAGAGTAGGTCAAGAAAATGAACTTAATAGCAAGACAGCAACTATTTTGGAAGTTTTCTGCTTATATTATAAAATAATTCTCTTTCACCCTGAACAGTGCCTTTAGAAAGGAAAACGGCACCACCACTTATCCTAGAAAGCCTTTCACTTACTGCATACTTAGATGCAATTTTAACAAGTGATCCTGCATACAAATGGTGAGTCTTATAATCTGAACTTCAGGCTGTAATGATTTGGTTATTCTCTACCTATTTTTGATTAATTACTAATAAGTAAAAAAACCCAAATCACTCAGGAGAATCTGAAGCACCCTGGCAGTAACCATTCATCTTCATAAATATTTGCTTGGAGTTTTCCAATTTAATGCTGTTTATAGTAATATGGAAGACTTTGGGCTGTTCTGAAGTTTTGTTTCTGCTGTTCTTTTTACAGACAATATGCAGAAACATATGACCAGCTTCACGAGCAGTTTAGTTGTGTACATCAAGAAATATTGCTGAGGTTGATCTGTCCCTGTTCAGAGATAAATACTCCCACAAGGAAAAAAGGCAAGCAAAAAGAGGGATGAGAAACAGTTATGAATTGTGAATAGGAGACCTTGACCAGCAGCCTTAGGGTTTTTTGCTCATGGGTGGTTGTCACTGGAGAATTACTTTGAAATCTTCTGTTAGTTTTTAAACATAATCGAATTTAGTAGAAAGTAAATGTGGTATTGTGTAAACCAGATGAGTTGTTGGTGCTAGCATTAGAAAATACCAAAATATTTTAGCTATGTGCAGATTGTCAAGTGAATTCCTGTTCACAGTTGGGTGGAATTTATTACTGAAGCAAAAATCTTAGGTGTGTCCTTTGACAACGTTGCAAAACATGCAATAAATTATGATTTATTATAGAACACTTTGCCAGATAAGAAAACAGATGAACTGTACTGCAAATATATCAGCTGTCATCCAGCCTAAGTGATCTTGAACCCTGCCTGGTAGACCTTAGTTCACTACCTCTGGTCATTTGTTTCCTGATGCATGGGTTTCTCTGTTACTCATTTTCTTTAAGGTAGGCAAAAGTTGTGAAACATTGGCATTCCTGTTAATTAAATCACACCTTCAAAGTTATTTACTGTCAGGGTGATAATGAAGAAAAATATTTATAGTACTGCCATGTAAGGAGAATGAGCTGATAACAAATGCAGAATTTCCTGACAGACTTTTTGTTCTGCATATTGACAAAGCAAACAGCTCTTTAAAGGAATAAAGACACCGTCCAAAAAAAAAAATTTGCTTGCTTTTAGAGGCAGTGCTTCACACCAAATTACTCTGTAAATATGTACCTAGTTGTGTTGCTGTTAGTTATTTTATGAAAGGAAGCAGCCACCTCTTTATAAACAGTGGCAAACAGTAAATGAGATGTGGTAGTGTGGCACAGCATTTGTGCCAGTGTAAAACTAATGACAGCATTTTTTTCTACTAGTTAGTGCAGTGCATACTAAATGCACCATTGGAGATTTTGGATTCACAGCTATATGCCATGTAATCTTGTGTTTAAACTATGTTACCACAGGGATGTGTGGCAAACCATTGCAAAACCAGCCAAGTTCTTCTGGGTAATCTGTGGAGTGTTCATGTAAATCGTCATACCTGATACCATGATAGTTTAGTGAAAAAGTGTTCTCTGTTACTGTTCTTACTGTGATGTAAAAATACTTCACAATGTGTAGCAATATCCAATACAAATAGTATAAACTTGTTGTGTTGCATCGGAAATTCTAGCACTTTTAAGATAACAGGTATGGGAAGGATTAAACTCTGATGATTTACACTGAATTTTCATTGCAATGCAGGAGCATATTTGAGATGTAAAACTTGTGTCTTAAACAGTTGTGCATACTTGAGCTCATACTCCAGATTAGACAACTAATACTGTGTTAGAGCTCCATGGAAATACCATCTCTGATGTGCTGTTGCAGAACATATAAGAAAATCTGTGTTAATTTTTGAAAAGGACTGCAAGAGTCCTTCAGGAAATGAAGATTTTGCAATGCATTGACTCTGAACTGTGCTTATGTTCATTTTTTTTCCTAGGGAAGGTTATTCTATTCCTCTTCCAGGTAGAAGACAAACCTTCTGGTTGCCTTGTCTGATAACAATTGACACCTGCTAAGTAAAGACTTGTGTGTCTGCTCAGTCTAGATTTAATGTGTTGTAGCGTCTTCGTTCATTCAGCTATGGTGAAAGAGATTTTTCTGTGTTCTGCAATACCAGGGTACCAGAGGCAATATTTCCATGGCAGAGTCCTTTCTGTCAGTGAGGATTACTGTATTCTAAGTTTCCTTGGAGAAGTTGTTCAAGCTTTCTGAGTTGGCACAAAGTTGTGGTGTGTTTGCAGGCTTGATAATAGGGCAGGCGGCTTCATGTCACAGCATCAGCATGGTCATGGCCGTGAGGGAATCTGAGGAAAGGACACAGTGCAAGGCTGTGGTGGCTAAAAAATTGACTTCTCCATTGTCCTTAGTTGAGGTCAGTGCTGGTGCAGTCAGTGGTGTTAGGAGAGCGAGGAGGGACCAGCTGGTAGATGAGCACTTCGGAATGAGCTGAGTCAGTCTTTTTATTTTTGGGTCTTGAGTTTTTTGGCTTTGACAGGAGTTCAGACGCCTATACTTTAGTGTCTTCATTTTGACCTGAATTTCATATGCGATAACTAATCAGACTAATATGAGTCATGCATCAGCGTCAGATCTAAAATCTAGGATTCAAAGAGTGAGATTGAAGCTTGTCTAAATGGAGAGGCTTCACATGGGAAGTAGGGATTGAAGTGTTATATGGGGAGCCATTGATACAGCTGGGAACTGAATTCAATCCTCTCAAATTTCTAATGTGTTAACAAAGAAAGTGTTTTCTGTCTATCTGTGCATTTAGTGGTTTTTTAGTACAGATATGTCATTGTTGCTCAAATCCCCCAAACACAGTAGAGGCTCTGCAAGCTGAGTATGCAGAGCAAGGATGATCCCTTGCCCAGTGCTAGATGGAAGGTAAAGCGAAGATAACCCAAAGAAATAACATGATGGTTTAATGTCATTATAGTAATCTCTTCTGAATTTTAGACAATGAAACAAAATCAGCCATTTCTAGCCAAAGCTTCTTAGTCATCATTGTTTACTCATTTCTTAATGTGGGGTTGTGAGTAAAGGAAAATAATATTCCTGTTAAGGAATTGCACACACAAGCAAAGATAAACATTGATTGCTGAAAATTTCTGCCTTGTAACTATTTTTCAGCTATCCTTCATCACCCAGAAAAGCATTAGCAAATCCTACCACAACCCTGTCAAAGTCTGCAAAGTAACATACTTTTACTTTGCCTTAAGTGTCCAAGTAGAACATTAAAATTGGTGTTCTGCATAAAATACTATATTGTTTTGGATCAAATGTTATGCCTCGGCCAATTGTTGGTAAATAGATAAGCTTAAATAAGGGAGTTTTTTGTTTCTTCTTTTGTCCTCAGCAATTAGATGTTAACCCTGATAACTAAAGTACATAGGCTGTGTGTTTATTAGAAACAAATTTGATGGTAAATAGTTCTTTGTTTAGAAATATGGCAGAAATTACTATAATTTTGATAATGTGTATTTATATCTGGACAAATGTTTTGTTGTGAACTCAAAATAAACACTAATGCACTTTCATGATGGTTGCATCACAAGGTACTACACAACAGAATCAAAGATGGGATTCTTGAGGAGAAATGGCTTGTTCCCTCCTGCAGCATTCGAGTCTGCTCTGTTGGCCAGGCTACTATTTTGGTGTGTTAGCCACTGGCCACTGCACCAACTTACTTGTTTGCTCCCATTTTTCAGAAGAATGTCTTTGGTTGAGAGTCCAAGAAACAGCTGCGAGGGGAGCAGCGCTGAGAGCAGAGGTGTTAGGTGAGTGCTGGCTTCCAGCGCCGTAGCCCTGCAGCTGCAGCAGCAAGGAAGCATGCACGGTCAGATGGGAGAGCAGGAATAAAGGGAACCATGAAGCAAAATCACTTAAAAAGAAGCATGTCTTTTTTTTTCCTCCAGTTCTATTTCCAAGCCTTCAACCATGTTGAAGGTACCTGAGATACATTCCTTGTACAGTCAAATAGGAAAATATATTTTTGATCCTTAAATTTATACTGACATTGCATTAATTACATTTGTATGTTTGTGGCTATATCTGTGTGAGACAACAGTAAGGTTGTACTGAGCTGGTGCCTCTGTTGGGATTGATTCCTATTTCTCTCTTTGTGGCATTGATGACTGGCTGAAGAGCGATGCAGATTGAGAGTTCTTACCTTGATTGACTGCAATGCTACTGTTTAGGTAAAAACTTTGGCAAGGTGTCCTGATTTGAAAATACATTACTAGCTATTTAGCTTTCTGAAAAACAGTTCAATGAGAAGATAAATTACAGCTTCTCAATGAATGAAAGCAGTTTTTAAAAACTCAGCACAAAAATAGTACCAATAATAAAAGCAATCAAGCTTCAGCAGAGTTCTGAGCAAGAGGCAAGTGGTCTCAATGCACATCTTGAAGGATTTGGTTATTTAAAGTGTGAAAGTTATTGGTTATTTAATGGCATCTGAATGGAAAACAGATTCCTTGAAACGAATGAAAATACATTGTGCGCATACAGAATACTTTTAGTGCAAGTAATGGAAAGATCTGGTTATTAATAACAGGAGTCTGCTTGTTGTATAAACATCGTCTGCCTTAGAATTTCAGAAGTCTTGCAACAGTTTCTGCTTTAGTCAAGTATTCCAGTTTTGTGACATGCTAATGTGATACTTAAAATACCTAACAGAGAAGTCACTTTTTTTAAACATATGGGCACATTTCAAGAGCTCATACAATCATTCTTGGTCTCTAAATATTTTTCCTATCTTTAAAGATTTTTTTTATTCTTTTAGAACACCACACACTTTTTCAACTACTTTTATAATACACTGTCAACATACCACAGAAAATATCTCTGGGATTTGTTCTCCCACAGGTTCCGAAAAGTTTTTGACGGATTACTTCAGTATTATTTTTTTAATAACTCAGTGGAACTTAATCAGTTCTGAAACATCCTGCTTAACTGACAATTAAGTCTTAACAGATGTAGCGTGAAAATCAGACGCAATGAATTTTTTCACTCTCAAATGTATTTTAATTTCTTGCAACATATGTCTTCAACACAGACAGGTCTTGGTTTATCCCTCAGAAGTACAATCTGGTTTTAAAATTCCTTGGCTTGCATTCAGATATTTAAGAACTGATGAGGATCTGCAGACCGTTGGCAGACAATAGAAGGTGCCAGGAGTGCAGGTCAGGCTCCTGCCAAAATCTAGTACACGTTCTAGCCTCATATTTTGTTTGTAACTCTTTTGGTGCTGATGGTTCCGTGCTTTTCCTTAGGCCAATGCTGAATTTTTATCGTATTAGTCATATGATTTATCCTATTTTGAGTAACCTTGATACAGACTACTGTTTTTTCCCTGCTTGTTCTCATCAGAAATGTTACATTATGAGTTTTTTAAAAATGCCTAGAGTAGAACCACAGAGTATAAATCACTTTTCTTCTAGGCAGTAGCAGCAGGCAAGGTGTGCAGCCTACTTTGGTAGGTGAGAGGCCTTGTCCTTACTTGCCAAACAGCTGGCGTCTCCAGGGGCACCTTTGAGAAGTTCCATTGCTCCCTGTTTGGAGAACACTGGCATCGATTCCCTAAGGGAGAAACTGGCCAGGTTATGCTCTGTTTTTCACTCCCCAACCTTGCACCTGCAGTGGGTTATAGCACCGATTGTGCTCAGTAGCCTTCCTCATCTGCTGTGAAACAAAAGCAAAGACCAAGTTCAAAGACTTTTTTTCCATGTGTAAAACACACAGGTTCCTCTTGTTAGAGCCACCTGCTTATGTGGCAGTGCCCTCCCTTGGGTTACCAGCTTCATTACTGCAGAGGAGAATGCAGACGAGACTATTCTTAGTAATCAAACCAGTCTTCCAGTGTTGTCCAGTCCCTCAGAGAGCTCAGGTCCTCACACCACCATCTATAAGGCTGGTGAGCACCTGATTATTCTGATGGTTATGTCTTTTTTTAAAAATCTTTCCTCTCAGACCTGGAAAAGCCTGAAAGTGAAAGGATTTTACAGACACAGCTAACAGAAAAATACCACATTTTCCAACAAATCCTGCCTTGGTTCTTACCAGACAAAAAGTAGTTCAGCATTACTAGTAGGTTCAAATCCATCCTACCTGTCCACTCCTGGTTTTTGGTTTTTCTAGCTGCTTTTTTCAGCTGATCAGTATACATAAAATGCCAGTGTCCAGGGACTTTGTTCACCAAGAGTTGCAATCGTACTTTGCTTAATAAAAATTTTGAAATGGGCTCCTTGCATGCAATTTAAGTAGAAGACATGGCCAAGACGGCTACCTTTTGATGTTATCCAGTTTATTCCAGTTGTCTTTCAGGACTGATGTTTGAAGTCTTCAGAATGATACAGCTTGTTTTCCCAGGTGCCAGCCTTCTTTTCGAGTCTTGAACGCGTGTCCTTTGTGCCAATACCTCTGATACTTCTGGAACTGCTGAGACAGTGAAATCTTGCTGCTGCATCGGTATTGACAAGTGCTTCGTAAGTCACATACCCCACCAGAGAAACTGCCAGTTCCAGAAAACAGAGGACTTTTCCTCCTTTTTTGTTCCTCTCCAAATGTTTTTTGTTTCATTTTTGATTCTCCTTGGGAAGGGGTGTGCATCTGTGTGTCACCCACACCCTGGCAATAGCATTTATTTCCTTTCTGTGGATTTGTTGGTGATATAGAATGTGAGAGCTTCCTTTTGTTTCACTGTCAGTTTCTTGGGAAAAAGTATAAAACCTAATGCTCAAAAATGTCATCTGCTTCTCTGGCTTTCTTTGAACTAGCTAAGGAGAGACATTTTTTGCCATCTGTATGGTGGTAAAGGCAGTCTCTACTGCTGAAAAAGTGAGCAGGTATTTTAAACCAGTATGGTCATTTTAAAAGTACACTGGGCAATATAAATTACACTTTCACTAGAAGAAAGCTGTCCATTTTTTGCTTTTCATTTGTACCAACTTTGAGAACTATAAAAAGCCCATTTAAAATCTCATTCGTCATTTCAATTTCTTTCCTCTGCAGCTAAAATAAATGCTCATTTCAAGAGGACAGTAGTTATTCTTTATGTCCAGTATTTCTGTAAAGAGAAGAAAGGATATCTGTTTAGTCAAACCATTGTAAGAAGACTCATATTTATTGCCACTGCTCCCCTAAGTTAACATGTAATATCTTGTAATGTGTTTTTATGGATTTGTATCCTCTGTTAGGGAAATACTTCATGGCTTAGTACTTGTCTTAAGCATTTCATAGCTAAGTGTTTCAAAATTTATCATATGTGTTCTAAAAGTCAGCTCCTATTTCAGCAGTTTACAAACTTAAAATATAGACCTCGTACACTTTTTTCATACTCAATTTAAAATCATTTCTAACCACTGCTTATACTGGAAAACTGTAACACAAAATCTCCTCTGTTGCTTAAAAACTCTGCTGATATCCACCCTAAAAGTAGTCACTGTCTGTTTAAACCCTCTTGCTCTTGTGCTAACATTTCCCATTTCCTAAAATAGTGGATTTTTTTCTTTTGAACCTTAGGTCTGTGATACATTATAGATAATTAAGTTACCACTCAGCATTGGTCTTGTTAGGTTAAGCAAACCTGAGTTTATTTTTATCTCCTCTGCCTGGGTGAGGCCATCCATTCCACGGCTTCATGTAGGTATCTTTATTCCATGCTTTTCTGAGTCTGATTTATCTGTGTAAAGCCAGCGTCATTCTCTGGCTCACTCCGCTAGCAACCCCTGCGGTCTAAGGGATGGAACAAGGATTGAAGTCAGGAACTTCTTGAATTAATACTGTTGCTGAAACATCTGAAATGTCAAAGTGCAGCTTTAGTTAAGGAGAAAAATGGTACGAAGCAATGCTCATTTGGGCAAAATGCTGAAATGCTTGTATTCTGTGCTCCACTCACAGTCACTACATGCAGAACAGCTTCCAGCATCACAGGTGCTTTGGTCCTCATTTGTACCTCCTTGTGTCTGCCAGGCTGAGGATACTGTGGTAGAGCAAATTATTTTCTGCATTCTTAGGTGGGGAAATTTTTGACATAATCATTGTATGGCGATTAAAATAGAAAAAGAGAGATCTGGCAAATAATGTCGTTTTAGGAGGTCCTGTACAGTCAAGGGCCCTCAAGTAAGGTACACTTTTTCTCATGAAAAGAAAAAAACTGTACATTTTTTCAGTCCACAATTGCTCTTGGAGGAGAAATTAGTTTTGTCAGAGAAGCTGAGAATGGCAGGAAGGAGACAACAAGGATAGTTGGAAGTGGTGGACACAGATGCCCAGTATACTGAAGGCTGCTGCAAGTTAAATGAGACATTAGTGGGAATTTTGATGTAAAGTGTATTTCTGCATTTGCATTTGCCTCCTTCATTATATTTACTGAATAAATATTTCTGTTCTATTTCTGTCTTGACCTATTACAATGTTTTCTTTGGTGTTTAATATGATCAGAATTCTTCAGAAAATTTGGCTGAAAAATAAAAGCCAGAATAAAGCCAAATGTGTTTCTGAGGTTTGCTTCATCAGATTATTTGAATTCAGGGAGAGAAAAGTTATTTTCTGAGGAAATAAGACCATTCTAGAAAAGAAAAACTTTTTTTTTTAAAGAAACTCTTGATCTTCTTTGTCTAGATTTTTTTTTCCTGCCAGATTTTTTTCTTTATCATGTGAGAGGTTGAAGTCAAAGGGTCAATGATGGCTTATCTTTTCTTCTCTTATTCAGTCTGAAAAGTTCATTCTTTAGTGTAGAGGAGGTGCTCTAATTGGTGCACAAGACTTTCTGCTTGTGCTACTATAGAAGGCTGATGAACATCATGTCAATAATTAATTTTTAAACATACTATTAGCTGCATTAATTTTTTTCTAGGTTGCGAATTGACCAAGCTGTTTTGACCAGTGCAATAAGGTATGATTAACACCTGTTTTTAAGCTCTTCCATGACTTCTCTTTACTTTAGTTCTTTGAAGTCTTAAGGGAGTTCTCAGACTTTTCCTGATCCTGCTCCTCTTCCCGTTACCGCCTTGTCTACTGAATAAAGGCAATGTTTCAGATTAGTTTTATGTAGCTGTCTTCATTCTGCTGCTTCATTCTTCTTCATTCTGAGAAACTAACAGAACCTAACAAAATTTCTTCATTAGGCTTTTTGCATGGCAAAAATAGGTTAAATCTTTCATAGCTTAAAAAACAGGAGCATCCTGTTATCATTTACATACCCTTGGAGCCCCTGCTGTAGGAAAACTTTCCAAACATCTGTTAATTGCTATGTGGCAGATGTTAATGATGTATAAACAAGTCAGACTCAGCAGGGGCTGTTACTGGTTTGCTTAGAGCTTCTGTATGTGCTAATAACGGAGCTAATCTTAGAAGTGGAAAGAAACTCCAGGCTAATTTAAAGATAAGGGTGAGAATGACTTGGACCATCAACTGAAGGAAAGCAAGTCAGCCACTGAAAGAAGCTCCAATTAAACAAGAGAAGGAAGAAGGAAAGAAAAACTAGAGATTGCAATAATGCTTGAACTTGGAGAGCTATGGAAATAGTGAGGTAGGGCTGTGCAGCATCAGTAAAAGCTCCAAGCAGTAGACAGTGTCTTCTATTTGTAATTTCCTAAACATGGTTACTAGAATGTCCTTTGCTTTTTACGATGGCATTTGGAACAAGTAATGTCATCACTGGGGTATCATCTGCACTAAAATGGCCTTCCTAAAATTTTCATGTAAGGTTGCACTTCAGAACCTTATAAAGGAAAAGCTTCCTTCTGGAAATTCTGACATGACAGTATTAGCTTAACTAAACTCTGAATAGCAATTCCCTTTATCACCATCTTCCTTGTCATCTCCAGGAATCTAAAACATCTGAAGTGCTACAGTACTGCGCCTATGCCAAAAGTCTCTTCCCTTAAAACATCAGTTTTATTACTTTCTTTTTTTTCCCCCTCTCCTTTCTTAAGATGATTCACTATCATTAATGGGGATTAGTTGCAATTATTGAGATTCTGCTGAAAAAGAAAGTGATGCATTAGGTTCTGCAAGAGTAGGAATATAATAATTAAGTTCATCCTTTTAATAAAACTGATTGCAAAATGGATGTGTTTCTTTGGTGAGTGTTTATGAACCCTTTTCTTTCAATGGATGATGTCAGCAGAATTTGGGAAGGTGGAGAACAGATGGATAATATCATCAATTGCAAAAATTGTTTTTGCATAAAACAAGTAGATCCAAAACAACCCTGTGTGCTTTCTTTTGCTTGTATTTGTCATATCTTTTAGAAGTTCCTCTTACTGACGTTCAACACAGATGGTAAATAATTTACTAAAGCATTTCCAAATTTTTGGTTAAGAGAATTATTTCATCCCCTTTTTGTCCTCTAATACAAATGTATGTGTTGTTTCTTCAAGAAAAGCCTGCTGCAGAGGTGAATAGGAGCTGTACCTAGCCCAGTCACCCCATACAGTAATTGAACACCACCTAGTGGGTGTTCATTTAATCCTTTCATTCCTAAGCAGAATCTATATTGGTTATAATTTACTAAGTAATTGTTCTGTAAACTCAAAAGCAATGCCCTCAGACAGCTAGTCACTGTAAATTGCATGTTTGTGAATGGGGCTTTTGTTCTGGAAGAGAAGCATAATAAGGTTTTGAATTTTTGGTGTTTATTGTGCTCTGGACAGCAAGACAAAATGTCCCAGGCCTTGAGCTTAAACTCACAGTTCATATTAATGAAATTACCAATATAGAATTGTTTCCTTTCAGTAAAATGTCCCAATTCACTATTAAATCCAGTTCTTAGTACTCTCAAGGCTCAACAAATAAGGCAAAAAGGCTGTCTTGTAGGTTGTTAGTGAGAATTGAAGCCAGGCTACAGACTTCAACTGTATAAGAATGTTGTTGCTTATAGTATAAAGAAGGGGGCAAAATCCTAAAATTGCATATGAAACCTACCAACTATTGCATGTATTTGGTGTTAGTGTATGTTACAAAAGCACATAAGTGGATATTTTCTTTTTGGAAGGATTGATCAGGTGACTGTATTAAATTAGAGAGATGTCTTGTATTTGTAACCCTTCTAGAAACAAATGTCTGCAAGCAAATGCTAAACCCAGCTGGGCATGGTCTTGGGCAACATATTCTGACTGACCTTGCTTTGAGCTTTTTCCTGTTGTCATCATGAGAACATAAGGACATTCTAGTTACTGCAATAACTTCCAGAGCTCTAGTTACTGCAATAGCTTCCAACTTCAGCTATTCTCTGAGTGAGGTAATTTCCCTTAACCATGGGGGAGCCCTACTACATGGGTTTTCCCACAAGCTTCTCAGAAACTCCTGAGACCACCTTTCACAATCACAAAAAAGGTGCTGTTTGTGATACATTCCCTAGAATGTTACTACTGGGAAGGAAATAAGAACAATAGGACGTTGGAAAGGATGTGTTTGCTCTGTGGAGCCCTGAAGGCCTCAAATTCGATACACTTGATGGAAGGACAAGGCACTAGGAGAATGAAACAGGATTACCACCATCATTAGAATAGTGCAGCAATAGAAATCAGACATCCTGCTGTTGAGATGTGCAGATTTCACAATAGCAGTATAGGAAAACATCAGCCACCTCTTTCTAGTTTACCAAATTGATATTTATAGTAAAATTCCATTATACTTTTCCAATCAGCTATCACCTCTTTGACCATTTTTGGTAATATTTCTAAGACCTTTTACTGTGTGTTGCTGTAGTGGAAGTAAATCTTCTAAAAAGATTACAAAACATAACAAAAGAGAAAACATTAATGATGGTGTAAATAATTTTGATATGTGATAGGGTGAAACAGGAAAAACAGTAAAAAAAGTGAGCTACTATATAAACTGGATCTAAGTAGCTATTGATATTTACAGTACTCTTGAGGACCCCTGCAATTTATGTGAAATGTCAATGCTCCTGGTTGGTTACCCACTGCAGTAATTTAAATTGCCTAGATGCACTAATATGTCAGCTATTTACTGCTTGGACACAAGTACTATAAATGTCCTATATCTGATGAGAATTACAGTAATCACTGCATTTTTCATGCTGATACCTTTAATAAATATTTTTCCCACTTAATATTTCCAGTTTTGATTTTAAAATTTTAAATTACTTCAAATCATTAAATTTTTTTCTTTCTGTTCCACTAGGAATAAGCAATATCAACAGTATCCTGAAGTTTGTGCTTGGATGAATAAGTTCAAGAAGCAAACTGTTTCATAAACAAAGCAGTTTAATTAATTTCACCAAGGTGACCTGCCTAGTGGATGACGGAAAGGCTATGGATGTTGTCTACCTAGACTGTAGAAAAGTCTTTGACACCATTTCCCTCAGCATTCTCCTGGAGAAGCTAGCTGCTCATGGCTTGGGTGGGTGCACTGTTCACTGGGTAAAATAAATGTCTGGGTGGCCAGAGAGTGGTAGGGAATGGAGTTATATCCACCTGGGGGCTGGTTACTAGTGGTGTTCCCAAGGGATCAGTTTTACAGCCAGCTCTGTTTAATATCTTTATCAATGATCTGGGTGAGGGAATCGAGAGCCCCCTCAGTCAATTCACAGATGACACCAGGTTGGGTGGGAGTGTTGATTTGCTGGAGGGCAGGAAGGCCCTGCAGAGGGATCTGGACAGGCTGGATTGATGGGTCAAGCCCAATTGTGTGAGGCTCAACAAGGCCAAGTGCCAGGTCCTGCACTGGGGTCACAGCAACCCCAGGCAGCGCTACAGGCTGGGGGCAGTGGCTGGAAAGCTGCCTGGTGGAAAAGAACCTGGGAGTGCTGGTCAACAGCAGCTGAACATGATCCAGCTGTGCCCAGGTGGCCAAGAAGGCCAATGGCATCCTGGCCTGGATCAGCAGTGGTGTGGCCAGCAGGACCAGGGCAGTGACCGTCCCCCTGTACTCGGCACTGCTGAGGCCACACCTCCAATCCTGTGCTCAGTTCTGGGCCCCTCCCTGCCAGAAAGACATTGAGGGGCTGGAGCGTGTCCAGAGAAGGGCAACGGAGCTGGGGAAGGGTCTGGAGCACAAGTGCTGTGAGGAGCAGCTGAGGGAGCTGGGAGTGTTTAGCCTGGAGAAAAGGAGGCTCAGGAGACCTTACTGCTCTCTACAACCACATGAAAATAAGTTGTGGCCAGGTGGGGGTCAGTCTCTTCTTCCAGGTAACAAGTGACAGGATGAGAAGAAATGGCCTCAAATTGCACCAAGGAAGGTTTAGGCTGGGTACTAGGGAAAAATTCTTCAGTGAGTGGGTGATCAGACATTGGAACAGGCTGCCCAGAAAAGCAGTGAAATTACCATCCCTGGAAGCAATCAAAAGACTCATGGATGTGGCACTTAGGGACACAGTTTAGTGGTGGACCTGTCAGTGCTGCATCAATGGTTGGACTCAATAATCTTCGAGGTCTTTTCCAACCTTAGTGATTCTATTGTCTTTTGAAGCCAAATCAAGGAATCATAGAATCATTTAGGTTAGAAAAGAGTCTGCCACTAAACCATGGCCCTAAGCAACATTTTCACACGTCTTCTAAATACCTGCAGGGATGATGACTCTACAACTTCCCTGGGCAGCCTGTTCCAAAGCTTGACAAGCCTTTCAGTAAAGAAATTTTTCCAGTCTAAACCTCTCCTGGTGCCACTTGAGGCTGTTTTCTAAATTTTAGTATTGATACTATCTTTCAAATGTGTGAACATGTATTTGTGTGCAGCTAAACTGATGAGATAATGCATGAGCCAAAGTCTATTGGGAGCAGTAGGACAAAGTGGTTGACCCATGTGGTTATTTCTGGCATTATTATCTATAATTCTTTCATGTTGGAGTGTTCATTACATATCAAAGAGCAATAAACCATACAGTTACTTCATATAATTTGACAGAGTTTGAAATTATTTGCAGTTCCTGCTTAGGGGATAAATTGCATCAAAGCAAAAAGGTGGAAAAGATAGTCCTCTCTGACATGTCCTCTTTTGCCTTATTCCAGGGTTAGCAGGGTAGCTTTATGCTAGTGATAAATTCCCACACAACAGATGAATTCTTCACCTGGCACCTCAGTTACATTTGCCAGCAAGAGAACAGAATTTGTAATAAGCAATCTTTAATATTCTTGTGCTTAGTCTTTAACTGGTTTAGGGGATTATTTTTTTGGCTTTTGTAAGATGCATGTGAAAAGTAACAGTTTGTCACGACAGGGAAGATCTTCAGAATGCATATTGTAAAGGAAGTAGCTGAATGAGACAATAGGAGTGGTTGCTACAGTGGTAATGGTGACTTTATATTGAGCACATAGGCTTAAATCAAGTTTTGTATAGTGAGATAAGAATCAGTTTCTGGCTTTGTTAAGATGTTGACTTTTTCTTCCTTCATTTTGATTGTGGGATGATTTGCACACATTTTCGTTCTGAATCCAAATTAATCTCTGCTTACAATTAAAATGCTCAAGTTGTGCATGCAGTCAGATTTTTAACTGTTGTTTCATTGTTGTTGTCCTTATCCCTCTTTATTTGTTCTTCTATAATAGTCTTCTCTAGCCATAAAGTAGATTGCAGAACCCTTAGGCCAGGGATCATGACTTCTAACACTGCCTAGTAGAGGAACAGAATTAAACCTGTAGTGCTAGGAGACTGTCATAATAGTTTATGTTCCTCTGGTGTTAGTATCCTAACCTAGTGTGTGCTCTGATGCTGTAGTATTTAAAAACTAGTTTTTGTTAGTAATAGGAGATGATGACTTAAAGAGAGTGATGCTACACAATTTATACCTTTTTTAATTCAGAGTAGATCAAAGTTCATTAATTGAATCTTCTCGAAGGCAAAGTCTAGTTCATGCTGTTTTCTTTGCTAGATAAGACTGACTACAATCTCAAACATTATAACAGGAATTTTTGGGGGTTGAGGCTCTGCTTACCTGCTCTTTGTGGGAAGGTCCATGGTTTTGTGCAGTCAGGAAATGCCATCTACCCCAAAAGTCTGAACTGCATAGTGTTCTCTGTAAGTTGCAGGAATTGTTCTCCACCCTTCTGGTCTCAGCAACATGTATTATGGATACTGCTCCTTCCAGGTAATCTTAGTTGTCCTTAATAAGACTTTATTGCTGCAATTATGCAGCCATCTGTCTCTTGAACTGTAGTAAACTTTGTCCTTGCATCTGATTAAGTTCTTATTAAAACAGAGAATACATGCCCTTAGCACTGCTAACATTGGGCTGGTAGGTAGGAGGTTGGAAAAAAACAGATTACAGATTTCTGTAACAAATACAGAAAGCAGTCACAGTGTGAGTTATCTGGTTGCATGCAGAAGGACTCACCTGCTCAATTTACATATACAAAAGCTGAATGTCAGGTCAGAGGAAGTAGTTGTAGCATTTCTTTAAAGCTGAAGGAAGGAAACAGATGAGTCCAAGACCTGGATTGGACACCTGTCTCAACCTGGAATAAATTGTTCTTTCTTTGTGTCTGGTTCTCTCACTTGAGTATAAAGAGAGCCTGGGGTCATTACTCAGGATGAAGTTTGTAGATAGAGATAATATCTTTTATTAGACCAGTTCTTCTAAGTTGGAAAAATTAGACAAGCTTTTGGGCATATGAGCTCTTCTTCAGATCTGAAATAGGAGCAGCAGATTTCGAAGTTAATTATAAACCTTTTTCTGTGTTTGTCCTCACACCATCATAGTTACAGCAAAGCAGCACAGAGATCACTAACTCAGATTTAGGCACCTAATTTTTAGACATCTAAATGAAGCCAGAGGAACCAAGCATGAGGTGCTTATTTGGGACTTTGAGGACTTGCATTTCACATGACACATTTTTTTTCCATATGCTCCGTCCAGTGCTGAGCTCTGCCTGCCAGAGGACTGGCAGCCTCTCCTGCTGGGGAAATGCTCAGCTGCAATTGTGCTCTCTGCTTGACTTCTTGCTGCTTGTGTGTTTCATGTGAAGTCTTAGCTTGCTTCACATGCTCCCTTTGCAGGGCTGCCCTTACAGGCCTGTTAGACTGTTCTGGTTCCTTGGGAGAGAAGTGACTTTGTATATTCTGTATGTCCTTGCAGTACCAGTCTTGTGGTAAGCTTGGAAGTTTGAACATATTCTCAGCTTTTCCTTACCTGCAGCTTGGATTGCAGCAGTTATTAGAAAGAGAGTGGATCTGGGAGTATGTCACTTTCCCTGAATAATATCTAAGGAGAAGTTGTCCTGCTCTCCCTGCCATTCCCAAAGACTCCTGCTACAGTCCCAGTTAGGACTGAGCTGTTTGCAAGCATTGTAGTGGGCACCACAGCATCTGCTTTTACCCCAGTGCCTTTGCTTATTTTGGAACTCCTGGTGACTCGGTGCCATGGTCTCTTTAAGAGGTTTTGAAAACTTGCTTATCTTAATTCTTTTGTCTGTTTCAGTTTCCTAAAAGACTGTGTCATCCTTTGATGTTTCCTCCCTGCATCAGCATCCCTCCCTTTTTACCCCGGGCTGCCTGACTCACTGAGAAACCTCCTGGTATTGACTTGCTCTGATGCAACTGCTCTTCTGAAATGGAGATTTGCCAGCGCTGGCCCCATCCCAGCACTCTGTATTTCTTGTTTCCTCAGAGGAGCGATTGCTTTAAATAAAGAAGGACAGATGCAAAGCTTGTTTTGTAAAGCATAGCAGAAGCTTCTATTATTGCAAATTGCCTTTTCCACTGGGCATACTTGAATTCAATTCAGGTGCTTCAATTCACTAATTCACGTGATTGAAGTTACTTTTATAAATTATCTTTCAATGGAGAAATGCAGTAGTTCAGTAAAAGCTTTCTAGCTGAAGTAGATTCTTAATTCATTTAAATTGCATGCTCATTTATTATTCAGATATTGGTTTGCCAGGAGCTAGCATAGCAATCTGACCACTTGGTTTGTCATGCTTTCCAAAAGTCTTAAATTTTTTTGCTATCCTAATTTATCTCCAATATCACCAGTACTTCAAAAGGAGGCCTTAAAGAACTAATTACTACCTTGAATTTTTTCCTTTATTGGTTTCGTTAGCAGTAAGTACTTTATAAATGCACAGAAGAGCTTTAAAGAATGAGAACAAAAATAAGGTGGGTAAAAAAGGCACACTTTGTTAATATAACATACTTGTCCAGTTTAATTAAAATTATCTAAGAGAGCTGAGAATGAAATACAAGCTATTGAATTTCAAAGATCTTCCATTTCAGGCTAATTTAAACAGAAATTTTAACAGCATCTCCCCAAGGAAATCAACATACACAATTCTTATCTAACCCAATTCACTGGTGCAGGATTCTGAGAGTTCAGCTTGCGTGAAAGCTGGCAGCCAGTTATAAGGAAGAAATACAAATTCTTGCTCCCATGGCAGGCAAGGCTGCAGGGTGGGCTCTGCTGTAAAGGCCACAGCATGAGCTGCATACAGTGTGTGTGGTTTTTAAAATGCCTTGATCCTCCGATTTGGACAGTGCTGAAATCCCATCCAGTTTAAAAGCTTTGTTTCACTCACAGAATGAGAGTTTGTTTCAATTGTGAATATACTTAATGCTGTTCTCATCCTAATTTTTCATGAAAAACCAAATAGTTTTATAGTACCTCAGTATGACCTTGAACCAATGACCTTTGCTGTCAATATTCAGCAAAGATAGCAGTAAATGCCATCCAGAATTAAAAAGCTGGGAGGTCAGTTTTTCTTTTTTTTTTTTTTGTTTGTAATTGTGGCTGTTTGAAATGGAGCTAAAAAGGGATTCGGGTCAAGCCATCTTAGTGACTTTACTGATAAAAGAGGGAGGAGTTTGTTCTTCTAGGAAAAGATACCTAATTTATACTGTTCACACTTGAAGTTCAGGCTGTGGAGAAAGATTGATTTAAAATTTAATTTAAATTTCCATATTACAGAAATAAAGCAATCTTGCAGACATGTTTTTTTGAAAATAGTAGTAACTACTTTTGCTTTGTCCTTTGATTATTGTTGTTAGAATTGTTGATCTTAGTGGTTTTGTTCATTCTTTGAATCTAAACATCTTTTGTCACATCTAAGCCATTCCTTAGCTCTACAGGTGTAAATGGGTGTTACTGTGTGTGCAAGTTCAGCCTTGTTTAATTCAGCCCTTTCCTAACAGTAATCCTAACATTGCTGTCAGGTCCTTTCTACATCTTAGTGTAAAAAATGATAGATGATGGAAACACTTCTATTGTAAGAAACATAAGTGACAAAATACCCTGGTTTGCCAAGGGCAAATTGAGACTGATGGAGCTCTCTTGGCATTGTTTTCTTAATTACAGTTGTCAACTAACTTTCTTGGCTAACAGCACAGAACTTGTGTGTTTATAAGTAGACTCGGTATTCATCCAACTTAAAAAGCTAAAATGACTTTTTGTCGATGAAAAGTGCATCTGTACCTCATTGTTTCATGGATATGCGATAGATGGTGAAAATTAGATGATGGCATCTGTAAAATATGTAGAAACCCTTGAAAATGCTCACTATCCTTTAAGCCAGAATTCCATCATAGTTGTGACAGGTCTGTAGGAAAAAAAAAATTCTCATTTATTCAAGTTCAAAACAATAAAAATTCCAAGTTTCTTTTTTTCACATCTAAGTAAGACTCTAACTACTACAAGCAAGTTTTGTAGTGTGTCATTAATTTTCTGATTAGTAAGAATCTATTAAGGTAAAATAATAAAACCATAGATAATTGAATCATACAGATCTTTTACTTATTAGATTAAATAGTCCCTAATAATTATATCTGTTGCCTGTGTTCCTCAGAGAGAGACTTAGATCCTGATGTATTTGTATTCATGTGTGAAGAATGACAGCATCAATATTTAATTCATAGGAAGGAAGAGGCACTTTTTTTCCTCAGTGTACAAACTGGCTAAGAAAACTGTTCAAACCTTTGCAGTGCATCTTCTGCAGAGAGTATTTAACCTTCTCCTAATTATTTTAGACAGGGTCTTAAAAGACCTGATTCTTCAGAAGGCTGCACATTTGATATTAATAGAGATTTCCTTGTTGGTGTTTAAAGAGATCTCACTGTTAGGAAATAAATAAATGGAGAAAATACGTACCAAGAGCTAAATTATCATTCAAGGAATATTATGAGTGCTACAATAAAAGTAGCTAAAGTTTCCAAGTGAAAACAGAGGTTTGAGTCTTCACACATGATTTTATATGGTGACAGTACCAAAAAAATATAACTAGATTTAATTCTTAGAAAACATGCAAATAATTATTGGAAGAAATTCATTCTACAGTTTAAATGATTATATTATTATAAGGTTGTATTCTAATACCTTACACAAATCCCAGTATGAAAGATAACACTACTGTCCCAAGTGTCAGGGTGTTTTTTCCAAAAAATTCCTACCCTTCAGTACACATGCTTCCAGGCATCTGCTCATGTGAGAAGAGCACCATTAAAACACTCCACCGTTTATTACTTTGGTGTATTTACTGCTTTGAAGAGTAGAAATCTCTTAGTTTCTCTGTCAATCTGTCCCTTTCCCTCCTGCCTTTTTTCCTGTCTTACTGTAGCAGCTGCCTCTCATCCAGTCGCTGCAAGGACCGATTCTGACCCAACTGGTGCTGCTGCTCACCACGTCCTGGGGTGATAGGACTCTTCTCTCTCTCTTCTGCCACTCAGCAAAGACTTCTTTTCCCCCAGCAGTCCTTTCACCCATGCAAGGATAGCATGAGCATCTCAGTGTCATTGTTACCTCTGAAAGACATCAGTCAACATGTCAACACCTTAAACATCCTCTGGAGGGTGACTGTGGCTGGATGCAAGACAGCAGATATTGATGGCTGTCACAGCCATTTCTGTGAGCTCTAGGCAGTGGCAGTTGTGACTGCTGGCTGGTGAAAAGAGAGCCCATACATCTACAACAGACTTCCCTTCCCTTTCTTAATTTTTATCACCACAGGGTAATTCTCAGTGTGGATATGTTGTTCCCCAAAAAACAGTGTAGCTGAAGAGTTTCAGCATTGTTGCGCTGAATGCAACACAAAGACGAGAAGCACAGACTTAACCAAGTGTAGAGCCTCACAAACTCAGCCAACTATTGTCTCAGCTGTAGCTCCCAGTGCTTTCTCCTTACCTTGCATCAATTATCCATGCCTTTGCTGTTCCAGCCCGCAGAGTTCAGCTTGTCTCCCTTCATCATCCTTCTGGATGCTGGCAGAAGGCTACTCCCCAGTGCACTGCTGTGGTATCAGATGCCATTCCAGATGTGATGTTCTTGGAATCATCAGGAGAATGCAATGAATAGAGTTGCTCTTAACTAAATAAGGGTTTATGGCTGGCTTCAGTGCAGACAGCGAGTACAAGGAGTGTGTACAGGGAAAAGCATTGTAGGGTGGTTTTTCCCTTTTTTCAGAGCAATAAACCATACAGATACTGTTTTTTCACAGACCTACAGCCTGACTCATTCCCTTCTGTAAGGCTGGTCATTAGGTGGGTCTGCCAGGGCCAGAAGAACAGCTGAAGTATAGTTTCACATTGAAACGTGCCGTACAGAAGCAGCAACATTTCAAAGCTGAGCTCTAAATCATTTAATTTGCTAAACAGCCATTCATGAAAATGCTCTGCAGCAGGGAATGGTGTTAGATGTAACTGTGGCGTTACACCACACTGCTCAGGACTCAGCCTTACTGAATGTAGCTATTGTTGCTTCTTCTCCCAGACTGTTATTAGTCTGACTTCTTTTGTCTCAAATGAGGCAAAGTAGAGGATTTCATACGTTGTTTGACTTAGGAGGTATCTACCTATGGAGCTTTATATATATGTGTGTGTATGGGTGTAAATGTATGTGTGTATGGGTGTAAATGTATGTATAGGCATTGCACAAAAATGTATTCATCCACAGTAACAGGTGGTACTGGGAACACCTGTTGCTGGGGTCACTCAACACTCCAGTATTAAAAGCCTCATTTTAGTTGCTTATAACTTTTGTCAAACTTAAACATTTGTGTTGAAATGTTATGTGCCAGGTGTCTGCCTTAGGCTGATTTGGGGGAGGGGGTATGGGGAGAGGAATTTATCAGCAAAACTGTTACTGCTAGTTCAGGGAGCAGAGGCCAGGGCACTGGTTTGCCTGTGCTGAAAAATGAGTTATTGCTAGTTGAGATGTTCCAAGCCAAAAGTTGCCAGTGGAGACCCCTTGCAACTGGGCATGCCATTTGCCAGCACTGGAAATTCGCTGTTTTGCTGACAAAGCACCTCCGTCTGGCCAAATTATGGGCCTGTGGAAATGCTCGGTAGATGTTTGTTGACAACTGCCCACCAGGCTGCCTCCATCATGTCCATTTCTAGATAGTGGTGCTACACTGGTCACCCTTTGGATGCAAAATGCCTGTGAAGCAGCGAAGTAACCTTGGAGACTGAGCGTGGAGCAAAGCAGGCTGCTGCACACAGGGGCACCAGTCTGCAGAGCAAGTCCAAGTGGCTCAGCTTGTGCTTACTCAGTGTGAATAAATAGGCAGGAATGGCTGGCTGGAATCCAGAGGAAATGGTAGTGAATGAAGAGAGTGATGGGCTGAGAGTGGTAAGAGTGAAGGACAACAGGGTTTGGAGAACTGTTTGAGGAGAAATGCTGAGGAGATAGACTGAGAAGGAATGGAGCACAGCTCCTGCGGGTCCGTGACCACAGGGTTTCTGTGATCCCTTCCTAACCAGCTGGAGTGTTCCACCCTTGATACACTGCAGCTCCTTAAACGTGTGATTTACACAGGAGCACAACCTATACTGCTGCCAGTGGCTCCTCTATTCAAGTGTATAGACTTGAACCTGCTAAGAAACACTTAGGAGTTTGCGTGATTTTTGTCTTATGCTCTTTCAGAAAGCAGAGTTGTTCAATTTACTTCTGCTTAATAGAAACACCAACATTTTAATTTTCTTTTTTCTTTTTAGTATTTCTTAGCTTTCACATTCTCAACCTGCACTTCAAGGATCATCATGTGTGCCTGGAAATCCCTTTGTAAATACTACAGTTGTTTTTTACTGTGTAGTCTTGCTTTGGAATCTGTGTGACATTTGTAGCTCGCAGTATGCAAAGTCATACTAGTAAATTGGTCGTTGAAATGAAAGTGGGCTGAGGTTTAATCTAGGCTGAGAGAACATTTGAACAGATTGCTCATATTATTTTTAAATCTTGTCCTTTCATGATCGTTATGGGAATTAGAAACAAACTGTCTGTTGCAAAATATTCTGTTTCATATTACTTAGCATTTTCCCATAAAATTCTGAAGAAATGCCACAGAACCTGATCAAAGTTTAAAGTCAGTTTGTTATTGAATGATGACGATTTTTTTTTATTATAGGCAAAGCCTCAGCCAAGAAACTGACAAAAAAGGTAAGCAAAATGTTCCTTTCCTTCTTCAAAAGAACTTGCATTCTTTCTGTTACTGAAGTGATTAAGTCTCTTTCAAAACTGGCTTTATATTTTCTTGTTTGTGTCTTTGAAGGAGGTAGATGCTGCACTGCTGTGTGTTGCCAAAGCTAAACCAGGACCAACCTTTTTTAGAGAGCTTGGTGATAAAGGTAATGAGCACTTTTGATACTGAAAAATACATCTTGCTTTTCATCTCATTATATGGTATGAGTCAAATGTATTTTTAAAGACGTTTGCATGGATTTTACTTCTTCTCCATCTATCCAGTAGCTGCCTCCTTGGCAAATCTCTCAGTTACACAAGAGAGAGTAAAGGGGCTGGGAATTGAAAGCCTTCTGAGGTGCAGGAGGAGACATGAAAGAAACTGAAAAGCCTACTTGGAAGAGAAAGGGGCTAAAGGGATGACTTGAACACAAAATGGACTTCAAGGACTTTTTGTTAATAACCTGTTTCTCTATATAACTTAAATGCATGGAAACTAAAAATAAAAACAAAATTTGTACCTAGCTACCTTAAGTGGTATCCCTGATTCCAAGAGCAGTTGAACTTATTTCTCCCTCTTCAGGAGCTCTGCGACCCTTCACAGTGTTGATGTGCTTTGTTTTCTTTTCACCCAGCATTTCCACTTTGTACTGGACTACATAAAGAGAAAACTAAGAGCTGGAATATTGTTAGTGTAACAACAGGGAATTAAAGGACACCAAATAAACATCTCATTAGCATAAATTAATTGAAGAGAGAAAAGAAACAAGAGGATCAAGAAAACCAAATAGATAAGCAATTAACCATTTCACAGTAACAAAGACCAAAATTCCCAAACTAATGAGAAAGACCAACAGCACCTATTCACAAACTTTCTGTATCATACAGTTCAGCCTGAATCCCTTCTCTCATGGACATTTCTGGAAAATAAAGCTGCTGTTGCACTGCTGCAGTTCCTTGGCAGGCATGAGCCATGCTCTCTCCATGCACAGCAGATCCTCAGACATGGCTGGCAGCTTATGCCAAGAGAGCAGCCCTTGATCTCAGCCTGCGGTATTTCACCTTCCGTTCGGCCTCCCAGCCTCTTCTGCCTGCAGTTCATTTCTTGCATCCTTGTGCAGACCTGCAAGAGTCTCCAGATGAGTGCCTTGCTTGTCAGTCCACTCCTGAAAGCCCCAGCCTACCCTAGAAGCCCTGAAACATCTCTGAACAAGTTAACAATTCTATCCTAGGGAAGGCTGGATTTTGTACTAAACTGTCACTCCCTGCCTTTTCAAAGTACTGATCATCACAGGCTTCCCAGGATTGGGTTTAAAGCATTCCCAGTCTTGAATTCTTGGATATTGTCTCTCTATACCTGCTTTTTTAGAGCCTTTCTTTTTCTAGTGATGCAAATCCCCAGACCATGCTGCCTGGGAAAACTGGGAATCCAGCAAGAGAATTTGAAAACAGCAAATCAGTGCAGCCTCCTCTTACTGCACCTTTCCCATTTGAGTGCTTGGCAGAAAGTGGGCTCAGTGATACTCTCAGAGTTGGTGTCTTCTGCATTCTGGCGAAGATCTGCCCTTGCTTAGCACTGTGTGTCTGAATCCCTGTCCTTCAGAGGTCTGGTAGGAGTTTGAGATGATGCAGGAACATTCAGTGCAGTCATCCATATGTCCCCACAACACTTAGAGTTTTTACAATTTTTGGTCATGATGCTTGTTTAGTGACTTTGATGCTTTTGCTTTGAGATGCATTATTATCACAGTTTAAAAATGAAAATATTTATGCTTTTACAAGTACCAGAATAATGAATCTACCCCATCTAACTGTTTAGCTGAGGTTATTTTAACTATCTTCAATTTGTTATTTAAATGTCAAGGAGAGGGAAAACTGCCATCAGTCCAGTTTGTAAAACATAATGCTAGGGGATTCTGCCTTCTAGTGGGCAGTTTGAAAATTTGTGTCGTATTTTGTAGGTATACTTACGATTTATTCAGAAATAAGAATATTGTACTGTCAGCATTTGCTGGTAAGTTTGAGGACAGATATTTCTAGGGAGGGATAGGGAAGGTTCCTTTAGCTTTAGAAAATGTGACAGTATTTTGCCAATGCACATTCTTGGATGCAAGTATGCTGAGTCATTCAACAGTGCGTGAAGCTTTTGTCTTTAAATTTTGCTTGGATATGAATTTAATTTTCAGTGGGTTGTTTTATTTTGGGTTTTTTAAGTTTGCTGCATTAAATCTTTTAATTTGAGTGCCTTTGTAATGATTGCTGTAAAATAAAAAAGAAAATTACCAAGATATTTAATTTACTTTATGGATGAGGTAAATTGGCCACTCACTGCACATAGTAAAATGACAATTAAATTAAAATGGTTTTTTAATGGAAATAGTCCACAAATTCAAAAATCTTAGGGTAAATTATTTTAGTACAATCAGTCTTCCAGAAAATATCGGTCAGGCTGTGAGTTTTCTTTAAAGCATCGAGTCAGGTTTTAAAGAGCAATCCAGAGTATTTCTACATATTTTTATTATATTTACCTTTTTACCAATTTCACTATAGCAACTTTTCAATCTGATTACAGTAAGATGACAAAAACAGAGTCTGTGTCTCAATCCTGCCATTTCTTGCAAGGATCCTCTTTCCAGCCCTCTTCAAGTGCTTCTCCCTTGAGCCAATCAGCAGGGTGTTACCTCTAAATTGACCTTTTCTCCACATCCCACCATCTCTGTAAAAACTTTGCAGATTCTTCCTGCAAAATTTTATAAGGTATAATGACCCCTGTCTATCTATAAAGCTAAAATTCTCCAGGGGCTCAGTATTTTGTATCTCAATTATTACAACTTTATTTTTTCTCATACTTTAACAGCCATGTTAATATCCTTTCAAAAGCTTTAATAAACATGTTTTTCTTTCACAACTTCTTGGACTGTGTCATCTCTTATTTTGTATCCCCACACTGGGCTCTCCGGGTTCTGTTTTGCCTAGCATAAGCCACTTGTCTTCAGCTTCCAGGTCTTCATTAGACTATCCCTGTGCAGAGCATCTCAAGACAGCCAAGAGGCAGACTTCCACTTCTTGCCCAGTGATGCTGTCCTTCATTGCTTGGTGGTTACATTTTCAGTCAGGGATCTTTGTGCTGACACAACGGCAGTCATTGACTGGGAGGTGTTTTCTATACAGACCTGAAAAGTTGCCTCCTTGTCTTCTTTTATATTCTTCCCTTAAACATTCTTTTGCTGTGTCACACACGAAACAAAATTAGGAATCTTGATCACTACTTATCACACTATTTGCTTGAATTCTTTTCACTACCTATTAGTTTCTACCCTTTTTTTTTTTTTTAAATCTTGTCTTAGGCATATAAGCTAAAAAAGATGAGGCAGGAGTTCTTTCTCTGTTTATTTGGTTTTGAACTTGTAGAAAACCTAGATGTTTCATCTAAGAATACCATTCCAAGTTTTACAGCAATGAAAATAATAATTTGCATTCTTGCAATGGCAGAAATGCTAAAACTTGTAAGCAAGACTAAGTCTTTGAGCTGTAAGTATTTTTCATTTCCACAGTGTATTGTATGATTGTAGTACTGTGCTGGTTTACACAATTCATGTAGAATAATAGGGTAAATAGCCCTATTTTGATGGAGGGGAAAGCTGAGATATGGAACCAGAGTGAGTTGGCAACAGGATCAACATTAGACCTCCCTTTCGCTAAGACTTGTTCTTTGATTTTCAGATTCTTGCATTTAGCAATTTAATATTTCTGAGCTCTGGTACTTAGAAGTGTTAAGTCACTATCTGAGGTCAAATACAAATGCTGTTGCTTCTGCATAGTAGTTTATCAGAAGTTAATTGTTTATCACTGAAGCTTAAGTGGATTCCTTATCTATCAATTAACTAAATATAAATTACAAAAATAATTTATCTTTGCACAGATAGGCATGTTTGAACTTCATTATTTTAAGCAGCTTCAGCATTATACAATGTTTAGCTCACAGGTTAAAAGTAGCTCAGTTATTTTGAAAAGTGATTTATAAAAAAGCCCTTTACATTTTTTTCCCCAAACATTATTGCAGGGCAGATGGTTCAGATTCTGTTGTTTAGCCACCCTCATTCTGCACTCTCTATCTTTAGCTTGCACACTCTATTTTGACGCTATCACATCTTTGTGTTTGTTCAGGCTTTTCACTTAAGGCGGTATTTCAAAAGAAAACACTGGAATTTTCCTTCAAAAGGGGGGAAAATACTTTCACCTTGTAGAAAGGACATGTTCCTATTTAAAAAAAAAAAAAAAAAAGAAGCCTCCTCTTGGCACGAGGCCCAGCAGTACTATCAGCACAATCTAGCAGCTTGGCAGCTTTGCGTGTTGCCATGTTCCCTTGAGAATTAGAGGGAAGCTATTCTCCGCCTTTTGCGAGCCTGCCAAAGGATGGAGGACTTTGATCCTTCAGGGTAATGTTAGAGTAGTTCTCCTCCCAGGTACTAAATGTGACAAAGCTCATTTAATTTATTTGTCTTTTATATAAACATTGAATGTTTTCAGTGAGAATCCTAAGATTTAGTGTAGGCCTTTTGTTAATACCAAATAAACCTTACTTTCTTGGTTAGACATGAACATTGATGAGTCTCGGGTTAGGGAATTTTGCCTTCAGAATATTAGAAACAGAAGTGAAAAATTTATTATATAGTAACTTGGCTTATTTTAATAAATGTATTTAATGTAATGTCAAATTACATTTTTAATATTTGTAAGATTTAATCTTTCAAATCTTGCTGTAAGTTTTTGGGTTTTTCCACAAGTAATTTTTAACTTCTTTTTCAGGGTTGATATCTTATGCAGAATATCTGTTTTTGCTGACAATTCTTACGAGTAAGTATTATATATTTAAAATACATAGGCACAAATACTCAGCTACTAACAGCTCACCAAGAACTTTTTTCTGGTACCTTTTTGCTTCTAGATTTCTGCATTACAGTAAAACATAAAAAACTGTTGTATATAGAGTGATAATGCATTAATGTAAATGGATATCAGTGTCATCATTGGTCCATAGCAATACTTCAAAAATCATGGTACTCACTGCAACATGGGATCAGAAAAGTCTTTTGAAATACTTTGAGAGGGGGGGACATTGGTTACAGAACATAATAAGGGGAAGAAGAACTGGATGGGAAGAGAAATAATTTTTCTTCTGGACAGTAGTTTTAGTCATTTTGGACAATGAGACATTAGCAGTATGGCTCATGCAGTGGTGTGAAAAACTACTGTAGGGTCTCACAGGTCACTGCCCGTTTTTCTCGTGTTCAGATATGCAATGCATGCAATACAGAAACAGCAAAATTCTTCAGTGTCTTTTTGTCTGACTTTTAAGTCCTTTTTCTTTATTCTATGTTCCTTTTGACTTTATTTCCTCCCAGTATTGTACACGTATTTCTGTCCCCCTCCTTTGCTTCCTTCCTTTTTCTCTCAGGCGCTTTTTTTTAAAACAACCTTTATTTGGTACTTGCTTTCTCTACAAGCAACAGGCATTTTTTGGTTTTGTGCATGGAAGTAATCTGGGATTGTCTGGTACTTACTCTGTGCCATGCTCGTCACCCCATTTTGTTCTGATCTGTAAGTGATGCTGAAAAACACCAAGATTTGAGATGTGTCAGTGAGCATTACATGGCAAGACCCCTAGAAGTGGTCCATATGCATGTCCATGGAATTGTCCACATGCAGTCTTGTTTGACTGACTTACACAGGTCTAACTTTTTCAGCAAGGGACAAAGCCAGGCATAATAGATTTATTGTATCAGTGGATGGGGAAAGGAAAGAAGGAAGCAGTCACTTCTTTCCTGACAGACTGTAGAGGGATGACTCTCACGTGACCCTCATCACTTCCATGGCTGCAAGGTCTGTGGCTGGGGCTTAAATAAGTTGACAAGTTTTCCTTGCTCTGGAAATCCGCCCTCTCATGGTGTAGTATGAACAAATAACATTGGTTTCCAGAGAGTGGAGAGAGTATGTCCAGCTTTCCATCAGTACACACCTCTTGCACAGTTCAAGGGGCCCTTCTGCAGCTTACCTCATTTCTCAGCAGAACTGCATTAGTTCCTGTTACACAGCATGAAGGGTGGGTAATCTCTTTGGCAACTTCAGCTAGCACACAGTATGTGTATGTATATATATGCATTAAGATTTAATGTACAAATACACTGCTTCAGCAGTGGTGTCTGTCCCATGCTACACACTGCTTGAACATGAGTTACACTGTGTGTTCAAGTGGCTTTTAAAATCAGAGACAGGAGTTTAGCCCATTTAGGATACTGATTTTCAAACATTTGTTGCAACTCAAAAAAGATGGATTTATGTTAAAAAAGGACAACCATGACAGCCAAATTATAACTTCAGAAGAATACATGAAAGTTGCAGGAAGAGGTGTGTCTTGGGGTGACGTTATGATGTGTATCCCATATCGCTGCCTATGCCCAGGAATTAATTTTTGTGCCTTTCTGTGCCTCTCAACTGAGCCTGAGAGGGAGAAGAAAAAAACTGAGCAAAACTTTCTCAAAGCAGTTTGCAGCTTGTTCAAGGTCACTTAAAGATAGGAGGTTTTTTTTCTTCCCAGCCGCGGCAGGGGAGTGAGGAAGCACCCGACTTGCTGTGTTCCAGTCAGCTTTTGGCCAGTTGTTTCAGTTTCTGGTTCTCCGGAGAGAGACTGAGAGCTGGACTTTGCTTTTCCTTCTCTGGAATTCCGGATTTTTCTCCCTTTGCTACTGGACTGCTTTTCAGCCTCAGAGCACATCGGGAGGACTTTTCGTCGGGCACAGAGGGCCTGGCCCTGGGCCAAGCCCCGGCTCCGAGGAGACCAAAGGAAGGACTCTAACGCTTTCCCAGGTTTTTTCCTCCACAGCAAAAGATTTTACCATTTAACCTCATTTTCCTTTCCCGTGTGTTTGTTAAATAAATAGTTTTATCTTCTTCACTTTCCTTCGAGGAAAATTTATTTTTTTCCCGAACCTGGTGGGGGAGGGGTGGTTGTGCCTTCTCTCAGGGTATATATTTCTAAATTTGGCCAAACCGGTACAAATTTAGTGGCGCCCAACGTGGGGCTCGAAGGAAAGTGAAAAACCTGTGCTAATTACATTTTGGTTTGTTTTTACTTATTCTGTGCTGGAGTAAAATAGTCATCATGTTGGTTGAGTTCATAACATTTCTCTGGCTTGATATATTCATGTATTTCTGGTCCGTAGGCTTGTTTAAGGTGCTAGTGCCTTTCTGGTCCCTAGGCTTATTTGCCTATCCACAACTTGGTCCGATCTTATCCTTGATAAGGAATTTTTGCAGAGCAGGGACACGAATTCGGATTTCTATTTTGCTGTGCTCGGTGATAATGATTTATAAGAAGTTGACAGAGGTACAGGCATCTGTTCAAAGTGTGTATGATAAATGGTTTCTCCCTCCTAACCCCAGTCCTAGCTTCAGTAGCCTGCTTTGGGAATTTATTAGTAACTGCACCCAGATTGTTAGAGGAGGAGGAGTCGGGGTTTCCCTTCCCTTTAAATTTGATAGGTTTTCTTTTGAGAGTGTTCAGTTTCCCCTGGATGTTAAAGAGACCACCCTCCTGGTATTTAATCTGGTAATCTTCCTCTATGTGGTTTGCAGCTTGTCTAGAATAAGAGCTCAGATTTCCAGGGTGACTGATGAGACACCTGACCCAGAGGTGGAGCATCCTGAGTGGTGTGGGGAATGGGAGGATATAGGCCTAATCCTGAAGAAATTCTCTGACCCAATGGTTTGCAATTTCTCCCCTGAACAAGTTCAGAAACCAGCTGAGGTGGCGAAATATCTGAAAGAGAAATACAATGACAATTCTAATACGAACAAGCTCCTTGCAATATGTTGGGTTTTGGCATATGCCTATCGCACACTGCAGCCGGTAAGGGTAGAGAGGCAGGAAGATCAATCAGCAAAGCCTGCAGATACCCCAGTCACTCAGGCTGCAGATAAACCAGACAGCAAGCCCAAACCAGATGGAGAGTCTAAGCCACTGACAGTGGCTCCTGTTACAAGGAAAAAGCACATAACCAAAACTGATCGCCCAGTGAAAGATGAGGATAATGGAGGGGAAGGAACCTCAAAAGATGCAGGGGAAGGAACCTCAAAACCACCATCTGACTCAGGCACAGAAACCATTACTGAGTCCATGTCCATAAAGGACCTTCACAGCCTAAGAAAGGATTACACCCGACGGTCTGATGAATCCATAATAAGTTGGATGGTCCGTATTTGGGATGCGGCAGGTGATGATGTGATGCTGGATGGTGCTGAAGCGAGGCATTTGGGATCCCTGTCACATGATCCAGTGATTGACCAAGCGATGAAAAGGGGGACTGACTCTACCAGTGTCTGGAGACGAGTTTTGACAGGCGTGATTGAAAGATATATGTGTGGAGATGATCTCTACATGCAGCAAACCCCGTGGAAGACCATAGAGCAAGGGATCCAACGCCTGAGAGAACTAGGGGTGGTAGAGGTTGTCTTTGCAAATGACCCAGGATTGAGGAGTCCAGACCGGGCCAGAGTTATTCCATACATGTGGCGAAAACTCATACAACTTGGGCCACCAGAATACGCTTCTGCTTTAGCAATAATGAAACCGGACTACGGTGCGAATGAGACTGTGAAGGATATGGCAGTGAAGCTCCGAGCATATGCAGACTCTGTGCATGGCCCAACACATGCAAGGATCGCAGCTGTGGAAACACATGTGAAGAGAATGGAAGATAAGATGGAGAAGAGTCTCCAGGAGATTAAAGAGTGCCTTCTCCGCGGACGTTCCCCAGAGAGAAGGCACATCCCACGAAGTGAGCTGTGGGATTTCCTGTGTGACAGTGGGGAAAACATGAGGAAGTGGGGTGGACAACCCACTTCTGCTCTGGCAGCACGAGTGCGTGAATTGAAGGAGCGCAAGTCTCAGAAAGGAGGATCTACCAAAAAGGAAGTAGCACCAGTTGCCTGTAGCCAAACTGCCGGAAATGATGGAAAAGACGATGGCATGTCCAATTCCCATGAAGGAACCTCTAAGATACAGGCCCAGGGAAAGAAGGATAACCAGGCATAGAGGGGCCCTGCCTCTAGCCAGGTAGAGGTCAGGGAAAACCGTGTTTTTTGGACTGTGTGGATTCGTTGGCCTGGTACATCAGAACCACAAAAATATGATGCCTTGGTTGACACTGGTGCGCAGTGTACAATAATTCCATCGCAGCATGTGGGGGTAGAATCTGTTTCTATTTCTGGTGTAACGGGTGGATCACAAAATTTGACCTTGGTGGAAGCTGAGGTGAGCCTGACTGGAACTGAGTGGAAGAAGCACCTCATTGTGACTGGCCCACAGGCCCCGTGCATTTTGGGCATAGACTTCCTCCGGAACGGGTATTTTAGAGACCCAAAGGGACTCAAGTGGGCTTTTGGAATAGCTGCTGTGGAGACAGAGGGCAGTAAGCAATTGAACACTTTGCCTGGGCTATCAGAGAACCCGTCTGCAGTCGGCCTTCTGAAGGTGGAAGAACAAAAAGTACCAATTGCCACCTCGACAGTGCATCGCCGACAGTACCGGACAACTCGAGATGCTGTGATCCCCATCCACAAGATGATCCGTGAGCTGGAGAGCCAAGGGGTGGTCAGCAAGACCCACTCACCCTTCAACAGCCCCATTTGGCCTGTGCGCAAATCTGAAGGAGAATGGAGATTGACTGTGGACTATCGTGCCTTGAATGAAGTGACTCCACCACTGAGTGCTGCTGTGCCGGACATGTTGGAGCTCCAGTATGAGCTGGAGTCCAAAGCAGCGAAGTGGTATGCCACTATTGACATTGCCAATGCATTTTTCTCCATCCCTCTGGCAGCAGAGTGCAGGCCTCAGTTTGCTTTCACCTGGAGAGGTGTGCAGTACACCTGGAACCGACTGCCCCAGGGGTGGAAGCACAGTCCCACCATCTGCCATGGACTAATCCAGACTGCACTAGAAAAGGGTGAGGCTCCAGAACATCTGCAGTACATTGATGACATCATTGTGTGGGGGAACACTGCAGCAGAAGTGTTTGAGAAAGGAGAGAAAGTTATCCGGATTCTCCTGGAAGCTGGTTTCGCCATCAAGAAGAGTAAAGTCAAGGGACCTGCCCGAGAGATCCAGTTCCTGGGAGTAAAGTGGCAAGATGGACGACGTCAGATTCCTGTTGAGGTCATCAATAAGATCACTGCAATGTCTCCACCAACCAACAAGAAGGAAACACAAGCTTTCCTAGGTGCCATAGGCTTTTGGAGGATGCACATTCCCGAGTACAGCCAGATTGTGAGTCCTCTCTACCTGGTTACCCGCAAGAAGAACGATTTCCACTGGGGCCCCGAGCAGCAACAAGCTTTCACCCAAATCAAGCAGGAAATCGCTCATGCGGTAGCCCTTGGCCCAGTTAGGACAGGACCCGAAGTGAAGAACGTGCTCTACTCTGCAGCTGGGAGCCATGGCCTGTCCTGGAGCCTCTGGCAGAAGGTGTCTGGTGAGACTCGTGGTCGACCACTGGGGTTTTGGAGCCGAAGCTACAGAGGGTCTGAAGCCAACTACACTCCCACAGAGAAGGAAATCCTGGCAGCCTATGAAGGAATCAAAGCCGCCTCAGAGGTAATTGGAACTGAGGCACAACTCCTCTTGGCACCCCGACTACCAGTGCTGGGGTGGATGTTCAAAGCAGAGGTTCCCTCTACCCACCACGCCACCAATGCCACATGGAGCAAATGGATTGCTCTCATCACACAGCGCGCCTGTATTGGAAAACTGAATCGCCCTGGGATTTTGGAAATAATCACAAATTGGCCTGAAGGTGAAAACTTTGGTCTCGCTGATGAAGAAGAACAAGTGACACGTGCTGAAGAAGCTCCACCGTACAACCAACTGCCATCAGAAGACACACGCTACGCTCTTTTCACCGACGGTTCTTGTCGCATCGTAGGGATGAAACGAAAGTGGAAAGCAGCCGTATGGAGTCCCACACGACGGGTTGCAGAAGCTACTGAGGGAGAAGGTGGATCAAGCCAACTCGCTGAACTCAAAGCTGTTCAACTAGCCCTGGACATTGCTGAAAGAGAGAAGTGGCCAAAGCTCTACCTCTACACTGATTCATGGATGGTAGCCAATGCTCTGTGGGGATGGTTAGAGAAGTGGGAAAAAGCTAATTGGCAGCGTAGGGGAAAACCAATCTGGGCTGCTGAAGAGTGGAAAAACATTGCTGCCCGAGTAAGAAAGCTGGTTGTGAAAGTCCGCCATGTAGATGCTCATGTCCCCAAGAGTAGGGCTAATGAAGAACACCAAAACAACAAGCAGGTAGATCAGGCTGCAAAGATAGAAGTGTCACAGGTAGACTTGGACTGGAAACACAAGGGAGAGTTGTTCCTAGCTCGATGGGCCCATGATGCCTCAGGCCATCAGGGCAGAGATGCCACCTATAAGTGGGCACGAGACCGAGGGGTGGATCTAACCATGGACAGTATCTCCCAGGTCATCCATGACTGTGAGACATGCGCTGCGATCAAGCAGGCCAAGCGGGTGAAGCCCCTGTGGTATGGTGGGCGGTGGTCCAAATACAAGTATGGGGAGGCCTGGCAGATTGATTACATCACACTGCCTCAAACCCGCCAAGGCAAGCGCCATGTGCTCACAATGGTAGAAGCCACCACTGGATGGCTGGAGACCTACCCTGTGCCTCATGCTACAGCCCGGAACACCATCCTGGGCCTCGAAAAGCAAGTCCTTTGGAGGCACGGTACCCCTGAGAGAATTGAATCTGATAATGGGACTCATTTTAAGAACAGCCTTATTAACACCTGGGCTAGAGAACATGGCATTGAGTGGGTGTACCACATCCCTTACCATGCACCAGCTGCAGGCAAAGTGGAACGGTGTAATGGATTGTTGAAAACCACTTTGAAGGCACTAGGTGGGGGAACTTTCAAAAATTGGGAACAGCATCTAGCAAAGGCCACCTGGTTAGTTAACACCCGAGGTTCCACCAATAGAGCTGGTCCAGCCCAATCTGAATCCCTGCATACAACAGATGGAGATAAGGTCCCAGTAGTGCATGTCAGAGGTCTGTTAGGAAAGACTGTGTGGGTAAAATCTGCCTCGAGTACAGACAAACCCACCCGTGGGGTTGTCTTCGCCCAGGGACCTGGTTGCACATGGTGGGTAATGAAGAAAGATGGAACAACACGTTGTGTACCACAGGGAGATCTGATTGTAGTGTGAAATGCTTGTATACCCCTGCTTACTGATTGTCACTGTCACTGTTCATATATAGCTGTGTATATATATATATGTATTAATGTGTGTGTAGAATTAGAATATCTTAGTTTGGGCATTGAGCCAACAATATGGGATAAGGGGTGGAATGTCTTGGGGTGACGTTATGATGTGTATCCCATATCGCTGCCTATGCCCAGGAATTAATTTTTGTGCCTTTCTGTGCCTCTCAACTGAGCCTGAGAGGGAGAAGAAAAAAACTGAGCAAAACTTTCTCAAAGCAGTTTGCAGCTTGTTCAAGGTCACTTAAAGATAGGAGGTTTTTTTTCTTCCCAGCCGCGGCAGGGGAGTGAGGAAGCACCCGACTTGCTGTGTTCCAGTCAGCTTTTGGCCAGTTGTTTCAGTTTCTGGTTCTCCGGAGAGAGACTGAGAGCTGGACTTTGCTTTTCCTTCTCTGGAATTCCGGATTTTTCTCCCTTTGCTACTGGACTGCTTTTCAGCCTCAGAGCACATCGGGAGGACTTTTCGTCGGGCACAGAGGGCCTGGCCCTGGGCCAAGCCCCGGCTCCGAGGAGACCAAAGGAAGGACTCTAACGCTTTCCCAGGTTTTTTCCTCCACAGCAAAAGATTTTACCATTTAACCTCATTTTCCTTTCCCGTGTGTTTGTTAAATAAATAGTTTTATCTTCTTCACTTTCCTTCGAGGAAAATTTATTTTTTTCCCGAACCTGGTGGGGGAGGGGTGGTTGTGCCTTCTCTCAGGGTATATATTTCTAAATTTGGCCAAACCGGTACAAGGTGCCAAAGATTCTATTTCTTTAGAAATTTATGGCAGCTGAAAGTGAATTCATGCTGAATTATTGGCTGAAACAATTAGAAAATTGAAGCAGTATCAGAGCAAGTTGTTCCACTTCTCCAGACAATCAAGTAACATTATTTTTCACAGAATTTATATAGAAATGTATTGAACTGCAAAAACAAGGCACTTTTAGATGCAGGATAAAAATGCAGTGGTTATGTTGCTGCTTTGGTTACACAGAGGGTTATCATACTTACCAGTTTGAAAGCAAATGTCAACAAGTGTTGGTGCCTCTGTCTTTGCCTAACAAGTATCCCATGTCAGTCAGCCCCGAGTTACACAATCTGTCTCTCTCACTAGTCAGAATTAAAGTGAGATTTCTTAAAGCAGACATCAATATTTAAATTGCTTCCAAGTCACCAACAGAGCAATAGGGAAACAGAAAAAGAGTCATCAGGCTCTTGGTTCCAAGGACACTGCTGACCAGACCATGCTGCCTGTCATACAAAGTCAGATTCTGTAACAACACTGAACTTGAAAATGTAATTTTGTGGCAGACAAAGGTTTTATTTTTCACCCCCGACCTTCTTTTCTCTTTTAAGTATGCCTTGTATCATCACTATCTTTTTTCTTCCAGTGCTGTATTGAATTTCATTTCTAGCAATAGGTTAATGGAGCCCTGCCTGGCGAGGAAGCCCAGGAACTGAAGTTGTCACCTTTACTTGGAGCTTTGTTTCAATTACCCAGTCACACAAGTTGACAGCTTGGTCAGGAGAGGAAGCACCTAGGTCTAACCTGCACTCACAGCCAGAATGAAGCTCTTCTGTTCAGATTTTGGAATTTTGCCTGATTCTAATTAAATACAAATATATCTGTGGTAGTCTTTGAACTATGCTTATTTTACGAACACATACCTTTGGGGTGACATCATATCAGATAAGTATGTCATCTCTGAACAGTATAAGCAGCTTTAGGTCTATATTTTCACTAACAGCTCTCTTATCTGAAAATTGGAACACAGATGGTATGAATTGCTATTAAATACATCAATTACTTTTATTCTCTAAATATGTTATTGGATAGCCTTTTCTTGCTTTTGTACTAGTAACACAAATTTTGCATGTGGCATTTCCTTGGAAAGGAAGCCAGTTTTGATTATTAAATCAACCCAGTTGCTGGGGACAGCTCTGCTGTGCAGATTGCAGTGGTATTTATAAAATATCCCTGCATCACAAGATTGCTTCACATAAAACATTAGTTGACTGCTGAAGATAGTTATTTCTAAAATGTAAAAATAATACTTTTTTTAACCATCTTGTTATGACTTAAAAGGAATGGGATATTTCTTTAACTTGTTCCCTTTGCAGAAAGATTCTCTAAAAAAAAAGCAAGGCTTAAAACTTTACAGAATGCAACCAGAAGAATATATTTGCCAAAGCAAAATTCTGAAGGCATTAGAGTTTTTTGGAGATACTGCTTCACTCTCCTCATGAGTCCAGCATTATTCTTGGAAGCATCAATATATTCCAGAGACAATAAGTCCATGGCTTTCATATTAATGCCTGACAGACTGCGTTGTGGAATTAATTCACCTGCTCCAGAGATTACTGGGATATGGGCTTGCTACTGCAGTGAACTGTAACTACATTTCAGCAGCATGCTGCTCCTGTGTGGGCTTGCTAATGATCAAGGCCACCTCCTGTAAGCGAAGTAAGATCAGGAAATTGTGGGAAGGAGCTCAAAACACACCATGCTTTTATAGCACCTTCAAGATTCAGAGCTCATTACATTTTTGTGTTGAAAAGAAACATTCACTCCGTGAAGGAAATGCAGGGGAAAATTGTGTAGAATTCCTGAAAAACATCAGCTTGATGGGGGTCACACAAAACATGCTTTCATCAAAACCAGCCAGAAAGAGTAGTTTATTACATCACAGTAACATCTGAGAATATTGTTTAGGGAGGAAGGAGAAGGGAAGGGAGAAAAAGGCTTTGGGCTAACACAGCAGGAGCAGGAGCCAAGAGAGCTGGCTCCCTTCACAGCATCAGTCTGTCTGCTAGGGAGACTGCAAGTGCTGGCATACAGTCATGCATGCACGAAGTGCCTGAGGAGTACACTAGCTCCTTCACCCACTGTGGCAGTGATTACTGGCTTCTGAAGGCAATTTCCACTCTTCTCACCTGAAAAGGAGCTCTAATAAACAAGGCAGGGCTAGACTGCAGAAGTGACATGGGATTATAGAGATACCCTTCAGGAATATCTTAAGACCTGGCCAGTAAGAGATACAGTATTTTCGCTGGGGTCAGATGGACATTCATGGTTGTACTTAGGCACTGCTGGCATTTCTTACTTTGCCATTGCATTAATTATCCCTTGAAATGACAGTAAAAAGGTTTTTAAATAGTTTGCTTATATTGGAAGAGCTGTGTATGGTTCACTGGAAATACCATGTATGTACATAACAATGGAGAACTGAAACAGAGTCCATATTCATTTTACATTCAGTGTTTGAGTTCTAGTGTGTGTGATATTTTCAATAAAGTTCTTTCACAATTTGTTGCAGAACCCCGGACTGGACTTCAGATTGCCTTTAAAATGTTGGATGCAGATGGCAATGAGCAAGTTGAAAAGAAAGAATTCTTTAAGGTAGGTGTATTTACACATTTTAATTTTAAAGCATTTAAATAGATCCATGGGTTATATTTGCTAAATGAAGGTTCATTAAAATCAGCCTATTTTTCAGTCCATTTTATGATTATATACTTACTAAAATATTTTATATGAAAGGAGCACATACCAAAGTATTGTGATAGAAGTACTTATCATGTTTGAATCCGCTTTTAAAAATGTTACCTTTGAATGGTATCTAAAAATCTTCTACTGGGAGGGTAGGAATTAGTGTACATCCCTTAGTCCCATGAGCTAATTTAAATAATCATCTGGAAGAGCCTTTTGTTTTCTAAATGTGTTGAATAATTTATTTAATACACCATCCTATTTTGGTCTTTATTAATTTTGCTTGCTGTTGCAGAAAAATTTTTATCAATTCACACTTTGAAGAGAAACAGCAGGTTTTATCCCATATTTTATATAAACTATGGAGGAGAAAAGTAGATGCTTTAAAAGTTAAGAAAATCTTGCTCTGATTTTTTAAAGAAGAATTGGCTTAATTATACAGCTTATTCAACTTTTAAATATTTATCAGGAGACTAACTAAGTGCTTCTTGTCAAAAGTTGAATGCAGAATTAACAATCAGAATTTTTAATAGACACCCTCAACTTAGATCAGATCCTTAATTCTTACTGGAGGCAACTGGAGAGACATTTATATAAGAAGCTGACATGGCTACTACAATTCAGATTATTTTCTGTCACTAAGGTAAAGTTAAAACTAAACATGAACACACAACTCTAGAGAACCTTAAAATCTAAAACTTTTAAAGATGGACCTGTTGATAGCCTTAAACATGTTTCATAGCCTTAAACTCTGAATTAATAATACAGTAGCTGTTCACATGTGTTTTGCACTGATCACCTTTTTTTCAGTGAATTGTCTCTTAGCAAGGTTACGATTGATGAGTCATACTTTAAATCTATTTTAAAATGTTGAAAAATACTTTTAGATTTAGTAGTACTATTTGAAAATAATACTTTAAATTAGATCATTTTACAAGACAATGTTCCCAGAAGCCCCTAACTGAACCTGCAGATATCCTTGTTTTGGTGTAACCCCAGCCAGTAACCAAGCCCCAGACAGCTGCTTGTTCTCTCTCCTATCAGCTGGATCAGGGAGAGAATCAGACGGGTAAGAGGTGGAAAACTCGTGGGTTGAGATGAAGACAGGTTAATAGGCAAAGAAAAGCCATGCACACAAGCAAAGTAAAGCAAGGGATTAATTCACTGCTTCCCTTGGGCAGGCAGGTGTTCAGCCATCCCCAGGAGAGCAGGGACCCATCACATGCAATGGTGACTTGGGAAGACAAACGCCATCACTGTAAACATCCCCCCTTCCTCCTTCTCCCCCCCAGTTTCTACACTGAGCATGATGTCACACTGTCTGGAACATCCCTTGGGTCATTTGGGGTCACCTGTCCTGGCTGTGTCTCCTCCCAACCTCCCATGCATCCCCAGCCCCCTCCCCGGCCTGGCAGTACAGAAGCAGAAAAGGCCTTGGCTCTGTGCAAGCCCTGCTCAGCAATGACAAAAACATCTCTGTATTATCAGCAGTCTGTTCAGCACAAATCCAAAACACAGCCCAGTACCAGCCACTGTCAAGGAAATTAGCTCTGCCCCAGCCAAAACCAACAAACAGCCCTACACTCATTTGTTGCTACACAATATCTTATAATTTTGAAGAATTTGTTCTATTAAAATGTTAATTATTCTGCTGATTCAAAAGAAATCAAGTTCTAGTAAAGCCTATATTTTTAACCTAATAAACCAGGTGGAATCATGGTGAATTGTTATCAGATTATCCATGCCCTGATTACCAAAAGAAGTCTGTTATGGCTGTATTATTCACCTGAAAAACAGTATGTTACAAGGGAAAGTAATTCCACGAGTGAACATGTTCAGCTTGTAGTGCCTCTGCACCAAAATGCCACATTAGCAGTGCTTCCTTTAAATACGTACTGTCAGTTAAACAAATAAGGAGATTCTTACAGAAACACAGCACAGCTCTCCTGGGGAGATGTGCAGTATGTTATGTATTTAATATCCATTATCCTTTTCAGGTGATTCTAATTGAATCAGCCAGTACGAACAACAGAAAGTCATCAAATGGAGAGGTGAAAACATTATATAAATCATTAAAAATAATTTGATTTGTGTAGAGGCAATCAAGTTAAATGAAAATTATTCTAGCTAGATAGATTGTTACTTTGCATTTCCTTGTTGGGCTATATTGATAAAATAATACAGATTGGTAAAAAAAAAAAAAAAACAACATATAAATTACTCTGTCAACTCACAAGAATCATTAAATTCAAAGAAGTCCCACAGGATGCAAGTTAGTCAGAAGATGAGTTTTCTCTCATGACTGTTTACTTAACATTTACAGAGGAGACTTCAAGCAAAACCTTATAGATTAGGTTTAAAAATAAATTTTTTTTAATGTAAGAATGTGAAAAAAATGTACGTGTTAATCTGTATACTCTAGTTCTGTATGCATCATGGAAAGTTTCTAGATAGCTAATAAATTAGTAAATTGTGTGGCTAATCTGTCATTTGTCTTGTCCCAGTTGGCATCTTAGGAAAATATATCTGAACTATTGTATAGTGACTTCCACACTGTATTTGACAATAACATCAGGAAATGTATGTAAGGAGAATGCAGTGGAAAAGGATAATGAAGAAGCAGTAATCAGGAGGCAGTGTCAGTAAGCAGGGTGCAGTGGGAAAAGTAATTTCATTGCTACTTCATCCTCTTATTTCGTCACCTCTTGTTCTCCCCACTTCCCATCGTTATCTACTGATTAGACATCCCATAGATTAGATAATCCCATAGATTAGACATCTATGTATGTCTGTGTAGTCTGACTGTAGAGTCTTTGAGGTAAGAACTTGCCTTTTGGTTTCCGGACTGTCCATCATTCTTTGAATTGTGTGTATCTCAATTCTCACATGATCCTGGATGAACGGGCACAAGATGTGTCAAGCAGGTCATTCAGGAAAAGGAGATGTGTGACAAGCAGAAACTCCAGCCCCAGTCCTCAGTGCCTGCATTACATCATGGATATAGGCTGTTCAAATATGTATGGATCAGACACTTAAGGAATGTGAGATGCAGAATTTCCCAGTGTTTTCTGCTAACAAAAATGGATGTTCAGGAAAGGAGATCTTGAATGCAATCCCATGTTTTCAACAAGAGAGCTCATCTTGTCCTCCATAGCCTTTCCGTTCCAGTGCACATTTTCCTCATTTCCAGTAAAAGTCTCTCCCTTCACAGGGATACCCTTGTTCTCTCTCCTCCCTATTTCTTTGGGTTGAAGCCAGTGTAATTCTGCTTCATCCACGTTTCAGTGGTAAACAGTCACAATGCAAGAGACATTTCAGTATTAGGGCCAAGAAGGTTTTGTTGCTTTGCTCTGGAACTCCAGGGTGAGGAAGACGAGTTGGAAATGGCATGTTCACAGATGCTAGTTGCCACCCTTTAATAAGCCCCTGACAGAGTGCAGAATCATTTCTCAGAGCCACGTTATCTGCATCTCTGTGAGGACAGTAAGATACTTCTGTGAACTCTGCACTTACAAGATACTCACTTGAGACTTGGTGAGGGGGATTTCCAGACCTATGCACATTAATCAGACCTCCCACCAAGAATAAGGCTAACAAAGTTCCCAAAATCCCCAGCAAGTAAGGAATTTCCCTAACTCTCTAAATCTGTCCTGATTAAAGATGTCTCAGTAAAATTAATGACAGTGCAGAACTATTGGGAATAAAGGCAGAGTAGCTCTGATGGCACATGCAAGAGCTTTATGACTCAGACTTTCTAAGTAGACTGTCTATACACTTCTGCTGGAGAGCAGGTACCACAAAATACTTGCAGAGCTTCATCTAGGGCTGAATGAACCAGTGCCTGACACTCAGCAGTTGTGGTGGTTTGGCACAGAGCATTTCTCCAGTCCTAGAGCATCCACAAGCACTGATCCCTCTCAAGCAACTGGAAGAATCAAACTGCAAAATCACCCTTTTTTTTTTTTTTTAAAGCCTGATATAGTCTTTCTGCCAGCTTGTTCAGAACAGATTACTTCTGTCTTTAGTAGAGGCTCCACTTGTGCATAATAGGTCTCATTATCTTTTAATTAGCCATTAGTATCATGAGTGGTGAACAGATATAAATATTAATACACATTAATGTTACATGGAGGAGTCCATTTCTCGAGGGCAGAATTCTTCTCCCTCTGGTGAGTAGTTGCTGCACTGTGCTGGAAAAAATCAACTTCTGGAAATAGTTTCAAGCACTGTAAGAATGTGCATACAGTGTAAGAAAACAATAAGCAAAATCTTTCAGAATACTTGTGAAAATAATTATACTGTCTGTGCTCTTTAGTAGCCCCTGCAGATTTTTTCAAGTGTCCTTTAGAAATAAAATAATTTTTTTTTTTAAATCATATTATCTCTTGTTTGGAAAGTATTTGCAGTTGCATTTCTAATGTGTGATCAAGAGATTGATTTTTCAGGTAAGAAAAAATGTGATTTTTCAGTGAGAATATGGACAAGTAATTGTGGTTTTATCCAGAGCTCTATAATGCTGTTTTGCTATGAAGAAATTCATAATGCTTTTACTGTACTAGTCATTTGTTTTGTAAATGATCAAAAACTAAGATAATTTGGAGGAACAAGTGCTGTTTAATTGCCTTGTTTTATAGCATTTCTTTTGATAAGTTCTATCAAGACATGCCATTCAAAACTAATAATAGAAAGTACCTATCCTGAGAAACTAAAAAAATGAGGATAAAAAAGCAAACAAATCCGAAAAAGCCCATACTGCTGCTCTGAACAGAAAAAAAATTTTAAAAAAAGAAAAGACCAAAGGAGAGTTTTAAAAACTCCCCAGAATAATGGCTGTGGAAGTTTGGTAATGAACTTATTCCCAGTTTCAATGAGCAGGTTGAGGAATCACTCAGAAATGTTTGAGAAGCAAACCAGTAGTTTTGAAATCCTTGAGCTTTAAAAGCATCTTTTCTAAAGTTTGCCAATCCAGAATGATCAGTGTAAGTCCATATCTCTACCTGAAATGTATTAAGTCCCTTGTTCTTTCATTTCTGCTGTCCTTTTGAGGATTCATGCAAATGTCTGAAAGGTAAGTGTGCTTTGTGCTATATTAAATCACTCATTCTTTTGGCAATGTTCACCTCCAAAGCTGAAATACAGTCAAAGAAACCTTGCAGCTCTGATATACTTGAGGTACTGCAAATTAATGCACTGTTTATATTACCTTAAAGCTTTATTTGGGACAGTGGAAATTATGTTTTTAAATGTGAATCATTTTAGTAATTCTAAAAATCTTCTTAGCTAATACATTGAAGATTAATTTATTCTGGGGGTAGAGGGGAAAACTCAAACCACATTCTGCCAAATGCCAGTAGTGAAAAAAATGTTTCCTTATTTTATTAAATTATTCTTAATTGTTCGTTTATTGTAGTACCTCATTTGAACAGGTATGTTTTTCATGTTTAGAAGATCATGTTTATAACAGAACTATGTAAAACCATCTAGAAGGACAGCATGAAAATCAGGATCATTTTTATTTCTGGAATGATCCTTGATGTTATACCCCAGAGTTTGAAAATCTTCTGAAGTGAAAACTAAGCTTCTGGTGCAAGAAAATCTCCTCTAAAAATAGAGTAAGCACTGGGCTGCAAGAGGTAGATTCATGTTTGGTTATATTAACCACAGTAGATAAGACATTCCTGGGAAAAAGTGTGTCTGAATAGCAAAATATCCTCAAGTATGCAAATATTTTGTCATGACTAGAGAACCTTGCAGATATGCATAACTAAGGAAAGGTGCAATTAAAGCAAGGTTCAGAAAAAGAAGACTCTTACAAGATCAAATTTGTAATTTTCCTGGTCTTTTCTCATGTTTCAACAAATAACAGCTACAGAGAATCATTGGGAAGGAAGATGACTTGAAAGCAGCTGGAGACGAAACAGTACTTCGGGTATGAAACAGAGATACATTTTCCTTACAAAAACATTGTCATGTTCCCCATGAACTTTGTTATTTTTTCAGAGTTTTTAGATAAGTATGTAAGCCTTAGTATTAGTGCTTTAATTAAATGAAAGGGCATGATTTGTCAACTGCTTTCTAACTGGGGAAGAAAAATGCTTGTCATTTCTGAGCCTTCTGATGAAATGTATGCAATCAGTGTGTTTCATGACTGTGTTCTCACTTGGTTCTTTGGTTTCCATGAGCCTCTCTTTCAAAGTAACTCTCTTCTATTTATGAAAAACTCAGAAAAAACTCCATAGTGCCATATGAGAATAGAAGGCTTTCCAAACAGAAATCAACAGCTTAAGCTTACCCAAGTGCTGCTGTTGCAGTGGTATCAGCTTATACTGAGTTTGTTTGAAACGTGGTTATTGTCACTGAGGTGACAAAGGCAAGGATTACTTAAGTTAAGTCCACTTCCAGAAAGAGATGGCATAGATGCAGACCAGAAGAAACAATCCTAGAGTATGATCTCCCAGTTGGGAAAGAGGTTTTGCTGTTTGGTGGACCACTAGCAAATGGTAAATATATCTCATCAGTGAAAGGGACAGGTAAATTCCTGCTCTCTTCTGTTTTCCTTTGAATCCAGCCACCTACAACCTCCCTTCTTCTCAGGAAGAGTCTCTTCTTCAGTCTGTAGTCAGCACAGAAACAAGATATTCTGTAGCCTGGGTGACATTGAGTGAAACTGAAAATGGAGATGAGGAATCCTGAGCATACTGAAAACACCTCAGAAGAAGCTGATGAACCATTTAACAACCAATAGGACAAGGGAAAATGGGCTCAAGTTGCACCAGGGGAGGTTAGACTGGATATTAGGAAAAAATTTTCACTTACGGGATGGTCAAACACTGGAACAGGCTGCCCAGGGAAGTGGTGGATCACCATCCCTGAAAGTGTTCAAAACACATGTGGGTGTGGTGCATAGAGACATGGTTTAGTGATGGACTTGGCAGTACTGGATTGATAGTTGGACTCAATGTTCTTAGAGATCTTTTCCAACCTAAATGATTCTATGATTCTAAGGAAGGTGAGAGTACAGTTGGATTATCTCCATCTATTACCATAAGATGCTGCTTACATCAGCAACTTGCTTTCAGCTGTAAACTTTCCGTTTACTCTGGGCATGAGGCAGTGGCTGCTCATGTTGGAAGCATTCAGTAAGGAGTTTATACAGGGCTCTGCTTTGTGAATCATGCATCAGCAGTTTCTACACAGTTGCTCACGTTCTTTACTTTTTCACCTGCCTGAGGAAAAAGTGGAAGTGGCTATTGCTGACACCATTAAAATTTATTAGGCATAAACTGTCTTCTGATTCACAAAGGTTTTCCTCCCTCAGTGTGTATTCAGCTCAGTTAAAAATTATTTGATTGACTAACAACCATCTCCTTTCTTGAATCTTTTCATCAGTCACCAGATTAAAATAGCTAGGATTAATAGGGTTGTCTGCTCCTCAAAACCTATTTCAATTGAGACTTAACTGCCATGACAGTAAAAGAAAAAGGATCTTTATTCTGCATGAATGCACAGCTGTAGTATAAAATTTCCAGAGAAACTTTGATACAGTTGGACAGATTAGTTATAAGCACATAAGCTTATTGTGAGCTAATTAAATACCTGAGCCGGAATGTCTCTATTTTGTTTTTGTCTTGCTTCAAAATTTGTCTTCAGAGTTCTCCATTGAGAAAAATCTAAAGTTATTGTAACCAGAAAATGTTATTTAATACAGTTTCTTAGAAGATTATAAATGGAATTATAGTATGAAAGAAGAATTAAATAGCTATGGGGAGTACAGCTAACTTGAAATTACTCTGGTTTCTATATCTCTACTTGGCAAAATCCAAATTATCACATTTCTCCTAATTTTAATTTTCCTTCCTGTCTTGGTCTCTTACAAAAGAAATTGGTTATCTTTGTAAGCAGTGAATGTAACTATACAATGTAGTTGGTGGATATGTTTTTACCCTTTATTTTTAATAATTACGGCAGTCATAGTATTGCTTTCAAGCAAAGCCAATGAAGCATAAAAATATGGGGCTTAAGTTGACTATGTTTTTTGAAAATTGAGATACTGCAACAGAATTTTGGTGTTTGGAATGGTTCTTTATTTTTACAACACCTTCTCAGTTCACTGGTTTTTCAGAGTAAACCCAGTCTCTGATACCAGATGGCAAATGTCACCAACCTAGGAAAATACAGTTTAAGTGGTAGTCTGCAACTTTGTTTAACCAGGAGGTATATCCAGGTGTGTTCCTTGTACAGTGTGTAGACAAAGGTCCCGGGCATTTATTTACTGTATGGTAGTACCATTTAACACTTATCAAGTTACTATATGAGGAAAAGAAAAAGCAGCTTGCTGTTCTCCCAGGGTGCTTGTATCCCTGCCTTTTTTACTGAGACTTTGACTTACATGCCTAAAATTCAAATTTTCACCATTTAGTAATGGCCCTTGAATGGGATTACAGTGAAAGTGCATATCCAGATACTTGTATTTCAATTGAGGGCTTTTATTTTTCCAACATTTTAATTGATGCTGGAAGAAAAGCAAAAAAAAAATCTGCCCAGCCTTAACTGACCCCATCTTTTGGAAAGTTCCATGCTAAATTTTGCAGAGCAGGCAATCTGGCAATCTCGTAGCAGAGATGCACATGGTGAAGGAGAGCTGCAGAGAGACTTAAAAGACTGGAACCTGCTTCTTTCTAATCAGACTGGAGAAAATGATGCAGAAGTCAAGAGAGGCAGTGACTGCCTCAGCTCAAACACCCTCCCCACAGGCCAAAGGAAATGCTCCGTCTGGCGTCCTGCAGAACTGTTCTTCATATGAAACATCGAGCTGAACGTGTGACCATGGTTCGTGGAAGAGGAGAGCCAAACTCCCTGCCTGGAAGTGGTCTAGATTACAGTAGGAAAATGCATGAACTAGGAGATTAGGTTTATTTTGAAAAGGTGTTGCCCAGTGAACAGCACCTGTTGCTTTTGTGTTACTGCCCTGAGTTCCTTAAAAGGATACTCTAACAGTGTAAGGTGCTTTAGTGTTCTGGCCATGAAAACTGTGCTAATGGGGGCAAATATCTACTGGACAGACCAGTTGTCTAGATCAGGGACTTTGCTCTCAGGCCCTTCAATTTAGTACTTCCAATACTTCTAATTTAATGTGCTTTATGTAATGGGTAAACTTATAAATTAGTTTTAGGTACTGTTAGAAAAGGAATGACAATACAGAGTGTTCTATATTTGTTCTTGAAATGAAATTAATGTTGGGAAATATGTGCATTGTCTCATTTCCGGATGATTAAACATATGCTTCTGCATTCCCTAGTGACTACATTTTCATACAAAGTGTGAAAAGTATGATTGGGGTTTTTTTAACATTTAGCTACTAGTTGGAAACACAGCTACTAATCTCTTTTAAACAGAAAACTTTTGAATTAAAATTGAGTCTGACTATATGCAGTGTACTTTTAGACTCACACATTAATAATTTCCTGTTATTCGTGTATCAGTTGTTTTAACCTGTCTACTTCTCGTTTTTTATAATTTTTTTCTGTGGTTCTAAACGAGGTAAATGGCATTAGTCATTCACATATTTGTCACTGCTTACCTGGTCAGTATGAGGATTTACACTTGGACCTTCGGACATTGCAGAATTGTGGTACATCTCCTCAGCCACAGGAACTGTGCAGGCGGTCTTAACTTGCCCATCTGCTCCCCTAGAATCTCTAACTGGTTTAAAGTTTTATACCCAGTGCTTCAAAGTCTGCATAGTTCAGTATAACTAAAGACTGCCTAAAACTGAGGGAAGGTGGTGGTTGGGAGCTATGCTCTTGTAGTGCAGCAGTACTCTGTAACAGGGGTGCTACACATCAAATTTTACAAGAATCTAGTCCAAGACTAAAATTAATATCCCTCCCCAAAGAGTCTGTCATTAATCTTGTAACCCCTCAGTTCAGATGGAATGCACATTTTTTCTTGACCTACCTTATCCAACATAAATGTGTATGTTTGCTATCAGCAATTTAACATTAAATTTTGTTGGAAAGCTTTTCAATACTTTAAACCAAGAAGTGTGATGTTCCTGTGTGCTTTAAAGAAAGCTCTCCAGACAGGTAAATGCCCAAAAGAACCAAAGTGACACCAAAGTATTAGGCTATTCAAAAAGTGCTGGGTCATTTTTTACCTCATGGACAAGGAAATTACTTTATTTTTCCATTTGATCTGATGACATCATAACCTCAAGAGAGAGAAAGAAACATGTCTGAACAGGGACTGGCTGTCCCAGGAGTTGGTCACAGGCCACCTGTGCCATTTTCAGCACCGAGAGCAAGAGGGTTTGTGTGTGCTGAGGATGGATGTGCTCAGCCTTTGAGGCCAAGTCTGCCTTGATCAAGAGTGGGTTTCATAGCACATCACGCCTCCCGAGGGGGTCATCATTATGGAATCTCTTCTTTTTGTGTAAAGTCATATTTTTAAAGCACGCCACAACAGAGAAGCAGGGCCTGAGTTCTTGTGAGGAGCTGTCCCCAGCTGTGTGTAGGAGCTGCTTTTCCAGGCTGCCAGCAGGGCATCAGTCAGGCAGCCTTGGGCTTTGCAGTGCAACAGTGCCATTCCCTGACTGCTTGGCACAGTCGACCTGCTCACAAGACAAGTTTCAACCTGTTTCTGTTTGGGGCATAAAGTATCTCCTACAGCATCTACTCCCAGATTAGTTTTAGCCCCTTTGGGCTGGAAACCATTTTTATTCTGTACCTCCTTATGAATTGATGCAGAACTGTGGTTGATGCACTGGTACCTGAGGATGTCCATGAAGTTACATGTTCTTCATTACTAAAGGCCCTAAGTGTATAGCAGAGTGATTCCATGGCATTAATTGTCATTAAAAAGCAACTAATCCTCCCAGTAATAGGAATTATGGGTGTTATTGGATGCTGTTTATTGTTTAGAAGATGTTCTATCAGACTTCTCAAATATTGTCTATTATACCATCTGTAGAATGAGCTGTACACATTGTAGCCCTTCTGCATCAGACCTGAGGTATTCTTAAATCCTACCTAGTAAGATTATGCATTGCAAAACATGAAGAAACTTTAGTATGCATTTACGTTATGGTGAAAGTTGATTCATCATAAAATACATAGTTTCCATCTGGAACCCACTTGAGCCTGTCTGGGCTTTGCCAGAAAGGCCTGCTTTTGGAAATCTGGATCTCCTGGTCCCACTAGCTGGCCTGTTTACAGTTCTTTTGACTGACTGTAACTGTTAGGATAAACTTCATAATGGACACATCTTTTAAACCTTCTTACCAGAACTGAGTTGTAGGATATATATCCCAGCATCTTGGAGACTCTCAAAATGACAGAAAGCTTGAATTCTCATGAGCAGTGGGCAAAGCTAGCCTGGGATAGAAGCCTGGCATGATGAATTGACTGAGCTCGCAGCTTAAGAACAAAGAGGATTTCAGAGAAGTGGACTCAGAAAAATTTGCAAAGATTTAGTCTTACCTTTGGAAAGATTTGGGACACCACTAGCAGACAGAAACTAAGATATTGTCCTCCTTGCCCAACCTCACTTCTCTACCCATTCTTCCATCTACTCACTCTCCTTCTATCTTAACTAAAAAAAATATTCAATCCAAAAGACGTATTATTTCTACAATATCTAGTGAAATAAGACATTGCACAGCAAATACCATCTCTCAGGAAGCAAGCAAGAGAACAAGAAGTGAATTGCAGATTTTAATCATGATGAATGCTTTCCAGTCATGCCTCAGGCAAAATCTGCAAGGAAAGGTGGTAAGAATCTAGAGACAGCAAGTCTATTAACATTTCAGATGAGTTTTGAAAATCAGTTAGGTACATTATTCTGAAAATCCCATCTCACTGTGCGATAAGTTTCTTCTCAGTGGCACTTGTTGGTACTTGCTGCAGTATCAGGTCCTTAATGTCAAAAGCTCAGTGGGGAGCTACAGGATTAGGTAGGTCTTTGCCCATGACTCAGTGTTTGCAGCATCAGGCCTCTTATGTTAACAGCCTGTGTAATGTAATAAGGAAATAACTTGTGTTATCTGATCTTACTTAAAAAGGAATAATTGCATAATTCAGCAGTTCATGTTGCTTTTGAAAAGTGTAGGAGGCGTTAACATTACTCTAGGAAAATTAGCCTATGTTTGTAATATGTGCACACATGTTCATTAATTCATAGACTTGTGTGGCATCAGATTGTGTGGTCTTTGGGATTCTTTGTCTGAACCAATGGACCCTGGAACACATCTGAGTTCCCCAGTTGTGATGCATGTCTCTGCCTCATCCTGTGCTTCTATCAAGATGAAACTCAGACCATTGTGATCCATTCTTTTTCCACTCTGTGCCTCAGCTTTCTGTAAAATGCACAGATCAAAAGGGTTCTATGGTGCACCCTCCCAGGGCCTGAAGCACCCAGATACACCAGAATACAAACTTTCACTCCGTTTAGATAGTGATTCAAAGCTACCAGTCTGGTCCGCTTTACAGCTTGGGATTGGGTTACCATTTCATTCTCATTGCCAAGAGAGACATTCCAAGTGTAAGTTATTCTTTTACCCAAGCTCAGGAGGGCGAGGTGTTGGAAATATTAATAGAATTCTCATTATCTTCTAACAAAGATTTGTCATGTTGGTACTAATTCATACAGATCAGCAGCAAAAGCTCCTAATGGTTCTGTGGACAAAAAGGAATTATGTACTAACATGTACTTTAATTTAATAGCATTAACTTTAGGAAAAGCAATTTTTTGAAATTTTACCCTTAAGGTGTAGTCTCTGTGGTCTCCTATTGCATTTTATGCTTTAAAGAAATGTACTGTTTTGTAGTTTTAAAATATATTTAACTCTCACTAACATAGTGTTTGGACATCTGCCAACTTCACTGTGGAATTTCAACTGATAAAGAAGGTAGTCAGCAAGTAGGTGCATATTTGTTATAAATCCAGGGATAGGCTTTGTCATCTTAGATAAGATGAGGTAGGTATTGTTTGTATGCCTTTTCTATCTTGTAACTAGAGAAATATGAATAGAAGAAAAGAGCTTTTTCTGTCAGAGACTCAGTTTTGAAAAGGTTGTTTTAAACCTCATTTTTCAGTTTGTTTTCAATACAACACTGATTATAATATGGAGTAATTAAATTAGAAGCATTAAATTGTGGAATCATGAATTCAGTTTATAAAATTACATCAGCAAATTTACTTCTTGCATTTTTCAAGTCTCCTTTAAACATGTAAGCAAAACCCACAAAAAGCAGATTAGAATCTAGCTGCAGTGAGGGATGCGTGGATTCTCCTCTGTTTCTTCTTAGAAAACTTTGCATTCTGATATAAATAGTTTGGGTTTGAATTTCAAATAAGCATACATGAATTTTTGACTTTTGGCTTTCAAAAAAGCATATACCAATGTTTATGCATCAGTCTTCACAGTAATCTGAAGTGTTTAAACTTCAGAAGGATGGATCTTGTGGGTATTTAAATATTCTTTGCCTGCAATTAAATGATAAAACTTCAGTAAGTACAGCTTGCATATGGCTTGAAAAGTGTTTTTTTTCTAGGTTCACTCATACATAACTCATATCAGTGGCATCTGGTGAACTGTAGCTTGTAGTAGAAATGAGGAATGTTACTGCTTTAACTATAAAATAACTGTGTCATGTATGCAGTAAGCATGAAACATGGAGAACTAATGGGACTTGTTATTGATGATGCTGAAAGCTAAATAATCATTAGTGTTAAATCTTATGAATAGACTCTTGTCTTTCATCTTACCACTTCAACCAGATAAAAGACACAGAGGCTATTTGGATGTCATAGGAATAGTTTGCTGAAATCCCTACAGACATTAAAAAAAAAATTTCTCTTCATGTTTCTTAGTGTTTTGTTGTGTTCAAAGAAATGCCAGTATGCTAGTGCTGAAAGAAGAATAGAGCAGAAATCCGGCATTATGTGTGGGTTTAGGCTTGTTAAAGATTGAGTTGAAATAGTGTGTATCACTTCGCTGCAGAAATTTTTTCTTCAGATTTTAAAAACATTTTTAAAAGTCACTAACACTGAAAATTTCCAAGAAGCCTGGTAAGACAATATTGTAATAGAGTGTTGTCAGTGTTTATATTTTCCTAGCTTCATTTATTAGACTATCATAAATGTTTTTAAATGGCTGTAACGTTAGAAATACCTGACTGAGAACTTCCTTACATATATTAACTTTATTTAAGCCTTCTATTCACCTAAGAATAAAGGTTCTTAAAGATTTAACTTGCAACCTTCTCCATTTTGATAATAAAATGCACTGATGGTGGTTGGAAATTGTTCTTATCTTTCATACAGAGTATTTAGAAGTGTATTTATAATACACTATTAGCAGTTGATGTGGAAGAGTTGTTTAACTCTGAGATGCTGCGTGATAGCTTTGGGAACAGTAATTAAATTTCAAGTATCTCATGTGAAATTCTAGTTCAAATAAATATTTTTAGATTCATGGTGAGTATTAATGGTCATGCAATGCATAACAATCATATAGTTCTTTTGTTTTATAGGAAACAGAACTGGACAGCTGTGGTGTTAATACCATGTTGCTGGTACATTTCTTTGGAAAACAAGGAAAGGAAAAACTTCGCTTTTCCGAGTTTTTCAGGTATTTTTTCAGCTAGGCAAGCCTAACAGGAACCAGTCTTGTTCCTACCCCCCGTGCTTTGTACCAACGCTGGCATTAATCTGACCTCACACTGAGCTGATTCAGAAAGTTAAGCAATGAAGTGGAGATTATTCATGATTTTGCATGATTGAATTCCCCATTTAGCTCCTAGAGTCTGCTGTCTGCAGGAGCTGAGCACTGTGATAACTCCAAGCAGCAGCGGGCTGGGAGGGTTGGGACTCCCATTCTTGGCAGCTGTGTGGTGGTATACCTTAAAACAATGTGATTCATGAGTATTTTTTGTGACCAAATGACAAAAGAAGTTATTTCTAATCAATTAAAAAATACTTTCTGAGCTGAGATACCTCCTTCCCCATTAGAGCTGTCACGGTAAGCTACAGGCAACTTCTCCACTTGCTTCAAATTCCAAATTCTGTTGAAACTTTCCCTGTGCCTTTACCCTTTGAACTACTTCTGCAATAGGACTATGCAGATACCTGTTTGAATCTTGACAGACATCTTGAGATGGCATCAAGAGAAGATTATCTACATCAGTATTACCTTTTCTACAAAAATAATCAATCATTTACAGACTGCAAAAATAGAATAATGTGTTTTACTTCAGTTTGTATTCAGAAGTGGAGAATGTGTGGCAGTGCTCTTAAAAATGAATGTTTTTGCAATCAGTAGACTAAAAAGTGTTTGGCTCCAGTGGCTCTGGTACATACCAGTCTTCAAATAAACAACCTTTCCCTTTTGAAGACGTCAGCTCAATAGGAATCTAAGTGAGTAAAATAAGTTTAAGATGTCTCCAGCTCCCTTTTCTATAAATACCATAGATCCTCTCAATGAAACAAAAGGCAGAGAGCACCAGTAAAAGGTTGTGTTTGCATATACAGTGTAAACTGAAAAGTCTCAGGTTTTAGATAAAATCCTACATTGACCCAATGAGGCATGACATTGATGAAACTATGTACCTTGTACATTCAGAACGCATAGGTTAAAGACCTTTGCCTGCCACACAGATAGAGGCCTGTAATCAAAATCAAACTCCCACATCTTGCTCTTAAAATTTGTGGGATAAGTGTAAGGTTTAATGCAGGTAATTTTTCAACAATGGCAGTTACGTTTGGTAGGGCTGGAATGTGTCTCTTTATCACTGCGTAGACACTCCATCTCAGCTGCAGCGTGACAGTGGAGTTTATTTAACACACAGAAAGGTGAATAAAAGGATTGCTGTCTTTTTAACCTCTGTGAGGATATCACCTTTCACATGATTTTATTTGCTAGTAAATCAAGCACATCATTTCTGGGTTCCTATTGTTCAGAGAAAATGTGATTTCTATCTGATGGCCTCTCATAACACTTTACCTTATGCGGGAAGCTATTGTTGGCTGTTTGATCAAAGTGCCACACTGTTTTTGCAAGAAATGACTGATGAGCTGTACAGACATAGATCATTGTCAAAAGCTGAAAATAATGATGGTAAATGCTTTTATCATTTTCCAAGTTCTTGCCTAGAAAGCTTTTCCATTGATCAGTGTAGTACCTAGTAGAAAGTAGAGGTGATTAAGTTTGATTAGGACACACTAAAACTTGTCACGTTAGTTAAATACACAATATTGCTGTGCTGCAGAGTCCTTAAAAACTAAAAAAAAAAAAAAAATCTCAAAACCACTAAAAAAAAACCCTACACAAAAAATATAAAAAGAACCCCCTCCCCCAAAAAACAGGAATACTTTCATTGTGAAATTTCACTGTACTTACCTGGGAATTCTGAAAGCTGAGACCACTGTTCTCATCTCATCACTTACATATATTTTCCTCATGCTCCCTCTTTTCAGTTTGTCTGGCATTAGAAAATCCATTTGTAAGTGTGTAACCATCTGTAACTACATGTACACCAGCCTTGTCAAAGCCTTTTAGCCCACAGTCCAAACATTTTAAAAATGTCAGACAGCCACAGTCGATATACCAGGGCAATTAAATTGCCCTCTTCTTCTTTCTTTGCATTCAGATGGCACAAAGAAAATGGAAACTGTCTACATCTCTTGGAGCAATGAGGCTGTTGTAAAGCAGTTCTTGTGTCTCCCTTCCTACTGCCCTGAACACAGGAGACACAATTAGGATAGGGAGGGAAAATGGTTAGGCATCTGTCTCCAGCTGGTGCTTGCTCCTTGGGAAATCACAGGTATTGATACACACATGGACAATCCTCAGGTGTTTTTTTCATCAAATGTAAAGGTACTTTCAGAGATCTTCAGACTCCTTAAGGTAGGACTCAGGGAACACATGTTCAGCTCCAGACTACTAGATTAGTTCTTATTAGTTGTATTGTCCTTAACATAAGGACAATATAGTAATTATTAATAAGAATTTACAATTTCAAAAGTGAGAGCTTGTTTCCCTAGCAAATGTTAGGAAATTTAAATTTCTGGAGTATTTTTATGTATATCACTACTAAAGGTGTGGCCTCTTAGTCAAATACAGCTGGAGCAGTATTTTCCTGTAACATTTTAAGAAAATGTAGAAGAATATTCAGTAAGCCTAAAATCATGTACCAGAGAAGGTTAGATTTAATACAGGAAGTCGACTTTCTTCTCAGAAGATCTGAACAAGTTTCTGTTTCACATGACCACCACTCAGTTCTACACCTCAGCAATCTTTCGTCTTCTAATACCAGATCCTATCTTAGAGAATGGCCCCAGAATTCAAGGCTTTTTTATTCTTTTGTATGGATTTCTCCTGGTTTTTAATACAGAAATAACTTTTGGTCTTTTCCTTCCGAAAAACAAATTTAACTTGTGCTTTAATTTGCAGCTGTATCATATGTACTATCTTTTATTCTGAGTAGGAAACTATTTAATTTTCTAGATATAGGAAATATTTCTTCCTGACAGACACTGGGGGTTTTTTTCCCCTGAAAAACATCCCTTACTGATCTTGTTTAAGTATGTCTAATCCCGAATAAAAGAGGAGACAGTATTTCACTCCCTAAACAGTTTACGACTGCTGTGATTTTTTTCTGTAATCTGTCCCCAAGCAAGCTTAAATCTGTCACAGTCTCCTTGATGGAAAAAAAAAAAGTGCAGAGAGTATGGAAAGGATATTCAAAAAAACTCACTGATTGTTGTTTTTTTCCTGGGATGTCTTACAAAAAAGTACTTCCCAGTATGGTTAAATAATGGGCATCTTTTAACTGTATGAGGAAAATTATGGCATTTTCTTACCTGATTTCTTGCTTCCAAACTTTTCATCAGTTAATAGAATTTTGTACCAGAAATATTGTTTAATTATGGTTCTTTTTTAATTTCTGCTTTAGATTGAAGGTCACAAATGGTAAAACCATACACAGATCATGCCTTTTCCCTACCTATCCTGTTTCTTTCTTTCAGTATTTTGAATTTCTTGATACATTTTATTTGAAACCTTTCATTTAAGAAGCCGGATTGATCCAGGCTGGACCCCACTGCTAGTGCTGACATTTTTGGGGGGCTGTGGTGTGTGTGTGCCGGTGCATGGATGCAGGATCTCTTTCAAGTAACATTGTCAGCCAGCAAGCAGTGCTTCTGCTGTGATGACAGCTTGTACATTTTCAGTGATTTTCATCTGGGGATTTGGAATTGCTTTGCAGAAATAGAGTGTGATTGCCTCCTTACTTGTCTCTGTTCCTACACTTTTATCTATGTGTGTGCATATAGAGAGAATCCTAATACACACAGAGATTACATCAAGTACAGCCAAGATCAGGCAGTGAGGAAGTGGAGAACAGCAACAATCTGGCCTCATGATATTCCTATCATAACTCAATCTGAATATTTCCCAAATACTTAGTAAAGAGGTTGAGAAAAATATTTTTCTTTATTTCCTGTAAGCTTAGCAAAAGAATAGCTTGGTTAGTTTCTACAGAACACAAAATGCAAGTGAGTTGTTTGGTTTGTTTGGTTTGGAAATGTTAAGGATAGTAAATCAAAGAGGGTTTTGCCTGCAATTCTGAAAATTGAGAGATCAATTCACTGTCTTAACACTTGCAAACCTGAATTTACAGGCATAGATCTAAATGTTCTCTAAAGGTTAATGGTCAAGCCTTTGTTAGATTTTCTATATTTTGATTTGAAAGTCATATTGCAAAAAGGCAACTCAAAGCTGGTTTGCCACAGTCTTTTGGTGCAGAGAGGGTTATCAATTCTTCAAAAGGACTTTGGTGTCCAAAGAGGAGCCAAAGCATGGTACAAATGCTGGGCTGGTATATCCATCACTAACTTTGTTGTTAGATTTCCTTCCTAAAAATCTGTGCGACAGGAACTGGTCAGTTCTGTATTAAGAATGTTAAAGCTCTGCACAGACAGTTCAGGTCAAGAGGTAGAAAAAAAACTTTCCCTAACATTTCCTTTAATGTTTCAATCTACTACTTTGTGTGCCATAAAGAATACAATGCCAGCACTTCTCCACTTGGAGGGGGAATAGCTGCATTCCTGAGGTCTCCACTCTCTTCTTCATTTTCATTTCTATTTGTGGTGGATTAACACTATTAAAGCTGAGCTGCCAAAAGCCTTGAGAGACTCCCTCTTTCTAAAGTAGAGCACATTAGAAAATGAGGGATAAATCCTGATAAGGTTTCTGGATGCTGTTGTAACACGATAACAAATTTGGCCATTGGCCTTCAACGTGGGTGTTTTAGAGAGTGTGGATAAAGTGGGCTGTCTTAACAAAAGTACTCTCTTTTCCTAGCCTTTTCCTCATCTTATAAATTTATGGTTTACCTCTCCTTTTTGTTACTTGGAAACTTGGAGCTTTCTTTTATTTTCAACCTACTATAGCATAAGAGTATTCCCAGTGTAATTATTTTTTAATTGTAGAGCACATCAGAATCCTGTTCCTGTACTTGAATTCTGACTCCCTACAAAGTCCCCAGCCAAGATCCCACTGACTTTGGGAGTGTAGGAATTTCATTCCTGTGCTTGTTTTTTCTAATATCTGGATCCATTTTGAGGACTTTGCAGCTGAAACTCATTGCACTGTGATCCAGAAGATACAAAAGGAAGTATCCCTAGTGGTGTCTTGACATTTATGTATCAAGTTTTACTTCCTAACCAGAAAGTTATTTTTAATAACTTTTAATAACTTTCACTTAAAAAAAACCTCATTAGGATTTTTAACTCTCACATCTGGGAATAAGAGTGACCTAGAATGCTGATGCGATGATTCATAGTATTTTAATTATTGTAATATGGGAAGCTATCACATAAAATTTAAATTGCACATTTCAGCTACTGCTCCAAGTAGCAGTTGATACAGCAGGAAATCTTCCCACTCTGGCTTGCCAGGAGCAAGCCTACAAGTTAAAATGAACTTCAATTAGAAGAGGGTGCAGAAGCACGAACACGCTGAAAATGCCACAGCCAAACCTTTCACTGTTTGCTGTGGCTTTGCTGCCCCTTGGTGTGTGCGGCTTGGTGGTCTCCTTCCTCATCATGTTGAAATGATTGATCTTTCAGCTTTCCTGCCTTTATTGGGTGTGGCTAGAGGGCAGGTCACCAAGGCTTTTCTGCTTAAGGAAATGCAATATTCAGAAAAAGTGGAAGAATTTGTTTCTATGTCGCCGCTTGTGGCTAGCGATGTAAAGCAAATGACTGAGAGCTTGCGCCCCAAGATAAGTAGCTCAGGTCTCAAGACCTTAAGTCTGTTGCAAAATATGTCCACCTTCCATAGATAAAAATTCAAGAAAACAAAACACGTTATCTCATTTCCCTGCACCCAAGTTCTAGGCATATTTCTTTAAGTGACCTCATTTTCAGCAACTTCTTCTCCTCCAGACCAGACGTTACATGGGTTAGAAACTACAAAGATACTGTTCTGCAGTCTTGGCTGTGACTTCCAGCCAAGTACAAACCACACATCCCAGATACCATCTTCTCCTTGCCTGTGATGACCACTCTCAAAATGCAGCCAAGTGGCCCTAGTCAGTCTCTGCTGGGCTGACTCCATGCCTGGTCTACAGGCCAGGTCCATGCTGTTCTCTCCCTCTGCTCCTCGACCTCCTTTCCCAAGACCTGAGGAGACTCTTGGGGGCTGTGGGTGCAGCAGGGCTGCTTGTGCCAGCCCATGGAGCCAGTCTCCCTGGCACACACTGGCTGTGGTGCTGGCTAGAGGCAGCGGTCTCCTCGTGAGTTACAAAGACAGGAGCTGGGCCTGAAAACAGAAGAGTGGTTTGCAAGCTGTGCGAGGCAGCTCTCACCGCTCCGCAAGACAAGGAGCTGCCCGGTCACACTGGTTTGCACTAACTGGTCCTTTGGTGTTTCATCCACTTCTGAGAGGTAGAGTGGGGGAATTGAAAGTGTGTCAAGTCTTAAGGTGGACTGTGGAGGTAGTGTTAGGCTATACTGTGGAATCCCGTTTCCTAGACCAGAAAAAGGCACATATAAAATGTGACAGTGTTTTATACCCCTCCTCAGTATTACCCTAATTCAGCCCTAGCCTGAAACATAAATTCACTTCCACTATCAGGCTTTTATTTACCTGCATGTCCTGAGCTGTGAAGCATTTGTTGGCCCTTTATTTGCATGTGCAGCTCTACCTGTTAGAGGAAAAAATGCAAGAGAGAGCTTATGCTGGAGCAGCAGTCTTCAGCTAAGCCCTTACAGACTTCATAGAGCTTTGAGCTACTAATTGTCCAAGTGATCTCATTAAAGAACTAAAGATAGCTGTGCGGACTCAAATGCCGTAATTTCAAGGGAAAGAATTCAAACCCAGTGAGGCCATGCAAACACTGATGAGCAAATGAGCCTCTGCTGATATTGGCTACATAGACCTTTAGCTGTCCTCTTCTCCAACTAATTGCTTTGTCCCAATATGGGAGTACTTCGTTCCCTCCTGTCAATAATTTTTGCAACTCAATAAAGCAGGGTTCTTCTGAAATACTGAAGGCATTCTGGAAAGCACCACTGGTCCTAGCCTTTATTTAAAAGTCATCACTTGTTTTTGGATTGCCCCATTTCTGAAGGGGAAAATATCAAATGGATCACACAGTATTGTCTGTGTTAACTTTTTCAAAATTAATGCTAGCCATGTAGACCAAACTGGGGAAACTCAAAGCTACAACTCACCTTAACAGTTCCAGCTCTGTACCTGCAGGTTGTTACTTGCTTCTTTTAATATTTTTTTCTTTCCTTCCTGAAAGAATGGGTGTCTCCTAAAAACCTTGATGTTAACTTTCAGACAGCTCTCTTCTTACCTTCCCAAACCCCTGCAACATCATTTTCTGTGCTCTTCAGAACTCTGTACAAGTCAATTGTAATCCCCTCTAATCCATCCTCTAGTGAGCACAAAACTGATTTGCCAAACCTCTGTATGTAGTTACAGTCTTTGAGACTTTCAGTCGTCTTCTCCTACAGCCATTAATTCAAGTTTCCTCTTTCACCTTTGTGATTATTATGGCCTCATCTTTTTAGACTTTCCAGTCCTGTCATTCCTCTCTTATTAATATGAAACCTCATAAATCATGTGTCAGGCCTTCAGTTACCATGTCCTTTTTCATTTATTCATTATGCTGCTGCCTTACCAATTCTTTTATCTGGTTATCTGCGCATTTTTAAACACGAGTAAACCGAGATGTCTAGTGTGTCCCTAAGTTCTGCTGGCAGCAGCCGCCTGTGCAGGCCGAGAGCGCGTCCTGCTGGTGTCCTTGTGGAAATGCAGCCGTGGAAACATCCGCGAGCACCGGGAAAATTAAACCAGTGAGGGTGTTTTTAAACAACAGTGTCGACAGTGTCTGTGGCTCAGAGCTGGTGTCTGCTGCACTTAGTAGCTAAGGGAGTAGTGGTGATCAGGGATGGAAGTATCAACTGTTGGAAAATATCTGTTTGCACTTAGATTCATGGAAAATCTGCAAACAGAAGTCCAAGAAATGGAATTCATCAAGTTTGCAAAGGGTTTGAGCGTCATGAGAAAAGAAGACTTTGCAGCATGGTTGCTGTACTTCACTGATGAGGAAAACAATGAAATTTACTGGCAGAATGTGAAAGACAGAATTGACGCAGGAGAGGTTGGTACCCAAAGTATGCTTTGTTTTGCTTCTTCCTTTGTGTGCACAGGTTTTCATTTGAATGTGGTTATCTAATGAGGTAACCAGTTGCCAAATGAATTCTTGCAGCCCTTGAATTTTATACAAATAAGAGCAATGATGATTTGCCAACTGAGAAATACGAATATCAACAATGAGTAGGCAATCACATCTAAACACTAAGTCTCACCAGATTTAATGACATAGAATAATTGGGATTTGAATGTATTGTTCATTATATATCATCTGAATTCTGTGATATTCTAGAACATCAGTTTGGAAGAATTCAAGACTTTTTGCAAGTTCACAAATAACCTGGAAGACTTTTCTATTGCCATGCAGATGTTTACTGTAGCCAATCGTCCTGTTAAGCGGGGTAAGTGCTGTACACCTTTCATATGGGTTTTCTTAAAGGAAAAAAAATTCATTTTAATTATGGAACTAATGTAAATGAGTTATCCCAAAGTAACACAGTGAAGTCCAAAAATACTATACTGCTCTGTATTTGGACTTAGTTCTATTTCATGAAAAAATAATAACAGAAAGTTTCCAAAATGTTTTCATTTATAAGTTCTAATGTGCTGTCATATGTGGATTAATCACAGCAGACTAAAGCATAATCCTAAAATGGTTTGGGTTGGAAGGGACCTTTAAAGGTCATTTTTCCAAACCCTCTGCCATAGGCAGGGAACTCTGTCAGTAGATCAGGTTGTTCCAAATCCCCACCCAACCAGACCTTGAACACTTTCAGTGATGGGACAGCCACAACTTTGTACAGTTCCTTATGCCCAGTATAAATCTACCATTTTTCAGTTTGAAAGCATTTTGCCTTGTCCTGTCACTACAGGCCTTGGTAAAAACTCTCTTTCTTATAAGCCCCCTTGATATAGTGAAAGTCTACAGTAAAGTCTGCCCAGAGGTATCTCTTCTCCAGACTGAGCATCTCCAACTCTCTTGGCCTTTCTTCACTGAAGAGGCGCTCTATCCCAAAAATTACCACATAATTTTTGTGGCCCTCCTCTGGACTCACTCCATGTCCTCCCTGTGCTGGGACCCCAGAGCTGGATGCAGCACTGCAGGTGGGGTCTCACCAGAGCAGAGCAGAGGGGCAGAATCCCCTCCCTGGCCCTGCTGCCCACACTGCTTTGGATGCAGCCCAGGACACCTCTGGCTTTCTGGGCTGTGAGGGCACATGGCTGGGTCATGTCCAATTTTTCATCCATCAAAATCCCTAAGTCCTTCCTCCACAGGGCTGCTCTCAGTCCAAGTTAATTCTAGATGAGGAAGGATTTACTGAAACAATATATGCTTTAGTAACAGTTTGTAGTAACAAAGCTCTTCCCTTATAGTTTCCTGAAGAAACTAAACAATAGAAATCTCTTGCTTTGCCCATATTGCTTTCTCCATGTGCTTATGTAGTGTTATGCAATTATGTCTATCAAAAAGAAACAATGTAGTAAAGTGGGATTTAAAATAAAGTTTTGGAGGAGGGGAGTTGACTCCTTCCCATATAGAAGAAACGGGAGCAATGCAACAAAAGTTTTGTGGACCTAGAAATGCTTTTTGTTCTAATCTTGAGGTTGTTACTTAGTTGTTGCACTTGAAGAAGGACAACTCTCATAAGTTATTTCAAAATAGCAACATAAAAAGTTGCTACGGAAATGTGAGGAGGTATTAACATCCATTGAAATTAATATTTGATGGGCTCACGTGAAAAAAGGTGAGAGATGTGAGGAGACGGGAAGAAGAAATACATGTTCTTGAAAGAGAAGTGTTTGGATGGGATTTGAACCAAAGAAAACTGGGGGATTTAGAACTCGTGACTTTCATTACTACTCTGTTTATGCACTGAACCCCTCTGTGATGGAAAGCAGTCAGCTGCTGAGGTAACTCATGGATGTTACGTGTCTACATGTCTAATCCTCTCCTGAATCTGGCTGAGTTCTTCATTTTGCTGTTTGCATGTGTGTGTATTCATACACATGAACATTTATCTAAAAATAAGACAGTCTTTTAGTCCTTCCTTTTATTCTAAACTTACTTTTCTTCTTACTTCTTCTCATCTTTTGTCTCTGATAAGGTGGCCCTTCTTGGTTTGAAGATTGTTATGCCCCACTATTGTAGAAGATCTTTCTCCTTTTTTTCATATTGTATTCAAAAAAACTACAGTGCCATATCTGGATTCAAATTCAGCTTCAAGAGCTGAAACAGTTAACATCTTTTCAAAGACCAAATTAAGACTACTATAAACATCCCATATTTTATGTCTTTTTCAAGTTGTGGTATACTTTTACAGAAGGATTTTCAACTTAATTCTATTTAAACCAACTGTGAAATAATCAACTACATTTATACAGGAATTGTTGAAAGAGACAAAGATGAGAGCTATGTCAGGAATGCCATTCCCTCTAGTAAGCTTCAGAGCTAATCATATTTATAGCGCTATTTATAAACAGCCCTTGTTTATGAAAGCAGAAGCACATTAATACTGCATTTATTACTTCATTGGACAACTTGCTGTAATAATCTGTAATGCTGCTATACATCAATAACCTCCACTTCCTTTTTGAAATTCACACTTCCATGATGCCTTCAAAAATGCATCCAATTCATGTGTTGCAATTGTGCTTGCCATAATAAATAATAATCCTGTCACTCCTATGAGCTGCTGTTTTGTGGCAGCCCCACACACTTCCTCATCTTCCTTGAGTCAAAACTCCAAATTCTGTGCACCACAGGACCAAAAGTGGGGATAGTGGGTATTTCTGTAGTGCACATGGTGGTTTAAAGAGAGAAGAAAAAAAAAACTGAAGATGAAAATACGTCTCCAGAGAGGTATGGCAGCTTTTTCTGCCACAAGCCCTCATTAACTCTTCAATATCATTTAAGAGGTAGCCAACTTCTCTCAAAACCAAAACTGCAGGTGTATAAAGCCATGTGCTGTAAGCAGTGCATTGACCATTTGATGGTCGGTGTTTCTGCAGAGTTGCTGAGGAGATGGTTAGTTGAGGTGGAGCGTATCATAATGTACTGTTCTCTGAGGAGAAGAGTTTTCTTGCAGAATGAATTGTCATGAAACTGGCTGAGATAAAATGGTAAGGTTCTTTATGAGAGCATAGTGAGGCAAACACCATTCCTATGAACAGGTAACAGACAAAAGTATGTAAGTTTTCATCTACTTCTAGCAAAAATTATCACTCATACTGTTGCTTGAGAAGTAGTGCATTGCAAAGGCTTAAAATTAATAAGGATAGTGTTACAAAAGAATAAGCAAGCTCAAGAATACATGAACTGAGGCCTCCTAATAGTTTACTAGTGTACACATCCAGATTCTACAGTTAGGATACCCATGAGACATTGTAAACTGGACAGAATCCTGCTATTTATGTGCTTTCCATTTTCTTTGCAATTTCAGTCACCTGTGATGTAATGTTATGTCTTTATTAGCTGAGTTCAAGAGAGCAGTGAAGGTGGCAACAGGACAGGATCTGTCAGATAATGTTTTGGATACCATCTTCAAGATTTTTGATCTAGATGGAGATGACTGCCTCAGCCACAGCGAGTTTCTTGGCGTCGTGAGGAACCGAATTCATCGAGGTTTGAGGGTAACAAACTGACATAATTGTTTGTAAATACCACAGATGATTGCTACAAGTATCTTGCAAATGCTTGTAGAAACACAGGTAGAGTTAATGAATAGAAAAAGATATATATTTTAAACTGGATAGCCCTTACTGCATATGAATCTGGGAGGAGTGCTGACACTAAGAACTTGTTATTGCACATGTGAACTATGGAAGCAGCAGCACAACATTATATATTGTATTTACACAGTCTGAGAATAGGAGTCTGTTTTGAGTAAATGCTAAACACACTTTAACTTTATTAACAGGTACCACAGCAGCAAGGCATTCAAGGTTTCTGGAAGTGTGTGAAAAAAGAAAGCATTAAAGGAGCCAAAGAACTGTGGAAGCAAACTGGGAAAAGTCCTTTTTAAAGCAGTCCATTTTTCTTTTGTTTAAATGGTTTTTCTTTAGGAGAGTTTATCTGTCCTGTTTACATAATAACTGAATCAAAAGTGCTCTTTTTTTTAGCTATACTTAAAGTTTCATTAACCCAGACTCTAATGCAATAATTTTATAATTGTTCCAGTGCAATCAATGTGGTTTACAGAACTGGTATCGCTTTTGACCTCCATACAGAAGTACTCTTGTTTTGGGGAATGGTGTTGTTTACTGCTCTGTGGTGTCTGACCCTGCACTGTAGGATACAGGACAAACAGGATTTAACAGTGCCCCCAGACAGGAACGTCACAGCAGTATCATCTCCTGTTGAAGGAGTGGACATCATTTCAGTTAGCCACTAACACAGCAGCTCTCCTTCTCCAGTAAGGGCAGAGGTCGACAAGGCAAAATCACTTGCACAACACATTTTAAATCAAGTTATTCTAAATCAAAAAGGAAAATTCACACCTCGTTATGGGGATCTGCTCATGTGCTGGTTCCTGGTGCTTGATTACACCATTTCCTGTGTGGATGTCTGCTTTGTCTGCCTTCATGGTGTTAATATTAAACTGGAAATACAAGAGTGATAGGCTTGATGCAGGCTTTACAGTTGTACAGTTGTACATTGATCAATGAGTGTGCATTGAGTGTCTCAGATCTCCTCCACAAAGTATAAATGAGAAGAAAAAAATCCTCATTCTATCAAAACAGTGGTAGAATTTGACTCATGACTATTTTGCTTTAATTGTATTGCAGAAGATGAATGCATAACCAGTAGTTGTTTTATCTTACTAAAGACTGTGACAGGGAAAGCTGAAGTATCTCAGGAATTCAAGGTTATAATAAGCAATTGTTGAAGTAATATGTCCAATAAAAAAACAAGTACAAATGTTTATTATTCCATATGCAAAATTAGACCTAAGATCTTAAACACTAAAAGGAGGGACAAATCAAGACTAACACTTTTTAAATTTTAAATTACAGATAAATTTTTAAAATTTAAATTACAGATGAACACTTTTTAGCAATAACATAAGGTGCATCTCTTGTGTACACAGGTGTGCACATTACATGTTTTGTCTTTCTTGCAATCCCAGGAGCCAATAGTCACAGGTCCAGATCACTCTTCCTGATTGGTCATGATATAAAGGAGATAGACTTATCTGTAAAGCTGTCAAGGTTCTTCCTCTTTCCCCCCCCCCGTCAGTTGTCTGAGTTGGCTGGGGTAAAGCTTAACCTTTCAGGACAGGTTAGTGATAACAGAGATAATAGACTCAAAACATGGACTAGGGAAATGTCTCAAGAAAAATAACCAAGAAATCTCACCACTCAGTGAGGAAATATCCATCCCTTCTTTGCATGACAGCAGCTGTGTTTTTCTTAAAGTTGTAACTAAGCTGAACGTGTGGTGCTTGGTTGTCATTTCTTTGGGTTATGTGAGAAGAGGGGAGATTTCCATGATAGGTGAGACATCAGGGCAGCTTGCACTCAGTGCAGGGACAGTAGAGAATGCATTGGGAAACCCTAAAGGTCCCACCTGAGGAATACTGAGATTACTGAGAATGCGTTTGGTGTGTCAGTAGCTGTCAGGCAGATTTGTGCTGAGGACAGGTCCTACTGCCCAAGCCTTGGCACTGTGATCTCTCCTAGGGAACAGAGTGAGAGGCCAGCAAAGCAGCTCTTCCATGGATGGCCTCAGCCTGGAGTTTTAATCTAAAGTGTTAAAGAGATAATGCTTGGAGTCCTGTCATGGACATGCACCCAGACATGCCTGTGGGGGTGTCCTGAGACTGTCTGGAAGATCAGGCACCAGTGACCATCAAGGATCCCTTTTCCCCCAGGAAATGATCCAAATGAAATTAACCATGTGGAAAGAATCCAAATACAGTAAACACCTCAGCCCCCTCCCCTCAAACTGGACTCGTGCAGTGCTCTGTGGGCAGCAGCATACCAGGTGGCTGGTTTACTTTGTGTGTTTGGAAATTGCTTGTTGCTTCTGGTGGTGGGAGCAAAGGTGGGGCAGTGGGACTGGCACCACAGTACCACAGCCAGCTGCACTTCACCAAATTATCCAAAAAATGACACTATTGAAAAAGAACTTCTGCGGCACAGAAGTGTGTGTTGTGTTCACCCAAAGTGTGCTTTGTGCCAGCTCTGGCTTTAATGCAAGGCTGCCTTTTATTTGTTGCTGTTAATATTTTGGCAAATCGTTTTTACTTTGGAATGGAGATTATTCCCTAACATTTTATTCTGTGTGAAGCTAATAGGTTTATGATGGTTTTTATTGCTTTTGTGGTTTTGTTTTGTTTACTAATTAGTTCCTTCTTACAAGCTGTTTGGTTTTCTTTTGGAAAAATCAACTCATTTAGCTTTAGTGTATCTAGAAGTTTAATTCCTCAGTGCTCATTTCTATCTGGGTTTGTGCAATCAGCAGTATCTGCTTTCAGGGATTTCAAGTTTTATTTTTCAGCAAAAGCTTTGGTGCCAAGTTCAGAGGAAAAGCAAAGATACATGCTTGGGTTTTATAAGAATTTTGTGTCTCTAGTAAAAAAAAAAAAAATGGGAATTAAAATAGAGTTATGAGTCATTTTCAGAAGTTATCCTGAAAGTGCAATCAGGAAGGAACTCCTTTAAAGGCCAGGGATGACTTGTCCATCAGGCTTGAAGAATCAGACTCTGTGTTTAATTTGTAGTTTATTGTTATTTGTCAACTAAAATGCTTTCTAAAACAGTCTTAAAATAATTTCTCATTTTAAATACCTTAGGTTGAAAGAGATATTTATGTATTTAGATAAACCCTGGTTTTTAAGAAATTCATCATAGTTTTAGTGTTTGATGTTTTAGTTCCTTCTAGTGACTGTATGGTATTTGCAGCCCGTCTGTCGGCATTACTCAGCACAATTTAGTTTAAGATTCATGCCAGATGCCAATCTAAACATATCAATTATGACTTGTTTTAACATTAGGAACTCTTCCTCTGAACAGAAAGATAAACTAAATAAAATTGATTTTTATTTAGTCTGCAACATTGCATCTGAATGCTATGTGGAATAAAGATGAACACATTGCACATTGCAGAAGTCTCAAAAATTGGTATAACATATATCAAAAGGATACACAAGAGCAAATGCAGCCACTTACAGCATAAAACTCCTTTACAGACTTGTAGTTGTTGTATCCCTATAATAACACTTTTTACATTTCTTTGTTTGTTTACTTTAAGGTAATGTTTAAGAACCATTTATTCTTCATTTCCAAAGGAAGCAAAGGCAAAAATGCAGTGTGATATCCTAGAAGTAACAGAAACTCACTGGTTGTTTCTAGAAATTAATTCTGGTGTCTCAGTTAGTACAAGCCTCTTTCTAAAAGCTGAAGTCCCTCTGGGTTTGACTCAAGTTGTCAGGTTGCAACAGAACAGGCGACAATGAGTAGTACATGTTCTGCATAGCAGACAAACGAGCCAGGCCATGGGCTGTGGTTTCATGGCACTTCACATGTCCAGTGCATAGAACAAAATAAGGATCACTGCCCAATAAAGGGCAAGAATGGGAACAACCCTGTTGCTTAGAGGAAGTGTAAAATTCAGGTATATTGACCATACTTTGACTAAAACATAGAAATGGATCAATAAGTATACATTAAAAATTAAAAATACTGTTTTCTTCTCATGCTGGAGTTCTCATAGGAGAGGGTAAGCATGCCTCATACCTTCAGTTTTAATTTTTCCTATAAAATAGTCACAGCTGGGTCAGGAAACTACTCCAGTGCAGAAAAAAGTCTTTAGTCATTCTAAACAGAAAATACATGCCCAAATGATGTTGTGGTCATTACTAGTGAGATCCAAGTTGTCCCAACAACAGCTCCTGTAATGCAGTTGGTCACAGGGGAAGCATGAAGATGAGCGTGGCAGATGTAGACACAGATTTTTAGTGCCCAGCTGGCCACAGAAGCTCCTTCTACAGAAACTGAAGATGTCACCCAACAAGAAGCCGAAAGCCCTTTGCAGGACAGAAAACCTGAGAGACTTCAGCATGCACAAAATTAATCAGCAAACAAGTACGTGTCTCTTCACTCTCATGATATTTGAGTGTTTCCTGTTGGCTTTGTTGATTAAACAATTCCTAGTTGGTTCAATAATTTTAAAAAATCGTGCAACCTATGTGGAGACAGATTTCCCATTAGGCTGGTATTGGCTTAGTTAATAACGTTTCCAGTTCATTAACTGGAGTGCCCTAGCACAGAGCTCTGCTTGCTGTCCTCGCAGCCCGGCTGCTGCTGCTGCACACCGGCATCCACAGGGAGCCTGCTCAGCAGTGCACCCACCTGCATGGGCTTGGACACAGCACCTCATGCCCTGAGAAGCAGAAGGCCATGTTTTTCCTCACCTATGTGCCCAATGTGAGTTTAGATTGGATACTAGGGAAAAGTACTTCACATAAAGGAAGCAAGCACTGGAATAGGCTGCCCAGGGAGGCAGTTGTGTCACCATTCCTGGAGGTGTTGAAGCTGATGTGGTACTTGGGGACATGGTTTAGTGGTGGTAGACATGGCAGTGCTGGGTTAATTAATGGCTGGACTTGATGATCTTGGAAGTCTTGTTTAAATGATTCTATGATTCTCTTGCTTCTGGCAGAAGGGTGGCCTGCCTTTCCAAGCTGACTGAGTGGTGGAAGTAACATGGGAGGCAAGAGGCTGTGGGAGAATAAACACACCACCTTGCAGAATACTGTTAGGATTGGATTTATCTTGGCCAAGTTTCAGACACGCAGATTTGAAAAGCTGGGAGGAGGGATATTCCATAGGTAATTCAGAGCAATGTGTGGGAGTTTTTCTCATGTGATTTCAGATGCAAGCTTGCTGCTCTGAAACAACCTTGGAGGGCCTGGCCTTTTTCCATGGACTGCAAAGGGAGCACAGAAGATGAGCCTTGCTGGACTAAACCTGTACTTTGTGAATGCCACAAGCACTTTCCTGGAGAAAGGATGTACTACAGAGGTGTTCTACCACAACACTATGCCCCAGGTCCACTGCTTTAGGGGAAATTTGTCAGTTTTAATATTAGCCCATGGAGCAACTGGTAGCTCTAAATTGCCCCCAAGAAAGCTAATTGTTTTAGTTTAAGACTTGCCAATAAAGTGTTTTTAAAATCCTCTTCTTTTTCAGGGTACAGATTTTTTTTTTAATTATGTGGCCTCTGACTGTGTTTTAATCTACTTTGAGATTGATACGATTGGAATGAGCAAACATTACTGAAAACATTGTGTACATCTCTTTAAAAATGCACAGAAGGTATTTCCTAGAGCAATGGCAGATGAGTCACAGGGTAGATGATTACATTTGCTATTGAAAGAAAGGATACCAAAATGTGATGTTTTGCCACTAATCTTGAGAAAAGGACACTAATTAAATGATAAGTCCTAAAGTTAAAAGAAACAATGCTACTAGAAGAAACAAAATTCTATTCGAATAAATGAAAAATTTAGGAAATGTGGATATGACTGAACAAAAGGATGCTAGGTAAGCAAGGACTAAATCAGTATGACTGAAATTAGTTTTTTTAAATGCTGTCTGACCAAAAATGTGTCCTCACAATTTATATATTTGATCCAATGCAAACAAGGGCAACTAATCACTTGTAGTTCATGTGTACAGGAGTACGTGATCCATACTGGAATGTGAAGAGCAAATACTTGACATAATCTCAGTTGGTTTTATGTGTACATCAGAAACGCAAAACCTCCAAGAAATTGATTTGTCTCATATTACAAGGAATAAATGAGACAAATTATGGTTTTGCATCAGTCTCCATCTAAGAAGTTGCTTCTGCTTGGGGATTGCATGTTCCTGGAATTTAAGATGAGCTACTTTGAGTGGGGAAAAATACAGAAGCAAAATGGAGATGAAATTGTTGTAGATTATAAGATCTAAATAGTAAAGAGAGAAATCCTGAGTAACTGGAGTGTTTGCAGTGTCTTGCTCTAGGACCAACAAACATCTGGAAGACTGCAACAGACCCTAACTGGTGCTGAGGCTGCAAAGGGAAATGTTTGACTTCTCTTACACATTTTTTTAGTGTGGCTAAAGCAGGTGGGCAGCCAGAAATGGAGGTGTGATGTGAAAATGGACAAGAGATGCCTTTTTTTTTTCTTCCTATCTTCGACAGTCATGGGATCCAGTGAGTGTGGTGAGCAGCTATTCCCACAACATGGCATTCTGAGTTGCTCTTCATCTTCCCAGATTCTGCTTCAAGTGTCATCATTTGTCCCTCCCCAGAAATGACACAGTAAAGTTTGCACAAGCTGCACCAAACAGGTGCTCAATGATTTCTAGCAGAGCTTCCTTCCACCCTGCTTGGCTTCTGTTCAAGAAGCTGATTTCTTCTCAAGAGGTCCTTGTAGAGACATCCCAGGTGGCTTTCAGAAGTGGAAGATGATAGTCCCTGCCAGCAGTGCCAAAGGGCTTCTAGTGCAGTGAAACTCCTCAGTGGGGGGCACTGCCTGGGGATAAATAGTCCCTCTCTGCCACCTCACAACCTTGGTGTTGTCCTTGTTTAATTCAGTTTCACTTCAGTTCCTGTCATTATGGAAACACTGCACAGAAATGTTGCTGGGTAGTAGCTGGTCAAAAATAGTTTGTCCTGTGCTAGGTTTATGCTGCTGCCACTGGCCTTCCATCCTACCCAGGGCACTGAAATACTGGCCATGTTACAGCTTCCAGCTTTGCCAGCGTCAGCTCCATCCAAACCACGCATGGTGGCTGTTCCTGCAGCTCAGTATGGATGTGATGAAAGGGGGGAATGTCAACATGCACATGGCTTCACTGATATCCCTGTGGGTGAAATTGGAGTTAGCATCAGCAAAGAAGACTGGGGTGGGGAGCGCCATGGTGGATCCCCTCACATCTTCCCTACCATAGTGAACTGTTTGCTGGCTAAGCCTCTTTATTCATGGCTGTGCTCTGTGTTAGGAATTGTGCTTATTGTGAAGGGCTGTGAGATTTTGTCAGGAAAGTTGGTGGAACACAGCCAGGAGGAGGGTCAGTGCACAGTAACAGCCAGCTACACACAGCACATGCTTAGTAAAAGTTGTTTGTAACTTTGCTTCCCAGGTCCAGGTGCCTTCTCTTTAGATTCCTAAAGGCTTGGGAGTATGATGTCTCTTCACTGAATACACTACAAAGAAACTAACACAGCGATTGAATGATTAAAAGCACATACAAGTATCAAACTTGTATAAAATCAGGTACTTCTAAAAGCATTATTAACGAATATTATTTAGACGCCAAGCATTTAAATCCTTTCCCATTGTCTTGAGGCTAAGTGTTAACAGTCCCATGAGATCTCGAGGTAAAGCACATGCCAGCAGCTGTGGCATGTTTTGACAACCTTAAACAGAATCACAAAATCATTAAGGTTGGAAAAGACCTCTAAGTTCATTAAGTCCATCTGCTAACCCAGCACTGCCATCTTTACCACTCAAGCATGTCCCCAGGTGCCAAAATTAATGAAGGTTAGAGGAACTGGAATACTTTAACTATATCCCTGATATGCTAACCAGCACATCAGACCAGGACTGTCCTAGTTCACATTAAATCCAAACTGCTTCATCCTTATCAGTACTTCTCAAGAGTGACTAGACCCCATGACCACGATGCTGTCAATGTAACCAGTCACTTCTCCCTTGCTGTACAGCTCTCCATTAGGAATGGGCCACACCAAGTTCTTACGCCAGCTCTCTCCCTCTCCTGCAATCCCTTTCTTTTACAGCCCTTGCACTACTGCATACAGTCTTGCAATCCACTTCCATACTGTCCTGATCCTGCTCCCATACACAGCATACACAAGCATGTCCGTACACAGAGTTGATCCCAGACTGATCTTCATCCTTCCATGATCCCTGGGCACATCTCCCTGCTCCATAGTTATATTCTGTACATCAGGGCCAGAGGTCACTGCTTCATTCCTCTGCTCTGATACCCAGATGAACACACACACGTTCGTACACATACAGAGACTGTGCCTTGGGCATTTGGCCAGGATGTCCCTAGCCTGTTAGCTGTTCAGAGGATCAGAGGATCACAGAATGGTTTGGGTTGGAAGGGACCTTAAAGATCATTTCATTTCAACTCCTCTGCTATGGGCAGGGACACCGACTAGATCAGGTTGCTCATGGCCCCATCCAGTCTGGCCTTGAACTCGCAGGGACTGCGGGACCCCAGGCCCCCCAGTCCTCTTGTGTCCAAGCCTTCTCCTTTCAGGGTACCCCTCTGAGCTGTTCCAGCCTCACCGTAAGGATGCTGTCTGTTCCTTATGGATGCTGTCTGTACCCCATGGATGGGATGCTATCTGTACCCTAGGGATGGGATGCTGTCTGTTCCTTATGGATGCTGTCTGTACCCCATGGATGGGATGCTGTCTGTTCCCTGTGGATGCTGTCTATACCTCATGGATGGGATGCTGTCTGTTCCCTGTGGATGCTGTCTGTACCCCATGGATGGCATGCTGTCTATACCTCATGGATGGGATGCTGTCTGTTCCCTGTGGATGCTGCCTGTACCCCATGGATGGCATGCTGTCTGTACCCTAGGGATGGGATGCTGTCTGTTCCCTGTGGATGCTGTCTGTACCCCATGGATGGGATGCTGTCTGTACCCCATGGATGGCATGCTGTCTGTACCCTAGGGATGGGATGCTGTCTGTACCCTAGGGATGGGATGCTGTCTGTTCCCTGTGGATGCTGTCTGTTTCCCCGGGGCGGGGCAGCCCCGGCTCGGCTCGGGCGGTCCCTCCTGCCGCCGCCAGATGGCACCGGAGCGCCGCGGGAGCCGCCTGGGGCTGGGGACGCGCAGCCGGCGCGAGCAGCCTGTCACTCGGCAGGGAGATGGGGATTTTTGTCTTGGCGCGGGCCGTTCCGATCCCGGGATTCCACCCACAGCAATGCCAGAGTAAGGCTAAAGATTTCAGGCGCTCCAGAGGCTGAGTCCCGCAAGGCAACGCCGGCGGCGGTGCTCGCCCGAGGCCGCGGCGTGCCCGCAGCTGTCAGGCGGCTCACCGCCGTTCAGGAAACAGCCGATAAAACAAATAGCAATAAGTCATTCATAAATTCCCTTTGCGGCACCCAACAGGCTGTTTGAGCGGTGTAAGTGCTCGGCGACAGGGGGAGGCAGCAGCCCGGCAGCGGCCGGGGATGACTGCCCGGAGCTGTCCCACCGCCTTCCTGCCCCACACTGACGCGCCCGGCCAGGACCGCGGAGAAGAGCAAAACCTGGAGGTTTAAGACCAGTTTTTATGACTGGAGGAGGATCCCGCCCCAACACGGCCCCGCCAGTGCGAACAGAGGAGGGGGAGGGCGGAGGGCCCCCGAGGTGCATGGCGAAGGCTGCATCGGGGAGAGTGGCCAGCAGGTCGAGGGAGGGATCCTCCCCCACTACTCAGCCCCACTGAGGCCACATCTGGAGCGCTGTGTCCCGTTCTGGGCTAGTCAGTACAAGGAAGACACGGAGCTCCTGGAGGGGGTCCAGTGGAGGACCACAAGGATGATGAAGGATCTGGAGCATCTCTATTATGAGGAGAAACTCTTGAGAGCTGGGCCTGTTTAGTCTAGAGAAGAGAAGACTGAGTGGGGATCTGTCAATGCATATAAATATCTCCAAGGCGGGTGCCAAGGGGATGGTGCCAGGCTCTTTTCGGTGGTGCCCAATGACAGGACAAAGAGCAATGGCCATAAACTAAAACACAAGAAGTTTCACCTCAACATGAGGAAGGATTTCTTTCCATGGAGGGTGGTAGAGCACTGGAGCAAGCTGCCCAGGCAGGTCGTGGAGCCTCCCTCTCTGGAGAGATTCCAAACCCACTTGGCCGCGTTCCTGTATCACCTGCTCTAGGTGACCGTGCTTTGGCAAGGGGCTTGGACAGCATAATTTCCAGAGGTCCCTTCCATCCCTAACCAGTCTGTGATCCGGTGAGGCGTTCCGGCGCCCCGAGAAGGAGGCGGTGGCGGGCGCTGGGGCCGCCCCTCTCCCGCCCACTGCGGCCCGCCCAGGGCCCGCCCGGGGCCGGCTCCGCAGCGGCGGCCGGAGCTGCAGCCGCCGCCCGCCCGTCGCAGCGCCGGCGCTGCCGCGGTGCCCGGCAGGGAAGATGGCGCCGTCCCACGTCCTCAAGTGCTGCCAGAAGGTGCTGGCCTGGGTGCCCGTGGCCTTCATCGCCCTGGTCGTGGCCTGGTCCTACTACGCCTACGTGGTGGAGCTGTGTGTGTGTGAGTGGACCCGGGAGAGTCGCGGGCGCCGGGAGGACCCTCCGCCGGCCACCTCCTCCCCTGCGCCCCGGCGGGCTCGCGTCTCCCTGCGCCCGCCTCAGGCTTTCGCTCAGGCGGCGGGAGGAGACCCTGCCTCGGGCGGTCCCTCGCTCCCTCTGGGCCGGCTTTACCTGTTGTCCTCCCGTCCTCAGGCGCCTCATGGCGGCGGGATCCCGGCCCGGGGCTGCCGGTGGAGACGCGGGGAACGGGTTCGGGGTAGAGGAGGAGGCCCAGGCAGGGGGTCCGGGCTGCTTCGTCTGGGGACAGGGACTTCTCAAGGGCTCAGCCCCTCGTGGCTCCCCGGGAGGAGTTTCCCCTCTGTTTTACTGTTGTTCATCCGTCTGATGTATCAGGTAACTCCTTATGGGTGTATAGGGGGGTCCCCTCCCTCCTTTTAATTAAGAAGCCGTGTGCCATTGAAGCATTATGAGGCTGGAAACATCCAACTTAAGCGGGCTGGGGAAAGGATTTAGGGCTTACGGGATTTTGTCAGGCCGTATCGAGGCTTTCTGGACGAGGGCTCGTCTTTATATAAATCTGACTTGCAGCCGATGTCGGTCAGGGTGATATTTACCCTTTACTGTCTTCAGGAGGAAAGTTCAGTTCAGGAGGATGTGACTTTCTCTGAGCCGGGTAAATGGCGGGGAACTGTGATGTGCAGTATTCATCAGACTTGCTGAAAGTTGGAAGCAGCATAGGAAAACTAAGGAACGGGTTACTGGACATTTGGTGTGTTTAAGTGAGGAAGCTGAAATGAAGAAGGACCTCAAAAGTACGAAGAACTATTTTAAGCTACACATAGGTCTGCCTAGTATCTGTATGTCCTGGTACTACTTGTTATTTGTGTAAACTACATGCTTTGATATCCCTAGCTAGATACCCTAGCTTTGATATCCTAGCTAGAAAAAAAAAGGTTTGCATGTACTTTATATCTGTGTAAACTGGTACAGACAGCCTTCCATGAGAAATATCAGTTCATTTTTTTGTCTGCAATGACTTAGTATTTTGGATAACTTTTCTGTGTGGTGATGTTATTTCACAGCCTTTTGTATTTAGAGATCTGGACTGGAACATGAACCACTGGCAAAAATGTTACTTGAACTTTAAATAGTAGAGACATAGCTGTAAAATAATGCTTGTTGGGGTACTATGTGAAATATTGACATGAGAGAGTTGCAAATATGTCAGTGTATCCAAACTTGCCAAATTACTATTGTTCAGTTGTCTTTGTGAATAAATAAGTTTTTTGGGAAATCATGTTTAAAACTGTGAACATTTGAAAACAAATTTGAGTCAGTCTACTGGAGGTCTGGGGCATGGGTAGCAGTAACAGTAGTCCTGAAAGGGGCTGTGTGAGGTTATAGACTCGCGTTTTACAGGTTTTCTGTACCCACTACAGTCTAATTAGTATGACAAAAGGCAGATTAGGGCTATTCCTAAGAAAAGAACAAAAACTCAGTGATTAAGAGACTTGCCTAAGGTCGCACAGGTGGTCTCTGCGTGAATTGGGAACAGAGCCTCAAGCTCTGGGTCCCAGCTCTGTGTCTTGGTCACAGAGTGGGTCAGGACTGGGTGCTGGTGAATGATTTCTCTATCGTAGAAATAGAGAAGCTGCAAAGAGCCCTTCTGAGCTCATTAGGGTTTCGTTTGTGTGAAAATTATTGAGAAAGTTGGCTTCTGTTGATGTGAGAACTTTTGCGTCTCTAAGTCTGGCACTTTTTGGTCACGAACCAGCTTTATTAATGTCTGCACATACAGGCTTTTAAGAAAAAGTGTCATTTAATAAGCAAAGTACTTACTGACTTCTGTTGCTGTCACCGAATTTTTCAGTTGTTACTTGCCTAAATCATGCTTGATGGCCAAGGATTTTATTTGTCTGTGAGTTTTTTTCTGTTGTGAGTTTGGGTCTTTTTGTTGTTTGTTTATTTTTAACCAGTTGAATTTCGTTTACACTCTTGAGAAAAAGTCATCTCACCAAGGGAGAGGAAAAGGATTTTGTGTTTGTGTCTTTTTTGCATTGTGGATTTTTTTCCTTTGCATGTTTTTACTCTGCAGTTGAGTTCGAACCAGGACTGAGAGGATTTATAGCAAAATACAGGATTTTCTGCTTGTCTTGGCAGGTATGCTTTCTTTCTGCCGGTGCTCCCTATGTTCTGTTTGTTTTGGGAACTACTGCACTGTGCACTACAAAGAAGAGCAAGGATGTGCCTCCAGCACACGGCTAATGAATGAGGCCTTTGCAGATGTTCACATGGGGCGGGTGCAGAAGCAGGGCTTATTGCTTTGGTAACAGGCTGATGTGTGCCTCGTAAAGGAAAGAGAGATGGAGGAAAGGAAGCTTTAGAAGAGAGGAGACACAATAGAAAATTTCGAGTAAATACTCGGTAAAAGAGAAATTGAAACCCCACAGACACCAGTGTTTTCTCAAAGGTTATTCTTAAAAATTCGATTACTATTGAGACGTGATGCTGATAAGGAAGCGGGAAGTGGGAAAGCCTTTATTTCCCCAATTATTACTTCTTCCTGGTTTGGTTTTTTTTTTTTTTTTTTTTCCATGTAATCCTTGGTCATTTATTAAAGGTTAAGCATATATTCAGTTAGTAGATCAAGTGGGAAGCCAGGGTTAGTGTAGTATCATAAAGTGTTCCTAATAAAGTAGGAGATGGTAAAGTTGGGGCTTTTTCTTTTGTCACCTCACCCTTTTCCTTTCAGTTTTGCTTCTCTGTGCTGTTTGCCCCACCCTCCTCTGATGGGGTGCGCAGATATTGCTCAGTGTCTTGTGGTGTCGGATGGACTCAGGCTTACCCTGTAATTCACTGCTAGTATGTATTTACTGGGTTATGCCTCTTCTGTAACCCTAAATTATATTGCATACTGGCTGTGAACACCGAGGAGGACTGGTGTGGATAAGATGAAAGGAGACTCATGAGCTTGTCTATTGTTTTCCTCCCATGGGAACTGCCAGCATCCTTCTGTCTCTATGAAGATGTTGAACACTGGCTTGTTTAGACCACTATTGCTGTGTAGTTGTGATCCATCAAGTAAAATAGCTATTAAGATAGTTGGAAAGGTGAAAACAGCCAAATGTGTGTAAGTTGAGGGAATGTCAGCAGAGTGTAAAAATTCGGTGAACACATGTAACCGAAGGAACTGCAAAAGACTCAAGGCAACATCTCATTCAGAGGGCTTTTTAAAGTGCTTTGAAGTAGAAAAATCTGAATGAACACTTTCTTACTAGACTATTTCTTCTTTTCACACATAACTTGCCCAGAGCTCTGTTTGCAAGAAAACACACCTCACAACACATGAAGGATGTTGCAAAATAGCTTTTTGTTAAAGACCATTTCATGTGCTCCTTCGTGTTATCAAAACATGTTTTGCTTTTCACATTGCTGTTGTAAACAATGGCTATATTATGCTGTTGCTGAATTGGACTGATTGTGTTTGCTTACCACATCCCTCAGATGCTCAAAAAGAGTAAAGCGCTTCTCTTGTGGTTCTCTTTCGTTTGTGGCTGACTTGTATCTTATTGTCTGTCCCAGACATTTTGGTAGGTGATGGGCTGTAATACAGACTGGTCAGAGGGTGGTCACAGGACACTGTTTTTGACGTACATAGTCGGAGTTGGTGGGTGAAGCCTGCTCGTTTCTTGTAGCAACCCTTTTGCTAAAACACTAGCAGACTTTGGTAGTGCAGTCTTGCACTGAGAAAAAGAAGAGGAAGTTAACTTTGAGTTGTCTGCAGCTCCTAACTAAAGTGTATTGACTGGTGTTATTAAAAAGAAAAAAACTAAAAATTGATCAGCTTAGCTTTTTACTTCTACACTGAAAACTCTATCTTCCAAAAATCACAGCCCCGATTCTTCCCCTTGGCCAGGACTTTCAAGAATAATCACTTGTTTTACATATTTATAGGCTAAATGTGAATGTATGAGTGTTTTCATGCCTCGGGCTCTGCAAAGTATGGAAGACTGTGATTTTGAAAGCTATGGGAGCAACTAGTTGTATATTCTTTTCATAGCATCTAGTTGCAGAAGGTTTGCTTTTTTTTGATACAGTGTAATGTCTAGGGTGTCTAAAATCCTGGCAAACAAAGCAGTTTGTAATTTAGAATGCATAACTTCATGTTAATAGTACAAATTACACTCCTTGCTGTTCCAGGAGACTGCAATGTCTCTTGTCAGTAGGGAGCTAGCTCTGATTTCCCCAAAGCACGGCCCTTATGAGAAGCACATGGTGATCAGTTGTAATGCTCCCATCTAAAGAATCTGTTGCATAAACAGAGAGAAGGTAATTCCATCTGCCTCCTCCAGAAGAAATCCCTACTGAAAATGCTAATGCAGTATCTCTCAAGCAATGGTAAGGTGGTACCAACAGCAGTTCTGATTTCAAGCTACAGAAAAACCTGAAGTATCAGCACCGAGGTACAACATTTGCACATTAAACATGTAAAAAGCATTTCCATAGGAAAAGAGGGTTACCTTTCAAGAAAAGGAAAGGAAATTAAACAGGTTAGATCATTAGTTACAGTTAACTATGTTTACATGCCTCTCATGAATTTAAAAATATAGAAATGGAACCACTCTGCATACACTTCATTTTGTTGTAATCTCTCAGCATAAGCATGCATATTATCATCTTAAATGAGAGCCTTTTCTGATATTATAAATAATGAGAATTCCTGTTGAGGTTCTCAGACTGGATACAAATTATTGGAAAACTAAGTGCTCGGCTTGGGGAGAAAGATTATCTTCTATGGTGCCTTACACTGTATTGGTCATACTAGTTTACAGGGACAGGTGGGCATGTGCCTTTTATATGAAAATGCAATCTGCTCTCTTGGCAGTCCTCTAATGAAAAAATTGTTCCAAGTGCAGCAGCCTGGTCTCTTGAGGAGCTGTCTTGTGTCTGCTGTTTTTTCTGTCATCAGAAGGCCTCCATCCCTCTTCTCCCTCCCAACCCTCTATCTGCAGTGCCCGCCCCAGCCCCTGCATCTGCTAAACCACTCCTGACAGCTCTGCAGGAGTTCGCATCTTTCCTTGATCCCTAATTACCATTTGGTCAAAGAGAGGTGTGGTGCAGTGGCTTTGGTGTTGCTTGGCTTGCTCAGGGGACTAGGCAGAAAATGAGCACCTGAGCTCAGAGCAGCTCTCTGCTGCCAGGGAGTGTGGGTTTGTCTCTTCTACCGTCCAACAGCTTTGATGAAACTTAGTGGTGCACACTTTGTGTGAGACCCTCACTGAGCCTCAGCACTTGTCTGAAACTGGTCTGTGAGCAGGATGGTTTTGCAGTAGGGTAGAGAAGGGGCTTAGGGAAAGCAAGAAGCTGAGTAAATGTCTGAGCCAAAGCAGGAGCTCTTCCTGTGGTTTTACTTTCTTGTAGCCATGATGCAGTACTTCCTGATTGCCTTTCAGATGTGGACTATAAAGCTTTTCTTCTTGCTTTGAAGGGGCATGGATAGAATTAGTATTTAATATTATGGAAAATAACTTCTCTCAAATTTTTCTGTGGTATCAGCAGTTGGAGATTTCTTTATGCCTCTAGAGTTAGAACAGTGATCTAAATGTCACTTTCATTTTTAATCAAGGGTTTTATGTTACTTCATCACTTATGAGTCTCTGTTTTCCTACAAGATGCTATGGATAAAAGGACCAGAATTTCAAGCATATATTTTCAGTAGACATTACTTTGAGGTCATTGACCCTCTACATACAGTGAACTTCAGGTTTTCTGTCTGGTGAAATTTTAATAATTAAAACTTTGTTCTCTATTGGCTCATATTTTTATGAGTTAATGTAATATGCTTTTCATAATCAAAGAATTTACAGTGTTAAAAGATGGGTGTCAGAGCTGAGTTCTCATATACCTGTGATAGTTGAAATACTTGAATGGCACTGGACCTGCTTTTACTCTTGGAACTCAAGACAGTGATGGAAAATGGGAGCAAGATTCTAATGGTCTGCCTAAAATTGTGCCTGTAAATGCTGAGGGTTCATGCTGTTCATTTTTCACCCATTCAGTACATCACTGTTCAACAGTTTGCTACAACTGTAAAAGTTTATGCTGGTTTAACATGTACTTTCCTTACAAGTGTTACAAACTGTAGGCTCCTGAAACAGCTTTTATGGAGTTTTGATCTCAGTCATTAACTTCTTCTAGCTGATGCATAATCTTTCTGTAATAGAATGAGTATCCTTTTTTTTTCCTCATAAGAATGTATGAAATTTAATAGAAACATTTGGGAAGTAAGCGCAGACAACTTTTTTTTTTGTGTAAGCTGAATCTTCACCAAGGTATGAATCGGGTATAAAAGAGATAATGAAATTGTAACAAATTCATTTGTTCTTTTAGCCACTTCCCCAATATTACCTCCTTCTGATTTCACTAAACTGTTTTCTGTGGGATGTGCTTAACTCCTCCTCTCCTGCATCAAGAAACAAACAAGCCAGATTTTTCCCACTCTTCTGCTTTCCCTCCTCCCCACAATCTTCAGTGGAATACCTAATCTTTGACCATCTTTTCTAATCTGTGCTAGAAGTCAAGTTCCCCCTCTGCAGCATTTCAAGCCTCTGCTTTTCCTTTTTTTCCAAAAGACTAAATGGCTCATCTGTTCCTTTTTCATCTTTTCTTTTGACTCTTAAAATTGTCTTGTGAGGTTGTCAAAGACAAGTGGATCACAAGAGCAGCATGCTTTCCCTTTGCAGTTTCTGCAGCAGTCTCTCTGCTGCTATGGATGGTGTGGCATTGTCTTGAATGTGAAGCATGGAACCATTTTAATCATACAATCTACAGAGAGATTGAGTGAGGGTTTCAAAGAAGCATTCTTTTATTTGTGGTATTTCTCTTGTGCATCTCGATGTGTGTTTGCCTGCAGTGTGGGGGATTTTTATGTATCTCTTGTGAAGTGCTAAGCACAGAGATAGCTGTTTGGGATTGTTTTTTTTTTCCTTTTATTAAACCTTTTTGTGACAAAAAAAAATTTAGAGCTGCAAGTAATTAATCTGTAATTAGGCAAGATGCCAGTGCAGAGAGAATGAAACAAAGTTTAGATTAAATGTAAGTAACCTTGAAAGAAACAGACATTATTTGTTTGAGGAGACCTAAGCAGGTAGTTATTGTATAAGCTGGTTTGCAGTTGTGTGGTGGACTTAAAACATATGTCAAGTGCCTCATCTACTGCCTTGTCATGGCTGTGAATGCATCCCCTGTCACTGTACCATTCTTCATGCCAAGTAGTCATTGCTTTTGGCTTTGTCAAGTTTGGATTTTAAAAAAAGAGAGAAAGGAAGTGTATTTCCACAGCGCTGCGATTGAAGGCTTTCACGTCTGTTGGTTTGTGACCTGCAGATTTACCCTGAACATTGCAAAGGAGCCGAAAACTTGGAGCAGAGTTTGGTTTCTGTTCTGTTTTGAAAAATCTTATGTGACTAACACTCACATGGGGTTTTTTTATAGTATCTGAAAATGGATGCAATGGATGCAATGTATGCATAGGATTTTTGGGGGGATGGTTTCTGTGTGTGTATATTTTCATCTGCTGCTCCTTAAGTTTCATGTTGGGGGATTTTAAATAATTGTATTTTTTAAAAAGCTTGAGTTCAGCTTAGTAATTGCATACAGAGATATTATGGCTGTGTTTCATGGTAGATACCTGCTGAGATAAAGCTAAAGCAGCAAGTGGTGCAGTGAGTAGGCTTGAACTTTTGTAATAATTCATAATTTAGACAAATAATAAATTTTGACAGTGGAAAGCTTAAAGACTATTGAGTATTAGATTCAGTTATTTTTTCTTTTTTGTGTGGCTTTTTTCTGTTAACATCCTCAAACTTGTAAATATCCTATGTTTCTCACTACTTCCCACACTTAGGGAACCCTATTGCCAAATTAAGAGTGGAAACGGGAATCTGTTTATGAGTAGAAATGCTCTGGGAGAGCTTTTAGGCACATGCAGGGCCTCAGGAGCTGCGCTTCCCTGCCTCACCTGGCTGGTTTTGTGATAGTCTCCCAGCAGCATGTGACAGTGCTCTCCTCCTGCTGCATGGCTTCTCTGGAGTCTTTAGGCCAGTGGATGCACCCCCTGATCCCATCCCAATTGATGTTTCTGTGTAGCCTCTCAGGAGACAACAGGTTCAAGGGTCTGGGCCAACTCACACCTAGTTGTAGGTGTTTAGAAATAATCACTCTCCTGATCTAACTTCCTACAACTCACTGTGGTCACTGACTTTTGTGTTAAACCAGCAGCAGTCGTTTCTTGGACACCACAAGCATTAGTTCCCACTGGAGTGCCCTACTCAATACCTGCAACCACGGATGTTCTTGCAACTGTGTTACAGGATGTGATCACCTAGGAAGATGACAGAAGTTAATTCTCTTAGTAGGAGTCATGCATGCATCAAGCCCTGCTTGTTTCTTGTTAGGCAGTGTGCCAGCCCTGCTGTGTTACATCCAGTGCTTTGCCCTGGGAGCTCTAATGCATCTCTGCGGGGCAGCAGGGAGAACTGTTTCTCCCCTTGGCACACACTGCATTAGGATTTAGAGTATTCCAGTTGACCTTCTTAGAGTCCTAAGTTAATGCTTTCCAAGAATATGTGGCGAACTGTCAGCAGGCAGGTGAGCTCTGAGGATTTTTTTGGTTTCATTTATTTGCTGGAAGCAATAGTTACTGAATGAGAGCTCTATAGATGATAGGCTCTGCTCTTTCGTATGCTTGCCTCTGTTAACTCTGGAGTACAACTAAGATTTAGTCTAGATGTTCTGCAGTATCCAAAAATCCCTTTGCAGTGGCTCATACAGTCTTAGTGCTCTCACTTTTTCATATTCCTAAGTAGTCTGGTACTTAAATGAGACCTGGAACAAAATGGTGCAACAAAATGGTGTCCTGGTCTTGTCCTCTATCCATAACTTTCTGTCCTTTTATTACCAGTGGTTTTTTCTCTGCAGCATCTGGATTTTTTTTAATGCTGCTGGGGAGTTGCTGTTATTTCTTCCTTTTTTGCAATAAAACTAGAGGGTGTAGATTTAGTTACAGTCAAGCTTTGTCTCAAGATGTTTCAGTCTAAGTAAGGTTTAATGTATAACATTTTGTTTTACAAAAAGAACAAGCAGCAAAACCTCCAGCATCAAAAGATGGCAGCATTTGTTATCAACCAACTTGATAAGCCGTATGTGAACAGATTCCCTAAATCACCAAGAGAAGTCTTTAAACCTTTATTTATTCCATAAATATTTTTATAATAATAATTTTAAAATACTAAATATTTATTAGTATTTCCAAGTCCAGTATGCTGAAGACAGGAGTTCCCCATCGCTACTCTCCCACAACTAATATACTTGTTTTTAAATTACATGTTTTTCAATACAAAACTTCCTTAAAAGGCTGTGTCCAGGAGCTTGGCTTATTAATATCTTGATAGGAATTAATGTAAATTACATTACTGGCTGCTCTGTTGCCAATGGGCTGTTGGCTGAAAATTAGCTCTTATCATAGGTAGTTCCTTATTTAACCTCAGGTGGCAAATACCAGTCAAAACTGACCAATGTTGCAAGCTTGAAACTTCATTTAGGGAATCCACTGACACAGTGCATGGGAGGAGGTCAGCTTGCTGGGCAGTTTGATTTCTTCCATTACCCAGTGAACTTGGTGACAGCAAAATCTTCCTCTCAGAAAACAGAGCGCCTAATACTTTGTAAGGAGATTTACAAGGAGGTCTTTATCCACAGAGTTTTGCAAGGAGATTTTATCCTGACATTTGGGGAAACACTTGTTGCAAACTAGGCCAGTAAGTAAGCAAGGAAATACCTGATTTTGGAAGAGTCTGAAGCCAAACATGAAGAAGGTGCCTGATTAGCAAAGCAGGTCCCTCCCGGCTGCTGACCGTTCTCACTGCTGGATGAAGGTTCAGGTCTGCAGGTCACAGCAGCTGTGTCTGGAATTTTTGTTCTCCATGAACTGACACCTCTGCCCTCCTGCTATCATACCTCACAGCTGTGTGGAATGGGTAAATAAAGACTGTTGCTTATTGTCATCTGTCTGGTGTAAAAGTAAAAGGATTTACTAGTAATGTCCTGAGCCATAAGACAGCTTTGAGTGACTTTTATACTCAAGGCAGTTACTGACTGGCAGTCACAAACTGCAAATTAGTGTTCTTTTTATCAAAAAGAATTGGTAAATTGTTAATTATTTGAAAAATACTGTATGAAAATATATATTAGTTGAGTGGATTTTTGCTTGCCTTAGTTTTTGCTTTAAATATACTCTCAGTTTCTGGTATGACCTGCAGAACACCTTATCTTGTGCAGGGTGTGTAAGACAGCTCTGTACAACATCATGATACTGGCAGTTTGTCAACACCAGGTGATTATCCTGTTTGTCACTCCTATCTCTTGCAAGTGTCCTAGTAGTGTCAAATACAGAACCACTGAGTTACTCCTAACACAAAAAGCATTTTCAGATGTGCAGATACTTGAGTGTAGTGTTACTACGAGCTTGATCTGGGTAGTCTGAGGATAAATACCTCTCCTTCAAGTGTAAGTATAATTAATTTGTGGTGTGGACATTACCTAGCTCCACTCAGATGCTTCTGAGTTTCCATGCCTTTCTGTCAATTCTGTTTTTTCCTATTCTCTGATGTGCTGGAGGGAGCAGAGCTCACTGACTGATACGAGTAAGAGCCCTCTTTGTCTTTCAAGAGGAAACCAGGCTTTCTTTTGGCTCTGTCTGATAGCATAAAGGTAATATTGGAAGAAATTTATGCACAGCACTTCCATGCTACTGAGCACTAAAGCAGTTAGGAAAAAGCCGAATTTTTGGTAAAGAATTGAATGAAGTCCAGTAGTATGAGTAACCAGCTGAAGAAAGTGTGTAGAAGTAATGCTAGGGTTTAAAATAAATCAAAATGCAAATAAAATGAGCAGTGTCAATAGTGATTAAATAGCTGAAGAAAATCAAGTTACTTTAGGGGGTTTTTGAGCAACTATGGTAAATTGAAAGTGAGTAGTGCTTATTGGGGAATAGGGCTTCTCAGGGACAGCAGACCTGGTACATTGCTGGAGCTGAATGCTAACTTCATATGTAGAAAAAGCCTTTAGTTATTTGGGCTGATACATCTCTTAATACACTAGAGTTGGTACAGATGCAAGTGTGGGACTGAGGTTAAGACCTGGTGACACTTCCTTCTGCAAGCTGACCAGGTTTTGAAATAGTTTAAAAAGTGCAGGCATCCTTGCTGAGAAGACCATTAGGAGACCTTTGGTATAACTTTCAAGAATGTTTTGTAGATGCAGAGGCAAAGAACCATCTGTAGGATTTTGTGGGTTCCAGAAGTCAGCTGCCTTTGTAGCTACGTTTTTGAACTGTGGAAGTGGTAGCACAGAGTTCACTGTTCCCATAATACATGGCAGAAATGTTCCCAGTTGTCATAGCTAAACTCATTGCTAAATGTAATTCAGTACCCAAGAAGTATCTTGCATTGGTTATGGTAATTTCTGCTGTAGACTGTTTGTATTTATGCATATACTCTCTGCATTGAGGCTGAAAAGACCTTGGCTAAATAAAAAGCTGCTTTATTATTGTGATAAGAGAATATTTTCTGGGCAGCAAGCCCCTGGCTGCTCTAAATTACTTGTTCTAGTGAAAGAATCGTGTTCATATTGTTTAAACCATGAAACAAATCATAATGATGGCTGGTAACAAATAACAGAAACATTCTGCAGTGCAGCTTGAACTGCCTTATTTGAAATATTAATTCATTTTATCTGTCCGTGTGATAATGCTTCTTTGAACCCTGTAGCAGTGGGCATGGCAATCGTGAGCTTGGGAAATGTGGTCATAAAACACAGAGCATTCCTCTTTGTACCAGTGTCTCTTCCTGGCTGCATTTTCTTCCTGCTTTCTCCTCCCACCCCACATTTCTCACACACACACACTACCTGCAGTGCCTTTGAAGGCATCATTTTCTGATCACTTGAAGTCACAAGGCAACTCTATCGAGTGCTCTTGCTGAGCACAGGGTGTGTGAGGAGTTTGGGCTCTGGCTCTTGTGCTTTAAAGCATTGGCATCCCTGACAGCATTTCTTTCCCCTCTCATGACTGTGCCTGACCCAGGACAGTGAGAGGCCACTCACTGCCATTCCCCTTTCAGCCCTGAAATGCCCTGCTGTTTGTGGTCACACAGGCTTGCCTTCACTGGTAGCTCAAACATGACCCCAAGTGTCTGTGAAGGCAAGTGCTCTCTCTTGCTGTTTGTCTGCCGGGGGGAGTGGGTAGATGGTTAAGAGGGGTAACTTTATACACCCTTGCAGCAAGAATTGTCCACCACAGGTCACACTGCTGAGACAAGCATAGTGTTAGACCTGGCTTATGGTGCAGCCATGCTGCAGCCCAGCCCCAGGCAGTGCTGCTGCTGAGGCACATGGTGTGGCAATGTGACTCCTCATGCTGGCTCAGCACAAAGGGCTGTGGAGCCACTTCTGCAGCACCATTCTATAAAATGTTGCTTTCTGAATTCCCTGGCAGTGCACTGGGAGTGGGGAAGCCTGTGTCCTATTCCTGGATAGCTGAAGTTGAAATATATCAGTCTAGCACCACATGAAGGTAAAACATATAGCTTCAAATTCATATTCAATGAGTTCATATAGCTCAGATTTCTGCAGAGGACATTCATGGTGGCTGTTGCAGTGGTTGAGTCCACTGCAGGAATGACCATGGAGCCACAGAGCCCCAAAACAGTGGAGGTCTGCTGGTGGGCAGGCTCAGAGGTCTAAGACCATCCCCTCTTTACCCCTTTTAAGTCCATGTTCTAGATAGTTCTCCTTTCCTTGATACCCCACTGGTTCCCGGCTCCCTTGTTCCACCCCTCGCCTTCCCCAGTGGTCACTGTCCTGTCACCCCACATCCTCTCCACCCCCTGGCCCCCAAAGGATAGGCTCTGATGTTCTGCCCTCCCCTGATGCCGATCCAGATAAAACCCCAGACCCCTCAGTGTTCTGTGTTCTTTGTCCCTGGGTCCCTTTGAGTGGGGACCCCAATAAACCCCTCAGAACTCCATACAAAGGACCCCTCCTGCCTCTCTGTCCCCGGCGATGCAGCTCCCAGCAGGAGCTGTCCGGCTCTGTGTGTGTGAGTGGCTGTGAATATCCACCAGCTACGGTGGGTCAGAGTGTGCCCGAGCGTGTTCGCGCAGCACCCCCGGGAGCGGCTCCGGCGGGATGCAATCGGGACGGACGCAACGCTCTTTCCGCCCTCCCACGCGCATCGCGTCAGGTGGCAATTGAGTATGTGGTTCCTGGACCCCCATAGCCTTTTAGCAGGGACCTGGCAGCATCTTCCTGCGTTGGCTTTTGACTACATGATTCTGTCAACTCAGTCATCTTGAGTCATTTGTCTAAAACAACTCCCAGCTGTTAAGGGAGGAGAGCGCCTAGTGGGTGCCTGCCAGTTGGGAAATAAGAAATAGCTCAGTGAAAAGGTCACAGAATTAAGGCTTTTAGAGAACGGTGGAGAAGTGCTAAGGTCTTCGTGTTCTGTTGCTGCCCTGTGACAGAAGCCAAATGAGTATTTGCTCAAGGAAATTTACTCATTGTCCTGCTTGTATCAGTACTGTTTCTACCAGCTTCTTGTGAATGATTAAGGTCTGCATTTGCAAATGGAAATTATGTAACCATAAAATCTAAGTTACACTTTCAATAAAATGACATTTTCTGAACAAATTGAACGCGTGAGATGATGTCAGTGGTGCTTGCCTTTGCAGGCAGGGCAGTGCCTGTGGGGGGTTTCTGTTGAACTTCAGTACTGGTAACTTCTGGATATATATGTCTGTATGTGCATGTGTGTATATACACACATACGTATGTTTATTTATTTATTATTTATTTTTATCCTTTTCCTTAAAAGCTGAGAAAAGTTAAGGCTATGCATCTGGTGAAGGGATGCAATTGCACATTTATCGCTCCTTCTTCCCACCCTTGAGGAATGTCAGCCAAAAAGTGAATGTTATTTTGAAATTTGTGGAAAGGCTGTAATAACTGAAGTATGACTCCTGCTAAGAGCCACTGTGGGCGTGGATGGGGAAATAAGCATAGCACTTCCGTAACAAGATCAGTTCTTGTCCTTTGCTGTAGTTCTATATTAGTTGGAGTTGAATTTCTTCCTCTGCAGGAAGCATATCTAGCTATGGTTGGAACATGCCTTTTAGGGGAGTAAGAATATGTGATGGGGGGAAGTTTGTTCCAAGCTTGAAGGCAAATGTCTTGTCTTTTAGCATGCTTCCTGCGAGGTCTTGGGAGATCATTGCACCTCTTTGCCTCAGAATAGAGAGATTTGGTTTTTTCCTATTATGCAGTGACTTGGTAGATGCTTAAACGCTTCATAGCAGCCCTGAAAATAAGCCTGAAACTAAAAGCAAACCAGCTCCCTAACATATTTTTCTTTCAGAGATGAGATATTCTGAGAGGTTTCCTTGAAGCAGCTTAAAAAATACTCCAAAACTTTCTGAAGTTGACATTTCTATCAGTTCACACTCAAGAGGAATGCTTCCAACAAATGACATTTTCCCCCAGTTTCATTTGTTATACAGCTAATGATGTCCCTGTGTCTGCAGGATTGTTTCCTGTGATAAACTGTAGGCTTCTGCCTCTTTCATTCTTGTGACCTAGGTGAGATGAAAGATAACAGACAACAATTTGAGGAAGAGTATCTAGGAAAGTGTAACAAGCAACTGGGGTCATGAAGGAAAAAGTGTCTTTGCTGCCAGGGGTCATGCTAGGTGTCTGAATCAAAACTAAGACAACTTTTTCCTCTGTGAAAGTCAAACATGCAATTTCCGCTTGTCCCCTAAGTGGACGGGGTTTTAAAGTACATTTGAATGCAGCCTAATAAAGGCTGTATGGTGTATTTTGGAGGTAGTATTCTGTAGAAAGTGATCCCACATACTTCAGACTGTGTGCTTCATCTTGCAGGGTCCCCAAAACATTGGGAGGTCCAGTGTGTAAGCTGCTCAGTGGACCAGCTGTGACAGCATGTTGCTCCTGTACATCCCTTGTCAAGCTGCAGCAGCATGAAGTTCAGTGTAGGCCTACCTACCTCTCTTTACAAGCACGTTTGCTGCACTCCTTCCTTAGACTGATTTTGGAAACCCTGAGGTAGCCGAGGTAAAGCTCTGCACTGCAGTCAGACAGACAAGGCTTGTTCACTTTGTTCGACTCCCTTGGTGCTATAGCACTGAGAGGTTGAATCCTTTTAAATTCTGAGGCCAGAGTGAAAATTCCGTGTGCCTGAGCATGCAAGTCCCTGCTTCTGAGCTCTTTGCACTGAAGTAAACTGCAGCTTTCACTGTTAAGTCATGTTTTACCCTTCCCTACCTGTATCTTTCTAGAACTTCTTAAGTTCTTCTCACAAAACCAGAAACTTAATACTAAGAAACCAATCCAAAGGATATTTTTCCTTTTGTAGCTGAGCAATAGACTGATGTGGCAATATATTTTACAATCCTCAAAAGAGCAGCTGTTTTACACCACTTATGTTTCTGAATTATAGACAGTTTGTGTCGATTGCAGTGCTTAAGGCACTAACTTTTGTTGGTGAAGTTTCACATGTGATAAAATACTATCCTTTTCTTTTTGTCTTGCTTTTGCTTGTACAACCTGTTCATTATTTTGAGTCTTCAAACATCAGATTTGGCTCACAGTTTTGTTTTGTGCTGAGAGCAGAAAGGAGGCTACAAATTAAGCAGTGCTTTAACCAGAATTACTTACAAAATGATTTCCTGAAGTTTTACAGGTAGCGATGTTCTCCCACCCCCAAGAGAGGATAATTAAGAACTTTTTTATATTTCTTGTCCAAGGAAATACATGTTTATGAATATGTGCAAAGGTGTTTTCTTAAGATATGAGGAGCCAAAAACAAAGCTAAATCTAAAGTACTTTTAATATTTTTTTAAGTTGAGCAAACAGCCATACTCTGAAAGCTTATTTTCCTTTTCACTTTTTAAATAATTTTTATCTTCTCCTTGCATTGTTGAAAACATTTTAACTGGAGAAATAACACACTAGTAAAATTTTAAGCAAAAACACTCACAGGATTTGCTTTAAAAATAATTTGACTTCTGAAGCATGCAGTGGAGTTTCAGACAGAAACATGGGAGCAGGCTGTGCAAGTATGCGTAACTAATGTGAAATGAAGCTGTTCTTTAGGATTGACCTCCTTGAATTTGAAGCCAACATTGTTCTATTCCAAATGGTAATTTCTTCCTTCTTTAGGTGGAAGGAACCAGAACCTTTTCCATTAACTTCACAGAGGCTTCTGTGTACAGACAGAGGGTGGATATTTGATGGAAAGGGAGGGTGGCAAGAAAGAAGGAAAAAACCCTAAAACATGTCTGAACAAAAAGGGGTCATCCATACATTGAGATATCGTCTCATTATGCCTCTTGTTGCCCATAAAAAGAGGCATGGTTGCATAATATAGTTGCAGACCCTTTCCCTGTAGGTATCTACAGATAAGCGACAAATGCCACCTCTGTAACAAAGCAGCCCTTCAGAAGGAAGTCTGCAATGCACACTCAAGCCCTGCAGATTTAAGACTCTAGTGTGCATCTGGAAAAACCTCTTTTGAACTGTTACACAGGTTAATGACAGTAGAAATATCAGAGCTGGGAGAGAGGAAGCAATGTGTAGTGAGGTAAACTGCAGGAGGCATGGTGTGCTGTATTAAGATTTTGCTCATGCTGGTGACCAGAAGCTTAAATTTACTGTGTAAGATGGAGTCAGGAAGGATCCTTTCCTCATTGAGGTTCAGTAATTCAGTGTCCGAGGAAGAGATCCAGCAAGGGAAGTGATATGAACACAGCAAGTACAGCAGCTCTTTGTTCAGCATCATACCTGAACTGATAAACTAAGTCTGAAGGTTTTGAAGAAGCCTGAAGGCAGGAAGATGTACTAGCCAGGCAGTATACAAGGTAGATTTGAACAATGGAATTTGCTGTTGGCGTAAAAGGAGATGAGGCTATAGGAGATAAGGAGGTGGAGAGATTTTAACAATGCCTGAAGAATTCAGGTCACGGGAAAAAAAAGCAAAAAATAGTATGCGACAGGAAGAGAGAAGTGGGGGGAAGAAATTAAGAGAAGGAAGTAGGTTACATGTAACAGTTTCACAGGGATTTCTGTAGGAGCTTTAATTTCCTTTTCTGCTTTCCAGTGCTGTTGACCATGAAAAATTAGTTAGGTGCATATAGGAAGGGGAATAAGCATAATTTCTGTCTAATTATTGTCTGTGGAGTGCGCTCGCTTCATTAGCACAGGGAACTGCATCCCTTCAGCTCTTCCAGTAACTCACCAAGCGTGGGCAAGGGCTGGCAGGAGGAACACTGACTCCTGTTTTACCCCGGTGTTGGGTGGGGAGGCCCTGCTAACACCTGAAGTATGCTTTGGAACAAGTCGACTGCCTCGTATATCTCACTTTTAGCCAAACATTTAATTCTGTATGAATTTACTTAACCATTTTTTTTTCTCTTCCAGTTACTATTTCTTCAACTGCAGAAAAAGGTAATTTTTAAAATTTTTTATGAATATGTGAATAGGTGCTTTGCATGCAAATCCTAAGGGACATAGAGTTTAAATGTACTCCTTTATGTGTGAGCTCTGTGTAGTGAGTAGATTAGTGCTAAGAAACAAGGTAAATATTGTACAGTTGAGTCTGTTTTGTGTCTAATACCACAAACTTGGGATGATGACAAGACCTGTGACTAATGCAAGTAATGCAACTATGATTTAAGTTTGCAATTATTTTTAAATGGGTACCTGCTAAAAACAGAAAAAGGAGAAGAGAGAAGGAACTGTTGCAGATCCAGAATTCTGTTTTCTGTTTAGGCCTGTGGCCTGAAAGACTTCTGAAAGAGGATTAATTTTTGTTATAGCGCTTAATATTTTCCAAACAGCTCACCAAATTCCTCAGAATCCCATTCTTAAGGAGTAGTTAGAATTGTGCAAAACACAACCATTTCAAAAGTGGCTACACATTATAATTTTAAATTTCCAGGTCAAGTGTTTGAGGCCTTGTTTTGAGAAATTTTAATCTTCATATTGGCTTTAGCAAGGATATGCCACAGGTGGTAGTACACGGGATAGAGATACAAACTAAGAAAAAAAAAATTCTATCATATTATTGCTGGGTTATTTATTTGGGAGATCATTTCAGCTTATGGGGGAGCACAAGTGGTAGATTAAGCACAGATTTGTATTTTAACTATCTACAGATGGCTGTTTCAGACTGGTAAGAGGTTCTCATCTCTTAAATATTTTGCAAAAGAGCACAGAACTGGAAGCTAATCTAGCAGTTTTCTTCCCAATGAACATCGACCAGAACACTGTAAAAAGAAGGACTCTTGATGGAAGTTGTTGTTTTTCAGCTTCTAATGGAGAGCTGAAAGAGTAGGAAAATCTTCAAAATAAACTGTAAGCCATTCAAGGGGTGAGCTTGTGTTACATTGGATTTTTTCATCCCATTTCACAGCTGGGCTTTACATAGACTTCACAAAATTCTGCAAGTTGCTGCTGTGCTTGCTGTTGACTTGTAGATGAATAAGTTTTACGTTCTAATTTCTTCTGGAAAGGCAAGATCCATGTCTCAGTTAAGGAAACCTGGCAATGTTTTTGTCACATAGTCAGATCTCTATTTCAAATGCAGTGCCTATCTGACTGAAACAGGTTCTTCTAAATCTACCAGAGAAGGAAAATGTGAGATTAATTAATGAGAGTGACGGTATCACTGGAACCTGTTAGACTCTTAATAGCTGTCACCTGCATGCTGCTTGCACCTCCCATTCTGAACCATGTCATAGGCATCCTGTATGCATACATTTATCAACCATGAAGGTTGATTTTCGAATGAGATGTGAAGTCTTTTTTTGTTTGAAAAGAAAGCTGGCATAAGTTTTCTAAAGTTCTTAAAAGCCAGCTTGCGATAGCCAGGAATCAACATCAGAAGAGTCAAAAGACCAAAGTACCAGGAACATTGCTATGCAAATCAATAACATGCATCTTAGCAGGTGTATTTTGCTCCATATTTTGGTTGTAATAAGTACTGCAGTAAAATGATTTGAATATAACGACAACTTTTGATTGAACTAGTGGCAATTTCTTCACCCCATTAAAGTTCATTTTTTCTTTGTAATTTTATATTCTTGTCCAGTTTTATATCTGTTAGGATAGGGGAATAAAGTCAACTCTGAAGCTCTGTTAACAGTGTAATATACTACTGTTATGTATTAATGCCTCCCTATAATCTGACTCTGCCTTGGAAGTAGTATTAAAAATTATTCAGAAAAGAATGTTAAGGGCAAATCTTAGGAGGGCTTAGCATATTTTAGAAGAATTCTGAGAGCATGTCTTAAGACACTGTCTTCCTGAAGCCATAAATTGTGGTATAGTATGCATCAGTGCCTTTAAAAAGAATTGACTTCACTTGGTCACAGCATGGCACCGACAATCCTGGATTGCCTTAGTTTAGCCAAGACTTCCCTTGTGACTCTGAGTCTGGCTAAACTGGCAGATATTGGGGTTTGAGGTTTTTGTTGTATTTTTTATCTAGCTTGTAATTACAATGAACTGATTAGGAATGAATCTGGTCTACATTTGTACTGGAAACAAATGCAAGATGCTTCAGGGAGTAGTCTGTAGAGGAGCTACTGATACCCAAAGTGGTGGGTAGGTGGAGTGCTAAAGTAAAACTGTCAAAAATGGTATCTTCCCTCCCTCTCATTTCCTGGGGAGCACTGACAGGACAGTTATGTGTAATCACAGTAGGAGTGGCAGCATGGGAGTAGGAAAAGAAGCAAGAATTTATTCAGAGTGAAGCCAGTATGGACTGCCAATTGCAGGTTCTTTCCCTGGGTGGTGCCCATCACTGGCTACTGAGTACTGACCCTTGGTTTTTAATGATGGTGACAGATCGCAGGATCTCAGTTACATGAGGAGTACAAGAGCACTTTAATAGCTGCCTCTATCTAATAAATACTGGTAGCACTGGCACAGATCTGTACCCTTCACACAGCTGGCCATGGTCCCTCTTATTCTGTGTTTTTTAGGGGCATTTACAGCCTGACAAAGCTTTGAGGTTCTGATGTTTGATGCACTGTGTGTGCACTAAAAATAATCCTTCAAAAGAATCTGAATTCTGGGGTGATTTTTATGGACAGAATAGAACTGTTTACTGTGTGAGTTTTGCTGTGCCTTGCCCTCCCCTATATCTCATTTCCTCTTTCCTTCTATTCAATTTCTCTCGCCCTCTTTTCCACCTAAGTTCTGGTGTGTGCCACTGATTCCACTCCAGTTTCACATCCTTCTCTCCTCTCTTCCAAACCATTTTCTCATGCTTTAATTGCTTAACCATGTGTTTGAATGTACAGTATATTTTTAATGAAAGACAATTCCTAATTATGTAGTGCCTACTACAGTAATACACAATTTCTTTCCTATTAGGAGACAGTTTTAGGATGACTTTAGAAAAAGGTTTTGTTTGTTGCTTTTTCAGTAAGCTCCACAGCTGAAAATCTGCCAAATCTGCCTCTAAGGTTGGAGGAATCAGAGGCAAAGTAAAAAGCATAATTTTCTGAAGAAAACTCAAATGCAGTTTTTTGTTTTCATTGCAATAAACAGTGAAAATCCTGAAAGATGATAAATTAAAGCCATGTCTTCTCTGACTGTGCACAATCATTTTCTGAGCTGTTGGAAGTTCCCAAAGTTTTGAACCTTTTTTGCCATCCATGAAGTACATCATGCAGCTTCCTAAAGGATTCTATCTGTACAGAAAAGTAGGTCAGGTTTCCTACTTACTGCAACTGAAGATAATATAAATATTTAATATGACTTTTCTAAGACTTGCTGTTCTGGCACAACTGATCTGTTTCCTCTTGACAAGTGATAAAAGAAACCATTAGAGGAAACAAGAGTGGAAGGAGCTTCCTGGGTCATAAGGTCTGGATTTCTGGTCTTTAAGACAGCCATATAATACAGACTCATTAGTAAATCGTCTGAGCTCCCTGCTAAAGCCAGCTACATTTTGTTGCCACTGTGACTATAATAGGACTTTTCCAGCTTGTATTTCTCAGGTGATTTGAAAGAGGATAATAAAAATCTTTAACTCACAGCTGGCATGACTGGAGTGCAGTACTCTCCAAACCCCTGTTTGGGGATTTTTACTGTCATTGATGACCAGTGCGTTCTGTAATGGTACAGTACTGTGCTTTTTCTATTAGAAGTAGAAATTAAGTTGAATTATGTAGGTCAGTAAGTAATCAATACTGTGTGATAATCTAGAACAGAATTACAGTGACGTCTTTATTCAAAAAGGTTAGTCACTTACATGCCAGAAGTGAGGATGTGAGGCTGTGTTCAGTTCTGGGGTTTTGTGTTTTGGGGTTTTTTGTTTTGGTTGTTTGTTTGTTTGGTGGGGGTGGTTTTGTTTTGTGGGGGCTTTTTTTTTGTGGTTTGTTTTGTTTGGTTGGTTTTTGAGGGGTGGGTTTTGTCAATTTGTTTTTTCCTTCAAAATCTGTTTTGGAAAGTTCAGCAAGGCCAAGTGCAAGATCCTGCACGAGTCAGGACAATCCCAAACGCAAGTACAGGCTGGGCAGAGAATGGATTGAGAAGCAGCCCTGGGGGAGAAAGACATAGGGGTGTTGGTTGATGAGAAGCCCCAGTGGCTCAGCAGCACGTGCTCGCAGCCCAGAAGGCCGGCGGTGTCCTGGGCTGCATCCAAAGCAGCGTGGGGCAGCAGGGCCAGGGAGGGGATTCTGCCCCTCTGCCCTCCTCTGCTGACACCCCACCTGCAGTGCTGCATCCAGCTCTGGGGTCCCAGCAGAGAAAAGGCATGGATCTGCCGGAGTGAGTCCAGAGGAGGCTACAAAGATAATCAGAGGAATGAAGCACCTCTCCAGCTGAAGACAGGCTGAGGGAGCTGGGACTTGTCATCCTGGAGAACAGAAGGTTCCAGGGAGACCTAATAGCACCTTCCAGTACCTGAAGGGGACTACAGGAGTGCTGGGGAGAGATGTGTTACAGGGGCATGGAGTGATAGGACAAGGGGGGAATCACTTCAAACTGAAAGGGGTGTGTTTAAATTAGGTATTAGGAAGGAATTCTTTATTGTGTGAATGGCGAGGCAGAAGCAGAGGTTGCTCAGAGAAGTTGTGGATGCTCCATCCCTGGAAGCATTCAAGGTCATTTTGTGAATCTATCATAAAAATGTTATTTCCTTGAGGTAGAACAGCCATCACATTTGGCGAGTGAGGGTGGGTGTTTAATTTTTTTTAAGTGAACAGTCCTAGAGTGCTAAGTGGAGTTGTTGAGCCCTCCTCAAAGATCAGGAGGCTTATTTCTTGTTCTTTTCAGCTATATTCACCAAATTCTTATTTGTATTTTATTGCAGTTGTCTACCTTGTGGTTTTTCATCTGTCATTTGTCATGTTTGTATGGTCCTATGGGAAGACAATTTTCACATCTCCTGCAACCCCCTCTAATGAGGTAACTACAATGTTAGAAAAAGTGTCAATGCCTTTTTTATAAATAGCTGAACAGTTTTCAGTGATGAAATTTGTACTGTGTGATTCACCTTGCCCTTCTCATTATCTAAAATAGAACAGCATGACAGTGCATCATGAATGAAAATGATCAAGTTACTCTTAAAATACCATATGCTTTGTGTAATGACATTTCCTTATATGAAATGTGTGTTTAAATCATCACAAGTTTGGCAGTCTTGTACAGTGCCATGCTATGAAGTAGCTTGCTTGAAGCCTGAAATTTTTAAAACTGATAAATGAAATGAGGTGACGACATTTTTATATTTCCTTTTCAGGCAGTTTGGACCTTTGTTTGGGTAAGAAAGGGTAGTAATGCAATGTATACTTATGACCTTTAGGACTGAACCCACTTATTAATCAAGGGTTAAGGTTGAGGAACACTGAGACGTGACTACATAAAGAAGCTTTATATAATAGCAAAAGAATGCATGATGACTGTAAGAAGTTGTGTTTTGAAAAAGAACTATATTAATTCCAATAAGCCTGAGATGGAATATCTTGTTTTCTATTTTCTCTAATGTGTGTGTATGTAAGGATTAAATACTGGCACTGAATTTAAAATACTGCGCTTCTCTTCCTTGTTTTTACAAGGCTTTGAGACTGCCTAAACTGTTTGAGGCATAGGTTGCTCTGTGGGGGTTGAATTTTTATTCTGTTTTTGGCAAGACTGACATTCAGTGCTAATGTCAACCTTAAACATTCTTGAGAAGAGTTATTCCCAAGCTTCAAAGAAAAAGCAAACACTGCTCTGTAGTGCTCAATTATGGCTTGGAGATCTGTATGTTAAAGCCAGAGAATATAAAGTGTAAAAAGCTAAACACTATTCTGCTGTTGAGCTAAGCAAAAAGTCTAAATGAAGCTGTTGAAGGGTCTGGAGAGTAAGTCCTGTGAGGAGCAGCTGAGGGAGCTGGGGGCGTTTAGCCTGGGAAAAGGAGGCTCAGGGGAGACCTTACTGCTCTCTACAGCTGCCTGAAAGGAGGGTGTAGCCAGGTGGGGGTTGGCCTCTTCTCCCAGGTAGCAAGTGATGGGATGAGAGGAAATGGCCTCAAGTTGCAGCAGGGGAGGTCTGGATTGAATTCTAGGAAAAATTTCTTCACTGAAGGGCTTGTTGTCAAGCACTGGAACAGGCTGCCCAGAGAAGTGGCGGTATCCCCATCCCTGGAGATTTTAAAACGTGTATAGATGTGGAATTTGGGGATGTGGTTTAGTGGTGGACTTGGCAGTGCTGGGTTAATGGCTGGGCTTCATGACCTCAGATGTGTTTTCCAACCTAAATGATTCTATGATTCTATGAATTGCTAAACCTAAAAATTCAAAGGGGCTTGTCTTCAGGGTAATTTGTTTTTGCTTTCTCTGGGATGGTTTTGCAGGAAAATTGTAAAGTTAAGCAGGTTAACTAATTAAAATATGGTTGAAATGGTGTTATTCTAGGTTTTATAAAGCTATATGAACTAGAGCTGCTCTTAATGCTAATGCCTAGTAACTTTTACTGTCTGCTTGAATTCTTCATTAATAGCAAACTTATTCTGACAGTACTTTTCCTGTAGTTACAGTGATTATGTAGCAGGCTTTTTGTATTCAGCAAGTGAAAGGGATGGCTTGGGCATATGGCATGTAATGAATTTTTTGTATATTAACTGTGGAGATAGATCAGATGTAATAAAATTTTCTTCTACAGCTAGCTTTAAACAGAAAAAAAGAAGGGGAAGAAAGCCTATCCCACCATAACAGCAAAAAAACACTCAAAAAATTTTTGAAAAGCAAAAAGCCAACCAATTTAAAAACCCTGCACGACTTTTTCTGTCTCTGGGAAAATCCCTTCTGTTAATGTACCAGTGAGTAATTTATGCTGGTTATACTTAAAAACAAACATGACTTCAGAATCTTTCCATTGTGTGAGAGTGTAAACGTATATATTTTTAGTCATTCAAATTGGCCATTCTTGCAAAACAAATAGCATCCTGTGATCTTACTATTGAACTAAAAAAAAGATTCTGCAGCTGCTGTTGTCTTAGTGTAATCCCTGTACATTTGTCCTAAGAAAGAACAATCAGCATTATACAAGATCCAGAAAGAGGAAGGAAACAAAGGGATTCTTTCTGTTTTCAATAAGAACTGCTGGAACCTCATTGGGAATTCTGTTTGCTATGTGGTAACAGACAACTTTTGATGTCTTTTATCATATCCTGCTTTTGTCCTAAGAGACTGTGCTCTCATGGCCCTGTTAAGTTCTGAAATTAGAACAGAAATGTAGCTTTTCAGAAAACCAAAATCCTATCCAGGATTTTTTGAAGTAATACTATGATGTTACGTGGACAAATTTTAAAAGTTTTAAATATTGTTATTTGGTTCCTTTTCTATTCACTCATTGGTTTGCCTTGAAATGTCATCTAGAGGGAGTACTCATGTTTCTTGCAACCGCTGCTTGATTGCAGGTCACAGAGACCTGGGTCACCCAGCAGACTCACAAGGGTAGTAGGGATTAAGGTGTTTTGCACCACTGTTTGCTGGAATGGTGTTTCACATCTGTCTTAAACTTTTGATGTGAGCATCTCCAGTTTTCATACTTGAATAAATATCTGAGTGATTAAATGTAAATTATGAGGTCAAACTCTTGGTGATGGCTGAAATGTTAAACTTTAATTTCGTCCTTCACATAGACTAATTCTAGTGTCTGGTTATTTAAAAGGGTATTATTTAAACATGTTTCATGTTTCACCCTTGAAGAGTGGGTAGGCTCAATTACTGGGATGATACTGTATGTGACAGGAGGCTTAACTAGATTCTGTGAGCTATGAGGCATCTTACTTGCATTCTGGGTTAGGAAATAGCACAGGGAAATTGCAGCAATGTCTTACTGCTTCCACCTTTCTGTAAGTGGAGTCTTCGTTGTTGCTTGCCAACTGACTGTAATCCAAAAGAGGAAAAAGTACAAGATGAGGGGAAAATCCATGTGAACTAATCACGCACATGTTTTTGGTAGGAAAATACGGTCATAATAAATCACACTAAGCCAGTTTTTGTTCCAGCTGCACACATAGCATTTTCCACTCTTTACCATGAATGCTTTGTGCATGTGCTCATAAAGAGGGCTCTTGTAGTCCATGCAGGAAGCTCAGAGTTTAGAAGTGCTTCAGAACAGAAAAATACCAAAGAAAATAGCAATTTCAGCCCCTGCTGCACAGGGCCTTGTCAGCACGCTGGATTTTGTGGGGATTACTGGTAAATACTATTTCAGTGGATACCAAGCTAAGTGTTTCACAAATGAGTAAAAGCTCTCCAGGTTTTTCTGGGTAAAGGCTTATATTTCAGTGAGGCTTCAACAGGAATGCTCGTCAGGCTTTACTCAGAATTGTAACGCACTCTCAAACTGTACAGGCTTTGCTGGAGTTTCTTTCAATACAACTTATGAATTTTGAGACTAGTGTTCACTGTTCCCAAGTTAAAATTCCAGTTAAACTCTTTCAGCTTCTGTGCTGGAACTGTGAAGCCCATCACACCCCCACCTGCCTTTTTTCCCCCTCGATGTGGTTTGTACTCCTCTCTGTGTTAGAGAGGAAGTGGGATAAGAGAACTTCAGCACCTTGTAGCAGCAAAGGACTGTTGCACCTTCCTTTGTTCACAGATTACTTAATTTATGCTTATTGGGAATTAAAGGAAGGTTTGCACCTTAAAGCTCACCCTGAGTCTCTGCCTTCCCTTGTGTTGAAGAGGAGATGCTATAGATAATGGAATGAAGATAAAGACTATTTTCTTGAAAATACATCCAAAAACATGGAGTTCCAAGGATCTCCTGTAGCATTCTTTTTCTTTGTTTACATGGTGCTGTTGGGTCATTGGGTGGGGGCACCCAAAGGGTCTTTTCCTTGGAAAACAAAGTAATAATTAATCTCTTCCCTTCTATCCATTTTCTCCTTCCCTCCTAGTTCTGCTTGTCAAAAGCTGATAAAGAACAATATGAAAAAGAAGAGAGACCAGAATCCCAGCAGGAGATTTTGAGAAGAGCTGCTAAAGACTTGCCTATCTATACGACAACAGCATCAAGAGGTGAGATATAAAGATAATTCCATGCTCCTGAAGTTGCTGGTTTATTCATTTGTTGCTATTGAATGAACAGTATATTAAGCACATATTGCAAATGCCATGATGTTTTGTTATTTGTTGGGCCTGGTGTTTAATTCCCCAGAGAGAAACAGCAGTCCTTTTTCTGGTGATCTCAACATAAAGCCACTACTTGAAATTTAAAAGAAAAAATTATCTTCTAGAAAGCAGAGAGATGACAGCAGTTATCTCTAGCTGTGGCTATTAAAAATAAACACAACAAAGACATATAGCTAAGATAGCTTGAAATAGGGAAATTCAAACGTGTTGCTCAATTTTATAATCATCTTTATCCCCATTTAAACTTTTCTTTCTGACCTATTTTGGTTCAGCGTGAGGAGAAATGTACTTAAGATCTTAACATACTTTTGCAATTTAAAAACAAATAAGCGTTATTTCATTCCCATCTGCAATTCAGTACAAATCTAGTTATGGACTATTTCTGCATTTGCTTCTAATATATGTAGCCATTTTATTCCAATTTATATATGAATGATCTGTGAAAGTGCTGTCTTATGCATATGTATATTCTTTAAAAATTCATAGCTTTTATATGTGTATCTATCTTTTTCTCTTTCTTGAAACTAGCAACCCTGTAGAATTTCCAGAAACATAAACTATGCAGAATAACCATTGCTGAAGCTTACTGTGACTTTTCCAAATAAAGTCTAAGGACACCTGGCTCTTTTGAATACAAGCCTTCCTTTAAGAGAATCCCAGTCATAAGTTCCTGGAGTGGTCTGGGAAGCTGTTGCCAGCTCTTATCAATTCTGTTTAGCTGTAGGTGTTGGCTTTCCTTCTGCTTTCAAGCTGCCTGTGCTGGTGTCTTATTTCCATTGAGGAAAGCCTGAAAGTCTGTTTAAAAATATCCAGGAAAGATGAGGAAGAACTGATATACTAAACAGTCTGCTAGATCACTGTTTGGTGAAGTGGATAGAGAAAGCCAGTGCAGAAGGTTGACTTGCTGAAAGAATGTAGTTTCACAATGGGATGCCTTAGTACCCTCTGCAGAGGTGAAAGGGGGATCAGTGCCAGAGAATGAAGGATGGGAAAAATTGGGAGCGAAAGAGTAAATGAAAATGGACTCAGTGGAGTAGTAAGAGATTCTTTTGAATACTTTTATATGTTACATTTCTTTAAAAAATCAAAACTACATGTCATATGGGATTAGGTGCATGACAGTCTGTGAGAACAGGTGTAGCAGGGGAGGGCAGGAAGCTCTTTTAAGATTCAGTTCATGTTAAGGGGGAAAGCTTTCATAAAATCAGATGAGTTCTACTGACCTGACCCTTGCACTTGAATACAGCAATCAGATACTGTGATCGATGCCAGCTGATCAAACCTGACCGCTGCCACCACTGTTCTGCATGTGACATGTAAGTGTCTGAATCTGGAATTACAGATTTTCTCTTTACTGCAATCATCACTTTAGTGTGTTCATGTCTTCAGTGGGTCAGTTCCTTCCAGTGGTACAATATTATGGTGCAGCCCTATTGTCTGAAGTGGCAGAACTTTTTAGGAAACCTGCTTGTAGCTTTGTAAAACAAATCTTATATTAAAAAATAACTTAATTAAAAAGTAAAAAAATCATAGATTGAAAGTAAAGAAAGGTAGGTCTGAGATACCAGCACCAGCAAGGCTCATTATTGAACTGTTTCATTGTATCTTGTTTCTGTAGCACTAAACAGATGTGTTCTACTAATAATGCCAAAAATGTTTATCTCAAAAATTGACAGGAGAATCACATGCCTTTAACATTTCAAAGTCATCACTGCTATTCCCTGTTTTCTTTGTGAATCATCAGGGAAGTCTGCACAGGCACTGGAGGCTGAGGCTCTGCATGAGACTTCAGTAGGCTGAGCTTGAGGAAATCTCATTAACTGAAGAACCTAGTACACATCTTTTGGCTAAAGTCGAATTTGTTAGCAAATACAATGAACGTCTCTGTGTCTGAAATGTCTAGTATCTGTCTTTACATTAAAACTGGATTAAAAAGGCATGTGGACTATTCAAATTGCCCTTTGTGCTGTTCTTTTCCTCTATTAGCTTTAAAAAAAAAAGGCAAGCAGCAAACAAAATGGTAGCAAAAATAGCCCTTAGGTAGACTTAGTTGAAGTGAATGCCAGGCAAACATACCTTATCCACACAACCCTGAAAGATCCTTTGGATTTGTTTTCTCTGGGCACACATAAAACTAGTGTGGCTTAAAGAACTGGTACACGGTGTTGCTCAGTAATGCTCCCCATGCTAATTTAAGAAACTCTCCTCATAACTCTTCTGAATCTCAATTGGTCCTTTAGGGTGACAGAATGGCTGCTCTAATATAGAGAATGTGGGTATGATTAAGAAGAGCTTGAAAAAGATACAGTAGGGCAAAATACTTGAAACAAATCAATAAATAAAATACAACACCCAAAACTGTAGAAGCTAAAATTGTGTCTTAGAAAGAAAATGTATTTTTTGTCTTAACTTGCTGGAAATTCTCTCTTTCAGATGTGTATTAAAAATGGACCACCACTGTCCATGGTAAGTTTATTTTAAAATAAAATCAGTATAAGAATGATGAATTAAATGCTGCTTCAAAAATGCACTTCTGAAGTAAACCTTGATTTTCACAGAAGTTCTTTAATATGTGAGAATAAATCTTGTTCCTAATGCTTGTTGTGGCATAGAGTTGTAAGCCCAGGAGTCCAAATTGTACAGTTTCTCCATGTATAGAGAAACCTTGGCATTAATGAGACCTGTGAGAAAAGGCATTTCTTTCTTTTGTTTACACTGGTGGTGTTAGCAGGAGAGGAGATACCCACTGCACTGGGAGAATCATTTCTTGATTCTGCACTTTGTATTCAGTGGTAGTCAGTAAAAATATTAACTGCCATCACTGTGAAAAACACTGCTACCAGTAGTTGACTTAGAGGTGGTTTTGTAACCAAAGCAGCATCCACTGAAATTGATGGCAAGGTTCATATAACTTTCTGTGGTGACTGCAGTTAGTTTGTAGTGGGAGATCCTTCCTATGCAGACTGTCTGTATCATAATGCTTTGCCAGCTCATGTCCTGTCCTACAGAATCATGGGGGGCAAAATTCACGTGAGAGGCCCATATCATTTGGCCTGAGGAAAGAAATTTCCTTCTAAATAGTGGCTTAAAATGCTTCTGAAACACTAGTGCCAGAATATTTTGGACATACCATTGACATCATACACATTTTGCTCTGCAAAAGCTGAATGTATTGTGAGGTTTTTGTTTGTTTTAATTTTTGTATACCTTAGTAACCTCTTTTTCTTTCCCCTCCTTCTAGGGTGAATAATTGTGTGGGATTTTCTAACTACAAATTCTTCCTCCTGTTTTTAATGTATTCCTTACTGTACTGTTTGTTTGTTGCTGCTACAGTCTTGCAGTACTTCATAAAGTTTTGGACAGTAAGTTCTAAGGCTTTTTTTGGTTGTTGTTCATTTGTTTAATCCTGCATGTGTTATTGAAGGCTGCATCAGCATGTTGTCACTCACAGTTTACTCTGTTCTGTGGTTCACTATCATTAATGACATCAATCAAAGTGACTGAAGCAGGAGAACCTTATGAATTTTGATGAATTAAATGTATTACACTGCCCAGGATGAGTAACTGGGGGAAGGAGTTTTGATGAGGACACTGTGCAATTTCTCTACTCCATCAAAATTGAGTGGCACAGCTCAAGTTTTTATGAGACTATGGGATACAGATATGTAGATAAAGAAAGAACTGGCCATATCAAACAGTTACATATATGTATGAGTATATATATGTATATATAAAAATACTGACAAATGTGAAATATAAATAACAATTTTATATCTTCCTAGCCTTGTCTATGGATAATCTGCTGCCAGATAAGGCAGATTAATTTGCTGGGAACTGACTGAGCTCTGTTTTGGAGTCCCTATGTAGGCATGTCTGAACTTGATATTAGTGGCTTTTATTGATCTGGTATGGGTAGAATGCTAAGATATGTACAGTGTGGATGCTATACATCTTCCTTGCAACTATTATCAGTTGTCAAAGGGATAATACACATACATGCAACTTAGTAGTTTAATAACATTTATGTGAAGGCAACCATCCTTGTATGTCAGTGTTATATTGCTCCTATCAGTTTTGTTCCTGTCACATTCCAGGCTGAACAGAGTGTCTTCTGTAGTTGTTCCTTTTCATCTACAAAAACTTTTACTGTGCCTTCCTGTCTCTAGGCTGAAGTGTTAGTGGCAGAATTCCCTTAATCCATTTCCATTAATGAGCATGCGAAAAATTACCGCAAGCGGAAGGGTCTCAAGCACATCCTTGAGTAAATAACACCATGTGTTTCTTAGATGCTGGCTGCTGTCAGATTAACTGGGAAAAGCAGTCATTATCTGCAGCAGTAAAAATAATCTTTATTGCAGCAAAAGGTTGCTGCCATGTCAGGGTTAGAGAAGCTTGATTGTGTATTCAAAATAGGTGTACTTTGAGACAATTGGCATTAGGTAAGTTGCAAATGGTAGTTGCAAATGGTGCAAAAAAGTTTGTGTATGTTCATCTAAACCCGTGGGTCTGATCTGCCAAAGTACTGTGTTTCTCTTAATTTGTCAGTTCCGTATAGCAGCCTGTCACTGGAGAGCAAGGAACTATGTGGGAATTGAGCTGTCAGTACTGTGAGATGAAAGCCATAAATGTGTTTATCAGTCATAGCTGGGTCTTAAAAGATATTTCAAATTAAATGGTCTGATTCTGCTGTTCAGTCTTGCTTGGCTATAAATAGTTAAATTTTCAGTCCGTGAATGTGCCATTTCCAAACATCTGCCTGGCTGCTTTCCAGTGCTTTGTACACAATTTCTAAAGAGACTGTAGATGTGCTCTTACACATTTACCAGTCAGTGCTTGAGCAAAAAAAAAAAACAAACCCTTGCTTTGTTACCTTACTTTATAATTATTAGTGCAACAAAAAAGGCCACAGGACAACTGACTACAATGAACAAACATTTAATACCAGTGTTTGCAGCAGGACTCTTCCAAAGCTCACCGGACACAATAATGAAGTGGACTCTTGAGCAGAGGAAGTTAACTTAAGAGGGATTTTTTTTTTTTTTTTTAATTTAGTTTTTAAAAATGCTTCCTGCAAGAATGGGGTACTTCTGAAGTGTAACAATAGACAATGTAGTTGTGTACTTGCACTTCTTGCTTTCAGTTCTGGATGCTGCCAAGACAGAATCTGGCGATGCCCTGATCTTATCAGTAGAGTAGGTCTGACTCACTTTACTCATATTAAGTCACCCACTCCACAAAGCTAAGACTCCTCTGATCTTATAACCAATTTATTAAAGTACATTTCCAGAAGGAGGTGGCAGCTCCATAATCATGTAGGCTTGCAAAATTTTGTGTATCACTTGTATGTAAGCTTTTAGGCAAGTGCTGTTGACTGGAAGGTTCTCTCTACATCTGTATGCAAACCAAAGCAGAATGCTGCTGACACGTGCTGTCTGTAGACTGCTTCAGTATATTTCTAGTGCTCAGCTTTGTCTGCTGCAGTATCAGACAGATTGCTGTTTGGACATTATCTGTTGGAGGCTGTCTGGATGCACGGAACCACAAAATATTTTGAGTTGGAAGGGACCCACAAGGAACATCAAGTCCAACTCTTCAGTAACCGTCCCATATGGAGATTAAAAACCCACAAGCTTGATGTTATTAGCACCATGCTCTAACAAACTGAGCAAATCAATGTCGTTTTTTCCCCTCAAAGCTTGACTATAGTAAATGTTACAGTATACTTTCTGAAGGTAGTGCGTATTTTTTGCTTCCTCACAGATGTTTTTCAGAGACTGTGCAACAAACTGCTGGATATATCCAGTGTGGAACAGAAGTGTGAACTGCTTCTTGGGGAATGTAGCCTGGGGGAAGAACTTGTAAAGAGGTTGTGGAGGTGTATATGCTAACTACACAAATGTAGCAATCCATTGTTTTGCACTGTTGATAATACTTGCATAGAGATGTGATGCTCCTACGCAGATACTTGGAAACATTGTCAGACACGCACACCTACCGAATTCTTCTGTTGAAGAAAGCCTTTGTGTTTCTCACTTGCACGTGCAAGACTTTTACATGGCACCCTTCATGCTCTATGCAGAAGTGCTGAAGAAAGGTCTTGATCCTGTGCATACCATAGTGGAACAAGTATGCTGGCTGGAAATGTTTACCACAGGCTTGCACCCTGATGCTGATGCTGAAATCTGTTTTGTAGATCAAGGGAACATGACTGCTTTATTTATACTCATAACTGCTTTTTCTATACTCATGACATTTTTATTTCTACCTCAGAGGTTGTTAAAGATGAGCAGATAAAATGTCAGTTCAACCAAATGTATTTGACACAAACACCTCACTGGCTGGAGACCCAGTGCTTGGTGCCTTCTTTACACAGTGCACGGTGGTGCTTCCCAGCTTATATTTGTGTCTACTCTTACTCTTGCTGCACTGCCTCTTTCTTGAAACCATTATGTTTTCCAGTCATTTTCGGTGTCTTTCACTGTCCTCCAAATTAATTTTCCTGAGTATAGCTAAATAAAGGATGTGATACGTGCCCTGGGTGGATGGCATGTGCTTCTGCAAAACTTTGGTTGTATTAACAAAAGTGGGAGTAAAAAAACAGAGTGATTCCACATAATTAATTAGAACTCATTCCTCTTGCCTATACACTCAGGACATAGACCAGATCTGAGGTTTTTTCCAAGATTAGGCTAGACCTATCTACTAAAAAATGAGGAACAAATCAAGCTCAGACAGCACTTTTTTGTTTGAGGGGTTTTATGACCTGATACACACTCAAATGACTGTGAAGGAGTTTGTTGGGGACTCTTGAACAGTGACTGGCTTCAGCCTATTGTGTGCTAAGTAGTTCAGATTGTGTTGTGCAAATTGCTTCCTTTTGTAAACTCTACAGCTCTCTCAGCTGCAAATCTCTGCTTCTGTGCTGCTGCTAAGCATAATGTTCTTAAATAACCAATGTGTGAAGTTTCATTCTCTTTTCACATGCGGGGGGCTTGTGGACTGCTGCTAGACCACTGTGAATAAGCCTGTTATACACACTCAAAGACTGCATGCTTCTCTCCAGTAAAGAATTGGCCTTTTTTGAAAGATGCTTCAGTTCCGCAACTGTCATTCAAGAAGTTACAACCAGTGGCTGAAACTGGGTAGTCAGAAGAGGTAAATGCACCCTGGGGATCATGCAGATTAATCATGCATAATTCAAAAAATCCTCCAGGTTATAGAGCTGCTGGTATGGGAAGATGCAAGTGCAATAAACTTAGATTTTCTGAACCACAGAAAACACAAAGACTAAGCTGCTGCTGCTTTCTCAGTATCAAAATAAACTGTCCTGAGAATTCCTTGTAGAGAATTATTTTGTTTAAATATGTAATTTCAAAAGAGTCATAGGAATTCAAGTTACAAAAATCACTTGGGCAACTGGGGAACACTGCAATGTGCTCTGAGGTAGAAAGACTTACGGCTTCAACATGAAGCTTAGGAATAAGCAGCAAGTGGAGTATTTTGCTAGGCTGGATTTCAGGGGATCGTAAAACACAACATATCGCTACTGCAGGTGGAATAGGGACTGTTGCATAAATTGTCAGTAAATAAGTAATAAGATGGGCAGTAAAAAGGAAACTGAACTTAAATGGCAGTTTAGAGAGCTGGACTCTGCTTGTCATTTGCTTATTGTAGAATTATGTGATGGTAGCCAGCACCATTTTCAAAATGCTGTGTGTATCTGCCGTACTCTAATGTAGATGCTTGGGCTCTCCCTAAGCTTTCTGCACAGATTAATGTAATTTAAAAGCCATACATCTTGCCTACAATGGATTAGTTAAGTGCTAGCCTCTTAGCCAAGATTAATTACCACTCTTTAGGTATAAAGTTTGGAATTTAAAAGCTAATTTGAACCCAGATTTCCTGTTTTTTCCTTTGTTTTCTCAAGCACTGGTTCAGTTTCAGGAGTTACACTAAAGATACATCCTACAAACTGCTCTGTATTGAAGGAAATTAGGAAGAAGAAAAACTGTACTGATGTGTTATCTGGTCTTTTTAAAACGAAGAAAATTGTGCAAAGAATGGCAATTTATTTTTTATTACTTCGGCTGAAACTACATCTAATGGTAATGGATATGTTCTGAAGTCAGAAAGATTTTGTAATTAATAAACCATTACTTTATACCTCAGGAGTATTCTGAGCTCTTTCAGACCTTTGTGAACAGTTTCATCGTACAGAATATTCACATAAACCTTACCTGTGATGGAAACAACTAGCAAAGAAGGAAATTGGTATAGTCATGCTGTCCAAGCTGAGCCACCACTTGAAAGTGATCCAGTCACAATCTGAATTCCAATACTTCTATGCTTTAGTGGAAAATTTCATGCCTTGGAAGTTAGTAGTGGGCTCTTGCATACTTCTCCTCCATTTTCTTGGAGAACAGGGGCTAAAGCTGTTGATGTGCTTTGGAAATCAGCACATCCAAGAGCACATTTACACAACAACCATTTTGTTCTTAACAAAGCCTGTGCTGTTTTCAAACACTTTGTGTTAACATAATACTAGTGTTTATTAAATTGTCTTTCTTTGCGCAAAGCTTTGCCACAGGAAAGCTGCAGAGAATTGTCCAAAGGTAAAATATTGCTGTCATTATTTAAATATTGTTCCTACTACAATTTTTCTAGTCCAGGCATTCATGGCAGGTATTTACATCATCACAGAAGGAAGGAGACTTGTAATCTGTTTCCTGTGAATACAGGCCATGTACAGGGAAATGGATATACCTATGTGCACTTGATCTTAATTGAAATGTGTTTTAGCTTAAAAAAGAAAGTCAGCTGTAGATAAATGGGTGTACTGAATGCGCTAATGGAAAAAGCAATGGCAGTAATGCTAAGTAAATAGCTGAGTAAAAATAGCCTCTCTGCTTTCATAATGTTGTTAAAGGTCAGCTGCTTAAAAGTGCTGTGATTTTGAGGATATTAGACTGGAATAGTATTCTTACAAATCCCATTGGCCTTTTGCAAGTGGAAGTCTGAAATTAGTTCGGGATGGAATGGACGATCTGATGTGGGTGGGAGTTGGTGTGTTTATGGTGGTTATACTGAAATTGTTGTTTCTCACATAGATTTCTGGTGAATCACTTCTGCCTGGTCAGACGTGGCAAATTTGGTTTGCTAGGTACATGCTTGTGGTTGCTTAAACATTAGAGGTCATCAAAAATCAAAGATGTCCTGTTTAGGACTTGTTCATGACAACCATTTCCCTTTTACATTCATTATACCAGTTCAGAATTAGGTTCAGTATTACTCCTTGTGCCAGGAATTGCACTTTTTTCCCCTTTCAGAGGAAATGACTTTGGACATATTTTCCCCGTGTCTCTTTGGCTGTGGCTGCACAGTTAACGTTTTCTGGTATAGCAAATGTTTTGCCTTGCCTCCTACAGTGCATTTGAAAACCACAGATGAATGCATGCACTCACAATACTAAACCTGGGGGAAGGGGTACCCATGAGATTTAAATGCTGTTGTATACCAGTTTAACATGACATGAAAGCTGGGCTGGTGCTTTTCTTCTTTCATGAAAACTGAGGTGAAAGACCTATAGCAGACTGGGTGTGGCAGGAAATGTTCAGCAACAATACTGCCTTAGTTACTAGGAAGTGTTAACATATTAATCTCTTTCTCTCTTTCTCCCCAGAATGAATTGCCAGATACCCATGCAAAGTTCCACGTACTATTCCTTTTCTTTGTGGCAGCCATGTTCTTCATCAGCATACTGTCACTCTTCAGCTACCACTGCTGGCTAGTTGGCAAAAACAGATCAACTATAGGTCAGTTAATTGGATTATGGAACTTTTCCTTGTCCAGAAAAATGACAATTCAGTGAGAATGTGAGGCCTACATGGTACGCCATCACATATAAATTAAATTTTAAATACTGTGCAATAAAAAGCATATTTGGTGTAAATAATTAAAGGTGAAACATATGGGAAAATGAAGCCTGTGGGGGATCCTCTGCTAGAGCCAAGCATTCAGATTCACGATGACTGTTCATTTCTTTTGTTTGTATTTTTGAGACCTCTGAGGCACCATGCATTTTTGTTGGGTTCTTATATAGTGTGAAGTATGTAACCCAATTGCTACTTGCCAATCTGTTGTTCTAATACTTTGAGTAGCTGGGTAGCCCCTACCAAGTCAGAGGCTCTACTGTATATGAACATGTACTACATTTTGAACTACATACAAAACAGTATTCCTAAATCCTGTGAAAGAAAATGGACCTTATTATTAGGAAGTGGCTTGTAAAAGTGCAATAAAAATGAAAACACTGATGCACATTTCCTACATAATAAGAGATTCCCATAATTTTTATGTCTAGATGTTTTAAATGGCATTGATCAGCATAACCAAGCGTTAATTAAAATATTTGAAGTTCTTGCTAGGAACCGCTTGAGGGTGTTTTTTGCGATGTGTGGGGGGACAGGGACTGATGAGTGTTTCCACAACTGAGAAAGTCAAAATCTTGTATCTCTCAATGGAATTTAAATTTCTAACCTCAAAAATAAGTGGGTTGCTTAAAAGTAAAATAATTTTCAGGTAGAAATTTTTTGCTAGAATTTTTTTGATTGGTTGACAGGAAAGTTGTTTGAATTCTTTTTCTTTTGACATATCTACAGTAAGGAATATTCACAGTTTCCTTTTCGCTTTGAAGAAAACTTTTAACATATTCCTTACCCAAAAGTCAGTGGTCATAATTGGCAACACAGTACTTTATCTGCTTTCTGGATCATGATGCAAAAAGACAGGCTATTGGTGTGGAGGGAGAGCAATGACTCTTCTCAGTTCTTGGCCAAGGGTGTAAATGGACTGAGTAGAAAAATGGTAGTGGTTTGCTATAGTTCATGTTGTGTCTGTTTCTAATGTAATAGATTTCATCTTCCTCTGATAGCACGGGATGCTCTTAATTCAGCTTCCTAACTTGGCAGATGTGGAAAAACCTCTTCTGTATGGGCTTAGGTCCAGCAGTGCTTATGGTAAATTACCTCTAAAAGGGAAAGTCTTCTGCACAAAGAAGGCTGAAGAGAGAGCAAGTCACCAAGGAATAAGGGATGTATGTGGTTATCTTTGGCATGCTGATGGTACTTAGCTTTGTCTCAGACTCTGTTAAATGTAGAGAGAAAGATGACAAGGTGACTGTTCTGCCTACCTGATTTTCTTATTTTTCACTAACCCTGTGATTTTTTTCTCTCTGATTACTTGAGATTATTTTTTCTTCCCCCCCCCCCCCATAATACATCAAGATCACCTCACCTTGCCCACCACTGGTTCCACAGCAGAGAGGTTTGAGTTTGTTTCTTCATGTTCCCCAACTCCTTACTGGTTTAAGGAATTGCATATTTTTGTTTTACAGAAACATTTCGTGCACCCACATTTCGAAATGGTCCTGATAAAAATGGTTTTTCTCTTGGATGCAGCAAAAATCTAAGGGAAGTTTTTGGAGATGAAAAGAAGTATTGGCTACTCCCTATCTTTACCAGGTATTTAGTCTGAACAGTAATGAATTAGGGAATAAATTGATTCCATGACTTCCGCCTTGCTTCCCTTTCTACTAAAAAATAAAGCACAGCTGAAAAGCCAACTTGTATATCTGGTACAATAAATATTGGTGCAGGGAAAATGTGCAAGAGGAAGCTGTCAAACTCTGCACATGGTTTTCATTCAAAGACAGGGAGCTTGTTAACAAGAACCTTTTAAATGCAGAAGTTTGGAAAGCTTTGAGAAGCATATTGCAAAAATTGTACACCTTTTGGTGGTAGTCTTAGTGTTTGATGATAGAGCTGAAATCAGCAACTCAGAGGAGATCAAACAGCTGCATCAAAACAACCTCAGTTTAAAAGCACCCCCTCTTGCCCCTGAAAAAACTTGACAGCTTTCTTTTGCTGTAGATGATGCTTTAGGAATTGAAAGCCATCTAAGAATGTGCATGTAAATAAGCAACAGAGGGGAAAAAATCTGATATGAAAAGTGCTGGATTTAAAATGTCAGCTTAGATAGCATTAGGGAGTTGCAGACAAGCTTGATGAAGCAAGACTGACGTGCTGCCCACTCCCACCACTACCAGAATTCAGCAGAACAAAGTAGGAACTCTGTTGCAACACTGCTTTTGAGGTGCTGTGTATCAGGTAAAAACTGTTGCTGAACCTGTTTGTGAAGCTGAGGTTTGGTATCAAACAGCAGAGGTAATACCAACAGCTTAAGGTGACTCAGCTGTTTGCTCAACTACCATGTGATTAAAGACAGAAGCCCCACTGTAGATGGATCAATGTGTTTTGTTACCACATTTCAGCCTGATAAACTTTAAGAGAAGGCTTAGCTAACTTCAGAATTATGAGTGAAGGGGAAAGCATGGCAACCAGAATGTTATTTATGATACAGCTTCTGGGGTTCTAAATACCAGAGAGTCTTCACTATGTGTGCATGCTGATTTGGGGGAAGATTAGGGCTACAGTCTACAGAAATATGTCTGTGTTTCTGAAATACACAGACTTGTGCTGTGCACAGCAATCCATACTGAGTGATAGGGTGGGAATTAATTGAGCTCCAAGATTTAATTAACTGATCATCTGATTTAGTGGTAGAATTGCCTTGCTAAAGTCTGGAGTTCGACACTGTACTCAGGTAATTGATTCAAGCCTGTAGCCTTTGCCTTTTGCATGGGTCCTTTTTCAGTTCATTTAAGTCAACTACCAACAGTGATTTGAGTCTTTGTTTCTCATTTAGTTTGGGTGATGGATGTACTTTCCCAACTCGTTTGGTGATTATGGATCCAGAGCAGCTTGCAGTCTCAAGCCAAAATGAACCTGCCAAAAGGTAACTAGAGCACTTAAGATACTGATTTTGTACTGTTTAGTACTTCATCTAGAGAAAAAAATTGTTTCAGAGTTAGTTTTTGAATTCTTTATGCTTCTTACGATCTTCAAAGTAAGTTTGTAAGTCTTCAGTGAAGGACAGAATGGATTAACATTAAAAACTTGACTGTATCGTGGTTTTGTGGTAACAGAGGATATGGCTCTAAGGAAACAGTAATATAGATAGTAAGAGAGTTTACTGGCTGTTAACAGCAAGCAAGAAAAAAAAATGAAGTGGTTTGTCTGTTTGTTTGGGGGTTTTTTTGTGTAAGGCAAGGTATTATTTGTATTTCATCTCCTTGAGCATGCTTAAACAGGTAATGCTGAGACAGTTTGCAAGAGAAATAGATCTCTGATGCTGGGGATTTTAGCTCATTACTTTTTATCCCTTCCAAATTTGCATGTGTTGTATCTTCCCTGTATTTTCAAAGAGACAAGAGTCTCTGTGTGCAGTTTCTGGGGGGTGTTTACATTTGCCACTTTAGAAGTCTTCTGCATAGTTTGGTGAATTTGTAGCTGAAGGTTGTTGCCAACAGCAGTCACCTGAGTTACCAGACATTAGAGGGTTCAAAGGCAATACAGAGAAGAAGTGCTTCCAGTACAACATAACCTGTGGAATTTACACAAGAACAGGACCATTGTGCAAACAGCAAAGTATCCTTTTACGTTCAGAAGATTGTTCAGAAGAAGGCCCTGGCATTTGCATGGGATAAGATGGCATTTGGTTGCTCTTCCAGATGGTGCTGCGTAGGTTTTCTTTCTAGCTGTGTGGCAGTGTTATTGTCAGGGTGCCATTTCTCGTGTATCAATCTGTGGGTTTTTTCCATTAGAACTGAGTGCCCTGTGTCAGGTAAGGGCTTATTTTAGACTGAGGACTGGAACAAGCTTATAGAGGAACTAGGGTTGGGGGCAGGCAGCCATTTCCAGTTGGCACTGTAAGGTTTTTTGTTGTTAGCTTTGCTTTTAAGTAATTTCACTATTCTAGAATTGTCTGAAGCAGGTACCAGTATTACAGAATTCCTGCTGACTTTGCTTACTTTTCAGCTCTGTAGCCAATCAGTCCTTTCCTACTCGACCACTCAGTGAATCACAAAATCGGTTGCTAGCTGGTGATTGTCAGTGGGTGGAAACTGGCCCTGAAGAGGAAAATGTGAAATCAGGTAATGGTTTTGTTTATAGTGGGGTTTTCCTTTTTTTTTTTTTTTTTTTTTTTTTTTTTGAGGCCTAGAAAGTCCTTCGGAATTGGCTGGAGTAATGTAGAAGAAAATGTGTTCCATGGAATCAAGTCTGCATGTTTAAAACTTAAGGCTAACTTGCATCCCATGCTCTGCTCCAAAATTAGTTATTATGTTAAGGTAGTGGGTGGTAGATGGATAGATAACTGTCACTTTTGCACTTCAGTTCTGAGATTTGGGATCTTTTATGCTTGATTAGGGGGAAGAAAATATTTTTGTAAAATAGGCACAACACAGTAAATTTGCTTTCTGGTTTGAAATCTTTGCTATTTGTTACGCAAATCTGCAAAAACACATAATTGAGATTCTCTCACATTCTAGGTGCAAAAAAGCATATTATAGTTTCATTGGAAAGCTGATCTCAGCTAATTACTAACCAACCATCTCAATGAGAAACAGGTAAGACTAACATAATTGATTGCTATTTCTGTACATGTATGAATAAAAATAGACATCTCAAAGTCAAAAATCAACTAGTCATGGAATGCGGAGGAGTCCTCTGATGTTGGATGAGTAATAGAAAAGTCTAAACAAAATTCAGAATGACTGTTGAGAAGACAAGAATGGGAGTAATGCTGTAGTGCAGGAAACATGGGCTGGCTAGGTCTGGGATGGGTCAGATTAATCCTGTAATTCAGGTTGAAGTGGGTAGTGCTGGATTTGTTACCTGACTAGGGAAAAGAATCTGATGCTAAATGCAATTCCAAGATGAAACGCTGTATTGAAGAAGAGCTGTTCTTAAGGAAGAACTCCTTAAATGTCTTGGTCATACATTGGTGGGTCGTGTTCTGCTCTTTAGGAAGCTGCATGTGCACGAGGAAGGAAGGTAAGTAAATACAGGTGTCTGCACATAGGCAGCTCTGTCACATTTGGAATTGACAGTGATCTTCTGGAATGTTTTTGCATTAAAGTGCTCTTAGCATTTAGGAAATACACTGAGTGTTGGTGCATATATGAAACATCTCTTGGTATATTTTCAGTGACTAAATTAGACTTCTTTTATGTTGACTTTCTACTGTGGTGAGCTTATAAGCTCCCATTAATTTTTTTGCTCTGCAAGAGAAACAAATATTATTTGGTCAACTAACAGCTGTAGAAGCTAGTGCTGAGTCATTACACACTGCCTCTTTTTTTTGGTTGTTGTGGGTTTTTTGGTGGGGGATGATTTTGCAAGTAATTCCCATTTTTATCAGAAACAAAACACTACATTTGAATTTGGTATGCTCAGTAATTTTAGGATCACTTTTCTTTTTCCTTTTCTTTTTTTTAAGGAGGCTTCTGACCTAAAATTATAGTTTTGGAAGGGGTTTGGCTTGTTTCAAGGAAAAAAAATCTTTCTAAAAGGTCTTTGCGGGTGATGGTGTGATGCTTGGGCTGATGTTGGTCAGACTGCTCAGTGTAAACTCATACAAAACCAAAATTAGACTAGTTAGTGGGACTTCTGAAAAACCTACTCAATCATGAGAACTCACCAATGGTACATTTCCCTTTCCAACTTTTCTTAATTCTATATATATATGTGCAGAAGAATGTCCAAAGGAAGGGGTTCCTTTCAGCCTCTAGCTGTATAAAACCTAATCGGATCTAAATAGGTTACAGAGGCTTTTCTGTTCTTCATGGAATGGAATAGAAGTCTCTGAGAGCAGCTCATCCCAGCAGCCTTTGATAGGGTATTATAGAAACGTCTTAATCTTTCTTTCCGGGAGCATAAATGACTGTCTTAAGTTGGACAGTTAATTGGTAGTAGTTTGAGATTAATTTCGTTTCTATCTTCCTAAAGTGAGGCCAGATTTGATAAAGGAAGAATCTGTACTTTGTGTCACACTTGCCCAAACTACACTAGTTTTAAAAGTTGTATAAATAAAAGTGCATAATTGCACCCAATGCAAAAGCATTTGGGTATGTGTTACCTTAAATTAACTCAGTAACACAATGTTTGAACCATCCTGATTTCAGCTGGATTTGATCACAGTTTCTGTAGGCCAAGATAGTTAGTTCCAGTCCTGCATTTGTAAGCAACTGTGCAATACCTGTGAGATCCAGCATCTGTCCAATGCACTTCCATAATACCCTGTTACAAGCCAATAGTTGTATTTTTAAATTTTGGGCCTGTTAACACGCAGCAGAAGCAAAGTCATGGCTTATTCTAGTGTACAGAACTTGATTTGCAAAAGGCCAGTCCCCCGGCCTCACCTAGGCAAATACCATTTGTGTCCTCAAATCTATCCATTTAATTCAAAAATCAAATTGCCAGTCAGGGATCCAGGATACTTTAGACACAGATCAGTGGTGATGGATTGATGTTCCTAGCACAGATAATCTTCTAAAACATAAGTGGTGTGAAACAAAAACCCACACCTCCCAGAAGGCTATTTCTGAGTCAAAGTTGCCTTAACTACTTTCCTTAATCAGAAGTCTGTAAATTACTTTACCCAGGTGCATTTGTGTAATGCACTATGATGTGTTTTTTCAAAGTTAATTGGATAATTCCATTAATTACTTTTTTTGTTTCACTAGGTTTCTGCAACACATTTTGAGCTTGAATATTACTTAATTTAATTTGGAAGAAGTTGAGCAGGAAAAAATGGAACATGAACATTCTAGGAAGAGACAAAAGAAATTCAAGTTTCTGCACAGTACAATGGATTCTTGTAAGCACTATTGCAGAGCAGGGAAGTTAAGACAGATGCCTTAAGATTCTTAATGTGCATTTATGCAACACTGAATTATATACTGCTACCAAAGGGCCAGATCCAGAAGTGCCCTGCTTGGATGCACAAGGTCCAGAGTGGGAACTATGCATTTCTGTTATGCTGCAGTGGTGGGGGTAGATTGCAGAGACTCCTACCTCCTCATGGGCAAACTTCATACCTTAGGCACTGCAGAAGTCACTTCCATAGCAGGTCTCCAGAGTACAGAAGGGGAAAAAAAGGAAAAGGAAGGAAAAAAAAATCAGCATAGAGCATGGTCAGCAAGTCTGAAATGGGAGTATACATAGTTCAGATTGCAGGTGATGGGGAAGGGACTGGATGATGTCTTCTCTTTTCCTATTAACCAGTCTACCCCATGATCACAGCTCTCCAAGTCTTTTGGGACTGAGGGTTCCTTCTACTAGCTGTGCTTTGGAGCAAGGCAATGCCAACAACATAAAAGCCTTTAACTTGGGTGTTGCTTTTTTGCTATAAGATTGAGCTTCCTCATCATTTTAACTTGATTTATTTAACCATATCAAGGACAGAGCTCGAAGAAAACTTTGGTTTTAGTTGAAAAAAACATGGATTATTACTTTCCAACAATTGTTGGTCAGCCTACAAGGAAAGGCCAGTCCAAAAAGGAATTAAAAGTTCTTATATTTTCTGTTACTGTTTGCTGTGTTCTGTGTAAGGCAGCAGCAAAATGTAAAGTACCCCTGAGAAAAACCATATTGCAGTTGTGTGTTGCTAGAAAATGGAACCAGCAGACTACTGCTTTTTCCATGGGACTCTTCATGGTTTATAAATACTGTTTTATACTTTTGTTTTATCTTTTTAATAAAGGCACAAGGTTTTATTGGTTCTAAAATACAAATATCAAGTACTTACAAGAAGATTAGTGTTGGATGATAGATCTGTGTTAGCACACTGAAAAATTGCATCCTTTAGTCTCCCACTTTCAAGTCCAGTTTAAGTGATGCTGAAATTGCTAAAGACTGATGGCTTTGTGCAGCAGTGTACCTGTTCACAAAAGGTAAAATGTGCTTCCTGTGTGAGAAGTCAAGTCCATCCCATCCTTAGCTCAAGACCTACAGTAAACATGGGGTTTTTTTCTCCTCACCCCTCTATAGAGAAGACTGCTAACTCATCTTTGGGTGGTATTGGAATTTTGCACCTGGAAAAAGTGACAAATACTATTTTTCTGTCTGTAACTTTTCTGATATTCAGCTGATGCTGATTATAAACAGACATGAGCCCTTTTGATACAGACTAAAGGTAGTAGTCAAATTGATGCTCTAGTCCAAAAGAACCTGTTTGGTTTGTCTCCCAGACTGATTGCACCTTGAGTTAAATATGTTTAGGATGGAAATACTAAGGTATCAAGTATACTTTAAGGTTTAAAATAAGTATTTTTTTGTCTTTGGATATAATAAATTTTTCTTAAATATTAATCTTCTGGAAAAAGAACTCTTTGAGAACCTATGAACATGATTTCACTGTTGGATATTCTTGAGACAGACGTAATGGTCCAAACTTGCATGTTTTATAAAAGTTGCAGAATGTTTCTTCAAACTTTGTATAAGAAATTTTGCAATTGCTAATTCCAAAACTTACAAAAACGTTTGCTACACATTAATCTGAAAGGTTTAGCTTTTTCTTCTCAAATGTCAAGTGAGAAGTGCCCATCTGAATATAAGCTCTCAGCAGTACTGCACCAGCAAAATTTCTTGGGGAAGATAAGAGAGAAGGAAGACTGCACATTCAAATGGCTTGTTCTGAATACCAAAATTTGCAGCCCCAAACACTGGTGGAACTGTCATGGAGGGCCTGGGATATCATCTGGCTCTTACTGCATCAGTGTATTATAGCTGAAATAACATGTCCATGCACAGACATCATCTAGCAGAACTATAAGCAAAGTACATGTCAGAATCCTGAGTATCGCTGATTAAGCAGTATGGTCTCTGCTCCCCACACCCACTCCCCAAAGTGCTTCATATGCCCCCCCATGAATGTATGTATCCTGTAGGCCAACATCAGTAGAACTTGTTTGATTTCTTAAGTCAGGATAGTGAATCTACAGGAAAAACTGCAAGTAAACAGACTGGGCTAACTCCATGTGCATTCTCTAGCGAGTGCTGCTCTTCTGAAACCACCTCTCTGTGTATCTGATGGACATTTTTGTGGCTTTTCATGAAGAACTGACATTTCTGATATGTTTAGGCAGATCACAGGAGTATTTTGTCCTAGATTTTTCCTCATATTTGAAGTGAGAAAAGGAGAGCAGTGGTTTTAGATAATCCTGAGGCCAGAGTTAGCAGTGGTTTTAGGATAATCCTAAAGCCAGAGTTACTGTTGGTGTAAAAGCAGGCATTACTGAAAGTCTCTTTGACAAATATGAAACATAGTAAAATCAGTCAAAGATGATTCTTCCACATTCACCACCCCCAACCCCTTTTATTTTTTTTTTTCACCTGGGGAGCTGGGGACTAAGGGAAACCCCAGGCTGATATAAAGGAATTAAGTTCTCTAAGGGAATTGCACTGCTGAACTCTAAGGGCATGCCAGTGAGCGGGATGGAGGGGTCAGGTTTTCCTGGCAAGCCTGGGCTTTGGAGGAGGTAGCAGCATGTCTAAGGCAGCAGGATGACATCCTGTGCCTTTGGGTTCTGTCCTGAGTGCTCCCCAGGCTGTGCTGTGCCAGGCAGTCCGTGAGGCAGCAGGATGGCTGGCTGGCTGTTGGGCTGCAGGGAGCTGTACGTGTCCCGGCGAGCAGAGGCGGGGGCTGCAGGAAGTGGCTTCTTTTGGCCCATGCACAGAAGAGCTGGAACCTTCCAGTGAATGCAGTGACAAGGACATGTTCACATCAGAAGGGGGATGGATCCTGACAAAACAACTGTTTAGGGTGTTTGGCCATGTTGTAAATGCTGGTTTGTGCTTTAACCTACTCTGTATCAGGGAGTCTTGTCATTAAAAATAGCAGCCCTTAAGCTTTTAGATCCATCAAAGTAATGACTATTGCAAGCCATACGTAGTAGTTATTGTAGGATAGTTGACATTGACTGCAATTAGAAACTGCTTTCGTGTTTCTTGCTGATTTTCTCTTTTAAAAAAATCTACATACACTCAAAAAAATTTTAAAAATGGCTTTAAATTCCCAGTGTGAGGACAGAAACCTGATGAAGCGCAAGATTTCAGTGTGATTTATCCTCCGTATTTCTGAAATGTCTTGAAATAAACCTGTCCCTGTGAATATGAGGCAGGGAAATCCATAAAGAGAAATTACTTAAAACTGCACAATATTGGTGTTTTTCTTAGTGTTATTTACTCACAGAGTGTACAACACACGCATCATTGCTGTGCCTACCAAAGGCGTATTATGGGAGGAGGGCAGGAAGAGGAGTAGGTTTCTGTCATTAATTAATTGACTTCCTACAGTATTATTTTCAGACTGTCGTGATACAAGTCAGATGTGATTAAAAACCTCAATTTTAAATATTCGGAGGGTTACTTTAGAGGACGTCTGGGTACTTCTATTTTTAGTGATTTGAGTAGAAATTATGGTAACATTTTTGTTAAAGCTGCCTCTTGAGTGTGGAATTTGCAAGTACCAAGCTACTTTTGGTATGCTGTTCTTACAAATTGGTCCTGTTCTCCAGAGTGCTGAATACCTACAGTTTTCAGGTACTGTGTTTTTCCTTTGATCTTGTGTGGTTCTTCTTTATTATAAATCATCTTTTGGGTTGGGATGAATTTCAGTCCCACTGGGTATGCACACAAAGACTTCATGATCTAACTGAAGTATGGTCCAGTTGTAGCTAAGCAGAGCCCCAAGAGGAGGGAAACTGCAGCAGTGTTTGCAGCAGCATTTATGTCTGGCAGATTTACCAAGGTGTGCTGATTCTGACACAGATTGACCAAATCTGCCTGGATCTGGAGCAGACTGACCAGATTTTTATTAGAAGTTAAATAACAACAAAACCACAACAGCTTTGAGCTTCATAATGTATGTTCTCCAAAGACACCCTCTAAAATTGTGTCTAACTGGGGGATTTGGGTGTCCATTTAGAGAGGCTCCAAACAGCAGCTACTTTTAGCTCAAGAAACGTCTTTTCACAGTACCTAAAAAACAGCAAGGTGTGCAATGTCAGAGGCTCTTCTATCCCTCAGTGGCACCAAAGCGAGCAGCTGCACATGAAGTGATTTAGTACTGAACACATTTGTTACTTTTATCAATTTATTTTGTATATAGAGCTTTATACACATTTTTCTTAATTATGTAACTGTCATGAAACAACATGAAGTTACGAGTCGTAGTTTGTTTTAATGCAGATTAAAACTGGGGTTTGGCCATTTGTTTTCTGAAGCAATTACTTGAATTTGTTTCCATTAGGTAGCGAAGTCTGATAATGTTTACAGGATGTCTTTCTTTGGTTTGGGGAGGTTTCCCCATCTTTCTTCCCACCTCGTCCCAAGAAACAGAGAGCTCATGCTCAGCAGTCAAGCAGACGTGTCAGACGTGAAGTATTTGGCTTACTTTTATTGTCACCAAAGCATTGGTGGTGACATGCTGATTCCCTTCCGTTTACACTGCTTACTGACAACTTAAACACTTAGCGTGGTCCTCTCTGATTTCTCCTGTCCCTTATCCTGTTACCAGCTTTATTGTGGGAAACTTAAATCTTCCTGAATGATGATTCACAATCATAAAGCTATCCCAGAAAGAGGCAGCATTCCTGCTGTTAAGTCTGTCCCCTTTTTAACTTAGATGAATGAAACATCCCCGGGTTATCTGTGTAGTTCCTTTTGTATTTGCCAGCAAGGATCATCAACATTTGCACTAATCACAATGTCCCAGCTATTCTGCTTCCACAAAGTTATTTTTAATTGTGCTGCCTAAACCTGTAATGAGCTGTATTTAAGTTTGGGACGACGTGTAAAAGATACCTGTAATAATGACGCACTTACTGTATTTTTTTGTATGTTACAGATAGGACTCGTCCTATGCACAGAGAAAACGTTGCCATTTATAGTTTAATACTTGAAGTAACTTTTTAAAACGGGCTTTTATAAATGAATTAAATATAAAATCACATTGCTTTGCCTGGAAGTTCCTTCATGTTTTAATTGAATTTGCAATTTCCCTGTACGTGTACTTTTCCATAAAGTTCTCTCAAGCCATTTATAACCTATGAAAGTGCATTCAAGATTTTGTACATCAGTGTTCAGACCTGTTCATACTTCTCTGAAGTATAATTCATGTTTAATGAAAAAGTACCATTTTAAGCCTCTATTCCAAAGTGATATGAATGGACTTGACACTTGAATTCATCAGTGAATGCAACATCAACTTAATAAAAGTATGTGAAAGAATCTGAAAAGTGCTCAGCTGTAGCATCTGTGTATTAGATCAGTGACAAGAACTGCCTACCTGGGAAACAGTACATCATTGTTCCAGTTTTTACACTCCAGCTGCTACAAACCTAGATTACACTCACTCTTGACACATCTTTCAGGTCACTGGGTCTTGTGGGGAAATAAAAAACCTGACTTGTGGCTAACTTATTCCTTCAGGGCACCAAGCCTGACTTAGAAGTCAGTCACTCAAACAGGAATCAGCCGTGTTCCTTTTAGATCAGGAACAATCTGTGTAAGAGGGCTGTTAACACCCAAGTTGACATTGACATGACAATGACACTGGCATGTAAAATCAACAATTCTTTCCAGAAAGTTTTTTTAAAAATTGAACATTTTGTAATATTCCATGAAGTCCAGCCTCATCCTCCTGTCTCTGCAGTTCTAGTTCCCCTTGGTCCTTGCACACCTGATGGCAAGCGTTATAGTCGTGGCTCAAGTACTGGTGTACACAGAACAATCTCCGAGGAAGGGAGAGTGACTAGCCCGAGCCATCTGGCCAGTACCAGCAGATGAGCCCTTTCAACACAGCAGGAGTGTTCTCCAGGCTTTCAGAAGGCAACCACTGAAGCTATAAGCTAGGTTATCTATAAATCACCACCACTGCACCTGGTAACTTGCTGTTTAAGCCCTGAAGAACAGAGGGTGGGCAGATGGTAGAGAGCCACACGAAGAACTTCTCTAACAAAACAATAAGAAAATACACTGTTCCAGAGGACTATTTTTAATGTTGTACTTCGTACACCCCAGGGAAGTCTTATTTGTCACACACCCTAATTACAGTGAATTACCGTAACAGGTACGAGAGCAGATTCTAGGGTACTGCATGACGTGCCAAATATAAATATGCTGTATTATTCAACATGTCCATTTCTTTGACACATTTAAGTGGTTTAAATGATCACTGATGTATCTGTGCTCAGGGAACTTGGCTTGTTTCAGGCTTTTGAAAGCTTCCCACTTCGCACGTCTCTCTTCTGTGTTGTGTTTGTATTCCTGTTCCTGTGTCAGGTAAGGTCGGCTGAGCCAATATTCATTCTCTGCTTCAATTTCCAACCTTCGGATCATTGCTTGCTTCATTGAAGTGGTAACCTGTCTTGGCTGCCTGTACTTCCCAATCCATTGTTTTCCCGGAATTCTCTTCCGCAGTAATACTGTTGTTAAAAACATTTTGCCTTAAAACATAAACAGAAATATAAAATACTCGTTACCTTAGAGACAAAAATAAAACTTTGACAAGAAAAATTAAAAGCCCTGCACTCACTCCACTGCCTTTTAGCTGGGTGGTTTGAAGGTTCAAGCTCAGAACTTGGTACTCACAAACCATCACACACAGCAGGCAGCACAAGGCCAGATATACTGGAAACTTTATCAGAAAAGGGGAACTGAAATCTATGTAGCTTAAGAATTTATTCAGTTATCCTTACTCCACAATTAAAGCATATCCTCCATAAGTTATTTAAGAAAAATCCAGTCAAGATACTCAAGAATGAAGGGTTCAGTTTAGTCATGCCTTCTTCAAATAGCTGTGTTTAGTACACGGAGTACTTCCAGCTCTGTCTTCTCGATCCAAATCTGGCCTTTCCTAGCACTAGGTTTTGAACTACAGGCTCTCCGTAAGCTTCTTAGTATGTAATTACCTAGTCCTGTATTCTGTCCGAGGGAAATGGGATGGTAGAGAAAAGCAATACCCTGAATTAGACCAAGTGGCGTAAGCGGAAAGCACGAACAGACTGACACAACACAGTGGGTGTAGTGGGCAGGAAAGGCCGAATGACGTTTAGATTTTACACACGTGCTCTTCGTTACCCTGTTCATTATTAGTCCCAAACCCGCCTAAAGCCCGGCTTTCTCATTACACCGGATTTCATCAGCTTTACAGAATCACAGAATACGCGGACTTGGAAGGGACCCACAAGGACCATCGAGTCCAACTGGCCACGCATAGTACATCCCCAAGAGCCGCACCATGTGCCTGTCCAAACGCTTCATGAACTCTGTCAGCCTTGGTGCCGTGACCAAGTAAATCACCCAAGCACTTTTACCAGGGCACAAACCAGCACTGCCGCTAAGTGAAGCTAACCCACCCCGTTCCCACGGTGCAGCCGTACGCCGGCGTCCCACTCTCTGGCCCGATTTAGAAGCGAAGCCGCGGGTACCCGCGAGGGTGCCGCTGCCCCAGGCCCCAGTTCCACTCCCGCCCTCACTCACCGGGAAGCTCCGGCGGCGGCTCCGACCCCCACGGAGAAGCCAAGATGGCGGCGAGCGGGCGGGCGGGCGGGGAGCGCGGCTCTCGCGAGAGGCGGCGGCGGGCGGAGCCCGGCAGCGCCAATGGGGCTCGCGCTGGCGGCAGTTTGAAGCCCCTCAGTGGCGCGCGCGACTCGGCCCGGCCCGGTCCGGCTCGGCTCGGCTCGGCTCGGCTCGGCTCGGCTCGGCCCGGCCCGGCCCGGCCCGTTCCGTTCCGTTCCGTTCCGTTCCGTTCCGTTCCGTTCCGTTCCGTTCCGTTCCCCTCTGGGCCTCCCTGGTCCCGCTACCTCCGCGCTCCGCTTCCCCTTCTCGGAGCCATGGACGTGACCAGGGGCTTCTTCGGCAAGCTGCGGGACCTGGCCCTCACGGTGGAGAAGGATGTGAAGCAGCTGGAGCGGGCCATGCTCCGGGAGGACGTGGGTAAGTGCAGCCTCCGGCCATGGGCGGCACGCCTGGGGCTGGTGGCTTCGCGCTTGTCCCTCGGGGCTCCTTGCCCGATTTGCGTTCCCGCCTGCCACTGTCCCCCTGTGCTCCTCTGGGAGTGCCTTTGGTGGGCCCGGGCGTGAGCCTGCGGGTTGCTCGGCTCTGAATTGTTTGGGCTCCTCTTCGTGTCGTTGTCTCTCTGAGCGCCTTTGTGGGTATGTGGCTGAGTTTTTGTCGTGGAGAAAGACAGGATGATCGGGATGAAATGGGAATCACGTTCTTGCTTCTCCTTTTCGTGGATGGATATAGGAAAACATTTGCAGGGCATGTTCTCTCTCTGGGCAGATAGCTCAGGCTTCTAATTGTGTTTCTATGTCATGTTACGTAGCAGGTGCCCTCTTTTACACCATTTGCATTAGGCTTGGTTTCCAGTGAAAAAAGTAATGACTGCTGCGTTGTGTATGGAGCAATGCATCTGCCCACGTGCAAGTTCGGTGGAAGAATTCGGTTTTCTGCTGATACTTGTTTTTCACTGTTGTCTATATCACTTTTTTCCAATTTCATGCAAGCTCCTTGAGGATAAAATTTTAACATTAGTAATTCTTGACAGCCCAGGGACCAACCCGTTTTATCAATATCTTCTATACATCCATTTCTACAGTATTAGCTGCAACATTAAAGTGGAAGCTTGGGCAGTTTCTCTGTGGAGTTTAACACACTATACAAAGGGCAGGTTTTTGCTGTGCGAGGTACTCGACAGAAACTAGTTCTCTCTGGTTTTTTCTGTATTGACTCGCTCTGTCTAATGTACAAATCCAACATCTCTAATATCATAGAAACATAGAATGGTTCGAGTTGGAATGGACCTTAAAGATCACCTGGTTCCAGCCCCCTGCCATGGGCAGGGACACCTTCCACTAGACCAGGCTGCTCAGAGCCCCATCCAACCTGGCCTTGAGCACTTCCAGAGATGAGGCATCCACAGCTTCTCTGAGCAACCTGTTCCAGAGCCTCACCATTCTCACAGCAAAGAACTTCCTCCTAATATCTAATCTAAATCTGCTCTCTCTTAGTTTGAATACATTCCCCCTTGTCCTGTCACTACATGTCTTTGTAAAAAGACCTTCTCTATCTTTCTTGTAGGCTCCCTTCAGGTACTGAAGGCTACAGTTAATTCATCCTGAAGCAGCCTCTCTTCCACGCTGAACAATCCCAGTTCTCTCAGCCTTTCCTTGTAGGAGAGGTGCTCTGTTCCTCTAACCATCCTGCTGTCCCTCCTCTGGACTCACTCCAACAGCTCCATGTCCTCCCTGTGCTGGGACCCCAGAGCTGGATGCAGCACTGCAGGTGGGGTCTCACCAGAGCAGAGCAGAGGGGCAGAATCCCCTCCCTGGCCCTGCTGCTCACGCTGCTTTGGATGCAGCCCAGGACACCTCTGGCTTTCTGGGCTGTGAGGGCACATGGCTGAGTCATGTCCAGCCCCTCATCTGCTAATACAGGAAATTCCATTCCCGTGTAGAATGTTACTCATGTGCTAAAACACTAAGACACTTTTTTTACTTTCCAAACTCTTTTATGTGAACGTGAATCTCGAAGACTACGAAGATGAATCTCCAACAACAGTCTTGCATGACCTCCACTGTGAAATCAAGACTCAGAAGGTAACATCTTACCTCGCTTCCTTCTTGAAAAATTACATGCATGTGCATGTTCCATAAACTTATGGTTCTGTTTTGATCAATAAGCCACAATTCAGCTTTGTTGGTCAGCAGTTATAACCCTTATTTTTACTCAGTTACCTCTGAGTCCTCATAATGGCCATGGATATTGGGGTAATGCCCAAAAACTTGTGGGTGACCCAAAGTATGTTTAGCAATGTTTATTAGTTTGCAGTCACTATTGTCACTCAGGTAAGCAGTGAACAAAGGTTACAAGGAAGCTGTAGCTGTGCCAAGATATGAGGAGAATGATTCAGGAGCAGCAGCTCCCAACAAAAAATATAAGCTTGCTTGTTTTCCATGAGCAGCCTTTAGAATAAAATCAATCTTCACAGAAGTTTCAGTACCTTCAGCCATTCAGTTAAACTTGTGGAAAATATTGTTTATTTCTTATACAGAAGTAGGAAAAATGGGTTATAGAAATGAGCAATATAGAAATAATTGAGTGATATAAATGTGAGATTTACCTTTTGCTCTGCAATAATTCTTTGTACATATAGAGTAAGAGTCCAAACTAATCTCATATTTTTCTGGAGTTAAAGCTTTTTTTTTTTTTTCAAGGTTACCAGTAAGTAGTTATCATATTGTGAACTGTCATTACAGTTACCTTTAAAAGTTTTTATACACTTATGCCCTATATATTCCTGGTGTTCTGTAGGTGTATGTACTTCATGGTTTTCAGCTATAGAAAAGACTATAAAAATAATATAATATAAATATATATAATATATATTTCTATAAAAATATAGAAAAGACTATAAAAAAATTCACTGCTTATCTTCATCTGAATTGCAGTTGAATACTTACTCCCAAAATGCTTCATGTGTAAACAACTACCTTATGATGATTTGAAAACCAGTATTTTTATGTTCCACTCCCCCTCTGTGTCCCCAAAGGAAGATATTAGTGCCAGTCTTGATAGGAGTTGTTCTGAAAAAAAAGCAGTTCGTGACTTTATGAAGGCAAGTGAAATATTGATGCAAAGAAATTCAGCAGATCTTGGAAAAATAAGAGAGCTGTTCCAGAAATATGGCTACAAACCACATGTCAAAGACTCTACAGGTAATATTTCTTGTCAATACAGTATGTGAAGAACAGTATCATTTTTGTAAGATGTTTCTCTTTATCTATGTGTATATTTCTATTAATTAAGAGATCAAGTACATCCATGTTATTTGCTTTATAATAATATCCAGAGGGTAAAAGATTTTGTTGTGATTGGTGCCATAAGAATAAACCAAAACACAAACACTTGGAGTTAGATCTTCTGGCATGCCTTTAGGTTAGTTTGTGTTGGGGTTTGGGTTTTTTTCAGTAATTATATTCAGAAAACATGCTAGCAAGCATGTTTTCGTAACGCAGAGAATTATGCTGCTTCAGCTTCTCATGCATGAGGAGCTATTGTAGATGCACCTCCGTTGATTTGTATTCATATGTGATGGTTTCATTAACTTAAATCGTCCTAGAGAAAATCTTAAAATGTCTGTTTCACAGCACAAATGGGGCAAGAGAAGAATGTACAGGAATTAGGTGGCATGTGGCAAGCAGTGGCAGCTTGATTGTTGGGGGAAGGAGGTCCTTAATCCAGTCAGAAAATGCACACACAACTGTCTGAAAAATCCAGATGTGCCAAATGAGTTAAAGTACTACAGCTGTCAGTACTACACATACTCCTTTTGGTATCAAGGGTCCAATCAGTCTTCAAAAAGCCTTTGATGGGGCCTTAACCTTCCCTGAGCATTATCCAGTCTTTACACAAAATTATGGTTGTGAACCATATTGATGTCCAAGTTAAGCTACTGTAGCTGTTTTACAGATAGGGCAGAAGGCTCTGATTTTTATAGTACCTTTCTTCCTATACTCTCTTTGCCTTTAAATAAGTCTCCAAACAGAGTTACAAGGTTAAATTATTTTTTAAGTTGTATTTTTAAGCTAAGCATATCTGAAGACAAAATACCAGTGCATACCAGAAGGTGCATTACTTTAAATAGCCTCCCTCCCCCTACCCACCTCACAGAATCAATTAAGTCGGAAAAGATTTCTGAATCAAGTCCAACCTGTGGCTGAACACCATCAAGTCAACCAGACCATGCTGTGTCCAGCCTTTCCTTAAACACCTCCAGGGACAGTGATTCCCTGGGAAGTTCATTCCAATGTCTAATCACCCTTTCTGTGAAAAAATTCTTGCTAATGTCCAACCTGAATCTCCCCTGGTGCAGCTTAAGACTGTGTCGTCTTGTCCTACCACTTGTTACCTGAGCAAAGAGGCCAACCCCCACCTGGCTACAGCCTCCTTTCAGGGAGTTGCAGAGAGGGATAAGGTCACCCCTGAGCCTCCTTATCTCCAGGCTAAACACCCCCAGCTCCCTCAGCTGCTCCTCACAGCACTTGTGCTCCAGACCCTTTCACTTACTACATCATGCAGAAATTCACCAATGTTTTGGGGGGGTTTGGTTTATCTAACTCCAAAAATGTACAGATTACACATTTACATATTTTTGCAGTGGACTCTTGTCATCTAAAAAACTATCTTCTCTCATAAGTTTTTAGTTGCTGCTTCATAACCTTTCTTCAATACTGTTTTTCTGAAGAATGAGCATTCTAGTACTGCCTGCAGCCTTTGCTCTTTCCCCAAAAACCTTTTCATCTCTATGCAGGGAGAAAAATACTCGTGTAAAAATCTTTGAATTTCATTTTCACTAGAAATAATATTTACCAGAGTGAATAATATTTAGCAGAGTGAAATTCAGTAAGTACGTGACTTATAAATATAGTTTAGCTTGATACAAGCTTTTGCTATCTGTTGTAGCTTCAGGTTCAATACTTTAAAGTGAAAGAAGGAATCTATTTTTTACAATAACAAGTAAAAAAATTTGAATACTGGGGAAGTGTCCGAATTTATTTTATAAATTCTTAAAACAGGAACTTCTGACATAATTTTTTTTTTCATTCCTTTTCTTAAAAAGAAGAGGAGGAAGAAGTTAACCATGAATCAGCAGTGTCTGTCCAGAATAAATCTGATGAAGAAAAAGCAAATGATGTACCTCATCTCTCTGCTTGTACTGAGAAGCCACTGTTGCCCAAAGACCCACTGCATGACCTCCAGCTTTCTGATTTTGGCCTTTCACAATACGCTTTCTCCAGGCCTTGGAGCGCAGTGAAAGCTCAGCACACAACAAGTGCACATCGACAAAAGCCAAAGAACGAGACTCCACTAAACCTGCGAACACCCCGTGCTTTGCCCAAAACACCGAAATGTAAGCTAAAGATGGATGACTATGAGTGTGTGACACCAAAACTTGAACACTTTGGCATTAGTGAACATACCATGTGTATGAATGAAGACTATACGATGTCACTTATTCATAAAACTTCTCAGACAATCAAAAAGTAAGTTACTGGAGTTCAGACTGTTTGTCTACTGAATTTTCTGTATTTCCTTCTTGCTGTACTAATTTCTTGCTGCTATCACCCTTCTCTTTGTCTCCAGGTGGGTGATTGTTATCTCTTGGCTGGTTGGTCCTGCGTTATTTAACTCTGTACACGTCTTTTCACATACCCATTGCAGTGCCAAATGCTGACATGAAATACATCTGATGTGCTCTTTGCCTTGACTGCACCATAAGAATTTTCCATATACAATGTATTTACAAAGAGAAACACGATGTGATCTGTTGTTTTCCTTAACCATGGGTTTGTCTGCCATAAATATTATACAGCCAGTGTAAAGGTTTCAGAAGCTTTAGTAGTGTTAACAGAAAACAGTTTGTAAAGCATTCAGTAAATTTATAGAAGCACTGTGTTGTTTCTAACATAAGCACCACCTTACAAACAGTTTGCTCCTTTTGTTCCAGTCTTCTGGAGCTGAAAAGACTTCTCTAGATTTTCACTGTTCTAATTATAAAGAAAAATAATTGCAGCAGTGAGGTCATGCACGTAGTTAATAGGTCATGTTTTTATAGTTAGTATTAGCAATATGTTCAATTTTAAAAGCTGACAGTACCTAAATACTTGATATTTAGAGAAATTGTTTGGAAAACAAGGATCATATGCATGAAAACCACTTAAAAAATTCTATGGGTTCTACTCATTGTAAAAACTAAAAATCATTGGGTTTCAACTGTCTCTAAGACTTCAAAGACAAAACTGACTTGAAAAGTTACTTTTTTATTTAACCCAAAGTCTGAGATGTGTTCATCTAAGTAAAATATACTGCCTCATATCCTGCCTATACTGTCTGTTGGGGTTTTTTTTAAGCTTAGACATTTTGTAGAGAAGATCTAAATCTGATTATCATAGTTAAGATTACTTTTTAAACACTTAAAACAATTTTCTTTAAACAGACAGTTTTGTGTGTAGGTTAGGGAAGCTTCCACATTTTACCTGGTACTCTCTTAATTGCATGTGCCATTTTTTCACTAGAATATATTGGATATGAAAAAATAGTTTTTAAAATTTCTGTTTCCAGTGTCATGGAATTGATATTAAATAGCTTGTCACTTTGAAATCACTAAATTTTCTTTTAAAATAATTTTGGAATCTCTCCCTTGAAATAGTTATGTAATTACTAAAATTGCTTTAAAGCTCTATTGTATTTGATTAAGATAAATGATCTTATTTAAACTTAAAAATTCAATTAAAAATCTTTCAGTGTTCACAAGACCCTCATTAGTTTAAAAGCAGAAAAGATTTCCTCTTGTTCTATAGAATTGCTTAGGCAACAGGCAGTCCAAAATAAAACCCCCAACACAAAATTGATCATCTGGGGCATCCTACCATGGACATCTTTTTGGTTGGTTTGGGTTTGGTTTTTTCTTAATGCATTAGGTTGAAATCTCAATGTATTTGGTCATTTGTGGCTGGACTGAACATTTGCATACTACAAACTGCAGAAGAATCACAGATAATAAATCTATAAAAAATTCATATTTGAGAAAACTATTTTTTTACTTGCATATTCATTAATGAATACTAGAAAAGTGATCAGGTTGACAAAATTCCTTTAATTGTGACCTCTTCATAATACTTGAGAGCTAATTGGGGATTTGGTTTTCAGATTGGCTAAAGGAGATGATAATGGAGGGAATTTGCCAGAAATGACAGTCAAGGAAATCATGGTTACTCCTGCATCAAAATCAAGTATGAGAGCTGAGAATGGTAAGTTAAAAATATGTGAAATAAATATACATATGCATTTTTACAGAATGCATGTGTAAATGCATTGTAAACACAGGGTAAACTTCAATTGTATTTCTGGTTAAATATAGTTAATTCAGGGCAAGTCATTGTATGAGTACTAATGTCTAAAAAATGTTGATGGCTTCTATGGGAAAGTTCCTCACTTTATAAGGTATAAATCTTTCCTCATTCTTGTACTCATATCCAAGGGGAATTATGCAGCAGAATTAATCATTTTGTAACTGCAGCTTACCCTTATTTGAAATAAAAGTACTGTTTTGCCAACTAAGTCTTTTTTTTTCTGAGAATACCCATTGGATCTGTTTAAAGACAGGAAAGAAAGATGCTAGCAAGACAGTAATTTAAGACTTTTAAGAGTGATGCTAAAACTTCTTTGAGAGGAGAAATACGTCATTTTAAAAATCCATAAAAATCTTGGGACAAACATAGTGATGATTGGGTAAATGAGAAGGGAAAGCAATGTTGATTTAAGCTGGGCTTCTTCTGTTATATTCAGTAGTGGGACTAGAATGACTACTTGTTTCTGCATTTGCTGCTTTTAAGGAATACTGTAATTTGGATGGATCAAACAAAATATCAACTCAAATGATAAACATGTTTTAGAAAATGAGACTGGAACTGCTAGTAGTTATGTATGTGTGTGTACATATATATTTTTAATTTTATTTCGCTCACCCTTGATAGCAGCAGCTGACTGGATGGCTTCTCCTATGGTATTTGTGTTCTGTACTCCTGATGTGAAGGTCTCTTCCAAAACAAATAGTACAGTATCATCAAAGTCGCCAGAGACAAAGGAACAGCCTCTTCCCAGTCATGCAGCAACACCACAGTGTCCAGATTTTCAAACAAGATGGCTAAAAGCAGAAGCTAAGGTAGTAAATAGCAATTATATACATTTTCACATACTTTGCCATAAGCAGATTTTTAAATCTCAGTTTGGTATTCTTTTCCAATAGTTTTTTTCTTATGTCGCTGTAAAAGTTTTTTCTAATCATAATTCTGTAAGAACATTTACTAAATATTTTACCTAACATAAGTAAATTAACTGAAGGCATTTAATACTACTTTTGCAGCAGCAAGTAAAGCCAGGGGGGAAGATTGAGTCAATGACAAAGAAGGATGCAAAAGATACACAATACAAAGAAGATAAAATTCCTTTTGCTGGGCGCTCTGATGAGAATCTTAAACATTTTGGGGACTCTTCCCCTCCCAAACTGAAACACTATGACCAGTTACTCAATACTCCTCCACCTCCAGAAATAACAAGGATACCAGATGATGTTCTAAAGGTCAGCTAATATGCCTTTTTTCCCCTAACTATTTTTAATATCAAAATACTAAAATTAAAAGGGCCTAGTTCTATCTGTAATCCATTTGTTTTGAGTTCTTAGGTAATTATTTTTATTCCTGTTTAATGTTTCCTATAGATTCTTTCCCAATATAATCATAAGGCAGACTCTTCTAAAGCCAAGGAAATAGAGACCAAGGCAGGAAATACTACAAGATATGAAAGTGATTCCAGTGATTACTGCAACAAAGAGAACAGGTATGATTACATTTTACAAATTTGGTTAAGTAATTTTATTTGTAGGAGGTACAAAGAGGCTTTAATGCACTGAGAAATTCATGCAGTTGCTTGCTCCTCAACTACCAAAACAGCTCTTGCTTCTGTGACTAAGTAACTGGATTTTGGCATGGTAAAAACTACCTGTTTTTAAAGAACAGATATTATAGTTGATGGTGTGTTTGGATCCTCCCAAATTTAAAGCAAACAAACAAAAAAACCAACAAAACCACCAATGAAAAGTAAGGCAGAGTTTTACTGTAGGCAGGGTTTATCTGTAGGCATACTTTGCTTTGTGGCAATCAAAGCACCAGTGAATGCTTTCTGAGTAAATTTAGGCAATAAACCAAAAGAATCTGGTGAAAAGTATCTGAGAACTGTTTTCACAGTTGTTTTGACAAAGACAAAATTCTTTGAACTGAAAACCTACAATAAGTATGAGTAATCTTAGAACAAGTGAATAATAGTTTTATAAAGAACACCATCAATTTGAATATAAAGAAGTTTTTATGACAACTTTATCAAAGTGTAGATATTCCTGATTCAATGTAATATATATATTATGCTAGTTGATTATCTGTTAGAGTCTGTACAGATTATTTAAATAGGAGGTACAAGGAACATGTAAGGAACAAAACCCAGAGTGAGACTGATAAAAGTTGGTATCTTACTATACTTAGGAGTTGGAATCCATTTGAGTAATCTCACTTTAGCTGATCCTTCATTTTTTGTTGTCAAGATGAAAAAGACAAGTTTTCAATATTTTTGTCTTCTGCTTATTCAAAATACGATTCAAATAAGCTCACAAACACATCTGGGTATATTTTCAGAGGATATCGTGGAGTTTTCAGGCCAAACATCTGAAATTAACTGAAGACCATGTTGAAACTGTTTCACATTCATGGATCTTGTCACCAAATCATAACAAGTTCAAAAAGCAAAAGGAAATACTGGTGGTAAGAAAGAGCCATACCAAGAAAAAGCTTTTTTAATGGAGAAAAATTCTTTATCCATGATGTGGATAAACTTGTTTGAACTAACAGCTTGTGCTTAATTTTCTATTGACATTATTGCCAAAATATATTGAGGGGTTTTAAATATATTACACTTCAAAGAGGAATGGAGATTCACGTTCAGGTGTTGGTTGTGTAGGATTGCATTTGCAGTAGGCTGTAGAGAGTGCAGTTAGGTTGTAATAGAAAGAAAGTCCAGTATAGTGCTTAAAAAAGTGGGTATCTCTGGCCCTTCTGGTGACTCCTACACCGTTTCAGGGCTGAGGCTGAAGTGGAATACTTCAACAGTCTTTGATATCATCAACAGAAACAAGTAATTTTTTTTGTATTGGAAGAGTAACTCCTGCTTTGCTGTTTAAAGCACTTTGGTGCTTTTAGTGATTTCTGCAGTGCCAAGATGTATCTGACACATTCCTGCATCAGACTGGCTGTTACCTCTCTGGCAGACAAGCGTTTCCCATGCAGCTTCTTTCTTAATATACATCAACATAGTATCAGGTGCTATGCATCTGGTTTCTTTGTAGTCTGGCTGGACTGTTAAATTATTTGAAAATGTGAAGTTGATATTGGTTATGTGTATCTTCAACTGCTGGAAGAATTTGCTGGCAGGCGTGTAGGTGACTGCTTCTGCTCCTGCTGCTGCCACGTGTATTCTCTTCAGTGCTGGTGTCACTTCTAAATGTGCACATCTAACCCTGCAGTAGCTGACCAAGCTTAAGTTCTCAGAGCTGTTTGGCACTCTTTGGTAGTCATAGTAATTAGGACTTTGTTCTACTACCACTTTTACTGTTTTCCACTAGAAAACCCAGCTACATATCCTTGTTTGGAGCCAGTTTGCTGTTTGCAGTGTCAGCTATTCCTCTGACTCCAGGTCTGCTCTTATCATTTGTCTTCCAGTTGTTGACTGAAATTCTATCGTTTATATGAGGGCAAACATGCAACGCATGAGAAGGGAGAGACTGTCCCAGGAGATGGGGATAAGGGGATGTTTTTCTGAACTCTCAGCTCCACATTTTTTAAGTCTTCAGAATATGCAAACATCTAGAGATGCCTACAAGTATTTCTTCAGTTGCTTAGACAGACTTGTCCTGATTAAAATTTAACAAGTAAAGGTGCCTTTTTCCTGCTATTACAGTAGTTTTCCAGGATAAGTGTACATCAAATTAATTGGAGAAGGTGATTTTCTGCTAGTTCTGACCTGAGCACGCTGTCATAGAAAAAGCTAGTTTCTGTTTAAAAGAAATGTATGTATTAATGTGTCAGTCTGTGAGGTTAATTAACACTTTTGGATACTAAATAAATCTGTCTCAAATGCTTGTTGTCTGCTATAAGAACATTTATTTGTTCTACCCATCCTCTTCAGAGAGTGAAGGCCACACCCACTTCCAGCTTTTTCATAGATTAAAGCCTGGTGGAGTGAATGCTGGTTCTGAAATTTCATGGCCTTGGAAAGGTACAAAGTACTCTTGCTGCAGAGCAAGAGTGTTTCAACCCGACAGATTTACCAGCGCTAAACAGGAGGGATTTCACAGCCTGCATTTTCCCTCCACAGCACTTTATGACTACTTTCTTGCCCAGAAGCAAGCCTGATCTCCTTTTAATATGAAATGGAACGAGCAGCACTTCTGTCCCAGACCTTGCTGTATTCCCCTTGCCTTCAACTAACAAAATTCATAAAAGAGCTTTGGGAAGTCTTTTCCCTAAACTTGGGATCACCTCAGCACTCCACTGTACTTTCCTGCATTAGGGAACTGTGGAGTTGTACCTTGCAGTGCTGGGGTTCTCACTGCAAGGCACTCGCATCATTTTGCTTGCCTATTAATATTTTGTGCTACATATCATTAACTAATATGAAAGGGATTCAATTAATATTTTGAGATACAAATTATCTTCAATATGACAATTGAAACATTAAAATCTTCTGGTCTACTCAAGCTATTATGCCATGATACAGGGATGAGACCTTTTGGAATCAAGAAATGAAGTTGTACGCATCGGTTTTGCTTTTCTTGCCTGCAATATTACCCTAACGCACATAATATTGTTGTTTATATTTGTATTCTTTTCTATAGGCAAAGCATTGCTCTGAGGTAGATATAATCACAGCAGCAAAACAAAAACTGGTTTTAGTTTGCTGTGCTTCAGCTTTGAAATTTTTTTAGGTTTCAGGATGTCCTAAACAATAGTTTGAGTATTGGGAGTGAGGAAGTGTCAGAAGTGAAAGTATAAGCACTGGAACAGGCTGCCCAGAGAGGCAGTGGAGTCTCCTTCTCTGGAGATAATCAAAACCCACCTGGATGCAATCCTGTGCAATCTGCTGCATGGGGGGTGGGACAGGTGGCTGTGTGGCCATCTGATATACTGGAATAACCAAGGATGTAGCTATGGGGCTGGAGGAGAGTAAAACTCCTCTTAAGCCAGTGTTGCTGCTGGAGAAAGGCTCATCCTGCTGCACTCTAAAGTTAGTAACATGTCAAAGTGGGAATGATGAAAAAGTACTTAAATTTTACATGTTGGTTGGTTGTGGGGTGAATTTCTTCAACAGCATTGGCCTGTCAGGAAGTGCAGTTTGGATAAACAGCTAAATAAGTAGCAAACACATTGCTTCTGCAAGAGACAGTCATCACCTGAAAACAAGCAAAATTGCCAGAATATGGTTCTGTGTTGTGCTTTATTTAGTTTAACTGGGCAGGGGGGCTGCTTCCACTAGAGGCTGTTTCACCAATTCCCCTGCACAGAATCTAGGGATTGTACAGTTTCACAATCGATTTCTTCACTTCCCAAGACACTGAAAGGCTAATTATTTTTGTTTTCTCTTCTAGTTTGTCCTTCCCAACAGTAATCTCAAGCTCAGCTTTTGCCCGTGTGAGTGCTGGATCAGATGTAAGGGAAGGGCAAGAACAGGATCACATCTCCTAGCAGTGCCTGCTCTCAGAAAAGATTGAACCCAGCGCAAAATTGCTCTTTAGTATTTAAGAACATCTGAAAAGTAACCAAAAAAGCATAGTCTTTACTTTTCCTGCATTTGCTGTGGTTCTTAATATTTTCTCTTTTTTTTTTTTTAAATATATAAAATTTGTCAGCTAACAGAAGCTTCTCTCCCTAATGCCATTTATTGTCAAAGGAGCATCTCAATTGTTCTGCCCAAGAAGTCCCTTAATAAGGTGGTCAGTGCTCTCTTATCTGGGAAATACTTTGCCTAAGGTTGAACACAATTACAGATCTCTCAGTGAAATGAAACTTCCCAGATGGTTGTCAAAGGGATAATTGACAAGCATTACTTCTAGTGCCTCCCACTGTGCTTTTATTGATGTTTTTATTAACCACTGGAGCAATAATTGGGAGTCCAGGCTTCCTTGTTTTTTTAAAGCACCATGGATGCTTTAAATTTCCTGTAAAATGTCGTATTTGCTTTGTTCTCACTTGTCACTATTCAAATGTTCCAGCACTCACAGTGGTTGCACGTGCTCCATCAACAGCTGTAGCTGGTGTTGGATCTGCCTTCTGTTTTGGGAGCACCTTGTTGTTTCCCCACAGGACAATAATACAGATATTGTGGCATTTATATGGAGCAAAGAAGATATCCAGTGGCCACACTGTGGAATCATGTGTGTGTTATTCCAGAGGAGTACAACTCTCTAACAGGAAGACATTGGCTGATGTTGCCTATATCAGCTTAAATGTAAAACCTTATGCTGTTTTTGCACCAATACCTACTTTTACAAAGAGGCAATTGACATCATAGTAGCGAGCTGACCAGATCCATTAATTTCTTTGAACTTGTCTTGCCTAACTCAAGTTGAAGAGTTTAAAAAAAAAAGTAGCACAGATGTGCATTTGTGGGAAATACTCTTTTTTTTTAACCCACGTCACACACAAGTCCAGGCACGAGAGCTGAGACAACAACAGCAGATAATTGATTTGCTTTGGTTTTGGCAGGTTGAACCTTAGCTGTTGCTTTACTTACAGTGCTGATCTTTGAACACCACCATAGCTGTCATCATTCACTTACTCTGACACAATAGGATTTCAGAGACCTCCTCATTTTTCCATGCTTTCCATTACAAAAGTGAGAACTTGCTGATAATGCTTAATATTTTCCTGCTGCATTGCAGCTGTTTCTGCTTTTGACCAGAGCTGTAAAGTAGAATTTGAGTGTCCACAACTGCTCCAGTCAGACAGCAACCATGGAGGGAGGACTGTGTCTAGTAGTGCCCAGGTTATTGAGGAAGTGTATGAGTGAGTTGTCCTCACTCCTTAAACTACGGAGGGAATTAACTCCCACACCAGGACCGTTCCCAAAGATGTTGCAGAATTTATATCAGGCTTGTGCTGCCACTGCAGCAAAGGAGCTGGCTGCTCTTCTGATGCTGTAGTCTCTGTTCCTGGACATATGTACATGTGTCTACACACACATATGTACCTGTACTGGAGGGGTAATGAAATCAGAAGGTGACTGTGAAAACTTAATTAAGGCCTGAGCATGTGGAAAAGAATCATTTTTCCTCCCCCTGTTAACTGAAAGCCTGGCTAATGATCAACACTGGCAGCAATATTTATGTAAGGTGTAACAAGGTAACGGTGGGGGGGTTCTTGGTGAGGAAAAAAATAGCATTTTTTATATACCTTCTTTTCTGTTTATTAGATTGAAAAAAACCATTGTCTTAGGTGCATAAAATGAGGGGACTAAATTGAAACTAAGAGTCAAGTTTGCTTGGGGAAGCACAGCAGAGTCCTTCATGACAAGCCAAACCTAGACAGGCAGGAAACACACACCAGAAGGGACACAGAAAGAGCAAGCCCCATCTATGGGATCAGGGCAGCCTCCAGTAGGGCAAAAAGGAAATTAGGGGAAGTTATCTCGGTTCTGTAGCTGGGTCTGTTTGATGGTGCTGCACCCCACAGGCAGGAAGTGGAATGCTTCTGACCCGCCAGAGAGCCCAGCTCACCAGGCTTGCTGCTGCAGCCAGAAGCCAGGGAACACAGGCTGGAGACCTGCGGGAATGATCTGGATGTTTGTCACTGGTTGGAGGCAGAGAAAAAAAGGCCCTCTGAGAAAGGACAGGGACAAGGGGAGGCCTGGAGAGACACTTGCAAGGGAGGTGGGGGTGTAGGTGTGGTATCCCTGGCAGGGCATGGGCAGGAGGCAAGAGCTGGCTGGGCTGCTGGGCAGGGGGGGTTACCTCAGAGAAATGTCAAAGTCGGGAAACCTTTTCTGGAGAGCTGTCATCCTAGTTCTTTGCCTTACTCAGCTGGGAGGTAAAAAGCTTTGGAGGAGTGATTGCTATTTACAGGGTAGACATGTATCAGAGTTGTATCTCTTAGGCCTTTAAACATCCAAAAAAGAAAAATACCTCATCCAGCTGCATTGATGAGGGACAAAAATTCCTCATCAAATTGCTGCATACAACGCAAATCCTGTGGATTGACAAATCTGGATACAGTGTTGTCTACATCCCTTCCTGAGCATATGGGATTGCTCACTGTTGGTGACCATGTTTTAATTTCCCCAAACCACAGTGCTCTACATATTTTGCTCTTTTTAGGGACTGACATCCCTCCTCAACTTTCATAGTAGCTTTCGGAGTCAAACACAACCAGGTCACTGTGACTGAATTCCCTCCTGTGCACTATGAGCTGAGCTGGTGACAGCTTTCACTTCCCTTTCACCTCTTGCCACGTCTAGATGGTTGCACCCTGGTGCTGTCTGCTTTCACAGCTGCTGCCATCAGCTTGGATTGCCAGGTGGATTGTTGATGTAGGAAACCCCCAACCTGAACTACACTAATCTCTCAAGTATCTTTTCCCATAATAAGAGGCTCTGCACTTCTGCATTACCTTTCTGTGTGATTTGAGGACCAGAGATGTTTATCCTGAAACAGCTGGGGAAGAGATCAGCTGAGGTTTATACATTCATGGCAGTCAAGGAAAGGTAAACTCCTCAACCAAACAAGCTGAATGAACTATTTGCTACTGAAGGCAGTTCTGCACGTTCATTTCCTGGCGATTTTGCTTCATGTTGGCCACCACATATAAAGCCAGTAGCTGTTGTTTTTCTCTGCCAGCTGGGCAGACACCAGCATTCCCTGGCCATGTCTCCCATTCCAGCAGCAAAGTCAAGTCACCTCCCAGAGCAGCTGAGTCACAGACACAGGCTCAGTTGCTGCTGTTGCCTTATATAGTGACTACATTTAAGAATTATCCTTAAATGCAATTAAAGCAAAAACCAGCACACAAAACTGAGGAAATGCCCATATTCCTGTGTACCTCTAATGGCAGGTTTGTCCTTCCCTTTGGTGGGAGCTGTGCAATTCTGTAATTAGGTGCTGGTTATGGCCCTCATTTTGCATGACAGATGATGCCCTGGGGCAATCAGTGAGAGACCACTTAGCAGTGGTCTTTGCTTTTCTGTCTGTCCAGGTCTGTCAAGCGTCCCCAACCTGAGCAAGCCTGCCCCATGTAACACAAGTCCCTGAGCTGTTCTGACACATGGATTCCTCACAGCAGCAGTATTTGGAGCACCATTGCCTCAGATCAGAGGTGACTGTGCCACAGAAAAACATCCCACCCATGCCAATTCTGGCAATAAATCAGCTCCACTGCCACTTTCAGGCTCAGTCCTTTACAAGCAGCACTTATAAGTGTCTTTTCTTGAGCTCTCTTTAAAAAAAAGGTGGGGAGAACTTTTCAGTCTTAGGGGAGAAGTGACTCAGATGTAGGTGATTGCAAATGAGAGACATTCATGAAGGCTGAAATTGCAACTCCCTAACTCAGAACCCAGAGAAGGGGGATAGAAGAGGGTTAAGCCATGGGCTGAACTGAACCTAAAATCCCTCAGGCTATACTGAGCCAAGGGACTCCTGCGAGGAAAAAAGCCCAAAATAGATCACAGCTCATGAAGCAAAGCACACCTTGTCCTCAGCAGACAGGAACATTTACTTCTGTCCAAGCCTCTGCTCAGGCCTTAGGTGAGGAAGGTGGAAGTTCTAATGAGCAGTTACTGCTTCTACTCCTGCTCTTGCCTTGCCCTGAGCACACAGGGGCTCAAGGTGCAGAAACCAAGCACATGGTCCTGCCCGGACCAGCTGGATGTTCTCAGCCAAGGACAGAGGACAGCTGGACCCTGCTGGAAGACCAGAGGCACTGCATATCTGAGCATCTCCCCCTGCAGTGACAGAGGGAGCTGGCAAGCAGCAAGCTAAGTCCCACACTGCACCACTTTGCTGAGAAATGGGTCACCCCTTCCTCCTCCTGCTCCTTCAGGTACCAAGCAACACCACACACACCAGTTTTCCAGTTGCCCCATGGACAACTGAGATCCCTGAGCTACCCCATCCTCCATTTTCCGATTCTAGAAGCTGACTGCTTCAACACCCCCCAGCTTCATTAGTAACTTCTAACACAGAGCAGCCTCGAGCATTGATACACCACAAACGATCAAAAGATTAATAACATCAACTTTTATTCCAAACAAGACAAAACTACAGAACACCTGTAATCCTCCTGGTCATATTTCATGGAAGTCTTTTAAACACTGGACAGACTAACTTACTATTCAAACTATAACAATCAGGGATAGGATGATGGTGCTGCTAAAGGGGTTTCTTCTAAACAAACTAAAAGTTAAGGTTTAAGAGTTAACTTTCTTCTACAATGTTCAGCTTTGTCTTCAGGTGCTTAGCAACAAAAGCAAAAAAATAAGCCTGCTTTAGAACAGCAAGTAGGAGTAAACAGAATATGTAATCATACAAAGAAGCAAGAGTTTAGTAAGGTCTCATGCGGCTTGATGGGGGTGGTGCACGATTTGGAGGAGTAATTGCTATATCCAAGTAGTCTCCTATCTGGAATTTCTGAGACTGCAGTGTCATGGAATCATCTGTGCCCTTCCTGCCTGACATGGTGCTGCCGATCTCCTTCACCCTGTGAGTAGCAGAGGAAAGGCAAGTTAGTTATCAATGGCCAATTTTTCCAGGTGTCCAAAACAGGAACTGCACCAGCTCACAACCCCTTCCCCATGCCATTCCCTGCACTGCACACACGTGGCTGTGTACTCAAAACACTCAGTTTTTCTCTGCACTCCTGGGTGCACCAAGAAAAGCTACACCAAACTCTTTCTGACAGGGCAGTGGAGCCCTCTACCCTATTATGTTAAAATACTAGCAAGAACCCCTTACCCCCTCCCATACAGACAAAGCACAAGACCCCGCCAGATTCCAGAGAAGGGTACATCCACTGGATGCTGACAAAGATTAGCTCATGCCATTTCGGAAGAGAGACACCTGCAACAAGATCACTGCTGTAACTCAGGTGCAAGACCTACCAGGAAGAAAGCATTATCTCAAGTTGGAGGGCCATGCTCCAGTTGCCAATACAGCAACCAAAGCCTTCAAGTGCACAGGTTCATTGTTTTGGGAACACATTAACAGGGATGGTCATCAAGCACAATTTAGCGTTTGTAGCAGTCATCATTCAGAACTTCAGAAATTTGGTATGTGGGTTCTGAACTTTAAAATCAGTGTTAATGAAGAATAATCTAATGCTCTGATGCCCAAAGTATTCTATTAACTCAGAGAAGAAATTTCATTTACCTATAGCCAGGCCTCTTGAGATCTGTAAAAACAATTGCAAAGTTGAAATGTGTGCCCTTCTTCCGTGCTTCTGGGTAAACTTCTTTCACTAAGCTGGTCAGCTCTTTCAGAGTTGCATCCATCCTAGATTAAACAAACAAACAAACCAAAGTGCTTCACACTCTCAAAGGAACAGTAATAAAAGCTTCCCAAAACTTTTACTATAGAATCAATATATTGCTACAATTTAACCATATGTTTCTTTGCCTTGGCATACCCTGTGACCACAGTTATCGACTGTAACACCTGGGAGAATTCACCGCTTACTGCACACTGGAGCCAACATGCTCTAGTGCAACTGTGTCTGATTCACTGCCGTACTCAAGACCAATCTCTTCACCTCTATGCACATTTCAACACCTGCATTTCCACATCTCTCTGAAGAGTTACCATTTAAACAGCAGGAGCCTATTTTTTTAAATGCATTAATGCATTTATACAAGGCACAGTGTAAGAGTTTCCTCACCTAAGCTGACATCTGTATTAGAGATAACTGCTCTAATAATAACTATTAGTGGAAATGTAAGAAAAGCAGAAAAAAAAATAGTTTTCCGTTTGTGCCCTAGCAGGCAGCGCTCCTTTATCCAGCCTTCAACCAGAGCAGGGCTACAGCTCATGTCTAGAATTTCAAGAACAAAAGTACTCAATCATGGCAACGAAAGCGTCTCTGATTATAGAGACTATGCACTCACTCCGAGCTTCTGGCAACCAAGGAGCAGTGTGTTGACAGACAATGCCCATTCTGACTTCTGCAGGCAGCAAACAACTCAGACACCACCAACAGCCTGGACAGAGTCCATAAATCCCACTTAGAAGTAAATTAGAACTGCATGCTTTGGTAGCCACAAAAATGGATTTATTCAACTACACAACATACGAGTTACAACTCTGGCAAATATCATGAAGGCAAAGGCAGGTTTAAAAAGTAGCATAAGTACTTTTCAAAGGCATTCTTCAATATACTACAAACAATATCTAACATGTTTGCAACGGAGACTAAGGCAGTTCTCCAAAATAAATTTGACAGTGATATAAAGCAGCTCTCTGTTAAAGCACTGCTACCTGACAATGCAAAAAAAAACCTCATTACTCCACTCTCAGAAGGGTCTAAGTTAAACCAACAAACCATTCACACTACAGTTCAAGCCTTCTGGGACAACTACTTCTATTGGATAAACGGGGCTGTTAGAACAAAATATACACATTAAAGGAGAACGTCTGCGTTGAGTAGATGCGTTGTGATATCCATCGGCACAGCACAAGCCACCGATTACATGCAGCAGTAACTGGGCAATTCAGCCGCACTAAGTCTCAGTGGCTGAGCGCTCACTGCTGCGCAAAGCTGTGCTCCCAGACATGCCCCCTCTCAGCTGCCAGGGCACAGCCAGAACCGCTCCACTCCAGCGGCGGCGAAAACTCCCCCGCGTTTCCTGCTCCGCCCGGAGCCTGCACAACTCCCTCCGGCACCTGGGACCCAGGCGAGGCCCCGCTCGCCCGGTGCCATAGGCAGGCGCAGAGGAGGTGCCACTCACCAGGTGTAGATCTGCAGCTCGCTGGAGGGCACGTTGCCGCGGGAGAACTCGTCCATGCGGTGGTGCCGCCCATTGTTGGTGGTGAAGACGCGAAGCAGCAGCGGGCACGTCTGCGGGGTGAGAACGAGGATGGGGGTGAGGATGGGGGCGAGGAGCGGCAGGGGTGGGGACTAGGACGAGGGGCCGTTCGCCACGCCCCCCCCCACCCGCGGCCTGAGGCCTCACGTCGTCACCAGACGCTCAACACTCCCCCCACCCCCGCTCCGCCCTGGAGCGGCCGGCGAAGCGGCGCGGCACGACCACCCAGCACTCCGGACACCTTCTCACGGTCGATCGGCTTCTCCGGCTCCTTCTTGATCTCCTCCTGCGTCACCCGCGACTCCACCGCCATCTTGCCGCGCCGCTCCCGGATGTCCCGCCGCGCGCCGCCCATCTCGCGAGAGCAGGCGCGGGGGCGGCCCCGGCGGGGCTCCTCCCCCGGGCCTGAGGCACCGCCCTTCCCACGGGGAGCCGCGGGTAGAGCCGGGTTTAATGTAGGGGTTTAATGTGGGGGAGCTGTGCCATCCGCCGCTCTAAGTAGCAGCAGGGTGAAGTGAATTAGCGGGAAATCTATTTAGAATATAATTTCCCTTAATATTACATTCAGGGAAAGATCAAATGCATACGCTTCCCATTTACGGTCTTGGGGTCTTATTCTACCAGTGGAATCTTTCATTAGGTTAAATTTGAGTCTCTGGTTGTGTCTCACAAAATAAGTGGGAATATATACTATCTATGAAAGAGTAAAAAAACCGTGGGTTTGTGATGTGATAGCTTTTTTAAAATGTCGAGAGTTGCTTGTTACTCAGAGCAGTGTGGGGAGAGGGGTTCAGTTGTTTTCGCAGAATTTACACTTGGATTATTTCCTCTGAATTTATTTCTCATTTTGAGAGTAAAACAAAATTAAGTTTCTCTGTAAAATTATTCAGAAGCATATGTGCTTGCAGGTGCAAAATAATCATATGTCAGGGACTCAGAGATTCGCTGAGGCTGGAAGGGAGCTCTAGAGGAGGCTGCCGAGTCCAAACCCCTGCTCAAAGCAGGATCAGCAAGGGCTGGTTGCCCAGGGTTAGGTCTGTGTCCATTCTAAATATACCCAAGGATGGAGATCTCTGGGCAACCTGCTCCAGTGCTCAGTCGTCTTTGCAGTTAAAACAAAGAAAAACAAACAAAAAAAAAGGTAATTTCTTTTGTCAGTTTGTGCCCTTTACCTCTGGTGCTGTGGCTGGGCATCGCCGAAAAGCCTGGCTGTCAGTGTGCTCCTGCCTGCCAAGTATTCCCACACAGTGAGCCATCTCTCTGAACAGCCCCGGCTCTCCCAGCCTGTCCTCATGCCACACATTCTCCCATCCCTTAACCACCCCGCTAAGCCGTATTCAATGCTATATTATTGTGGTGTGCCTGCACTGCTCACACAATTCTCTGTTGGTGCTTGCAGCAGAGATCAGCATGTGTGCCACTGGAGCTGTGTCTCAGAGTCCCTGTTGTGCAGTGTACGTCTCCGAGTCAGGGAGTTCAGGGTGTGTTTAAGCTGCTGTCCCGAGTGTAAGTCTGGCACCAGATGTAAGTATAGTAAGTTCTGCACCCTGAAAAAAGCAGGTGCTTGTAAAGGTGTTGTAAATGTTGAAGTACCTGTGCTCTAAGGGTGATGTTGTGGTTTGATTTCACTCTTCCAAACACTGTAGATGCATGTTTCAAAGGTATTAATTATTTAAAAAATATTTAGGGGAGAAAAATATTGTAAAAATATATTCACATATGATGTTTCTGTGTACATCATAAAGAAGAAAAATGGTTATGAGTCCACACTATAAAAAAAAAGCTCTTGCATTTCGCTCTAATATAACCAACAGTATTTGGTTTAAAATGTTGATTTATGGCTCACCAAATACAAGATGAGAGAACCAGCAACCTACTGAGGTTTGAGGAACTGAGTTCACACTCAGTTTTTATTAACTTCTTTTTGTAGTAGTCTGGATAGTGTTGTACAGTTTTTAATCTACATTAAGGTACAGCATATCATCATTTTGTTACCGTGGGCAATGACTCAGTCTTGCCACCATTTGTGGGATTTGATTTCTCAGGCAACTATGCAGTTTATTACTCTGCTAAATTTAATTATATCTGCCATGATCATACACACTTTGGGCTCAGTGTGTGAACTACCATTTCCGAAACAAAGGAATTTATGTCTAGAATCAAGTATTTTAAAGGAACAGCTGTAACAAATAAGGTGCAGTTCTGCTACAAATCTGAGTAGTTCCTTCTGCTAGAACTTTTGGAGTACACTATTTATGTGAAAAATTACTCTAGTGGGCCTGAGTTTTAAGTAAATTAAAACATTAATTAATTTGTTATGCATGAACTGTATCAACAAAATTTATTATCAGTCTAAAATCTTACATTCTTATGTTATGTGCTTGGAAGCAAAGGTTGAAAATTATGTGGAAATGAAAATGCAGTGATGTGACTGCGGAGTGCGGGTTTTACTCAGGATGGGGCTGTCTGGTTAAACAAGGCATAACACCATAAGCTGGGTTCCCACAGCTTTAGGCTGAGGTCTCACGTGTACTGGAGTTGGTCCAACTGCTTGCTTTTTCCAGAGGAGGGGGATTTAGCTCCCGCTGCTTGTCCTTAGTCACGTGAGGGGTTTTTCCCTCCTTTCTGCCAGGCATCTCACTAGATGCTTCCAAAAATAAGTTAAGTTCCCCAGTTTAAGAGGAAACTATCTAGTGGGGGCTGGCTCTCTGTCAGTTAATTTCATTTGACACTTTCTAAACTGATTCCACGATTGCTAGACCTGTTTGGTGCAGGGCGAGTGGTGGGAAGTGCATGTCCAGGAACAGCTGGGAGGTGGAGGGAGAGAATAGGACTGGAGTAGGGGATGTCCCTTCAGTGGCAGTGAGATGGCTGATTGCCTCCCCCTCCCTTCACGTTTCCTTAGGTTTTGCGGGGCGGGAGGTTTCCTCTGCTTGTTCAGGGATGCTGTGTGCTGTGCAAAAAATGTCTGTACATGCAAACACATATATATAGGGTGTGCTGTGAGGAAAATGAAAGCTCCTCACCGAGGTAGTGAGGCAGGGTAAGACTGTGCATAGGAGCAAGTCTCCAGCCTTTGTTGTTGTGAAGGCCCAAAATACGACTCAAAAACTTTTTCAGCTGTGAGTGCCTGTAGAGCAGGAGACAAGTGGTTTGGAAGCGTGAATTGCCTCTTTAGGTATTGTTAACAGCTGTTCCTAAGGAAGTGGTTATTTAAATAGCAAACCGTGAATTGTTTGTTGGGGCATCTAGGACAGGTATGAATGAGATGGCAAGTCGGTGCCAATAGGATATGGGACTGGGTAAAGCTGCCACAGCCCTTTAGAGAAGAGCACTGTGGGTCAAGGAGCCTACAAAACACTTACCGTGAGTAAATTGTGACTGAAAGGAAAAAACAAAAGGAGCAGTTGCTACAGGGTAACTTAAAACTTTCTAGGCAGAACGGAAGGATTGTAGCAAATAACAAATGTCCTTGGGAAGATACAGAAAGTAATGGCATAGCTGAACCTGGGATATCAACCATTGAGGCAAACCTCCAAGAAACTAGAAAACTTGTAACATGACCAGAATAAGGAACTCCAAACATCTCAGAACCATGAGTGTATTGAATCTGACTTCAAGGAAGCTGAGTTAGCCTCAGCAGCATACTACTTCCAGGTTCCCAAGGCTCCCAGGACTTCTGGCTTATTGGCTGTGTTTCTGAGTTCTTTCTAACCATGACTACATACAGCCCCCTAATTTTTCTTGGTAGTATTTGTATCCCATAAAGCCTGTTTGATAGAGGGCTTGGTCTTTATCTTGACTGTGGAAAGTTCAATTACCCTGTTCTGGCGACAGTACAATCAACTTTGAGCATCTTTACAATCAACTGAGTGAGCAAAGTCTCAAATTTGATGGAGCTTCTACTGCAGACTGGCTTTAACTGCTGGAGGAAGAACACAGGCACAATTTCTTAGCAAATACGATTTGCAATACAGTTGCTGGTATTTCCTACTGTTTGTGTCATGGTGATGTCATGGGTGTGATTTTATGTTCGGAAAGCTCTGTGTGCAGTAGATTTCACTACAGTGTTTTAATTTCCTGTGTTTTGTACCGAAGTTAGTGTGAATTTCAAGAACCTTGTAGTGCTGCTAGACAATGACACTGGTTTCATTTAAGCTTCAGTTTTTGTTCCATGTTTTGAATTTAGGTGATTTGGGCTCCTAAAAAAAAGCGCCGTAATTCTTGAGCTTCTGTGGTGCTATTCAACCTGCCCGTGAGGCAGCAGGTGAATGAGTCAGTGCAGGACAGACTGGCAGGGCTGGGATGTAGAAAAGGACTCTGGCACTGGATGTGTAAAGCCTGCAGAGACCCCTGAGGCAGCATCCTGATTCAGGAGCACCAAGACTTAGCTACCTGGGAGGAATCTGTACTTGTATATAAATTACATATACATTTTTATCTTCTTTTTTTTTTTCTGTAAAGTCGTCAGAAGGACCAAAAGTAATTAAAAATGCTTTGAAGATGGCTTACTGATCTACAATATTGCAAAATGATTTAGCATTAATGATTTCCTGTGGCGGTAGCACCAGTCAGGCTGTGCAGCCTTGTGCTCGCTCCAGGCACACAGGCAGCGTACATGAGACACAGCCACTGCTGTGCCTTGTAAACAAGCTGCCTCATACTTGCCAGTGTAAGACCTTGATTAAAGTTGAAAGTGGTTTGTGATGTTGCCAAATGTTATAATTCTGCCATTCTGCTGGAACTATTCCACATCAGGTGCTTCCTAAAAGAGTATCCTCAGGATGCTTTTTTTCAGTTTCAGAAAAAAATATTCAAAGAACAATGTATTAGGCAGATGAGAGTTATCACTCACATTTCTGTTACTTCTGTTCATTTTAGATACCAACAGCAGTTTGTCAGAAACCTGCAGCATTCACATACTTTTGAGAAAGAAATAACATTTTTCAGATGTGCTTCTGTGTTAGAAATAGTCTCATGAAGCAAATTCACTTGACTGAACTGTAACATTAAAAAAAATACCCTGAGATTTATCTGAAGCCAGCTGAGACTAATATTGGACAACTGGGCATGTGAGGGATTTAGAAGGATGTCCACACTGCTCCTGAGCTCTGCCACGGGCCTGAACTCAGGAGCTGGGAACAGTGGAGATCTCTCTTGTTTTCCTTAGGGTGCTGCTCCCTACGGTGGGCAGAGATGAAGGATGCAGGATGTGACCCTGCCTGCATCCCCTGAGCAGTGTGAGGAGGGAGCTGGAGAGCCTCAGCACTTCAGGCTGAGCCAGTGCAAACTGCTCACAATCTAGATCAGCTAGAGAGTATAGGTTATGCAAGAGAGGTCCAGCAAAAAATTGTAATGCCTGCTTGAATTTTACCTGGAGGGGATCAGAACAAACTGGAACTTGTAGCTGTCAGCAGAGGAAAACAGAATTCAGTTTCAAGTAAAGAAAAAGTCACATAGAGATATTTTCTTCTCTATACAAATACCCGTGAAGGTGAGATGGTGAGGTGTACTAAATATTGTATTGATTTTTCCTGGTGGAGTTGTAGACTCGGTTACAAAATATAAAATTAAGGAAGAAATGTTTCCAGAATCTAAACCTGGATCTCATTAAAACATGTTGTCATTTCTCTATAAAATACATCTGCTACAATATTCCAGAAATTTTAGACACACAATAGAGTAATAAACTGCTTTTATAACTTGGGTAATACTCTACCATAGATTCCTGATTTCCCCCCTACTGTTTGTCTGAAATTACCTCAGTACAAAAATGTTCATACACTGTAAGGGAGGAACAAATGGGTTGTCATTTCAATAAGTGGAAATTTTTTAAATTGTGTATGAGACATGTTTTTTAGAGAGGACAACCAAACTGGAAGTTGGTCAGCCTGTAATATCACTGCAGATAGTTAGGTCAGCAGCGTGGGTCCCTGTCTGTGCTCCATGGGAGCTGTGTTTCCTGGTTTTCCTTCACTGGGTCAGCTCCACTACTGGAAGCTGTGGTGAGAAACCAACCCAGTGTGAAGGTTACTTTCATTGCTGGTGCTTTCCCCAGTTGCAGATGCTGCTGCCACCCACTGAGCGAACCGATTTTCCCTGGGGACACAGAGGCTGCCTGACCCTCAGCCCTGCACTGGCTGCTCTGAGGGCAACAGCACTATCCTCCAAGTGGCCTGCATGGCACAGACAGTGTGTTCCCTCGCAACAGCAGCAGCTGGAAGAGATGTCCTTTATATTTTCTTCCACATTTCCTGTGCAGACAAATCCCTTCCCTGCCTGCTTCCTGGATTAATGTGATCCCATCCTTGAATACAACACAAAAGTCTGAGAAGGGGGAAAGTGTCTTCATCAGATAGACACATTCCTGTTCCTGCTTTGGTGGGAACATTTCCATGAGTAAGTGTTAACAGATTTGGTTGATGGTTATTTCAGTATCTTCCCCCAAATATTTATTTTCCCTTCCCATAAAAGAATATTAAAGTACTTAAGCTTTTTCTCCTGAAGACGAAAACTCCAACTGAGTGTACCAACACATACATATTTTACATGTGGCTCCCTGGCTACACTTCTCTTCATCTTGCCATACACTCCTAGAAGTTTCCAGTCTGTGGCAGACACTGTTCCTATTGAAAACAGTAAATGGATAAAGATGGATCTTTCATGCCCAGAACAGGTATTTCCTTCTCTGTTTTCTGCCCCAGTATGACGGATCTTAACACAAAGAACCTCCCGTGTCTGTGGCCTTTCACACTGATCCTGTAACGATGAGGAAACTGTTGACAATTAAATCCTCTCTGAGCAGCCCAAGTAAGAGGCATGTTTTTTCTGGCTTCATTCTGGGCTCACAGAGCCCCACAGAAGGTTTATGAGAGCAGTGCGTATCCTCCATAAGAAAGAATGATATTGTGTAAGCCATTATGTGGGTCTTGCCTCCAGAAGCATCGTCATAAAGAGTCAAGCAAAACTTTTCTCCAAAATAAGTAGTTCTATGTGGCCAGCCTTGTCAAGCACAAAGCAAAGTCTCAGCACCCTGAGACAGCTCAGCTGTCTTACAGAAATATCTTTTGTGGCTCAACAAGAAGGTCAGAAAACACAATTTCTTTTTATTTTTGGTTTCTTTTGTGTCTTTTTTCTGAGTGGCCACTTTTGACGAAAATGTTCTGGCTGTGATAAATTACCTACAACATTTTGAATAATTCAGTACAAAACCAAATTATTTTCTGAATGCTATGCAATATCAATTAACTCTAACAATATTTTTTAAAGAAAGGAAATGTCCATCACTGGGATTTTATGATATGTGATGATTGAGTCCAGAATGAATTCTGACAGCTTGGTTACCATAAGCTCCTCAGAGACACAGTGCTTGGTGGAAACATTGAAATAACCCTAATGGTAGTGGCAGGAACAGCGCCAGTAAAATAAAATGTGCTGTAGGCACAATGCAAGGCGGAATCACTTCAGCTCCCGCACACAGTAACTTTGAAAGTTCCTAGAAAATTTGTGCATGCCTATTCCTTGGACCAAGAAAGGATAACCTCGGTATGTACTGCTGGCAGTGGTTATCAGTTGTGTTACATTTCATTTTGAGCATGGCAGAAGGTGCTGGGGAAATTGTAAATGTAGGAAGTTTTGCTGCAGAGCAACAAAGGCCCGTTGGGGTTTTAGGTGAGCGATCATAAGGGCATGGGAAGAAGTGCACACAGTGCCCAAGGTGCTGGCAGGAAGAAATCACTGCTTTTATGTTTCTTGCTGTTCCTTCCCCATCAGCTCTCTTGGCAGAGCTGGTCATGGTGAGCTCTCCATAGAGTTATTGCAATGAAACAGCTCAGCAAAGGCTTCATGCTTAAAGAATTTACAAAAATCCTGCTGCTCTTGCCTGGACTGGGTGAGGAAGGGTTCACACAAGCAGCTTTGCTGGTACATCAGAGAGCCAGAATGGAAATAAAAGGCATCCTTCTTGCAGTGGTTCACTTGGAGTCAGAAGATGACATCTGTCCATAAGCTGGTGCTTTCAAATGACTGGCTGTACCATGTGACAAGTTATGTGACAGCATGACAGACTGTCACATTTCAGATTGCTGCGAGCAGCACTCTTTGTTTGTGTTCACAAGTTGTATCAGAAAGCACAGCACTCCAAAAAATAAGTAAGTGCCTCACAGACTGGCTAAAGGGAAAAATCTTGGAAGTGAAGAAAGGGGGAGGAAAGAAACTATTTAAAAATAAGTGGATAAGAAAAAAAAATCTTGGGTTAACACTTCTTTACAGTTAGGTTTATGTTTTGTTATCCCTGTTACAAAGCTAAGAATAATTCAGAATCATTTTTATAAAACTTCAGGGCATAGAAGAGCAGGAGAAATAGCTCTTCTACACCTCTTAGATTAGATTTCTTCAATGTGAAGCAAGATAAAATAAGCTCTATTTTATTTGGGCTTAAGGAATGTAAAGGTATAATAATTACAAGCTGATACACCAATTTAATGCAGGTGTTCAGAGTTTTAAAAGATAGAGTGATAATGACTCAAAGTTACCTTTAAAAAGAGATCTCAGGGTTTTCAAATAAAAAAACCAAACTAATACTAGAAAAAGAAACCCTCATTATATTAAAAGGAATTGAAACTCTCAAATATGAAAAGTACAAGAATTCTGTTCCCAGAGATATGGATAGATCCCCCGCCTGTTAGAGGTGAGCGATTACTAAGCATAAAGGTTTGAAATTTTTAAAGTGAAATATTAAGAACACAGGGCACAGTTATTGCTAAATTCTTGCATACAGATTCTGCTGTATGGGCTAGATCCTAAAATGTTGTTGAAGTTCAGCAGTCTGGCTGCTGAGAGCTTCTTTCAGACTTGGGCCTGGCTTCAACCAAAAAAATACGGAGCTGCTACTTAAACGTGCTTCAAACAGTCACATGAATGAGATTCAGAAAGGATTTTTGCCATGACCAAGGATGAAATGATACACTGTTGAAGTTATTAATTGGTTTCTGATGAGGAACCATGAAGACCAGTCAGAATGAGAGATTCATGAGCATCCATCCATCTTGGGCTGCAAACGAAGTGGGAAGATTTCTGTATTTGTGTCAACATAGCTGTAGTTGTTCTTTGAGCTGTGGCCAGCTGATGCAAGTGATTTGGCCTACAGAGGCATTACACGTTTTTCATTATATGTTTAGATGGTAGATGACATTTTTGTTCAGTCATGGAGAAATTCCTACTGCATTTGCACTCAGGAATGCCTAGATTTTGGTGAATGCTTTTTCATCCTGCATTCTTTGAGCCTCTTGTCTTAAGCTGGTAATTTTTGTGGTGTCAGTGGTGGAAGACCACCAAGAGTGGGCTGTGGACCTGCTCCTGGGAGCTCCAAAACTCATCCTCCTCTTGCTCTTCTGTGGGATGTGAGTTATACAGCTCTGTTAGCTCTGTGCAGATGCTGACAGCTGAACTGCAGGAGAGTTTACAGTTTCTTCAGGCTGCCTGAATGAGTCTTGGCTTCTTGCTGGGACAGCAATCCCATGATCCCAGCCACCAGGATTGTGAGTGGCTAGCTGGCAGAGATAATAGATGGGAAAAGGTACTTGAAAGCAGCTGGTCCCTGACAAGATTGAAAAACATCAGGTGCAAGTGTTATTGGCCCTACCTGTGTGTCACTGATGGAGCAAGGCTGCAGAGGCATTGCTGAAATGTGGGAATTGTACTTCGTGCACGCCATTTCCTGGTCCAGCCAGGAGCAAAGCCAAAACTATGACAAACAGCAGTGCAGTCTTTTGCTAATGTCATAGCTTTTAAAAGACTTCCAGAAAAGATGAATCCTGCTTTCCTGACTGTAACAATGCATCCTTAATCCCAAAACACCTCTTTTTTTCTGCCAAATTATAAACAAGCCCTCTGACTTCTGGGGAAGGAGTGTGCAGAGCGCCAGGCTTGCTGTTTGATGGAAGTGTGAAAACCTTCACTTGCTGGAGCACTGTAGCAGAAGAGGAATGAGACAGGCATGGTGCAGGCAGGGTGTCCTTGCACAGGGAATGTGGCCATGGGAGGTCCCTGGGGAGTTTGAGCCAAGGTGTGCACCTGTCCAGCCACACCAGCACCGCCATAGGGAACAAACTGGGACATTAAACTCCTCTCACTGAATAGCTGATTCAGCTCCTACACTGTCCTCATGCAAGGGAATAACACATTTCTCCCCTGAAACTATTTAGTATTTCCCTAAAGGGTTCTTAAAATATCCACGACACAAAGCATAAAGGAAAAACTGCTGGAATTTGGTCCTGCTGAGGGTAAGATAACAATGTGAAGGATATGAGGCAAGGTACCATTTAATTATGCTTTACTAGTGCTTGTAATTTACATCTCATCACTTTCAAGGCCTCTGCTGGTAATATTTCCTTCTAAGAATAGAGCTTAAAGGTATTTTAAGAATTCTAGTTGTTGTGCAATTAATAGGGTAACACTTTGTTCTGAGTAAAAAGATCTGCTTGTTTTGAGCAGTTAACAGTATTTTGCATGTAAAAAAGGGGGAATGGGGAATGTTTTATTGCCAGCACTTTTCCTTACAGGGGGATGAATCACTTACATTCTTGGCAACCAAGCTCAAATTCACAAGAATGCTCAGTTTGATCAATTTCCTTCAAAACACTAAGCTCAAAGTACAGAGGAAAAAAGAGAGAAAAAAACTTGGATGGGCTTGGATGTGGAAGACATTACAAGATGGACATCCAAGCAGGAAGACAATAAATCTAGTGTACAAATTGTTTTGCCCAAAGCAAGTCACTGACTTGTTGTTACAAGAGAGTCCAGTCTAAATTAAGAGAGTACTGGGAGGGAAAAATAAAACAAGGAGGAAAAGAGCCAGAGCAGAGAAAGAAAACCCCTGCTGATCTGGCAGACATGGCAGATGTTGTGTCAAACATGAGTTTATTTGCTAACAAAACAATGTGAATTTTCATGAAAAATTACCACCCTTCCCTTCAGAATGGAAGATTGTGCTGAGAAACAAAATATGAGAATACAGTTAGTTTAGGTGAGAGGAAAGTGCCTATGTTCAGGCTGTCATTTCACACAGCAAAGGCTGAGGCAGGAGCACAGGGTGAACCAAGCCATGCCCTCCTTGCTTCTCTCCACCTGTGCAGTGGACCTCACTGAGGAAGGGATGGCACTGAAAATGGTCCCTTTTAGTTTTATTCTAATGGGTTCTTTTTCAGCTGGATTGGTTGCCTGGGCTGGTTCACCAAGCAGCCACCCATGACACTGCACAACATACCCAAGTGTCAGTGGAGGAGATGGCAAGAGTAAGGGGACAGGGCAGAGGGGGAATGAAGAAGCTGGACAGGCACTGCTACTGTGCCACCTCATTTGTGATCTTCTACACAGCACTGGTCTAAGGGGCATTTCGCCCTGCTGCACCCTTCTGATCAGAGACAGTCAAGTGGCAGCTTCAATGAGACCAGCACAATTGCTTGTTGGCTGAAATAAAAACAACCCAAACAAAATCCAAAACATTATTTAGTGTGGAATTTCCCTTTTTCTAGGTCATCCTGTGGTCATGCAAACAGCTGTGTCAGTATAAAAGTATGACAACGAGGAGTGGTGGAAGACAAGAAGGGAAGTACTGCTCCCCAGTACCTTTTGATTTCCCCCTGCTCTTCACCCCAGTGCTCTGCCCTCACCTGCAGTGCACACGGGGCTGCAGCACCTCTGGATGATTAAGGTGAGTGTGTCATGTCCTGCAGCCAGCATAGGGCTGCTGTGCTTCTGTTCAGGGTGTCCTCCCAAAATATATTTGGTACTTAGTGAACCTAATGTGGGGGGGAGAAAATAATTGGGGAAGAATGAGAAGGTAGAGGCCTAGGCAGGCTGGGCCAAGCCCGAACGGATAAGTGCAACTCAAAGCAGGACCCAACATACTGCAGAAGTGTCGGTGTGTAATAACCTCAGCATCACACAATTGCTGTTGTGTGTCTTCAGGATCCCAGTTTCAGTATATTTCTGACTTCTGTCATGCTCTGCAATGCCCATGCGGTGAATCCAGTACTTCTCTCTAATTCTGCAATCAATTATGTTGTCTTTATGTACTAAATCCCACACTTTTGGGACACGGAATGTACTGTGTATTCACCAAGCAACCACAACCCATTCATAGAATAAGACCAGTGCTTCCTGGTCTGGTTTCCTGTACACAGATTGTACAATAGGTCAGTCCTGGGGATATATCCAGGTTTTCCACATGTGTAGCCTTCCTATCCAAGCTGCAGTACAGACAATCCTCAAACATCTGTGCAGACAAATTTTCTGGGCAGAAAAAGAAAATATCTAGCAAATCTGGACAGAGGGTAGCCCCAAGTCTGAGGCTCCAACACATCATGAAGCACTGGACCAAGCTCCCAAGGACAAATATGTGGAATCTTTGCACTGGAGTTTTTAAGACTAGACAAGTATCTGCCATAGTGAAGAAGGACAGCCTAAACTAGATCCTTCACAGCCTTGTTTCCTATAAGGAAGGACTATTTTGACTCTCTGCAGCATAAAGAATGGCGAGCACAGTCTGTTCTCTGCTCTGCAACCTGCTCTCCCCTTCTCCAGCCTCTTGCTGGAATCAGTGTGAAATGGCAGCAATGGTAATAGTAATGCAGAACAAGATGGAAATGGGATGAAGTTTTTTTCCAGGATTAAAATAGGCAGAACAAGAGCCAGTTGTTGTTTTGGGGAAAAGGAAAGCAGTTGATGTTAAAATGTTTCACCGACTTGGCAAAAATGCCAAGCTGGCCCTGCCTGCAGAATACATGGACTTCAAAGGGCTTATCTTGAATATGAATTGAGGGAGCCAGATCACTGTTTCCTACATGAATTCAGCTGAGGTTAAATGATATGCAAGGCTATCCCAAGGGTGTGTTTTCCTTCTGATGCCAGCCAAGTTGCTGACACCTCTGCCTGCAGTTTGTGGGATCAGTCTTGCTTTAGCTGTGCATGCCTGGAGGGAGCTCATTCCGACTCAGTACCAGAAAGAGTGGGTCACACTCTCACAACTGCTCCCTTCAGGAGTGCTGGTCCACAGTGGGAACACTGAAACAGATGGCAAGGCCCTTGCTCCAGCGGTGAGCCAGTACTCAGGAGGGGTGTGTGGTTCTCAAACAGGATGCAGGCTGAATAACCCTCCATTCCTGAAGAGGGTGGTCCCCAAAGGTCAGGGCTGCCTTCAATGGTGTGGCAGCATGAGAGGAAACTGCCTCAGAGGGTGCTTTCATAATGCTCAGACTATGAATAAGTTCAGCCTGTTGTACTCTGGGTTCTCAAGTATTACTCATAAAAAATGTGAATAAGGAGAATAAGGTTAGGAAAAGAAAAATTCTCCAGCTAAACTTTCTTTACAGGATGAACAGGGGTCCTCCTCCCCCCACCCTTTGTCTGATTTCAGACAAAGGGCTTTGCATGCTGTGTAGGAGCTCTCTTTGCTGCCTGGAAGGAACATATGGATTGTAGGTGATACAAACCTGGAAGAGTTCACACAGTAACAGAATACCCAGGGTTGGAAGGGACCTCTTGATGTGATCCACTGCAAACCCCTACTCAAGCAGGGTCAACTACAGCAGGTTTCTCAGGACCACGTCCAGTCAGATTTGCAAATCCCCACTTATGGAGGCTCCGCAGCCTCTCTGGGCAACTGAATGGACAGGCAGTGACCAGAGACCTGATGTCAGTACAGACAATTTTGACACTTTTCACCTTTATGGTAAATTATTAAAGTACAATCTGAATAAATGTACTTGATATTCACTCATTGACTGGTTCTGGTGAGACTGGGTATAAAATTATGGGGACCGAGACTGATCCATACTTAATCCAGCTGCATAATTCTGGGAAAAAGACAATCAAAGAGCTAGTTGGGTGCTACATGGGACCACATGTGGTCCCATGGGAACGCTCCAAGTTCAGGACAGCAGCAGCCATTACTCCAGTCAGTGCTGTGCTAATTTAGTGGAAGGAGGACCAAGGGTCTCTGAACCTGTTACAATAATAAATCCAGAAAAACAATGAAGATTTTTCATCCTCTAAAACACAAAGAGTTTTCTGAGAATATTTGTGCCTTGAATTCCAGAAGATGAGGGAACATATGGGGTCATGCTTTCTGTTCCCATGCTTTGGAGCTAACGCTTTACCTTGACCATCACTGTTACCACGGCAGCATCACAGTTCTGGCAAGAGATCTTATCTGAAATCTTAACAGAGGCACATTTAGGCTATTCAAGGCAGCTTTATATTGCTCAAGCTAAAGTCAGTGAAATGTTTCAATTAGTGAGCAAACAGAGTCTGTTGATTTCCTCTGTGTGATGAACAGAAATCTGTCTGCTTCCTCCCCAAGTACAGTACAGCATGTCTAAGCCACTGGCTACTATAATTAGGATGGGAAAACATTTATGTGGCACTATAAAGGTGAACTGGGTGCTTTGCAAGTACAAAACCACTAAAGTCGTTCCCAAAGAATTCAGAGTCAAATGTGGTCAAGAAAAAGCACAACGAAATTGTCTCCAGGGAAAAATGGATCCTGCAGAGATGAAGAATCACCAGGGCAGCAGGTCTGAATGACAGATCTGCAGAAGGGAACTGTTGGGCTGAATAACTGGATGTCACTCAGAAACACTGGAGTTTCATTCCTGATCTGCCATGAACCTCATAGGTGACCTTCAGGAGTTGAGGATTCTGTGCATGAGTCCTCCCTGTAAAACTGGCATTACTTCAACTCACTCAGTTTCCACAATAAAGGCAGGCTATGGAACAGAGGCTGGGAGGAGACAAGAGGTACTGTGGTGGGATACCATCAGGAGGTACTCAGGAAGCAAGAGAGGAAACAGGGGCAAAGAAGAGGAAAACCTCTGAAGAGTGAGGAGTCAGGGAGCCAATGGCAAGAGTAAGAAATGAGATGGGATCCTTCAAGTGTAGGGGAGGAGAAGGTAGATTAACAAATTTTTGGTTAGGCTAAAGGGAGTTCAGAAAAACTGAAAGAGAAGCTGTCCGTGAATTACAGTAGCTAAAACAGGTAATGGCCAGAGCATAGAGAAGAACTGTAGTCACGGTGATAGAAAAGCAAGGACCACTTCAAGAACAAGTACTGAGACAGAAAAGAAATGCCTCAGATTAGGCCTTTCATGAGAGACCAGTGATGTGAAATAAAAGGAAAGAAGATAAAAACCCCTCCCTGAACTCAGAAAAAAATAGAGGAAGTACAGAAATCAGATTTGAGAGAACTGATACTTTTATACCAAACAAAATCGATTTGAGGCAGAATTAACATGTAATAGTAGCAAGAGCTTCAGGAGAAGAAATTTTGAAAGCCACAGGGATCTACAATTGGATAGTCATGGACAGAAGAGAAGATAATTTACCCTCTAGAAAGCTGCAGGCAGAAATGATCAGGTGCAATCAGGGGAGGAGCATGGAACGATCAGCAGTGCCATGTTTCAGGGGCCACCAAACAAAAATCTCCAACTACACATTTTGTGTCACCCACACTTCCCCTCATTTGTCAAGATGAGGATTCAGTGTGATGTTTCAAATGGTCATGACAAGCAGCAGTAACTGAAATTCCAAGTGGCCAAGAAAACACTTGTTGCATACAAACACAGTCTTTGCTTGCATTTCACATGGCTTAAAAAGTAATCTCTGAATGTGCACACCCATATTGCTGAGTACACAGAGAATGGCTAAACAGACCTGGTGTGCGTTGAAATTCATGTCACAGCTGGAGCCTGCCCTCTTGCTCCATACACACCATGGGCTCGGCATGGCATTTGAGCATCTGGACTTATGTGTGAATCTTTGAGAAGTGGAAAATAGACAGAAGAGCAATTAGACTGCTCTTGTTAGGCTAAAGGGACAAAGGAGCATGGTGAGAAACTGTGCATTAATTGCAGAACTTGAAGCAAAAAATGGCCAGAGCACAGAGAAGACTTTTAAAAAGGGAAAAAAGGAACTACAGGCATGTCAGTCTCATCTCTATGCCCAGCAAGATCACAGAGCAGATCCTCCTGCAAACTATGCTAAGGCACATGGAAAAAGGGATGATTGGTGACAGCCAACATGGTTTCGGTAAGGGAAAATCATGCCTGACAAATTTGGTGTCCTTCTACAACAGGGTTACAACAGTAGTGGATAAAAGAAGAGCAACAGACATCATCTGCCTGAACTTGTGCAAGGCATTTGACATGGTCCCATATGACATCCTTATTTCTAAAATGGAGAGACATGGATTTGATGGATGGACCGCTTAATGGATTGGGAATTGGCTGGATGGTCACACTCAAAGAATTGTGGTCAACAGCTTAGTGTCCAAGTGGAGACAAATGACAAGTGGCATTCCTCAGGGGCTGATATTGTGACTGGTGCTGTTTAGCAACTTTGTCAGTGATGTGGACAGTGACATTGAGTGCACCCTCAGCAAGTTTGCCGGTGACACCAAGCTGTGTAGTGAGATTGACATGCCCCCCCCCCGGGGGGGGATGTCATCCAGAGAGACCTTGACAGGCTTGAGAGGTGGGTCCATGTGAACCTCATGAAGTTCAAAAAGGCCAAGTGTAAAGGTTCTGCACCTGGGTCAGGGCAACCCCAAGCATACATACAGGCTGGATGGAGGATGGATTGAGAGTAGCATTGAGTAGAAGGACTTGGGGGTGACGGTTGACAAGAAGTTTAGTGTGTTTTGGTAATGTGCACTCACAGCCCAGAAAGCCAGCTGCATCCTGGGCTGCATCCAAAGCAGCGTGGGCAGCTGGGCGAGGGAGGGGATTCTGCTCTGGTGAGACCCCACCTGCAGTGCTGCATCCAGCTCTGGGGTCCACAATGTAACAAGGGAGTGGGTCCATTGGAAGACCATGAAGAAGATGATCAGAGGGTAGGAGCACCTCTCCTATGAAAACAGCCTGAAAGAGTTGCGATTGTTCTCTTCTGGAGAGGAGAAAGCTCTGAAGAGACCTTAGAGCAGGCTTCCAGTACCTGAAGGGGGCCACATGAGAGCTGGAGAGACTTTTTATGAAGGCATGTAGTGTCAGGACAAGGGGAGTAGCCTTAAACTGACAGAGGGCAAGTTTAGATTACATATTAGGACGGAATTCTTCCCTGTGCAGGTGATGAGGCACTGCCACAGGTTGTCCAGAGAAGCTGTGGATACTCCTTCCCTGGAAGTGTTCAAGGCCAGGTTGGATGGGGCTCAGAGCAATGTGGTCTAGTGGAAGGTGTCCCTGTCTCAATGGCAGCAGGATGGAACTAGGTGATCTTTAAGATCCCTTGTAACCCAAACCATTCTATGATTTGTAATAATGGGGATAGAAAAACAAGGGCCGCTCGAGTTGCTTTGCATGGTGTCATGAGATGCTACTTTAAGACAATTGGTTGTGACTTCTGTGTCTCTATTCTCTTTGATTTACAGCACAACAATATTCCTATTCCTGTGTTTATCACATTCCAAGACTTTAAGAAGACTTTACTCATTTAAGTTACAGATTCATTATAACCAAATTCTGTATTTTAATTATTTGCAAATCACATATTATCCAACCGACAGTTTACTAACTGGTGATGAATAAAAGCTACCCCCTAACATTCAGAGCCTTTTTTCTTTAATCCTGGAGTTCAGGTTTTATGAGTTCTAGCAGAGTATGTAAAGGTAACATAGAGCAGAGACTGAAAGAAAATAGCTAGAAAATTGAAAGCATGTGTAGGACCACTGTGATGCTTTTTAGAGGTGGAACTGTGTATTCCTGAAGTGAGCTAAAAGCAGTGGCTGGTGTGGGAAGTTAATTCAAAATAGATGTGGGTTGAAAGACTGTGTAGAAGACTAGGAGACACGCGGTGATAATGACAGTCACCAAACAGGAACACGTGGTGGTAAAGCATTTTTTGAGGGGAAACTCTGTCAGTTTCGATGCTGTTTTCATGTTGTATTATTCTGTGATGATACTCTAGCAAAGCATTATGGAAAGCTGAGGATTTTTCATTCTCCTTCTGTGGTGGATTGACCCTCGCTGGATGCCTGGTGCCCACCAAAGCTGCTCTATAACCCCTTCTCAGCTGGACAGGGGAAAGAAAATATAACAAAAGCTCATGAGTTGAGATAAGGACAGGGGGACAAAGGACGCAGCAATTATAGTCATGGGCAAAACAGACTCAACTTGGGGAAAATTAATTTATTATCAATGAAATTGGAGTAGTATAATAAGAAATAAAAACTAATTCTTAAAATACCTTTCTCCTACCCCTCCCTTCCTGAATTCACTCCTGAATTCTCTTCCTCCTCCCCCACAGTGGTGCAGGGGGACAGAGAATGGGGGCTGCAGTCAGGTCATCACGTGTCTCTGCTGCTTCTTCCTCCTCAGGAGGAGGCTTGTCACATTCCTCCACTGCTCCAGTGTGGGATCTCTCCCACAGGAGACAGTTCTCCATGAAGTTCTTCAATGTCAGTCCTTCCCACAGGATGCAGTTCTTCTCTAACTTCTCCAACATGGGTCCCCCACAGTGTCACAAGTCCTGTCAGCAAACTCCAGCATGGACTCCTCTCTCCACAGATTAACCAGTCCTACCAGGAGCCTGCTCCATCATGGGCTTCCTGTGGGGTCACAGCCTCCTTCAGGCATTCCCCTTGTTCTGGTCTGGGCTCTTCTGTGGCTGCAGGTGGATCTCTGCCTCCTCCTGGACTTCCTGGGGCTGCAGGGGCACAGCTGCCTCACCATGGTCTGCACAGGGGCTGCCGAGGAATCTCAGCTCCAGCAACTGGAGCACCTCCTGCTCCTCCTTCACTGAACTGTGTGCCTACAGTGTTGTTGCTCTCATGTTTTCTCACTCTTTCTGGCTGCTGCTGTGCAGCTTTTTTCCACCCCTTCTTAAGTCTGTTGTCCCAGAGGCATTACCAGTATCACTGATGGGCTCTGCCTTGGCCAGCAGTGGGTGGGTCCATCTTGGAGCCAGCTGGCATTGGCTCTGTTGGACATGGGGGAGCTTCTGGAAGCTTCTCACAGAAGCCACCCCTGTAGTCCTTCACTACAGAAACCTTGCCATGCAAACCCAACAGACCTACACAGGGGTCTCTCAGAACTTTCCCCAACAACTTTTTAGGGGCTGTAATCCTGAATCCGATTTCAATAAAACTTTTGCTTTAATATGGATGTATGGCACGTATGGATGAGAAGTCCCAATGTGCAATTTTATGTTTCTATTGCCAAGGCCATGTGATACTTAATCCCCATCTTTCCACCCTGCTTGTGATTATACCAATGGGTCAGGCCAAGTTATTTTATTTGTGCAAGTCACTCACCTCACAGACAATAGCAAATACTTCTCTCGGTTTTCTGGTATCCTTTGCTGATAAAGCTGTGTAAACAAGTACAAAGCACACAGGATTTTGACTCCCAGAGTACATAGAGGTGTGACTGTAGTTTTTCTTTTACTCAGTATCATTCTTTCTCCCCCAAGAAAATATGTGAGGTTTGTTGACTGGAGCTTCTTATGCTGCTTTGAGATGCTTTGCCAAGTTGTATGTTATCCCACTTCCTTCCTGCAGGAAATCCAAACAGTGGAGGCTTCCACTGGAGCCCTGCCCCTCACTACTGCACCACACAACTGCTCAGCTCTCAGGCCCTCTCTTACAGCACAAGAAACATGGTGGCTCAGTGCTGGGCTCAGCAGGAGCTCTGAGACCCTGCCACTTCTGAGGGCAGACCTTGAACAGGAGAGTTCTGCAACCCCGCTGTGCCAAGCTCAGGAGATGCCATGAGCCAGCAGCACCGCTGGGCAGCTCCGCGCCGTCATGCAGCTGTGGCAGGTATGCCGCTGTAAGGCCAGCTCTGTTGGCACGGTCACTGTGAAAAGCCAGTTTACTTAGGAAAATGAGATGGAGCAATAGGCTTACAGCACCACTGGAAAATTACTGTCTGTCAAAGAGAGGCTAAGCAGCTAGGATCTGAACTTCTGTGGATTAACTAGGGCAAGACCTAAGTCTTACACCTTTGCCTTAGAGTTTTGTATCTGGGCAATAGCCTGGAACTGAGAAATTGGACATCCCCTCTGACTCTTTGTGTTTTGCATCCTTCTGTTTCTTTTTTACTGACAGTATGATCTAGTTGTTGATCGTTATTTGGTAGATGAGGATTCTGGTCCTGGCTTTGCCACTGAATTGCTGACTTCCTTGTGAACGTTCATACAGCCTAGCCTTGCTTCTCTCTTCAACTCTTCTGTCCATCTTATCTGCAGAGATGTAATCTCTGCTCTGAAGAGGTGGTCCCTATTATGGGTTTGGGATTTTTTGGTAACAATTGCAGCCTTCTGGTGCACCATCACATATAGCGAGATTAACTGATATTTTCCCTATGCCTCCCTGGAATGTTCTTGTTTAGTAGCTATTCCACACATGCAATTGCCTTGCATCAGCATGGTTTTACTTCTGTTTCTTTTTCAATTTATGGTTACTTCTGTCACCTACTTCTGTCACTCTTTGATGCAAAAGCAGACTTTTTAAAAATAGAGGTAGAAATAGGTTTTTTTCTGCTTCTATAACTGACATCTACCTCTGTTTCCCTGTTTCCACTGAAGTCCTATTCAGTGTATCTGGAGTATTTGAATGCACATAGTTCAATCTCTCACAGTTCGACTTCCATGTTTTATATCAACTCACCCCTTTTTGCTTGTGCATTACTGATGTCAGTCTGCAATCTGTCTAGTTCTCTTCTTCTGCACTGTGTCTTTTTCTTATCTATGTACTTCCTTACCCATCTGTACTATTATTTTAATTGTCTTTGAATACACATTAATAGTGCTTCTTAACATATGCCACTGCCGCTTTTTCTATTCCATTCCTTCCTTTACTCTGTTCCATGTCCAGTTTCTCTCAGAATTTAATCAGTTGAAATTCATTGCTGTTATTTTCTTTTTCCTTTAGAGCTGACTTAGTCATAATAACAAGGCTTACAGGGAAAGATCCAAGTCTTGTTCAAAGATCTGATCCAAGGCTCATTACCATGATCACTATTTTTTTTATAATCTTCCAGCTATAGTTTTACAGACTCCGTCAGATCCAGCAACGTCTCAGAAGAGGAATAGTTTCTGCTGGGACCCACATGAAGTCCAAACCACACATTATGCTGGGAACCCAAAATGTGTTCAAATTATATCTAATCTGACACTTTCTAGTCCTTTTCTGAAGTATTGCTTTTCCTAGTAAGGCTTTTGATAAGGCAGCCTATTAAATGTGCTAACTTGTGACTCCATTCAAGCCTTTAGCTGGGAGAGGACCATTTCTATGTTTGTAAACTGAGATTATTATAGTCTATCTAGTGTTACCTTCCAAGGGCACAGCCCTCACTGCTGAACTCCTTTGTTAACATATTTATTCTTTCCAGCCTATACCTATTTGTCCTTCCTTAGGACAAGAAGGATCTTGATACGTTTCTAAATATTGTACACCTTAAGGCTTCCTGAAATGCTTTTGGTTTTTTGCTCTGGGAAGGGTTAGGAGTAATTGTGGTAAAATGCCCGTGACTCAGCCTGGTTTGCAACCAAATGGACATGGGTTCCTAACTAACCCTGAGAATGTGAGCTGTGTGCATTCCCTGCTGTGACTACTACATTTTGTCTCCCTCTTGGTGATTATCCGTCAGATTTCTCTGTTGAGGTGTCTTGTAAGTGCCTTCCCAGTGCTGCTTTTGGGGAATGTGACATTTAGCTTTAGTGACCAGGCATTATTTGCAAGCAAGTAACTAACTGAAAATACCCAGTTTCAGTAAAGTTTTGTTCACTGCTATTTTAGGCTTCATATGAGTAAATTGCAGTCTTTGTCACATGAGTAATTTTTGCCTCTTATTCCAGGGTCTTATCTAATGGGATCAGATCTTTAAACAAGACTTGGATCTTTCCCTATGTATGAGTTACTCATGGATAGAGCTGCACGGGGCTTTAATACCAGGCCTTCTAAATAGGTACTGTAAATGATCAGAGAAATGAACACAGCTTTCTTTTACATTAATGCTGAATTCTGATGCTGGGCTTTGAGACATCAATTTAACATAATGATAGGTCACAGAAAGAGCTATTCATCCAGAGATTTCCTGGAAATTCCAAAACATAGGAATTACCCCTCTTCCCTTACAGGCAGGGAAGTTCAGGTGGAGAAGTGAAACAGTTTGCTGTCAGTCCCAAAATGGGACAGGGAGTGGAAAAAAGCTGATCTATGTTATCTTTGGCTCTACAGACCTGGCTACCAGCCCCTCACCCAAATCAACCTGAAACATTTCAGTGGTGTATCAGCATTCTGAAGCCGTGGATGGTCCCTTACGATTGCAAAATGCCCTTGTACTGTGTGGGGGGGTGTGTGTGTGTGCATGGGGCACTTTGTAGTCTCCATAAGCTACACGTGGCTCATTGCTCCCCATGTGCTCTGGTGCTGCTTTCACGTGCTGCACTCCTTTCGAGTTTCCTAATCCTGAATCCTTACCTCCATACCAGTTGCTCTTGTATTTTCTTCTCCAGAGTACTCTAGAGTACTCATTTGTTCCCTCAGGACAGGGGTTCCTCACAACTCCTTCTTTATTTTTTCTCCCACATAGACATTTTTGGGAAATTACCCTTGTCCTCACCAGTTCCAAAGTCCCTCATTTTCTGCACCAAGCCAAGGGCTTTAAATACACATGTGTTCCTCCCACACCTTTTCCTTCTGTCCAGAGTGTGAATCATTCAGAGCATCTGTGGCAGGAAGGACAAAGCTGTGGTGGGGGTATTGTTATGCTGGGAGATGCTGCTGTGCCAGGCCTTTGATGAAAAGATAATTGCAGGCTAGATTGATGGTTGCTGGATGCCCAGACCTGTTACCAGGGCTCCACATGTCCTGCATTACCCTTCTCTTTTTCTCCAGGATCAGAAGGGCACTGCCTAAAAACTTCTAAAATTTTGGGATTGGGTGGCTGTGTTGCTCAAAAGCCATCTGCATTGCATCTGAACAAAGTGATGCCATTAAGCTGATTGCAGGGACCTGAACACTACAGCAATTCATTTCCAAATGGGGGGGTGCAACTGGCTCAGCAATTCAGTTCCAAATGGAGAGCACAACTGGTGAAATTCCACACAAAGTCCCGACATTCCTACAGTCCTCTTGGGCTCTGCTGGGTTCCAGCTGCAGTCAATGATTGATACAAAGTCTGGGGCTGGGAGCAGAGTACATAGGAGCATGGGTCCTTTTGAAATTCAGAGTTTTGAACCTTTTGAACCTGTGAGTGCTGTAAAGGCAGTCTGAGCATCCAGAATGCCTTACCCAGTTAACCAGAGTCTGTGTGCAAGCTGAGGCAATTTCCCAGTCAGATTTATCCTGTTTCACTACTTTGTGTTGAAATAAAATGAATTTCTGAAATACCAGGTCTCACGTTCGCTGCATCTTTGCCACCCCAAAAGAGTGCTGTGATAGATCCCATAGGCATACTCCTAAGGGGGGAAAAAAAAAGCATATCTAAACCATACTTAGAATTTGGTTAGAGTTTATTTTTTCACCTACTCAGTTATTGAAGCACTGAGCCGACCTTTGACCACCAGAAATGCAATTTTGCGTCAGGATTAAACATGTATATTATATTCACATATAGGTTGTATTGTCTGTACTGTGCTGTAGAACTCAGAACTGCTGTTTCAAACTGGTTCTGCATTGGTGATTTGGAAAGAATGATTCCCCAGTATCACTCTGCAGAGAAAATCAATGTGTTGAAACAAGAACATTTCAGTGATGTTGTAGTCTTTTTTCTTGTACATCATTCATTTTACATCACACTGGTTTGTCCTAAACATGTCACTGTTATTCTAAAGAGAATGTCACTGTCAGCAAATTCCTTGTGTCTGTATGCTCATACATACATACATTCACATGTTCACTATTATTTCATGTGTGTGTTCCTCTTTTTGAAAAAAAACTAGCAGAGAACTAGATATTGCTGATGATATTCCTTTACCTTTCTTTTTCAAGTTTTCTGAACGGGTTCAAGCTTTTATTGGCAATTAGTACTGTGTAGAAAAAAAGTTCATCCACCCACATCATAATTATTTGGTTGCTAGGAGTATTTTTAGCAGTATGATTTGGTAATTGGTTCCAAATACAATAGTTTAGAAAGAGACACTGTGGCCCAGCAAACAGTGAAACAAGAATACCAGGAGGGGATGAGGCAACACACAGCATTAGATGTCAGGATGGAGCTGCACAGAGCTCCCGCCTCCCTCTCTGTTGTAGGTGGGTGGAAGGAGAAAGAATGTGAAATAGTGGTTCTGTGGTCCTTCCCACTTGCCCACACAGTGGGGCAGACAGCTGCTCAGGCAAGTCAGGAGGTGAGTGCTGTAATCACCACAGATCCAGCAGCATCACCCACTGAAGCAGAGCCATGAATAAACACAATGACCCTTACTCATGGTCGATTATTATCTCATAGTCTCGTCTGGGAACAGATTTGCTGCTCTGCACAGACAAATTGCATTGTTCTTTTTATGGGGCATCTTTCCTTCTGGAGGTACCTTATTGGGGAGAAGATAGCTGGGAAGAAAGACTTGATAGTAATTTCCAAAGAGATGACTTTTATAGTAATCTCCAGAAAACTTACAAAGATCAAATCATGTTTTAACCAAGTCATTGTATCAACCTAGCTGATTTTAATTTCCCTAGTATTTCTGAGGAACATATAGTTTGCATTTCTAAAAGGTAAAAGCAGAAATTGTCTACAGTCTCTACATCTGGCTCTTTCTGGAGAATGGATGCAACCCATCTCACCTGTACTTGCTGCTCTGCTGGTGGGAATTCTATCCCAGGAACTCTGTGCAAATGCATGAAATTTAGAAAGTGCAGCTGGCTGGAACCAGGAAGCAAAATAGTGCAGCTGAGTCTCATTCCCAGATGGATCAGAATGCATCAAAATGGAACAAAAAATTCCAAAGAAGAAAAACAAATTAAAAGATCTGTTTTACCTAGATTTAAGAAAGTGGTTAACAAGCAAATCTTACAAAAGAGCATAATAGCACAGAGTAAGCAATTTTTATCTTGATGCTGCTCCTTTAAACCAGCCTGAACTTTGTTGGGAAAAGGTCTCAAGCCATTGAGCAATGTCTAGTTTGGGCAATCATGTTGCTATGCTTCATCGGATAAGCACAGCAGTAATTCAGAAAATGAAGCCATGCTGCATCTGTCATATCACTTAAAATTTACTTCAGTTTTGCAGGTATTTGAAGATTGCAAAATGAGCCACATTACCCTGCAATATTCTGCCAACACTGAAATCTGGTCTGAACCTAGTGGATTTCCTTATCTTCAGCTTTCCAGAGTGAGAGGCTTCCTCTTTCACCCCGCCCTGCCGTACAATATATTCCAATCGATGACACTATTGAAATTCTGACAGCAATTTATATACAGTAACTGACTGCCCTCAGATGAGACACTAAACAATTTCTGTGCACCAAGCTGCATTTTTCTCATGCAATGTAGCACTCTATTCTCCTCCCAAACCAGCACTTTTATAAGCACTATTTTTTAACAAGCATTATTCACGTATAGGCACTATTGACAATTTTGCATGAAAGACATTGAAAAAAAAATTATGATAAACAAGCTCAGAGAAATATCCTGAGACAGGACTGCCCATGAGTATATTATTTACAAAAATAGTCTCCATGGCTTGGAAAAGGCTGTAAAAATAGCTCCCATCCTGGAAAGACAGTTATGCACAGACTTCTCTTTATACGTGCTCACAGTCCAGTGGAAGACACTGGGGCTCGTCGCATAATTAAACGGGTCTTAACAATTTGCAAGACCGACATTTTCCCTGCCAAACAGAGAAACTCTACAATGAGCACCTCTCAGCTCTGCAACAGGATTTTAAGAATTTTGAAGAATTTCAGGACTGCAGGTTTCTTCCATGTTAATGATCTAAAGATATATGCTTATATGTATGAAAGTTTGCTTTCTTATGGTTTTTACTCTGTATTAATGCATGGTTATGACTAGCATGCATATCTGTCATGCTGAGGGGTCAGAGCCAGCCTTCCAGATCCAAAAATTACTGTATTTGGGAGTGTGGGGATTATTTCTCATTGTGAATTGTCTTTATTAAAAACCAGAGAAATATCTAAAATCATAATATTCCTGCTTGCATGAAAAATGGGTTAATAGGGGGACCTTATCACTCTCTAAAACTACCTGAAAGGAGGTTTAGTGAGGTGGGGGTCAGTCTCTTCTCCCCGCTTACAAGCAGCAGGACAAGAGGAAATGACCTCAAGTAGTGCCGGGGAGGTTTAGGTTGCATAGTAGGAAAAATACCTTCTCTGAAAGGGTGGTTGGGCATTGGAACAGGCTATCCAGGGAAGTGGTGAAGTCGTTACTCCTGGAAGTGTTCAAAAGGTACGTGGATGTGGCACCTGGGGATGTCGTTTAGTGGTGAACACATTGGTGCTGGGCTAATGGTTGGATTTGATGATCTCAGAGATCTTTTCCAGTCTTAGTGATTTTATGGTTCTGGTTCCAGGTAGTTCCATCCATAAAAAGGTCAAACATGAACTTGGCATCCAAATATCCTTTGCAGCTTGGTTCTGCATTTTTGTTCCAGATGTGGATTCCCTGTCTGCCCTCCTCCAGTACCTCATAGCTCCCTTGTCTCCTCACCATGACGAAACATGAAAAACAAGTAACCCCCTCAAAAAAACCCAAGCAAACCTGAAACCAAAAGGAAACCCCAAGTAGGCATTGATAGTGCTGCCACTTTGTGTGCCTGGTTAGTCCAGCATGGAATGGATAGTGGTAGGAATGACAGTTATCAGCACAGACATTTCAATTTAAGTAAGTTTGGAGCATGGGGTGACAGGAAGAGCACTTCCAAGTCACCTATCTTGCCCAGAGAAGCTGTGGATGTCTCATCCCTGGAGGTGTGCAAGGCCAGGTTGGATGGGGCTCTAAGCAACCTGGTTTAGTGGAAGGTGCCCTCCATGGGCGGGGCGTTGGAACCAGATGATCTTTACGGTCACTTCCAACCCAAGCCATGCCATAATTCTACCCCAGCCCTTTTCGCCTCAGCAAGTGGAGGCAGGAGAGGAAAAAGTGTCACTTCGTACAGCCTGTAAACCTACGGACGGGCGCCCCGAGGGGGCCGGCGGGCAGAGGGCAGGCGGCCCCCGGCACCTCGGTCCCCGGAGGGTGCGCCAGCCCTTCCCGGCCCTTCCCGCCCTGGAAGCCCCTCCCCCCGCTGGAATGCGCCGGGAGGGAGTGGAATGACGCGGGCGCCGCGGGGTCACGTGGCGTGAATGGAATGCCAACAATGTAGCGAATGTCCCGACTGCGCCCCGCACTCGGCGCCCGGGACGGCCAGGGGGGAAGATGGAGAGCGGCCCGCGCCGCCGCGGCCGCCGCCGCCGCTGAGCCGCGCCGTGCCGACCCCCGGAGGGCGAGCGGCGGCGCCAGGCGCCCCGGGGAGGTGAGCGGAGCGGGCGCGGGGGGCGCGGGCTCCCCCTCAGCCCCGGGTGGGAGCGCTCCCCATCCCCCAGAACTGCTCTTGCGCGGAAGGGAAAGTCCTGTGGAGAAGCGGGGGGTGCGGGTGAGCGGACGTGGGTCGGTCCTCGAAGCGGGAGTGAGCGTCCCGTGTGTGAGTCCCCTCCCGGCGGCAGCCTGGGCGCCCTGCCCGCACCCTCCGACATTTTCCGGACACTCGTGTGACAGCGCAGCCCAGCCCCGGCGCAGCGGGATGGGGGTCCGCCTGTCCGAGGCCTCTGCCCCAGCAGGCCGGAGCTGCTAATAAATGGCCTGAGTTTATTTTGGAGCTTTCTGCCCACGAAAGGAGTGGGCGGCACGGGAGTGGAGGCGACCCGCCGGGGCAGAGTCTGCAGGGCGGGTGTCGCAGGGAACGAGGGCCCCGGGGAGCCGGCCGGGGGCATCCAGAGCCCGCGGGGTCCCGTCTGGCTGCGGCGGGGGCCCGCTGTTCCCAGTCAGCTGAAGGTCACTGCCGAAACCCAGCAGTTCGCCACCCTCTCCGCTACCTCGTGAGCGGTGTGCGTGTTGAAATACCCCTTTCCCGGGAAAGGCACTCGCGCAAATGACGCAAAAAGGGCTCGTTTGGAGTGCCCGGGCTTTGCGGTCAGTCGCTGCCGGGCTGCTGTGGAGGGGGAAGGCGAGATGTTTCCCACAGCTCTGCGTTGGGCCAGTGCTTGTAGCTGGCAGTGGGACACGGGCACAGAGTCACTTTTGGACAGTTCTGTTAGCAGGAGGAAGGAGAGGCGGAATCGTCTTAGGGAAAATCCACTTTCCTTCACTTCCACAATGTGCCCACTTATAAAGAGAAGCACGGTTTGTATAATGATGAAATTCCTGAAACGCTTCCCCCCCATCGTAGACCTCCAATACAAAGTGAACAGTTCCTGCCTCCTTGAATTTGTGTTCCAAAAAAAACCTCCAAAAAAAAACCCCAAAGCGATACCTGTAAATTGAGAGGGGGAGGTAGTTCTAGCAGCTTCTTAAAACTTTACTCCTTCTTATACTGCAGTGATTGCAAGTTCAGCTCACTCCGGTGCCTGCACAGTTACAGGGAAACAGCTCACCAGCTCGGGCGAGCTTTAGTTTCTTGCCTGTGTCCCAGCTCCACAAAGCCACTACCACATGCAGCCTGTTGGTGAATGAAGAAACAGGAGAGTGAATAGATAGTGCTGCTGGGACAACAGACATCAGCATATGATTTCAGTGTCGTCGGTTGGTTGGTTACTGACAGAGCAGCTACTGGTATTTATCAAATGAAACAATCAGTTACTGAAAAATTCTTTAACTTCCTTGAAATGTCATGTTTCCAGGATAATGGGCAAGCTTCTAATTAGTACAGAACATATAACAGTTTGGAAAAGACCTTAGGACTGTTTAGTCAGAATGGCTTAGAACTCTAATTTCTCCTGATGGCAGAAAGAAATCTATTGATAGATTTATGCTGTAGGCAGGGTGTAGATTAGAAGGATTTGAAGTTATCCAAATCTAGATGTACAGTTAGAAATGCAGAATGAGACGCACTACATATCTTTTAAAGCATACAACCGTTTTATTTTTTTGCTAAGAATGCAAATCTCATGAAGATTTTAAAAAGCCAGCAGCTTGTCTTTCTTTGTAAATTATCTGTAATATTTAGTGTTCCAGTTTTTCTGCTTATCTTACGTATTTCATTATAGAAAAAAAGCCCTGCAAAATATGAAACAGGTTTTCAGTTAGCTCCAGTACTTGCTGTTGTTGCTGCTCTCATTCATACTGTCTAAACGAGCAACATTTCTTTCTGGTTTAAGCAGTATTGTAAATGTAAGCTGAGGAAGTTGCCAGCTGGCTTGACCCAGCATTATTAGACTCAAGCTTAGGCTAAAGGTCACAGAAGTTCTTTATGTGAAGCATGTGTGTAAGTGGGAAAGCAGTCTTTTGCTGCAAAAAGGTGGGGGGCTTGCCAGCTTTCCCAGCCCGTCCCAGGCCTGAGGATTGGCACAGGGACTGAAAAGGAAGAACAACCCAGATGCCTAAACCCAGCCATATGGTGCCTGCTGCTGTCAGGGAAAGAAAGACAATTATAGACCAATTAATTGCTCTGTATCTTCTAGCTAGTTATGATGTAATCCGAAGAAGGCTGCAATACTACTGTGTTTTATTTTTTACGAAGTCTGTGTATTACCTTTTGCTGTATTCTGTCCAAGTAGAAAAAAAATCTGTTCTTGAGATCCTGCAGTTGCTTTTGTCTTCTCTTGGGACACTGAAAGCTTGATCTGTTACTGACCAATAGCTGATTTGTGGAAACATCAAAATCTGGATGAACAGCTTTAGCACTTCCCTTAAAACAATTGGCACATGTCACTATCAGTTCTCTGTGAGTTAGTGTCACAGGGTATTCATGGAGAGCACTGGGTGGAGGAACTCAAGACCTCAAACACATTATTGGTCTTTTTTAGTTAACAGAGCATTTAAATCTTAGCAAAAGAGGTTGACATGGGTTAATCTCAAGTGATTAATCTGTGCTCCTGCATTTCAGGCTGGTGAACCATCATAGAGGAGTCTGGGGTCTGACTTCACTGTTGTATTTCAGACCTTGGTTGTAGAGGAAAGCTTGAAGCAGACTCTGTACTGATGAGGAAGTGGTGGTGGGCTTCAGAAGTGAATGTGTCCAGATTCTGTTGGGCTTCACAGTAGTAATCTGTTTGCTGTTTGCTTGGCAGTGAGAAGTGCTGGTAAATGTATGGAAATGGTTGTTTTTTTGGGAAATGCTGCAGCTATCACAACAAAAAGAGGTTTTAATATGAGCATGTGAAATTAGAGAGCAGTACTTCCCAGAGAAACTCTTTTCAGTGATAAAGGTGCTATGATCAAAAGTGAAGCACCTTAAAAAAAAAAATCCAATTGGCTTCTGAGTGCCAGAGAGAAACATACGGTGTGTTACCATCCTCTGTATTTGCGATTTGGAAAAAACTGAACGGAATTCTTTCCTTACCAGCAAGGTGGCTGGTGCAGCGTTCAGAAGTCACTTTACAAGTGCAAATGATAGCAGAAGAAGCCAATTTGCATAAGCAGCATCAGTAGCTAGGTTGCATTTTTGATGAGGCTGTCTTTTTAATCCTGTTCCAAATGCACCATTATTTCATGTTTATATTACGGTGATGCATGAAGATTTAGTTAAGGTAGGATTCTTGTTGTAACTTTGTGCTGCGTGGAGATCACAAGCTGATGGTAGCTCAGCTGTGCTGCATCGGTGTTCTCTGCTGCTTGTCAGAAGAGGTGCATAAAGCTGTCTCAAAGCCTTCTTTCTCTGTGTTGGGATGCTATACGATCTGGTTCTTCATCTTCTGCTCTTACTGTATAGCTCCATTTACACCTCTTTTCCTTTTCTTCCCTATAAGGCACAGCTAATGAAGTATCATATATCCTTTCCTCTATTCTTCTTTTTCCCCCTTCTCCTTCCAGTTCTGGTGAGAATTGTTACCTTCAGGCTTTGATAAGTTATTCACATGGAAAGGCAAAATATCTTGTCTTCCTGTTATTCACTTTGTTATTGAAATGCTAGAAGTTGGTATGGTTAGAGTCATCAATATTTCCATTATAAATCTTTTTCGTAAACTTCTGAAACTGTGCTCAGCTAGTGTAAAACAAACAAAATCTTAAGTGGGGGAAAAACATTTCATGAGCATACTCTTCCCTAATTATGAAATAGGATAGGCTTCTCCAGAATTCGATTATGCAACTGGATAGGAAACTTGCCACAGTTAGGTACTGTACAATTCTTAAATGAGTTTTTTTAAACCTTAGTTCTTAGGGGGTTTATTTTAATTTATTTTGAAAATTAAACTTAAAAGAAAAATGAATTATTACTTGGTTATTTTGAGAAAGCCTTTTAGAATCCTGTTATTGAAAACAGATAAAGTGAAAATCATTAAAAGGTATCCGACTGTGACAGCTTAAGAGGTTAAACGGATTCATTTTCACTTGATTAATTCTCATGCTGTCTCTTCAGAGGCATTTACAATATCAACTTAATTGAATGTACTTTTTATTTTCTTTCGTTTCAGACACTGTCAGTCTGCAAAATGATGATTCCACAGATTTTCATTTTCTGTAGGAAATGTGAAGATTGTGAGCTGAAGTAAAACTTTGGCAGAAATCTCTTGAGAATTTTGCCTTTTCTTCTTCTCCTCTTTGAAGGATTATGTTTACAGGAAATTGATACCATCAAGTGACACTTTTTCAAAATAATTTAAAAGAAACAAAGAATAAAGCTGTATTTATGCTCAGAGAAAACTGGATTAACAATGAGGCCAAAGACTTTTCCTGCTACGACATATTCTGGAAACAGCAGACAAAGGTTACAAGAGATTCGAGAAGGTTTAAAGCAGCCATCCAAATCTTCAGGTCAGGGACTACCGATTGGAGCAGGCAGTGAAACTTCTCTGGACCCTAAGATTTTAATGGGGAAGGATGCTGCAAGGCAGCAGCAGATGAGACAAACGCCCAAGTTTGGACCATATCAGAAAGCTCTGCGAGAAATCAGATATTCTTTGCTGCCCTTTGCTAATGAGTCGAGCACCACAGCAGCCGTGGAAGTCAACAGGCAGATGCTCCAGGAGCTGGTGAATGCAGGTTGTGATCAGGTACGTATGGGGTGGGAGGGGGGATTGGCACTGCTGTCAAAGCAAGTTTATACTCTGGACTGAAGAAAGGATTTTGATGGTGGCTGTCAAAATCTTGGAAAAGCACTGATTGTTCTGGCAGTCATGTTGCTGTATGAGCAGCAGAGTAGATGGACTTACTCGGGACATATGTGCCTACTGTGGGGTTCATTTATGTTAAAGACAGTTATAGTGACCTCTAGGATTCTTCTATGATTTCTCCAGTTGATATCTGAGACTGAACAGGGTAGCTTGTCTTTTTTTTACCTTTCTTTTCTTCTTTTTTTTTTTGTTTCTTAATTTTCCCTGCAATGCTTAGTAACAAGCCTTAGCTGTGAGTAATAGGGTGGAATTTTGTCTAGCACATCTAAACCCAGTTCACTGTCAGAAGTAACTGTAAGAAATTATAGAAACAATATATGGTGTTTGAAGAAGCTCACTTGCTGTTGGCCAGAAAGCAGGAGGGCTTGGATGGATGTTCAGCTGACAGCAGTGATTCTGTCCACACCTTTTCTTTTCACTTTCTCTGCTTCTACTAAGAGGTGGTAGCACTGCTCAGATAAGAGACTTGATGTAGAGATGCTTTTTTTTGTCATCCTGGCATTAATGCTAGAATGTATTCTTAATTCATAGACCATTCACTAGGTGCAGAACACGGTCATTTTGTGTTGAGCTGCATTCATCTTGCTTGTGCTTCCAGTATTGACTTTCACCTCTGTCCAGGAGTAGTTCAAAATTTTGCTTTTTAGAGAAAAAGTGCTGGTTTGGGTTCAGATTCTGAGTGTTGTAGGAGCACTTTTTTTCCCATGTGATTGAATAGCAGTTGTTGACAAGCTGAAACATTTCCATTTAAGTCCTTGATACAAATTGGAGAGATTTAAAACCAAAGTGCTTTCAGTGACATCTCCCTGATTTCAAAACTTAGGCCCCATTAATTCATGGCAGAATGTGAGTCTCTTGGCTCTCCTAGACTATATTCTGATTCTGTATAACAGAACTAACATCAAGCATTATTGTAAGCAGTGTAACAGTATGCATTTCCCTGGAGCTATGTAAATATTAATTAGTGCTGTTTCTATGCCAAAGAGTTTATGCTATACAAGATAATCAGAGCTAGAGCAGATTGCATATCTAATAAGTGCTGCAGTACAACTAAACACTTCCTAGTCCAGTGAACCAAGATTCTGTACTGAATTATTTAACTGGAGGAACCAAGAGTTTTCTCTGATCTCTAGTACGCCATGAAAACAGTGTTTTTTAGAACTCTACCCTCTAAATTTCCCTAGCTGTTTAGGATGGGAATACTCCTTGTGTGTATGAGCCAAGGTTAAATGAGCACAGCTGGATTCTGGATTGGAAATGCACATTTGGTAGGTTACATGGACAAATCGTTCACACATAGAACTTGGCTTGTTGGACTGAAATCTTGGAAAGTACTTTGAGCACACTACAGCACAGTAATGTTAAGCCAATGTATAAAACAGAAATACCTGAACACCTGTTAAAATGTCTTGGTATGCAAAGCAGTGTAATGAACTATATGTGTAAATTTTTTTATATATTCAGCTATTTTGACTTCAGTGTTCATACAGTGGTGTTGCTGCTTCTAGAACATTGAGCCTGGTTCTGACTCTGATGTGGAGATTTTTGCTACATCCTTAAATTTTGCTCACATTTTTGGTAGGGCTTTTTTTTGCCCCTCCCCGTTGGCCATGACCCTTCCATCCTCCCCATTTGTTGTTTCTCCCTAGCTGTGACTTGTTGCCTGGCAATGGCATTATTGGGCCTGTCCCTTAGGTGTGTTCGGCACTCAGGTCTAGGCTTTACCAGGATCACATTTGGCTAGAGTCCAAACAGAGGTTTCAGGAGCAGAATCCTGTAAATAAAAATGCTGAGCTTCCTAGTGTGAGTCCAGACCATATGAAGATTCGCTGTCCCGAAGGATTGTGAATGAGTGGAGCTTCTTGAGATGGTGTGAATAGTATCTGACCTTGGGGATGGTGTGGTGTAGGGTGACAGACCTGATTACTACCTCTGGGTCCTTCCTTTCCCCCTGATGCCTGAGCTGTTTTGAATTAGATGCTGAACTGTTTCATACTATGATGTGTAGTAAGTCAGTGATCCCAAGCTACCCTGTCCCTGCTTGTGAATCAAAGCCTTTAAATGCCTACCACATGGACACCTTCTGTAGTCCTGTAGGCAGCTAACAGATCTCTGTTTAACAGAGAAGTGAAGGCAGCTTCAGTTTCTTTGGGGATGCTTTTATTTACCTCTGAACCCAGTGCCAGTGTGAGGTTGGTAAATGGGCACTGAAGCCCAAACCCCACTGTCCCTTTTCAAATGCCAGGAGCAGCCGTTTTGAGGTTAAGGATTTCAGTCCATGAATAGCTAATGTTCTACTTGAGCCTTCCCCCACAGCAAGCCTGCAGAATACAAAATCTCACCCCTCCCGATCCTGCTTCATGGTGCAGAAATCAGCTGTTCAGCAGCTGCAATTGTCCTGAAGCATCTGGCAGTTTGTCATTAGAAGCTCTAATTGTGAGAATTCTAGGAAGCTGTGAAGAAGGAATAGATGGCTATAACACTCAGTTTGATCTTATGGGAACTTCATTTTCCAGCTGGATTTGGGCTGATGCTTTTTGGTGTTCTAGATGGAGCACTGAAAAGTAATGCTAACCTTGTGGGTACTCTGTTGTGGTGGACACCATGCAAGGATCAGGATTCTTCTTCAGTCTGTTTATTAGGCCACAATAAGGATTTTTGGAAGGTTGAAGGGAAGCAGTGACAATTGAAAAAGAAAATTATTTTAGGGGCTAGGGAAAGGATACTTCTATTTAATACTCCTACTAGCTCCACTCATGTATTCTATCTGTAGCATGGATAGATTTTAACAGCAACCGTTTCACATCTTACAGGAGATGCTCCCTGTTCTGCCTAAGTGTCTCTAAGTTTTGAGATGAAATTGAAATTGGTTTTATTGAATAAAAAGGAAACATAACATTTTGTTACTTTACTCTTGCTCTATGAAAGACCCACACAGCCAGGAATTTCATTATAAGCCACTTGGTAAACTTAACAAGTATATGAAACGCAGTGTAATTCGTGAAGTAAATATTAAATTCTTGTGTCTTTCAGTTACAGTTATCATAGGTGTTACTTGTGAAAACAGACTTTTTTTAATTGGTTAGGAAGTTGCCAGTGTTCTTTTAAATGGGACGTTTTCTTCCAGAAAGATTTATTTTTCCACCATTGTGTAGTTTATGATTTTATAGTGAAATATGATCCCCTAAACTTAATGGGGACTTCACTATTGACCTGAAAGAAGCCAGGATTACCGGGATCTTTTTTTTTTAAGACATAGAAAACAAATAACACACATAATTAGTCACTGTTTTTCTGAAACAAATTGAGTAACTTGTCTGTTGTTTGCTTAAGTCATCTTTTCGACAGTAATTATTTAGTGAGTTTCAATCAAAAATAATTAGTGCAGCGTAAATAGTTTTGAAACTCATAGAACATGACTGCAAAAGACCAGACCTTTTTCGCTGAAACATCTTGAAGCCAAAAGCACACCTAATATGCCATTCTTTATAAAGTCCTTGGGCTTGGAAGTGTAACTTGCAGTCACTGTAGAGGGACAAGAGTGTGTCTGTCCTGTGGGCTGGTAAACCACTGGAATCACCTGGGGCAACTGGGTGGTGTTTGGGGTGTGGTGGTAAATGCAGCTGCTGTTGTGGATTGAGTGTTTCTGATGAATAGATGCAATTGAGCATATGATCAGTGGCATTCCAACAACCTGAATGGGCTGTACTGTACTTACTGTACTTCCTTGGAGCATAAACAGCCACTGACATTGTAATTTAGAGTGGGCTACAGCAGTTCTAGATGAACTGTTGAACGTTACACACTTGTCACTTTTGTGGGTTTTTTTTTTTCTTTCCCTCAAGCAAATTTTCCTTTGAGCAAAGGGTGCCTTTTCCGGGTGAAGATTTCTAGACATGGTTTGTTTGGGCTGCTATTTTTAAGAAAAAATCATGTTTTAGAATTTTTTACAGGCTACGTACTGCTAGTACCATGCTATCTGCTGTACAACTATGACTATGTGAAGCAGGGAAGTTCTTATGCTTTATTTTCTCCAGAGGCTTTTATAAATGTCTGTAGTAAAACATGGACCACTCTGCCCCACCGCCCCATGCCAATATCAGGATATTTTGAAGGGGAAGATCTGTCCATTGGATACTAATTGCATTGTCTTTCAAGGAAGTGAACGGTGTCTGTGGAATGGTGTAATGTGTATAAGAATATCAAGTTGACTGCCTTGTCATCAGTGATATGCTGTATTCATGAGATTCAGTTTGTAGAGGTGGGGTTTTTGGTTGCTTTTTTTTTTAAGTCCTCCTTGCATTCCGGGATTCTTTCAATCCGTACATCATGGCTTACCTTCTTTTTATTGAACCCATTTGGCAAAGATTCTGCCCTGATTTGGGAATGCTGATTGGTTGCAGGTTTTGAGAATGGGAAATAAAGTATTTATCTCAATTTGAACAAATATTTGCACTTCTTTACGTGAGGGAAGCTCTGTTCTGCCTAGTACAGCTTGGGCAAAAGGTCCTCTTTTGCACTTTGCATGTAGAACTGGTGTTCTGTTCTTCCTGTTGTATATAGGTTGTGCTTGCCCACCTATGATCCATGTGCCATCTAGCAGTGTGTTACTGAGCAGTATGACTTCTCACCATATTGTTGGAGTGATGACAGGAAGCAGATACAGTGTAGAGTTTTGTTTTGATAACAGACTTGCTGAAGCTCTGCTGTAGTAAAATATCTGTTGTGATGTATTTGTTAAGAGGACAAGTCTAAAAAGACAGCTTGCCTTCAAGGTGAAGGACAGCAAATTTTGTAATAGCAAGTAAGAGAATTAATTTCACAACATTGGCCTGTCCTGTAACAAAATTTTCTTTTTGCCTGAGTAAACTTTCCCTGTGTTAGGAGTTTTGCCTGCCCAGCCATTTACCAAAACCTCCAGGATGAACATCTTAGTCATCTTCTGGATGTTTTCAGTCCAGATTGTTTGGCTAATGAAAAATGACTGAAGAATGAGCTGTTACAAGATTGCCTGGGTTATTCTGTGGGACATATGTTAAAGGTGAGGATCACAGAATATTTTTAATTGGAAGGAATCCACAAGGATCATCAAGTCCAACCCTTAAAGTGAATAGCCCATATAGGGATATAACATGTGCCCTTGGTGTTGTTAGCACCATGCTCTGACCAACTGAGCTAATGTGGTTCAAGTCATTACAAGCTATGCTGCTTGTAGAAGTATTCTGGGTTACAGGGAGGGAAAAAGGGATGTTCAAATGAGGGCACTCACTGCTGAATGCAGGAGAAAGGTTTTATTTTAGCAACTGAAATAGATCTGATAATTCAGGTCAGCAGTCTCTTGGGTGTTTCATTTGCATCCATCATTTGAAGGTAAGTTGTTCACTCTGCCTTCTCTTTACCAGATGTGTTGAGGGCTTGTTTCATAACCTTTTCCTATACTTTTTTCTTTCTAACCTCCCTTTTTGGTTTCAACCTTTCTGAGAGGTTTCCAGAATAATGCAGTGTTCTTCCATCAAAGCATGTAACGGAATGTGTTTTCCCACTAATATGCCTGAGGTTAGCAACTTAAGTCATTTCAGTTCTTAGTTGCTTCAGAAAAATAGTGAGTCATAGCTTTCCAGGGGCTGAAAGCAAGAGGTGAAGATTGCTCTTCAGCTGATACCTGCTGACACCTCTCTCCTAAGCCCTTTCTCTTGTCTCCAGTCTTCCTATGTTTCTGTCACTTCTTGATGATAGTGGCTTAGTGAGTATACTTAGATTGTCTGTGTCATGACACCTCCCACAATGTATTTGAGAAGGTGCTCTTGGTACTTACTGTTCTGTGTAAGCATGGCTTGGAAATATGCTTGTCCTGCAGAAGGAAGAAAGGTATTTTCCCTTGATTTTTTGTGGTGGTGGAAATATTTATTAACAGTAGTAAATGATTGCATGTTCTCCTTCGCATGACAAGATTTGGCAGATGGGCAGTAATATGGCACTGAATAAGAGTGTTTTAAACTCTCCTTAATTCTTGTTAGTCTTTTTTCTTCTTCATCAAACTGTAGAATAAATTGCATCTTGGTAGTAGGATTGTGTTTGAAATGACAGGACAGGAATCAGATGCTAGACTTCAATGGTAGATAAGTGTGAATCTCAAGTTATCTTAAACTTGCCTGTTCCTCATATCAGATAAACATTCTAGAAGCTTGAGAGTTAATAAAAAAATAAAAAAATTTATCTTGCTATATCAAGGTACAGGATTAACTTGCACTGGATACTTAAATTGTATTTATTAAAATTTAATTGCCAGTAGAATTTTGAGCTATGGATATTTTTTTTTTAGTGAGAAAGGAAATGACTTCTTCACAGTGAAAAATCTGTATAAGCGTTTACTTCAGTCTCTCAATAAGATGCCCTTGTGACCAAAAGTGGAGATTGCTGTTATTATTATAACAGGAAGCTGATATCACAATAGTAGTAGGGTGTAACTGTTCCTTTTGCATTTTTTATGCTGTTCTCAGCCTAAATCTCTGCTGTTCTTTCAGCTTATATCTGAGAGGAACAAATGTGATTTTATAATGAGACTGAAAGATAGCATCTCTTCATTGGGAGTGAGATGTGGGATGTTTTTTGGTTGTCTGTGGGGGTTCTTTTCTTTCTTCAAAAAATTGAATGGCAGTTTTAAACAGAGAGATTTCAGTAGAAGGACTCAATACAAGACTTTTGCATGCTACAGTCTTTAGAAGTAGGTCAAGATGTGCATTTAGAACTCATTTAATTCAACCTAGGAATGTTTTTCTAGTAGTTACCAGATGAATTAAAAGCTTATGTTAAAGCTGCTAATTGAATATCAGTAGAATGCAAATAAAAGTTCATGGCTACTTCTCATGTGATATGCAGGTACGTGCAAAAAATAGTTTTCTTTTTCCTAAAGCATGGGCAAATATACATAAAATAACTTACAATTGCATTTGTTTTCCCTCAGTTTTTTGTTGCTCTACCCCCATCTCGAGCAGAACACAGCCTGTTGGTGCTCCCATGAGCCCAGCATTCAAATTCTGCTCAGCAGATGCTTGTGGTGGCAACTCCTATAGAATATCCATGTCCCATGTGTGTTGTCCATGTGTCCCCCTAATCTTCCATAAATCAGGCTCCAGTACTGGCACTCTTTGCTGCTTGGGTGCTGCCTGTCTCTGTGACTTGTGAACGCTTGTATGCAGTGCTATCTAAAGTAGATGAGGAGAGACATGAACGAGCCCTTTCAAATCTTTTTACTTGCTGGCACCAGCTGCTGTTTTTCTCATGTAGTGGATATGTCCATTAATTCTCCATAATTTCCTTGAATTACTCTTAAGAAACAGCTGGTTAGACCCAGGTTTTCCTTTCTTTGACCTAGGAAAGAATTCTGACTGGATTGTGAGCTGCCTCACTATGGATGTAGCTACTCTAGAGTAGATGTTCCACATGTACTACTGGAACAAATGCAATTTGCACTAGTAAAATGAGGGAGGGACAGACATATGATCTGTTTGCTTAAAGCTACAAGTGTTTGTGTTAACCTGGGCTTTATACTTAACGTAGGTTACGTGTGTAGCATGTGAAATACATTCAACTTTTTTCACTCTTTCTGTTTATGGTCATGACCTAATTGTGAGTGTAGCTTAGATCTGACATTATTACGTTGCTTTTAGCTGAGGCTTAGAGTGTGAAACGTTGGTCCTTATTTCTAGGTTTTTATCATACCCTAGCTTTTAGTAAAAAAAATAAAATTAAATTTAACAATGCCTCTGATTACCAAATTAGAGGCTGAAGTTGCTGTGGCATTGTGGTCTATGGTCTTATCCTAGCAGTAGCAGTCTTGTATTGTCCAGGCTTGAGAGGGGTCCCAGTTTCTCATCTCCAGAAGATGCTTTAATAAAAGCCTGATGAAACTCAGCCCGTCAAACTCTTGCTGTTTGCCTGCTCTACACATCTGCTGCAGGTCACCCAAAATACTGTTGATGATAGAAATATTTTTGACTTTATGTTACTAGGCAGCTTCTGTTGAGGTGGTTCTGTCAGCCCTGATCTTGATGGGGTCTCCCAGCTATGCAGCTATGGCTGCAGCATGGCAAAACTGGTTTGTTGCCAATGGTCTTGTCCCGCCATCTGGGCGGTCACTGGCAGTTCACAAGAAACTTCTGGGTTACAAATTGATGTGTAGGAATTAGGTTTCATACAAGCAATGCATGTGTGCATGTATGTCTTGGGATGATTGCAGTCTTTGCATGGTACCAGCTGTTTGTGAAGAACTTAATCTATGGGATTTGGTACTGCATTGAAGATTTCTTTTTCAGTCTAACGAAACAAGATTCTGGTGTTTGAGGTTATGTTCTGCTTCCCTGCGGTGTAAGAGATGGATTTTTCCTGATGAGAAATTTGTGCTCTCCATTTTGAGTGAATTCAAGTAATTAAAAATATTTCCCTGGGGAGGCGAAGGATGGAGAGACAATATGAGAATCCTTAATAAAAAAAATTATTTCTAGGTCAGTTAATTTTCAGAAGGCTGAAGCCAAAGAACACTGTGTACCCATAACTTTGTGAATCAGGTAATGGCCGTGGCAAGGACAAGTCTGTGAAAATGACTCTGTTCTGTGCTGCTGCTTTGTCTTTAATTGTCACCAGTGTATGGGTGCGTGTGTGAAACTGTTACTGCGACACACACAGTCTCCTGTGCACTTAGAGAAATACAAACACAGTGTAAATGGGAAAATGGGGAGATTTAAATGTATGCTGCTTGAAGGACCGAGCATTTTCCAACTGTTTTCTGTACCTTTCATTATCCTCGTTCTCTGTATCATTCATTACTCTAATGCAAGATTTGTAAATTGCTCAGTTAATCCAAAGCATGCAGAGATGCAGGGTCTTGCACCCCACTTGCATAAAATACTAGAAAGAAGACTGCTGCTACTGGGTGATAATATAGTTAAGTTTCTGCTCTTTAAAGAGACTGACTTTAGAAGGACAACTAGCAGTGTAAAATTACTCCTGTAAAAGTCTTTATACAGCTGCATTTGGATTTTATCCACCATTTGAATCTGTTGGATCGGGGTTATTTCAAAACAAAAGAAAATGTCAGCAGAGATTCAGAGATCACTGTTGCTGATCTGCAGCTTCATTCCCTCCCTGTTTGTTTTGTTTTCCCATTGTATCAGTTCTTATCTTCTAGGTTTTTCAAGTCTATGCTTCCCTTTCCTTCCCTGTTGTCCTATTACATTGCTTTTTCTGCTCCATTGGCTTGAATGACTAATATTCAACACCTCCTACAGGCCTTTCTCTGTGTGCCTCTGAATACCCTAAATGAGTTGATTTTTTTTTATAATTGCAAACTACTAAGGAAGAACTCTTTTACAGACTTCAGCCTTGCATCTAAAAAAATTTTATGTGACATCTTAAAGAATTATAGATGCAACTGTAACGTGACTTTGCCAGCACACCCCATATGTTTTCATTTCTGTGTCTTTTCTTCCATTCAGTGTCAGGGCTCCACAGGCTGTGCTTAAATGAGCCACCTGTCCCATTCATGCTTTTCTTTCAGCATTGCCACAGTTGCTGTATTCATTCCACCATCCTGCCAGACGTTAGCCTGATAAAGATGCCTAAAATCCAATTTAATCAATGTAATTGGAACCTTGGAAATACTAATTTGTGTGGGGTATCCTTGTTTAAAAAAAAATTCTGGTTGTACCAATTAAAAACATAGAAAGTTGTGGTCAAAAGACAGAGACCTTTGAATGAAGATAAATTCACTCCATATTGGGCTATTTTTGTCCTGGCTCCAAATGAGTGCTCCAAACGATATGCATTCCACCTTGCTGGAGCCTGTTTTCTCGGGTTGTCGAGCTCAGTTTGATTCTATTTCAGATGATCCCTTTATTTTAGATGATTCCCTGATTGCCCATGTGATCTGTGCTGCCCAGACGTGGTAGCAACTTGCTGGCTGTGTGCTGGAGCAGGATGGAATTATTTTTCTTCCAGGTCCTTCAGCAGTTACTATTCTGGAAACTCACTTCCATCTCCTTCCTGTGATCATTTCTTGCACATTGGCCATCCCTCCTGTTTAGAAAATCTTTTTATTATGTTCTTTACTGCAAGCACTAAGTCTATTGAGTGCTTTCTGGAAGGTGTTTTATCACGAACCCGTGAAACGTGTGGTGTTGCAGTCATGCAAATAGTGGAGAGAAGTGTTCAGCAGTGCAAATTGAGGACCTAGAGCTTAGGAGTCTACAAGTGGGCCAAAGTCATCAATGTCTGCCAGGACATGTGGCGATCCAGCTCCCCACACTGCAAGAGGACCTCACTGGGAAGTGCCAGCAAATTCGAAAGCAAACCACAAGAATTTTCATTTGCGTTGGTGTGCCTCCCCCCGCCCCTCATCTCTGTTTGCTGAGAAGTGAACCTTCAGGGCTCTAAACCACATGAAAGTAACTAGAAAAAGTATTTTTCAGTATTACTTTGGTGCTGTAAAACCATTTGCAACAGATTTTGCCAGGAACTTCTCTGTGATTTGTAAGCATTAGAAGCTGGTGGAGGTTGAGAACTTGCTGTTGCAGGCCCTGCTCCTCACTTGGGCAGAAATGGATGCTCAGATTTGCTGCCAGGGAGAATCTGTTGCCCCCCAAGCCTGGAACACTGGAACACAGCTCAGGAGGGAGAGTCTGAGACACAGCTCTGATTTGGAGGCAGAGCTGCCTTCTCCCAGATTCCTGGGAAGGTCAGAGTGTCCTGCTATGTGTTCAGCACCTCCAGGAGCACTATTTTGGGCAAATAGCAGTGCTACATGCTTAGCAGGATTCCTTGGTTTTTTTGCAAAGAACCATTTCTTGCTTTGTGCAGGAGAGCTTGTGCTCCCAAGCTCGCCACTCTGCAGTGGAGTAGGAACTCGATCTTCATCCTGCCCTACACAGGCCAAACAGCAACAGCCGTAGCATCAGCACAGCATCTGCATCTAGCTGGGGCAGGCCAGTTATCTTAGTTTCTGCCATGCATGAAACTTCCTTTTCTTCCTCTCTCCCACTAACTTAGAGAAGTAGGACCATTGTCTAGCATTAGACAAAACCCTGAATCAAACTAGCAGAGCCCTCCTTTCACACAAACTATTGGGTCCAGGAATTTGGGGAAACTCCTGCCACTAGACCAGAGATCTAGTTTGTTTTGCCACATTCACTTAGTAGTTTTGTGGTTTCCCAGTCTGGGAAGACTTCTTTTTTCTTTCTGACTCACAGATCATGGCAGCTAATGGATAGAGGAAGTACTGCTGTTGAGGTTTAAACTCTGACAGGAGAGTGATATCTGACAATGATGATGGCAGATGGGGAGTGTAACAAGGATGAAGCTCCTGCTAAAAAGCAGGAACTGGGTATGTGAGCAGAGAGGATGATGTTTAACATTTCCTTGGTGGGGAGGGCAGTTGGGTCTCAAAGGTGGTAGTGCTGAGCTCAGCCATTAGGAGAAAACTGGTTGTTTTAACTGGAGTATCTGGCTTGAAGGGATCATGCTCAGGTGTTGGGAAAGCCCTTTTCTTCCACTCTGTAGGGTGGAAGAAGCAGCAGCCTGAGCCTGAACTGCTCCCTGCACAGCAAGGAGAGCAGTGTGGGGTTCCCCACCAGAGTTCCCCCAGTGTGTGCCTGCTGCTGGCTCTAGCAGGCATCACTGCAGAGGTGCTTTCCCCACCTTCCCAGCTTACTGAATTTAAGAGCTCCAGGTTACCTTGCATTCCTCCTCCCCACACCCTCTTTTCAGTTTTTTGTTTGCTTGCTGTCTAAAGTCATGCTTAACCTCTCATTCTGCCCACATGCTCTGTTCACAAGGCTTAATTGCTTTTTGTACTTTCAGGTAACACCCTCCTCTATTCTAAACACCCAGCTTCTGTGCTTGTTGCAATGGCTGTTCTTGCTTTTGAGAAAATAAAGGATTTGCTTTTCATGTAAAAATAGCTTTATTATTTCCATATGCAAAGAGAAATCAGGGCAGGCATGTTTCCAGGTCAGCCTGGAGATGGGGTTGGATAGTGAAACCTGCTGTTCCAAAAATGGGCTGGAGCCGGCAACAGCTCTTGATCTGCTGAGCAAAGCTAACTGACTTGGAGGGAGGTGGGATCCCTTTTTGGGTTGCACAGGCATCATGTTGGTATTCTGCTATGGAGAGGAGCCGAGCATTGTCATAATGAGCATTTAACTCTGTTAACTGCTTATGTTTGTTTTACAGTTTTCTCATAATCAGGTTCTTTTGGTAATTGTAGGCATGGGTTTTGCATAAAAGATTACAAAGGAAAGTTTCTTAGGGCATAGTCTACACTGCAAGAGTATCTGAGTAGAAGATGTTTGCAGGAGCAGTCTTGTATTGTTCCAAGATTGTGCTCAGATGGGTACTGAGTAAATAAACAGTAAATGTGCAAATTTCGGGTAATGTTGCTCTATGCTTGTTTTGGATAGTTCAGCTGTGCTTTGGATTTTGTTATATATGTTAGCCTTCTGAATCTTATTGCCATGTATTTCTAGATTTGTATGAATGAGATATGGATCTTTTTCATCTTTGTATTTTGCTATTTCATATTTTTACTTCCTTCAGGCATATTATAGAGGTCTCTTTAAGGCTTTTAAAACTGGTCAGCTTGAATTTTTCCTTTAGCTTCACAAAAGTCACTACAGAAGTAAAAAAAGCACAGAAGGGGAATTACAGGCAGCATTAAAAATGTTCCTTCAGAACAGAAAAGCAGATTTAACATGAATTAAAAACTCAGCTCTGTTTCAGAGTTGCAAAAGCTCTTTTATTCACCAGAGAACTGTTAAAGCTAGTAATTTTTGGCATAGTATCGGTCAGGGAAGCGTGACAAAGTGCAGTGGAATGCACTGAGCTGCGATCCAGCAGTGGTATATGACTTTTAGTGTATGGAGCATTGCAGGAAGTGCTGCAGGGGGATGGGGAGGCCTTTTAATTTCGTCAGCTACTGAGTAACAGTGTCCGCCTTCCTCAAACCCCACCTGCAACAACAGGGGGTCCACCTTGGTTGCTTGGGTCAGAAGACAAAAAGTGAACAGCCTGCACAATCTGCTCACAGCCCGTCTGTTGTCTGAGCACTGCTGTGCAGAGTGCAGTGAGATGAGAAAGTTGTGTGAAAGCTGTGTGAAAGAGCACCGTGTTGGGGATTTCAGATCAACTGTGCATATATCTAGACTGGGATCATATCCCCAGCCCCACCATGCTAGAATATGAAGATTCTTGAGCTGAATTTCTGCCCTCACTGGAATCAGCTGTAAAATTCTAGTGATTTTATCAGGCTAGAGTTTTGCTGCCTATTTTGAGCAATAAAAGAGTCCTCCTGTTTCACCAGTACACACACATGCTAAGTCCATTTACTTAGACTTAGGGTTTGGCACAGATTTTGGCCTTAAATGGCAGTACATTCAAATCTCTTTAATATTGATAGCTTGGATTTCAGATTACATGGATGACTGAATAACCAGTTAAAATAACCAGCCAGGATATTCCTGTAACTTGTAGCATACCTGGTATTTTCCCTCTTTCTTCTCTAAATTATGATGTCACTTTCCACATAATTTTCCAAGCATTTGTAATGACATTATAAAAAAAAAAAAAAATATCTTTACTGGCAGAACAAGATCTTTGGTTTATGACCTGCATATTAGAAACTAATAAAACCTTGGTGTGATACGGATGGTGTTACCAGTGTAAATTGCTAACAAGAGTTTTACTGTTCACTTCGGGTTTCACATTTGCCTTGCAGTGATTACCAAATAAAAAGCCACCATTACACCCTGACATTGGAGTGAAGCTGTGTGGTGCAACATTGTTGCCAAAAATGAGGTCTCTATCCAGAAGACATTACAACCTGGATTGATTTTTCTAGGGTAGAGGTGTAAGAAGGCTGCAATGCAGAAGAGATGAAAGGATAATGATATTCAGTGGTTTTATTGTTTGCATAGAGATCTCCGTTGTTTTTACTGTCTGCTTATTTAATGTTCTACAAGAGGAGACCTTGAGGTTGTATTGGAAGCATGGCTAAGTGTTCAGGGCAGGAATAAATGAGTAGTCAGCTGGTGGGATGTCCCAGTCCATAGGCTTCAGTATGGAAAGAATGCAAAGTCACTTGGCAGAGAGATTGCTTAGATGGGAGCATTGTAATACTCATTGAAAGCTCATTTGGCTTTTAGCACAAAGATCCTATTTAAAATCTGGGCTGCCAGATTATTACAGTTTAGGGTACTTCTACTCTAGATTCCTGGCTGTAACCTTTTACAGAGAAAAGCTGCAAAACTATTAAAATTGATACACAAGAATCATTGCAGTCACTCAAGTAATGGGCTGCATATGGAACTACTATGGCTGCATTACTGTTTTCTTTTGCAAGGTAGTACTTCAGATAGTTCCAACATCTCAGCTATTGCATGTTCTGAAACATAAATCCTACACATTTCATTTGGGAAAAAAAAAAGCCTGAATTCAGGTTTTCACAGTTTTGTATGTGTATAAATTTATGTATACATGAACATCTAAGCCTGCCTGTCATTGGCCTCTGTGGTTAGTCTCTGAAGGTAGTGGCAGACACTGGAGAGCTTGATTAAAAGAAATTAACCATAATGTCAACAATTTTAAATGCTGATGGATGCCTTGGAGAAGAGGAATAGACAGTTACAATGCCTGTTACAGGAAGCAGATGTTGGCCTTGGAAGCACTGCTTGAACACTGCTGTTCAGGAGTCACTGCATCTGTGATTCTGCATCTCACAGCACTATCCCAGGCAGTGTGCACACAGCCGGAAGCCCAAGTTAAGATGCACACAAAGTGAAAGTGAGGAAAGACCATTTCTCTGGAGCTGTAGGAACTACTGCAAGATGACCTCTCAGTGTAGAGTGAACCTGATCATCAAAATACAAGGGACTGTCTCCATGTATCATCACCATGGAGGCTTAGCTTTGTTCTGGGCTTGGCATGCTGGAAGAATACAAACACAGATCTTCCCATGAACCTGCAGTGTGGTATGATGCAGGGACGTATCTAACAGTACTTGGCAACATGCACGCAGGTTAGCAATCAGCAGTAGTACTGTCTTCATCCAGTTATCTTAGGGCAAGTTTAGGAAGTTGAAACTTGATTGTCTAACCCGGCATGTGTCCTTAACTTTGACATCTTTGTGAAGCAGGAGCAGAGAAACTGTATTCTTTTTACTTCATACAGAAATCAAGACACTCACCTGTGCACTCCTGCACATTGTTGAGTCTTAGTTTCAGGAACTCTTGTCTTATGAATCCTCCCTCCCATGCCATGTAGGTTGTGCTTGTTACTGCTGGTGTTAGCCCACTAAAGCACAGGCCAGTTTTCATTCTGCTTCTGAAACACTCAAGAAAAATATTGCTCAGTGTGGTTTTGCTGTAGACCTCAATTTTAAGAATCTGTTTCCTCAAGGAAGAAAAGCGATCACTTGTCTCTTTTTGGTTTCTTAATATTTTGCACCCTTAAAGATCTTAAAGAAGCACTGCTGTCTTTAAATAGTATTCATGCAGCTGAGCATGGGCTGTAACAATAATAATGATGATGATAAAAATTGCAGAATCACAGAATGAGTCAGGTTGGAAGGGACCACAGTGGGTCATTTGGTCCAATCTCCCTGCTCAAGCAGGGCCATCCTAGAACACAGGGCACAGGATTTTGTCCGGATGGTTCTTGAATAACTCCAGTGAGGGAGGATCCACAACTTCTTTGGGCAACCTGTTCCAGTGCTCGGTCACCCACACAGTAAAGGAATTCTTCCTCATGTTCCTGTCGACCTTCTGTGCATCAGTTTCTGCTCATTGCCTGTTGTCCTATTGCTTGACACCACTGAGAAGAGCCTGGATCCATCCTCTTGGCACCCATCCTTTATATATTTGTATACGTTGTTGAGGTCCCCTCTGTTTTCTCGAGGCTGAACAGGTCCCTCTCCCTAAGTCTACTCAGGAGAGATGCTCCGGTACCTTAATCATTTTCGTAGCCCTCTGCTGGACCCCCTCCAGGAGCTCCATGTCTTCCTTGTACTGAGGAGCCCAGCACTGGACACAGCACTCCAGATGTGCCTCACCGGGGCAGAGGAGCAGGATCTCCTCCCTTGACCCGCTGGCAGTGCTCTTCCTAATGCATCCCACTGGCCTTCTTGGCCACAAGGACACACTGCTGGCTCACGGACAGCTTGTTGTCCGCCAGGACCCCCAGGTCCTTCTCCACAGAGCTGCTTTCCAGCAGGTCAGCCCCCAACCTGTGCTGGTGCCTGGGGTTATTCCTTCCCAGGTACAGGACACTGCAGTGGCCCTTGTTGAATTTCAGAGAGTTCCTCTCTGCCCATCTCTCCAACCTGTCAAGGTCATTCTGAAGGGCTGCACAGGCCTCTGGGGTATCAGCCACTCCTCCCAGCTTTGTGTCGTCAGTGAACATTTACCTATATGATACTGGGCCAAGTACTGAACTTAATAGTAATAATGAAGTGTGAAAAACAATTGCCAGTTCTCCTATCCAATGATATGGGTTGAAAGCATTGGAAAATAAGAGTCTCCTAAAAGTTTGAGTAACGACTTGAAGAAGAGAGGTGAGGCATACTGATCCACTGCCAGTATTACTGGGAACTACTAAGCAGATGTGTCAACACTAAGAGACTTTTTCAAGAGTGTATCTGTTTTAACCTTCTCAGACTCCCTCCTCAGACTTCAGTCGTGAAGGAAGGATAAGTAGAATCATGTCCTCTGCTCTGCTTTCCTCCCTCTCCTTTGTTTCAGTTTAATCGGGTTCAGACTTCTCTAGTGTTGAAAATACTGTATTTTCATAAGAAACGTAGTTGCTGTGGAATAGGTCCAATATATTCTAGAGTTTTAGAGGGTTTTTATTGGCTTGATACAGTGAGATTTTTTTTCCCTTTCTCCTGTGGTTTAAAATTACTCATCTAACATGTTGATTTATAGCCTGTCATGTAAGACTGTTTCCCCTTAGCTATATCTTTTTAAATGATCAAATGTATTTCTGAAAAATGTCCTGGTTTTGCCTTGAAATATTAGGTGATAACTGCAAAAGTAAGGGAGAGATTAGCTTGTTAAACTTAGTATGATACCAACATAAAAAATATGGCAATTAAAAACTTCCTTAAGGCAGCAGAAGCAAAAAAAAAAAAAAAAAAAAGAAAAACCTTATGGTCTTAGATATCGCAAGCATATTCCATTCACCTGGGAAGTTTGTAGGTTGATGTGAAGGAAGTAGAGGAGACTCCTGGGCTGGAGCTCCAGGAGAGCAGCTTTTGTTGTTGCTGCCAGAGCCGCCTGTCTTCCCTCTTGTTCCTCCCCAGTTCATTCTTGAAAGCTGTGCCTGCACAGGGTTTGTGGAGCTGAACGGTGACTGATTGGAGAAGTGATCCAGGTTAAAAATAACTTTCTGGGGATGATGGAAGGGACATGAGCACAATTGAGGGGTACAACAGGGAGGCACAGAAAGCAGCAGAGAAGTTGAGAGTGGTGGCGGCTGCCCTGGCTGTCAACCACCATCAGAGGAAATGCCGAGAGAAAGCTCAGCCTTGCACTCACATGCTCTCTTCCTTCCAGCTGTGCTCCAGAGAGGGCCATCTGCTTGCTGCTGTCTTATCTTTCTCCTTCTCTCACCAAGGTCTTTTTGCCCCAGCTGAGCTGCTGCTGAAGTTAACCCCAGCTGCCTTGGGGCAAAATGCTTCAACAGCTAAATCACGGGTCTCTGCTAACCCAGCTGGCCCTGGTGGCAAGTGTGATCAGGCAAGAGGGAAGCAGGCGATACCTCCTGCACAGGGAGAAGTGACAGGCAGCCAGGGACAAGACAGAAATAGTTTTCTGCCAACACACTTGCAGCTGGAACATATGTGTGAATACTAAGTTCTGAATGCTAAAAGTAGTGATGTAGTTGTTTTCTATATTGCTGTGCTGATTTCATTGATGGCTCGTGACAGGTTTGTGAGATGATATTAATGTTAAGGGGATGGCATTGAGGAGAATCTTCCCAGAGGATTTCTTTTCTTACAACAACCTAAATACATCTCACAGCTTTTGCATGTAAATGGAGTGGAGCAAGAAAGATGCTTCTTCAGTACTGTGTGTCTTGACTATTAAAGTGTGCCACTTGGCTGGTAGCCATCAGAAGTAACATTGAGGTGAACTGACTAAAGATACTGTTAAGGAAAAAAAACAGTTTAAAAAAGGACCACTTCAGCGTTAATGTGAAAACGTAGAAAGAAATAGTTTTATACTTTCAAAGTATAATTTTGAAAATAATTACACAATAAAAGCAAAGCTGGATGACTTAGTTCTTTCAGTTCCTTTAAGTTCTGTTCAACAGTATCTAATATTTATCCCCTACTCTTCTATGTTGAACTGGTCTTGGATTCCTGCTTACATTGTTCCTCTAGGACACTAATTAAAGCATGTGTTATGAACTGGCTTCAATTTCTTTTTCATTTATTTATTAATGTGCTTACTTATTTTTACACTTCTCTATTCTCGTGGAGCACAGGAGCAGTCGAGCAGAGCATTATCACGGAGCAGAAGTAGTCTTCATGCTTCTTGTCAGTTTTGGGGACCTCAGTGGGCATTTCTCCCTCCCCCCACTAGCTCCTGATCTGAAGAAGATGCAGCTGCTCTCTTGGGGGAATTGTTTACCTCTCTGTGGAATCTTGTCCTGGTCAGCTATGTGCTAAGAATGTGAATAATTTTGCTGCGGCTGCTTTACATGTAAAAAGCCTGACCTTAAGAAATTTTATCCAGCTGAGTTTTTTTTCTTTGTCTTTTTCTTTTTTTGCCTCTAGCACTGGTAGATTTGAGAGTTTTATCTTGCAACTGCAGAAAGCTGTGGTAACTTTGAGTCGTGTAAAGCATTTAGTACAAAGAGATATTTTTGTACCCTTGAAAATCGTTAAATGCCAGTCACTGCTATTTAGCAGCTCTTACTTTTGGACCTGTAGTTATATATGTGTATTTGGTAGGGTTAATGAAACTAAGTTAAGCACTGCATGGAGACCTCTGGAAAATGTCTAATAAGGTCCCTAGTGCTGCAGTGTAGGAGTATATTGCATTACAAGATTGAGCATATTGATTTTAAAATGTTAAAAGCTGAATGAAGGCCTTTTTATATTACCTGAAGGAGAACTGGGGGAAAGAAAAGAAAGATAGCATTACAATCAACGCATATAATTCAAAAATGCCAACAAAATTTTTAAAAATAATATTTTATGTAAAAGTTTTGTCTCTTCCTACTGTGAACAATAAATACGGCAAGTTGCCTTGCACAGCACTTGCATTCGGTGTGTATGTGTCTCTACAGAAAAATATTAGGAATCTCAAGATAAAACCCAGATGTTTCTTCAGTCACATGAGGTGTGCTGTGTTGCACTGGGAGGCTGAGAGAGAAAGTACCTTCATTTGTCTCACAGCAGAGCTGTTTTTCTCAGATATATTTTTTCTTTTAGACTCTGCATTACTGCTTGATGTCAGCTGGGGTCCCATTGTGGTACAAATCCTCAAAAGAGAGAACAGCTCAGTGGTAATGCATTCCAACCAGATATCCTGGAGGTTTTATAAGTTCTATTAAAGTACTCCCCAGAGAAAAATTAGGGGAGAAAAACTCTCGTAAAGTTCTAAAGGCCAGATCAGGAATATGCTGGAACCTTGTTTTAAAAATTGTTAGTACTTGACCTTGAATATGAATGAGCAGCTTAATTTTGCTGTCTTCACTTGAATTTTCCTTGCCTTGAAGGTTTTAAAACAATGCTTGAAAGTTCTAATGGTTTAAAACTGAACAAATCACCAAATAATGTTACAAGAAAAAGCAGGTAGAGGAATATCACTCTTTAAATGTTAAAATCTTATAAAGTAAAAGAAAATTTGTAGTGCCTTAAGTAGGCAGCACTCAGTAAAAATGACAGAGGCACTGTTAACAGGAATAGGTGCAAAATTCAGTTTATAGAGTTGAATATGGAGAAATGCAATAAACAGTACTAATGCATTGCACATTTGCAGCACCATGTAACTTTGTGGGGAACAGCTGTCTATGGCAGCACAAAAAATCTCTTCCAGTCTTTGACACAATTATTTTCTATGCTTTGGGGCTTTATTCCTGGACAGCAAACCTCATAACTCATCTTGCTGAATCTGAATACCCAGTTTACAAGTTCCTTGTATCCAATTTGTCTAAGGAATAATTCATAAAGTCTGTGAATACCTGTAAAAATACTGTAGTCTACATAATATATATGTATCTTTTTAGTAGAAGGAAGAGCAATGGGAAGCCCTTATCTTGGTGTCTGTGGCCACTGAAAAGAAATGCTTTGATATACAAATAGCATTATTGTAAATGTAATGCCAGCCAAATGCATTTTTGGCTAATGCGTGAGCAATAAAATTAGCAAACATATCACTTGCTGCTAATGAAGAGGAATAAGCTCATCATGAAACCTTCATTGAACTGTTATTCTATCCAGCTTGATTTACTTGCCATGATAGAGTAAGAAACAGCTGTCTCAAAAGAAAAATTAAAAAGAAAGAAAAAAGGGGAGATACGTGTGCTAGTAGGAAGGGGTCATGCTACCACTCTGACAGCCCAGGATATGACAAGTGGGTCTGGAGGAGAGCATGGATGGCCTGCTGCTCTTGCAGCAAGTATGCCCTAGTTGCTAATAAGTGTAAATACTAATACTACAGAATATCCCACCTTAGAGAAAGAACATGAAAGAGCCCAATTCCAAGAGTAGACTTAAAAGAGTTTGTATGGTGCTTATTAAATGACAGCTGGCCTTTGCACAGCAAGGTGTTGCTTTTGCAGGAATTGCCACTAATGTATTTAGTGACTTAAAATGCATTGTATCAGGAATAGGTTGGGTTTTGGTTTTTATCTTTTAAGATTGCACACCTTGAGTGTAGGGACCCTCATCTGGACTCCCAGAGTGCAGAGTAGCAGGTTCGTCTCTTATTCATGGCCAGATTTCATCTATGAGGACCCTGGCCCACAGCTGGCAGTGAAGCTGTCCTGGAGCACCCTTCTGAAAACAGCAGCCCTGTTCTGCTGTGTGCTGCACCTTTTCCTCGAGGCTGGGATCAATGCTACCCTAGCTTTGAAGATGCCTTCTGAGCAAGGCTCTTTGCTGTGTTCTGTGTGTGTTGAGAGTTTGTGAGATTCCAGTGGAATCAATAAATTCCTGAAGGCAGCTTGCTGTGATTTTTTTCCTCCAGTGATTTGTATAGGTTCTTAGCTGGGTGCTGCAGTGTTATTGACATCCTCACATTAATAATTACATTGGTATTAACATCAGCACTGTTGGCCGAATTTATGTGTTTCATTAGGCTGAGTCAGACAAGGGCAAAAGTGGAGGAATTAGTCTGGTGGAAGTCTATCCATTCTCTTGGGCAGGAACACTTTCTGATAGCATTGGTGACACGCGCAGCACCTCTCCTGCTCTGCTGATTGCTTCAGTGTGCCTTATGAAGAAGTGATAATAAAACACTTCCTCTGTGTGTTACTTTTCTTGTCTTTTGAAGCTGAGTTCTGCCTTTAAATTGAGTTTCTGGATTCATTGTTGCTTTCTGGATGTAGATCATACCAATCCAGAGGAAGGTTTCAAACCAAATGGCGGCTGGGTTTTTGAACCAAGAATTTGAAGATTCTTGCCCTGTGCGTACCTTCCTCCTAGTTATAAAGGCTGTAATACCTGATATTGTCTGCTATTAGCTTCTGGCGAACTCTGCTACTCAGTGCTGCTGCTGCTGTTTGCTTCTCTTTGCATCAACCCAACTGCTTTACTGTTAGGGTAAAAGAAGTGGAAAACAGGGAGACAGGAAGTGTTGCATTCAACACTTTAGTAACTTGAATTAAAATCCAGAGGCTTAGTAAATGCTCTCCACTGGCTTGGCTTCTGTGCCATGTAGAAAGGTTTTGATTTGAAATACCAGGTAGTTCCTTGAGTTACAGTCGTAAGCCCCAGAGTTTGCCCAGTGCTGGAGTCGGTATGAAAAGGGGATGGTGTGTGCAATAAGACCTCTAGTTAATAAAAAATGTGAACAGGAACCTGGAAGGGGGTTTTGGTGAAGATGATAGTGCTGCTTGGTTTGAGACAACTCATGAGCTTATATTTGAATTTGTTTTCTAATTGCCCTCTGTTTCTTTTCCTCAAGGTTCAGAAGCTGTTGTAGGATGTTACCTTACCTTTGCAATACTAAAGGTATGGCCTTGTGGGATCAGGAGAAGCTCTTAAGCCACACTGTTAATGCAAGGCATATGGCTGGAGCACTGTGTGACAGAATGCAGGTCACTGCAGTGGCTGCCAGACAGAAGTCAACTGGAGCCCAGGCTGAAACTGCTGCAGACTGTATCCAGAGGATGGGAAGTGCCCTGTTCCTATAACCAAAGCGAAAATATTTTAGGGAAGTAAAACAGGATCTTTGAAAAGGAGTTTTGTATGCACTTGCACGTGTGTGCATGTGCGTTCACTCACACATGAAGTAAGCAAAGCTCTTCCATGCTGCTCTGTAATGTAATCTTGCCAGTGCAGTAATTTGTAAATGGTGTTTATAACATGATTTGCCTCACTATAAGGTTTCTGAATTAGCACATAATAGTGCTCCTGCTATTAGGAAAGATTAGAAGACATTTGTCCAACTTTCTGTCTGCTGATGGACCCGCCATGGGTCACTTGGTTAGACTTGAACTCAAATAGTTTAAATAGCTCTCCAGTGAGCATACTTAAAGTGTAATGAGGAACAGTTATGGCTGTATATACAATTGTTTGTTCTGTTTTAAATTAGAAATCCTTTTCAAAATAGGATTCCTCTCTTGTGTTTGTGTAGGGCTCAGCACAGTGCAGAAGGCTTTGGGGTACCATCACAGCAGAAAGGATTTTGTGTAGCTAGGAGATAACCTAGAACACTGCAGATGTACAAATACACATTTTTTTCCCCCTGCTTTATTTTTATCATTAATGTAAACTCCTATGAGCTTTGTAATATAGATAGTCCTGAAGTACTACATGTGTTCAAAATGGAATGCTGTGTGCTCACTCCTTACAGCTCTGTGCTGATGTGGGATCTGAAGCAATGTGTTTTCCAGAATGGGAATTTTCTGTACTGTTGGCCAAGTATGATTGCTAAAGCAGGAGTGTGTGCTCTCTGAAAAGCTGGGGCAGTGAGTAGGTGCCTTCAGAAAGGGGCATTAGAGCCTTTGAGATAGGCAGCAAATCACCACGGATCTTGGGTGTTTACAGCATCACTCCCTTCACCAAATATGTGGGGAAACAAGGCTTTTGCCATCAGCTTTTCAGATACAGATGTGCTTTTTCCAAGGCTGGTGTGGACAGGAAGAACAGGTTATTTGTCACTGTTCCTCAGGTCTATCTATTAAGTTGCCTTCATGATAAAGCTGCCTGTACCCTGGTCCCCTTCCTCTCATGCCTGTGTCCTGGCTGGAAGAGAGCAGCTCAGCTCTGTTTTTCCTTCCCAGCCTACTTGAAAGAAAGGGGGAAAACAAGTGTTATTCATGGTGGCTCTTTGTTATTTTCACTCACTTTATTATTGTTGTTAGTGTTGTGGCCTCTCTTCCCTTGCCTGTTCGTTCTTTCATGGCACTTGAGCTTTGTGCAGAGTGCAGCTTTGTTGCCTGGGACAGGACCTCTTCCAGCTTCCTTCAGACCTCCCCCTTTCCAAATCCTTTCCAGAGTGCCTGATGTGCTTCCAGAAATGGTACAATAAATGTATATGTAAATATAATAAAATTACTTGTTTTATCTGACTGGTGACACGAATAAGAGTCTTATTTCTTCATTAAAGAAGTCCATGAAGAAGTAAGAAAAAGGTCATGTCTTTTTTTTACATATTGCTTTTAAGAGGCTCACTTGAAATTAGATTAATGTAAAGGAAACCATATACACAGCTGTGCACAGGTTATAGAATACCTGTATGCGTGTCAGTACACACACACACTCTCTGGAACATCAACAGGAGCTGTCTGATGAAATGTTCTGATCGGATTTGAAAATTCATATTGCAGTGCATGTGTGTTTTCTCTTTAAGCAGATTGCATCTCTTGAATAGTTCATCAGAGCTTCTTGAAGTGTTTACGTATGCGCTCTTTGTCTGGAGATGCTTTGTTATAAATTCTTCCTTCTTTTTACAGGCATTTGTTTGGAATTATGCTGAGCAACCGTGCTTGGTTTATTTCCAAATGTCCTAACTTTGGGACTGTGGATTGGCTTATAGCCTGAAATTCATATCTCTCCTTTTCAGGGGAAGAGCCATATTTGAACAACTCATGGAACACAAGGACTGTAGTGTAAAATGGGAGGCGTCCCTCATGAAGCTCCCATGGCCAAACACAGTGTCTTGCAATGAGCTCTGGTGGGGGAATGGACTGCATAGTTAAGGCTTAGTTAAAAGAACAAACAAATACCAGGAAAAAAAATAAAGGAAGTTCTATGCTGCTAGGTAGTATAAGTTGCATAGTGTTAAAAAGTATTTTGATGTAACTGGTAACTTTTGAGGCATCTGACAAGAAGTTATGTTGTATTTCCAGTCACTGTTCTCTCTGGTTTTTTCCTCTCTTAACCTTTTTAAGTTGGTGAAGGTGTTACGGTGGCTGGTCTTTATAACTACCCTGCTGCTAAATCTATATAGCACTTTTTTCTTCTCTTGGAAGAACTTAAATAGCTTTGATTAGTCATCAAGTTAAGGAGAAGCTTCTGGGAAAAAACACTAGAAAAGTCTTTTCTGTGATACTTGTGAAAGAACTTTGTATTCACGGTAGGGCTAGTAAAATACAAAAACTAAAGTGATAGATTTCAAATATTAGTATCACTTGGTCTGGTTCATTTGTTTCATTTTTAACTATCCAGAGTTGTTTTAAATCCAAAAAGATGTTAGAAACATTTTGATCACCAAAAGATGGGTTTTGTAAGTGAAAAAAAGTAACCAGATGATCTAGTTACTTTTGTTTTATTTTGTCTCATTCCTTCCATAGCAATAGCAAATATATCTATGGAAGGAATATAGCTGGGCATCAGGAAGAATTTATTCAAAGAGTGATTAAGCATTGGAGTGGACTGCCCAGGGAGGTGGTGGAGTCACCATCCCTGGGTCTAGTTGACGTGGTGATGTTTGGTCAAAAGTTGGACTTGATGATCTTGGAGGTCTTTTGCTACTTTTGTGATTCTGTGATTCTGTGGAATGTGCCATATTCTGTGCCTTTGAGAATTAAGGTAATTTATTTCAGAGGTGGTTTGTGGTGGTCATGATACAAGGGTTTCTGTGCTGGGACCCAGTAGAATTGACACTTCAACCCTCCAACATCTTTTTGCCTGGTACTCCAAGTTGTGTATTTTGACCTGGACTTAATTACCTTATTTTAATAGTAAGTTATCATGCTGCCATAAACACAAAAATAGCAGGACCCCATTGTACTGGATGCCATACAAGCAGAGTAGTAAATATACCAGTCTTCTGTTGGTGAATGTCTAAATAAAGACTAAAAGTGTTGGAAGGCAAACAGAATGAGCAGTGGCATAGCAATGACTGTCACATTTGATTTATTTGTATTTGTTTTTCTTCTGATAGGGCATTTACCAGAGCACTGTATTGTTTACAAAATCCTCCCTCTGTCTTTTGCACATACTGCCTTTGTTAGTTCTGCAAATATCTGTTGAAAATATATATAAAACCCTTTTGGTTAAAGTTGTTCCTTACCTGCAATTCCCCATTCCTAATTTACAGTAATGTATTTTTTCTATATGTTGATGTGATTTAACTTAGTGAGTCTTACATTTTGTCATGTGTCTATATTCTTTTTCTGTCTGCCCAATTTTGTGTACTACAGTGTGTCTCTTCTGCATACTTTAGCCCCTAGTAAGCTTGGAATGAAAAAAAAGAAAGGAAGCACTCTGACAGTGTGAGGTGGGAATGCACAGTCAGTGCAAAGCAGAGCTAGAGCATCCAGCCAAAAGAATGGATGACCTTCAGAGCTGGAGTGCTAGCAGAATTGAAAATAATTCAGGAGCACAAAAGGTAGAAGTGCTGTAAGCAAGGACTAAAAGCCAGGTTTAAAGCTCCGAGTGACTTCACCACAAGGATGACTTTTCCACCACTGTTGGCACATCATCAAGAATGGTGTGCACGGCTCTTATCAAAATCATGTCCCAGTCTGATCTTTCTTGATACAGAGATGGGCTACTACATCAATAAAAGGAATGAAAATCCTCTTTAACAAAAGAAAACTAAGTTCAGCCCTGGAGGCCCAGCTGTGAGCATCCCTTAGTGTGAAGGGGGCTTCACTGTGTAGGTTACAGCAGAACTACTATGTAAAGACAATCAAAACTAAAATCAGAGACAATGAGCTGATCCTGCATAGTTTAGGCTGAAAGTTTATACCTGCCTAAGCAGGATAGCTTCGGAGGAGTTTGTAACAGGAGCAGTGGGGCAGAAAACCCTTAACTAATCATGGGGTAGCTGTCCATTAGTTTCTGAATGGTTTACATGGTTTCTGAATGGACTAAGTGATACCGCAGCACTCAGTAGGTTTCTGCCCCTGCTAATTTTCTCCTGCTTTTTTGATGCACTAAAACTGAAAAGCACTAATGATACTCAGGATAGTATCTTAATTATGTGGCTAGAATATTTTAATCAAGGTTATGGTAGGCATGGGAATTTATGTGCAAAATTTAGCCCCTGGTGTTAGCAACCTGAAAACAGGCAAAACAAAAGTAGAGTACTAAAATGGATAAAGGGTCCAACTAGAGAATAATTGCAGAGAGAGAATATTACAAAATAGGTTTCTCTTTTCTGTGGGGCTGCAGTGGTTCTGATAGAGTACATTGTGCACATTGTTTCCTGAACTGCTTGGGTTTTGCGTGTTTAAAATCATGAATGAAAAATCCTACAATGGGGGGCTATCACAGAAAAGCTTGTAATCAATGCTGGATCATCTCTTTTGGCGTGAGCTTTATTTTTTTCCCTTCTGCGAGGAACCTGTATCTGTTTCCTGCATCTGTCGCCCATCCTTCTTAGTGAATGGAAAGCAAGTAATTAATTTTTGTTGTTGTTAGCAATTAATTACCCTTGCCAAATCTTGGAGGATCTATTGTCTCCTTCAGACACAATGTTCTTGGGAAAAAGTCTTACTTATTGTAACCTCTTGTGCAATCTTCGCTTGGATGATAAATACATCTTGGCAACGAGGAGCTTTCTGAATGAAAAATGTTGCTGGACAACCCTGTAGTACAGCAAGAACGCAGACCTCTGCCAATGCTGGTGGAGTGCAGCCAGGCGGGAGGGTAAAATGGGGAAAGCCTTTCACACTGCCTGCAGAGCACAGTGAGATGAAGTCTTTATATGCACACATCCAAATATCTGTTTACCATCAAACAAGGATTTTTCCTGTTGTGCATCTGAGCTCAAAGGTGGCCTTCCTTCTAGCAAAATCTTGAAATCTGTTGGAAAATTGCCATCTACCAGTGCAGGACTGGGGAAATAACAGAGAGCATGTGGACCACGCAGCAGTTGGGTTTAGGTGGCCTGCTGTAGGAACTAGCTGGGAAACTCCACCCTCCCCATTTTTCTCTTTGAGTCCACAAATTTGAGATCCTGCAGTTTCCTCAATCTGCTTTGTGGTTTGTGGCCTAACTTTGGCTTTCCGTTAGATCTGTCCAGAACTGTAGGTGACCACTGAAACCTCATTTTAATATTGCAGCTGTTACATTAATTACAGAGTTATTAGAGTTAATTGTAAATGCATCTTTTCCCCCTGTAGCTCTTCACCTTTACTTTTTCTGCTTGATTTTTTCATCAATACTTAGTGATGTCTGGAAGCAAAAAGGTGCATAAAAGCCCTGCACAGAGAGATGTTTGGATCCTCCCAAGGGAATACAGAGAATGAGATGGACTGGGTGCACTCTGTTCTCCTGTGGTTTCTGTGCACACTGCCGTGGGCCTGGCAGCTGGCTGTGGGGCAGCAGAGCGCAGCCAGCAGCCAGGTTTCCCAACCCATGCTTCAGCTGACCCCGCTTGGCCTGGTGAAGAGGAAACAATGTGAAGCAGGGGGCCCGACGCAGTCCACCTTGCAGTTATGGAAATCTTCGTTGACCTCAGTGGGAGCTGGATTTGATCCTGTGCCTACTGGAGTGTTTTGGCATTGGCTACGGCTCCAAGTGGCTTTTTTTTCCCCTGGCTCATTTCTGGTTCTTTTTTTCCCTTTTCTTTCTGAAATGTACTTACCTTTGAGTGCTGTAAAATCAAGACCGCTCCATCCATGTCAGTGTAGCTGTGCACTTTTATCTTTGCCCAGTGTCTGTCCTTGTTTCCTCAGCCCTTCTACTGTCTTTGTATTGGTTTGCAAGATTTTGGCATTGATTTCCCTCCTTTTTGAGCCATTCTGCTGCTTCTCACAAACACCCTCCATCTCACTTAAACCTCTGCTCTCCAGCGAGTGTAATTACTGACACTGTTTAATCCATCCTCTGCCCTTCTTCCTAAACTTCAAAACAGTCCTTATATTGATTTCTGGCGAATGAAGACCAGGCTTCAGCCCCAGCTGCCAGCAGGGAGCCAACTTCCCCTTCAGCAGGCTCCTGGAGGCCGGCCCTTTGCTGCCTCGTCCCAGCCATGCTCCCTTGCTCAGCAGAGCTCATTTCTGTGTTGCACATAGGAAGGAGAGAGCCACCGTGCCCCAGGAGCCAGCAGCCACCGTGGACAGAGCACACCCTCTGTGATCCTCGGCCACGCATCAGCATGTCCTCTGTCCCTAAGGAAAAGGTGCTGGAAGTAACAGCCCTTTTCAGGTGACTGCCAGAGGGAAGGGAGCTGTAGGCTTGGACAGTGGCAGTGGGAAAAACAATGCAGAGGAGGACAAAGGCCAGCTGTAACAGTGCTGGAGCTTCTTGTTGCCCTCCACTCTCCTTGAGTATCCCATGCCTCCAGAGGGATTTGTCTCCTGGGTTGAAAATTAGGATTATATGTAATCTACCTCTGAGGAAAAACCTTTTCCTTTTATATGTGGATTTTTGGATTTTTTTTTTCTTTTGGTCACTCTCCATTTGCTTGGAGATGATATGAGGTTTTTGTGAATTAGTATCAGAAACTGGGGATATTGGTGTCTCGTGAGAGTTACAGGGGAAAGGGCCCGAGCTGTGGGATGCTGTACAGGAGAATCACAGGTGTTTTTTAATCACAAAAAAACTTACTTCATTTTTTCCAGCAGTAATGTAAATGCTGAGCAAACAGGGTGTGTAATGAGGAAACCCTTTGGAGGGTGGGAGCTGACCTAATGAAAGATGAGAAGTGGGGAGCTGGAGCACAGGACTGCTGCTGCTGTGGGGGCTTGTGAGGGTGAGATTGCCAGTGACACACCTGCTGGTCCCAAGCTCTTGCTGGCCTCTTACATTATCCAGCTATGCACAGTGGAATGTATTATGCTTGTTTCCTCACATTATTCCCACTGAATATAAACCCCCTAAACTGTACTGAAGGTAGAACATGCAGCTTCAGGAAGGCCAGCATTGTTTTCACTCTGCTTTTCAGACACAGGTAATGTCAAAAGAGGAGAAAGTTATAGTATGGAGGGTCAGAGCATTGCTTTCAGAGATGATATCACTATGCTGGTGATAAAAATTTCTCCTATTTTAGCCCCTTTGAACTGTGTACAGCCAGCACAGATAAGAGAGGGAGAAATGGACTATGTAGGCTGTTTTATTAATCATTAATTCAGTTGTTACCCAACATCCAAACCAGCCCAAATGTGCTTATGGAGAACATTTAATTTGGGAAACTAAGACTTGTGACCTAAGGCTAGATCCAACTGCTGTAAATGGGACAGAGTGTGTTAGCAGCTGTGTGGAACAGGGCTGTAAAGCCCAGAGTCCCTGGATGATGAGAATGCTGAGCACTAGGATGTGAATTTGCTAATACTTTAGAAATGTATCCACAAGAAGAAAAAAGAAAGAGGAAAAAACATTGTGGGAAATTCTTTCCTTCATACATAATATTCTTCTGTTGAATTAAAATTGCCCCTAGTAATGTGTTGATGCCAGTGAAGTATTTCAGCTATAGGAAATGTGAAACCAACTACTGCCTTTCTATGAATTATGAGTCATAAATTGTATGAAAAATATTCAGCTTGCTATAGCTATTCCCCAAGCAGAACCTCTGACTAATGGAGAAAACGCTGCCATTTTGGAGGGAGTAGGAGGGGTCTGAGTTAAGCAGAGCAAGATGCCAAGGGCCAGCCAAGTGCCAGCGTGTGGCTCTGTGCTGAGCGTGAATTGGTGTCACCTGAGATGATCCTCCCTTGCTAAGTAAACAATTGGAGGGTATGTGACGTACTTGCCTCACTCCAGCTGAGGCTCCTGACTGCCAGCCAGGGCCCAGAACTGACCCATGGGAGAGCCATGCACTGGTGCCAGCCCCGCTGCCACATCTGCAACCAGTGAGCCAGGCCAGGGAGGCACAGCCTCCATCTGATTCAGCACCCAGTGGGCAGGTTGCAATGACAGAATTCCCCTAAAAATAGCAGTAAAGTGGCAAGAGAACAGGATACTGACGTTTGCGTGCAAATCCTTGGTGGTGGCATTCATTTCATCCAGCTTCAGCCATCTAAGAGCTGGGAGTTCAGTTCAGATTAGTTCCCTAATCATTTCTCACTAAAGTTTATCTCCTCATATCTATTCTTTGAACTGCCTTTTGGAGGTGATTATAGAAAGGTCCTCAGCAACTACTTTTGAGTAGAAATCCAACTTTTTGATGGGTAAAGTTCTGTGAGTTAAATTCAACATCAAAGCTCTGGATTTCAGTTTCTTCGTCATTTCAGCAAAGACCATGCAGCCTCATGAGGATTTGTGAATTTTGCTTTGCAACCGTGCAATGCTAGAGTCATTGTTGAAAGGTGTAAGTGAAAGTATAAACAAACTGCAGGGAGCTGTAGAGCAGGGATTGCTAACTGTGGTTGTGTTTGAAGTTTAGCTGGAGCCTTCATATTTGCCCTCGTTTTAGTTTTCAGGCCGTGTGTCTGGCACCCGTATTAACTTCTCAGTGATGGATGTGTGCCCAATAAAATACAGCTAAAAAGACTGACGGTGTGACTGACTTTCAGTTTGGGATGCCCAGTCCTTTTCCAAACAAATAGTGGATGATGTCTGAAATACTGAAAACAGCAGTTTTTCTTCCCTATTGACTCTAGTGAGCAGAAATCAAACCCTGCCTAATTAGCTTCTTTGTGGCATCTGTGAAAGGATAAAGTTTTAACTATGTTCAGATGTGACTGAGAGACATACTCTCAAACACTAGCAGCTAAATTTTCATTTCATTTCATCCAGTGTGAAACTATGCTGCCTTTTCCATACATGATTCAAAGATTGTTTTAAGGGATCTCAAAGGACACATTTTAGTTTCAGGCTTCTTTAATTGCCAGACTCTGGGTAGGCTGTGTGTTTTGTTATTTTCTTCTTACAGTTCTTGAGTTGTGTAAGGCATGCAAATGCTTTCAAAATATGAGTCCATTGTGCTTCAGGCAGCTGTGATCTGGTGTTTAAAATGTTCCTATTAATGTAAGAACACTTAACTGCTTTACAACTCACAATCCAGTGCTTGGGGTTTGTCACGACGTGATTCAATTCTTGTTTGCTTTGTACAGGAGATGGCTGTTCGAGCACTGAAGCAGACAGGGAGCAGGAGTATTGAAGCAGCCCTGGAGTACATCAGTAAGATGAGCTACTTGGATCCTAGAAATGAACAGATAGTACGTGTAATTAAGCAAACCTCACCAGGTAAGCATGAACTTTTTTTTTTTTATTGTGTTCTTCTTTCTTGCAGTAAGATAGTTTTTAAAGTAGGGTCATTGCTGGGGGGAAGTGTTGGACAGCAGTGTTCCATAGCAGTCCTGTAGGAGATAGTGAAGTGAACTTCGCCTTGCAAGGCCAGCTGGGCTGGAACCTCAGTACAACTCACCTGCTTCCAAAGAGTGGTCTATGTACTCCTTCATAGTCTACATTCTCAAATAGAAATCTGTTACTCAAATCCAAATATTCCTCCATCAGACCAGAACAGACTTACTGGTATACAAATCAAGGAGGTGGACATCATATCTCTCTTGACATCAAGATTATTTGCACAGCTGAATTATGTGTCCCAAAGAAGGGCAGTTATTGCTGCTACTTTCTTTTGTGGCCTCTGATAAGGGAAAGCAAAGTCTGCTTGCCCCTGAGGCGCAGCATGAATCCTACTGACAGAGATGACAGATGGGTCTTACGGCTGCCTCCCACTTCCACACCAGAGTACCCATTTTTTAGGATGCTTTAGATTGCCACAGCCTCATCAGTGCATCTCACTGTGTCCCAACAGATGAGCTGTCGGGTGTTGTTGTAAGAGCAACCTCAGTAATGCTGGCCTTATGTCATGACAGGAGAAAGAGCTGCCAATTACCGATTTCACTTTAAAGATCTCTGATTATTTGTCCAACCTGATTCCATTTCAAAACATTGCATTCTTTATGAAGGTATCTTTTAGTGTGGTGGCAGCCTCTTCAGTGTGCAGAGAGGGTGCATGAACCTGTCTTAATGCCGTGCACATCCCTGTGTGTCTGTAGGCAGCAGGGCTTGTGTGTCAATGCGAGGAGGCAGCAGCTGTGCTCAGGTATGCTGCATCTGGTCCAGCTGGGACATGCTGTACTGCAAAAGGCTTTTAATCTACTGTTCAAGCCTGCATGACTATTCTTACAGGCTTTGTGAAGTCAAGATTTTAAAAGGAAATGGTTTAGGCATAGATGGGCCAAGTCCTGTGATTTGTGAAAGCTAAAGAACCAGAAGAGGAACAAAAACAGAACAACAGCACAGAGTCTCCCCTTGTCTTTTTAGCACAGCCAGTGCTTTATACACCTGCAATTTGTCCTCAGATCAAAGAACTGATGAAAAGTGCCGTTAACATTTCCACTGTAGGAATGCTGCTATCTTGTCTCTGCACATTCTTCAAGCTAAGATTAATATGTTGACACCCTGAAAGATTTTCCTTCCCAACAGATGGAAGATGAGTAATATGAGGGGGTACTCTGTGTCCAACACATTGGAAGGAAGGACAGACTGTATGATGCCTTTCTTTAAATGAAGGAGAGGGAAAGAAGGATTTTTGAGAATGATGGAAGAGAGAGATGTAAATAGAAAACAAGTGTGAGCAGGTGGCTCATTGTACATAAGATGGACTCTGTGATGGCCTAGTAGTTTATAGCAATGTTGACTTTAAGTTATATGGAAAGTCCTTCCAGGAGCTATTTCCTGCCCACTGGTGTTGTACTTAACACCCTGCTCTGTGGCTTCCTCCCGTCTGAGAGCAATGACTGGTAATACTGGTCCAGCTTTAAAAAACAGGCTGTAGAGTAATCTGATGAGTTCATAGTTAGGGAATTTGTGCTTCTATTTTCATGATTTGATAGGACTCCCTGATGATTCCTGGCATGAGCAATATTGTGAGCCAGTAGCTCGTTATCAGTAGGAATACTTGGCACTTATAACTTCAAATGTTCAGAGTGCTTAATTTAGATTTTGAAAGGTGTTTTTATAACACATATTCCCTGTGTCGTGTGCATGTGTTTGGTGTATGTCTGTATGTGTAGATGGGTGAGTAAAACAAAGTAATTGGTTCACCTGAATTGTTTCCTAACATTCTTCTGTGTTCTTTTTGTAAAGGAAAGGGTATTGTGCCAAATAATGTAACCCGCAGGCCGAGCTTTGAAGGATCAAATGAATCTTTTCCGTCCTACCATCAGATCAGTAATGCAGCCTATGAAGGGACAGGCTATGGAGCGGAAGGTGCAAATATGCTTACTGAAGTTCCAAGGCCATACATGGACTATTTAATCTCTACTTCTCAGTCTTCAGCTATGACTGCTCCTGTGCAGCGACCCTCTGGAGTAGGCACTCACAGCACACCAACGAGCCACCAGCAGAAAGCATACCCTGCAAATATGGAGTCTTCTGTGATTAATTATCCAGTGGCTAATCACAGCAGCCAGGCCTTGCAGCTGCAGGCATCTCATGGCTCCAACAGCCAACATTACAGTAGACAGCACATGATGGTGCAGGGGGAACCTATGGGATATGGTGTTCAGCGGAGTCCATCCTTCCAAAACAAGATGCAGCAGGAGGGAGGATATGCCAATCTCCCAAATAAAGGGGCAGTTGTTCAGAACAATACTGGTCATGCATTTCAGCAGGCACCAGCAAGCCTCTATATCTCACATTCTCATCACAAACAGACAAGTCCTTCTTCTCATCAAATGCATGTGATATCCAGAGGTCCAGCCTTTGCTAATGATTTTTCAGACAGTCCACCACAAAATCTATTAACTCCGTCTAGAAATAGCCTAAACATGGACCTCTATGACATGAATAATCCTCAAGTTCAGCAGTGGCAGGCAGCAACCCCGTCACGCAGAGATTCTTTACAAAACCCGGGAATAGAAGCATCTCCACGGCAACACGTATCCTTCAGACCTGATGCCACAGTGCCAAGCAGAACAAACTCCTTCAACAACCACCAGCAACAGCCACAAGTGACAGTGTCCATGAGGCAGGTTCCTCCAGGAAAACCTGATCCTTCCATTGCGTCTCCAAACACAATCACGGCAGTCACATCTGCTCATATCCTCCAGCCAGTGAAGAGCATGCGAGTGATGAGACCTGAGCCTCAGACTGCTGTGGGACCTTCCCATCCTGGGTGGTTGCCTGCGCAGGCACCGGCTGTGGATGGCTTGGAGATCATGGAGCAGCACGTGCCACCATCTGGAGCAGCTAATGCCTATCAGCTAGATGTGGATTATGGTAACCAGGAACTGCGGTGTCCACCACCACCCTATCCCAAGCATTTGTTACTTCCTGGCACCTCTGAGCAGTTTGATGTCAACTGCTTGTGCATGGGCGTGGAGCAGACTCTGCGTGTGGTCCCCAGTTCCACGAGCAATAAGGCTGAAGAGAGCAGTGAGCGAAATGATAAAAACAGCAAGAACACTAAAGCTGAAAAACCAAGCAAGGATAAAAAGCAGATTCAGACATCTCCGGTGCCTGTACGAAAAAATGGCAAAGATGAGGAAAAGCGAGAATCCCGAATAAAGAGCTACTCACCTTTTGCCTTCAAGTTCTACATGGAGCAACATGTAGAGAATGTCATAAAGACCTACCAGCAGAAAATTAATAGAAGGTTACAATTGGAGCAAGAAATGGCAAAAGTAATTCTTATTTTGTTATAATAAAATCTAATAGGGTCAAATTGGTTATTACTATTTTTAATTTGTAAAAAAAATTTTAAAGGTAGAATCCACTGAAGTAATAGCTATCAGACACCTCCCTGTACCAGACTGCATCCACTTAGAAGTGTAGATGCAGATTTGGGGGGCTGTTTGAAAAACCGGAGATGTGAAATGATATTTCTTCACACCAGAAAAGTAAAATGAAGCAAAACCCCCCCATATTATAGGTAAGAACTTAGAAGGCAGGCTTGAGGCTGAGATAATTCTGCCAATACTTTGGCAGCTCTTGCAAAACTCTTTGGTCTAGTTCTTCCTCGCTGTTCCATGATTGCTGCTCATTCACCAAAGCCGTGGTTCAGCTTGGCAGTGTAGTCACTGTGCCATATTTTCAGCTGAGTGTGTAATACTTGACTGAAAGTTGTCTGTTGAACGCATGTAAGTAATACTGTTGTGCAAGTAACCATATCTGGACCAGCTTGAACTGATTTTGGGACCATTGCCAGAACTTGTTCTAGAGGCAGGTCTTGGGGAGATGCACTTTGGGTGATAGAACTTCTTTAATGCCGAACTGTAGCTTTTGAATCTAAGCTGACTCTCTGATAGTGCTGCTTAAAACAAAGCTGCCAGGCTCTGATGGTTGGTCTGGCAGTTATGTTTGTAATTTTTATATGTGGAAGAGGAAGAGGGGTTTTTTTCTTCCCAGGCATGACTGGAATATGACTAATCTACTTTTGCATTAAAGGGTAAACTCTAAGGAAAGCTGTTATTAACACGTAATGGGTAATAATTAACTACCCAATCTTTCCTAGCGCAGTCAGTTTCCAAAGTCAATTAATTTGATGCTCACATTGCACCAGAAAACTCGGGAGTTTTGTTTGTTGAGGTTAGAATTAAAAGAATATTCTTGGAAAATCTCTTGAAATGTTGGCATTTTAGTGACAGTTAATAGTTTGTCCTCACTGCAAGTACAGGCTGTATTGTGTGCTTGAATTTAGTGAATATTTCCGTGAGACTGAGATAGAGAATAATCTCTAGAGAAATATAACAGCATCTAATTGTGCTAGTTCTTCTCTTCTGACTCTTCAGCTTTCCCTCATTCAGAGATAATTCAGGTACAAAACAACTCATTTCCCTAGAAACCTCATCACTGACTGAAAATATGCACGCAGGAGATTTTGGCTATCTGAATATTGCATTATTCTAGAATTAGCAAGAACAGAACACACTTGTCATTTTACCTTAAAAAGGAAACCCTTCTTTTATTATGGATTGATGTACTTACCTTTCATTTTGAAAACAGTATTCCTTGTTTTGGTTTGGCTGTTTCCTTCAGTCTGAAAATTCATCCTACCTGTTCTGCAAGTTTCTGTAGATTTCCTCCATTCTTTATTTATACAGATTTAATTTTTATACCATGGGGATCTCTTTGCATAGTCTGCCCACATTCATCTTTAGATACCTAGACTACAGATGTGGAATTAAATCAACCTAAGCAGCAGCCCTGTTTCTAGCCTGCTAATCAGTCGGCTTCAGCCCCCTCCACCCTCCCAGTGGCCCCTTCTCACCAGGCACTGATCTTTCTCTCAAAAGTAGTTCAGTTGATGCCAATTAATTCAGGCTTTTGGAATTGGGGTATGCAGAAAGAAAAGAGCATGCTGCAGTGAGTTGTCAGAGGAGCCTGGGGATCAGCCTGGGGGTTTCTGCTGGTGGAGGCCACCAGTGGCTCTCAGGAGAGGGCCAGGTACTGAAGTTGGCAGAGTTGGCACTCTGCAGGCTCTGTCTTGAAAGGTGGGAAAAATCTGATTGGATACTGCTGCTTCTCTCTTTTCCAGGAGGTTTCTCCCCACAGCCCTGTGAAATGTTACTTGTAGTTACTGAGAGGCTCTCTGGAGACAGGAGGTAGACAAGCCGGCTGTTCTACAGCTTGGGTGCAGAGGGAAAATAGTACATTCGGGAGGGAAATAGCCCCAGGGTCTGGGTGGCAGTGGCTGAGAAGAGACCAGACCTGAGGATTATATGCACATATTTTGGGAGGGGAAAAAGAGAAGTTTATAGGACAGATGCTCAGATCTAAAAACCTTGAGAGTGGAGGCTGTATATGGTAGAGGAAAAAACACAATTTCTAAAGAAGGTTCCAAGGCACCTGGGAATGTGTAGGTCACAAGCAACTCCTTAATTACAACACAAAACCAAACAAACATCATCCCAGCTAGGAACTGTTAATGTCAGTTACCCTAGGGAACCATTTGTGAACAAAGTGAACTGCTGCACATAGGTTTAAGTTTCAGTTTAAATTAAGGTGGACTTAAATGCACATATGTGCAGTGGAGTACAGTGGCAAAGTGCACATTTGAAAGGTGTAAACCAAATAACCAAATCCCATGGTCAGGTTTATGTTGTATTCCCCTCTCTGATATTATTGCCCCATGCCTTTTTGTTCAGCCAAATGAAACAGGCAGACCAATCTCAGATATTGCAAATTCAGGCAAAGTGTGGGCACAGTGAGTTTGCCCTTTTTTCAGAAATACCTCAACAGACAGACAAGAGAGTGTATCTCTCATGAATACATCTTTTCTGGTTCTTGGTTAATTTTTCTGAGAAATGTGTTTTGGGAATGCTCATTTATTGTTCTCTTGCTATGAATATAACAGTACTAGCTCTTGTGGTTTGCTTTCCTTTGTAAAGGCTGGCCTCTGTGAAGCAGAACAGGAACAAATGAGGAAAATTCTCTACCAGAAGGAGTCTAACTACAACAGACTTAAAAGGGCCAAAATGGACAAATCTATGTTTGTGAAAATCAAGACTCTGGGTATTGGTGCCTTTGGAGAAGTGTGCCTGGCCTGCAAAGTGGACACCCATGCCCTGTATGCCATGAAGACTCTGCGAAAGAAAGATGTGCTGAACCGGAATCAGGTGGCTCATGTCAAAGCAGAGAGAGACATACTTGCTGAGGCAGACAATGAGTGGGTGGTTAAACTCTATTATTCCTTCCAAGATAAAGACAATTTGTACTTTGTGATGGACTACATCCCTGGTGGGGATATGATGAGCCTACTGATTCGGATGGAGGTCTTCCCAGAACGTCTGGCTAGATTTTATATTGCAGAGCTCACTTTGGCCATAGAGAGTGTGCACAAAATGGGATTTATTCATCGAGACATCAAGCCTGACAACATTCTGATAGACCTCGATGGGCATATCAAACTGACTGACTTTGGACTGTGTACTGGATTCAGGTGGACTCACAATTCAAAATACTATCAGAAAGGTAATATTTTTAGCCTTTTTCTGGGTTGTTATTGTGTTATTTGTTTTGAAACAACCACCTACTTCTTGGCAGAAACACCAGATCAGGAAACTCTATAAACAGTCAATGGCAATAAAATGTGCCTGTCTCTCTCTGACTCATTCAGTTAGCTTGTTTCCAGTCCTTTTGTTTCCAATACTGTTCAAAACCCTGTCAGTAATGTGGCAGCAGCAGCAATTTTTCGGTTTATTCTTGTTTGGAGGGTCTCTTTTGGTGGTGAAATGATTTAGTCACGGCTTTGGAGTAGTCCACACATCTTCTGCATGTGCTATTGAGTACTGCTTTCTGTTGGCAAAAAGGTCATAAGCAATTGGTGTAGCTGACTTAAGTATACTCCATGGTACTGTATCCCCCATGGGAAGTATACTTCCTTGTGCTGAGACAAAGACATTTTGTTGGACATTTTGTATGGAAATCCAATTGTGAATGGGAGGGCATAAGAAAATACTTTGGGTTTAAAGTTCAAATGCTGTTCTTCACTGAGAGTAGGAGATGGCTCTAGATCTGGGTAAATACTTCTCTCTTAGTGTGTCGTATTTTATGACCATGAGCGTAAACTTTCTCTCCCATTTGAAAGGGAGCCATATCAGGCAAGACAGCATGGAGCCCAGTGATCTTTGGGATGATGTGTCCAACTGTCGATGTGGAGATAGGCTGAAGACATTGGAACAAAGAGCTAAGAAGCAGCACCAGAGATGTCTGGCCCACTCGTTAGTTGGAACCCCTAATTACATTGCTCCTGAAGTCTTGCTTCGTAAAGGTAGGTAAACCTTTTTCTCCTGTTTCATTTTTGTTTTTTTTCTTCTTTGAATAAGCTTGCTGCTTTGGGAGGTTGTCATTCTGAAGGCAAGAAACAATTCACTCAGACTAAGGAGAACTCTCAGTGCTCCAGTGTTTAGTATCACCTCACTGACACTGGGTTTGGCCATACTTTGTGTGTCTGTGTAATGTCCACACTGAGGCCTTTGAGTGAGACTGCTAATAAATATGTTGGATAATTTTAAGTGATATTTTTCAAGTATAAAGCAGATTATCTGTACTTGAGGAGTACAACTCCGATCCCTATCAAGTTTACACGGACCAGTGAGTAGCCAGCTGATAGGTCTGGATCACTGATTCAGATGGGCCACTTAAGTATGGGTGATGTAAACTTGTGGAAATATGTCCTCCATGTTCCCAGCCAGAACCTGTGGAACCCAAGAGAAAGTTTTCCACAATTTACTCTGGACAACCTTCATTCAAAAGATTAGCTTGACGAGTTTGGACAGTACTTTGTGACTATCCATGCAGAACAGACATGGTCACTGTAGTAAGGAGATCAGGTGTTCAGACTTGTCTGCAAGCTAAACCCTAAGGCTAATCTTCTCTAACAGAGATTTTACACTGGATCCTACATCATCTGATGACACAAGTTCCATTGAAATCAGTGTTTAAATCTTTTTTTGGGACCTCAAACATACACCTTATTGGTCTTGTCTCAGCAGTTAGGTGATTGAGGTTGTTCCTTTGCTTGGAACTTGCTCAAAAAGTCATCTGTGGCTTTCCTCTGTCTGTAGAGCCAGGCTGTGCTTTCCAGCAGCTTTTCAAAGTTGTGGAGTCACCTCCACTGAACCTAGGGTGGACATGAGTCACTAAACATTTTTGTTATTCTTTGAGGTCCAGTTTGTGCTGGGTAGCTGTGGGACTGGGCACAAAAAACTCCTTCATTTTTTTTAATCATACAGTTTCGCTACTCACTTTTGTTGAGAATTAAATTTATTCACAAAGGTTCAAGGACAACAGGATTAGGTCTTTACTGACAGCAGTAAAATTTAGGTCAGCAAGAGAAGTCACAAACCTTTTGCCCGAGAAAAAGCAGAAGTTTGTGCTGTATGTTCTCCTTGACTAGTGGAGGTCAACCCTTTGACTTGTCTTTCAGGATACACTCAGCTCTGTGACTGGTGGAGTGTTGGTGTGATCCTCTTTGAGATGTTAGTGGGACAGCCTCCTTTCCTGGCTCCTACACCCACAGAAACCCAGCTGAAGGTAAGTTGAAGCAAAGTTCCAATCTGTGGTAGCAAAATTTTAACCTTTCCCTTCCCTTCTCTTTCATGCACAGACCTACTCCCCTTTCTTTTGCTAGAGAAAGGAGTAATGGTTAAAAAAGTCTGATTTTAAATAGTTCTGTGCAAGCACATATCCTTTGCCAGTAAATGAAGACACAGAATATCAGACTAGAACTGACTTGTGCAACTACAGTGATAGGTATTAGTTTTATGAGTCTTCTCAGCAGAACTGTGATTTCTCAAGCACAAGTTCATCCATTTAAATTCCTTAGAGTGCCTATTTAGTACCTGATATGCCAGTGACAGTTGCAGTTGGCAATGTGTTTCAAAGTTGAGCAATATTAGTTCTTTATTAGAAAGAATCTATCTCATCACCACTTTTCCTAGTTTATGTTTTGGAGACAAAGAGAAGTGATTCCTTGAAGTCATTGCACAAAATCGTGTGTAAACTGAGTATGTTCTCAAATCTGACCATAGGAGCATTCAGGAAGGAATTTGCCTTTTAAAAAAATGGAATTGCTCCTTTTGTCTGCTAGCCAACAGTTTTTTTCTGGTTCATTAGAGTAATTACTAACAGGCAATGCAATCTGGTAATTGGGTTCTTGAAGCTCTGAACTATGCAGACTGTGAGATGACTTGTTACATGTGCACTTCTGTACAGTTCATGTTGGCCATCGGAAGGGTTCTGTTTCCAGATCAGAAGTTCCTTAATACCTTTGTTACCTGCAGGTGATAAATTGGGAAAGCACACTGCACATTCCCTCACAGATCAAGCTGAGCCCTGAGGCAACTGATCTTATCACAAAGCTCTGCTGTGCTGCTGAGGACAGGCTTGGAAGAAATGGAGCAGATGATATTAAAGCCCATTCTTTCTTTCACTCTATGGACTTCTCTACTGATATCCGTAGGCAGCCAGCTCCCTATGTTCCAAAGATCAGCCATCCAATGGACACTTCAAATTTTGATCCAGTTGAAGAAGAAAGTCCTTGGAATGATACTAGTGGTGACAGCACCAGGACCTGGGATCCACTAGCCTCTTCCAACAGCAAACACACAGAACATGCTTTTTACGAGTTTACTTTCCGAAGATTCTTTGATGACAACGGCTATCCGTTCAGGTATCCCAAACCTTCTGGCATGGAAGTTTGCCAGTCTGAGAAGTCTGATGTAGAAGACAAAGGCATGGTGGATCAGACTGGAGCTTGTCAGCCTGTATATGTGTAAATTATTGTATAGAGTACCAGATAAAACTAATCTCAAATCCAATAGGGCCCTTACCTGATCCTTTAGGAGCTGATCCTGCAGCACTTGGTCAGATGTACCTTCAGCTGAGGCTGGAGACATCCTGGGGAGTAAGAAGCTTGCAGGGCCAGGTCCTAAAGATGGCACTCTTGAAAGTTCAGGTCAGTTCTACTGTAAATAACTTTGTTGATAATTACACTTGAAATCCTGGTCTTCACCAAAATCTGCAAGGCCAGCAGTCTGTAGTTTCTAGGCCTATTTTTATTTGAGGTCAGCATCCCCCTTACTCAGATTAGCATTTACAGACTTCTGCAACTGTCAGCGTTATTTTTTAAATGAATAAAGAGCACTTATATTTTGTTTATAGCAGGGTTTTTTTCCTACTAAATTATAGGGATTAACTTTGACAAATCATGCTGCTGTTCTTCTTTTCTACATTTTTATTTTATCCCTAGCACTTACTTCACATTTAGGAAGATGCATTAAACTGAAGAACATGTGATGAGAGGTCTCTGTGCAATAATGTAAGAAAGAAAAAAAAAGGAAGAGAAATGAAAAAAAGAAAACTGCTCTCTAATTTTCTAAATTTACTGATGCCATTGTATTCACACCGTGATTTTTGTTTATTATATGTATTTTCCACATTTCAAAATTGTGACGTAACCTTAAAGCTGCTTTATTTCCTTCTGCTTATTGGAGTGTAATAGAAAGTGTGAGCAAGTGGCAACTTGGGTGTGATTTCATTGTCTAGTGTGTGAAGAATGTTGCATGAGCAGTGTTTTTCTATTTGAAATGGCCTTTTCTTGCCATTCACAGGCAGGTCCTGTGGATCCATTTTTCTAAGGGTCTAAAATTAGACCATTTTAAACCGTGTGTTGATAATGTATTGTGTGGATGGTTTCCTCTTATGATTGTATCCAATATTAATTTTGTAAAACAGATTGCAAAGGTTATACCTGAGTAGTGATGTTGTGGTCTGATGTAACAGATGGTTTTAGTAAGCACGTGTCATGGGCACACACGTTTCCCCACCGAGGATCAGCAGCCAGACCATTACAACGGAGCAGATTTCTGGGGAGAGCCTGGATGGGGCTGGCTCAGGCAGGGAGCAGCACAGTGGCCGTGGCTCCAGCTGGCAGAGGCAGCACAGCATCCAAACAGGAGCGTCTCCCAAAGCGGGGCTCCCGTAGCACATCGAGGCCCCGGGTGCAGCGAGGCTGAGGCTGGGTGCCTGCAGCTCCACGGACACCTATGGAACCTGGAGGTACATGGCTTTCCACACATCACATCCCCACACGTAACTGGCTGTGTATCCATTTAGGATCCTAGTGTTTTGGGCACTGACATCGGAAAATGTTGGCATTGTTGGTAGGTCATTCTGTCCCGTTGTCCAGAGGTTAAAATGTTGCTGTGATGGAGCACAATAGGCCTTCATTTCTGTCAAATTATAGGCATACTTTGAAATATCAGTTCTTAACTATGTTAAAATATGCATTTTTTTCTTGTATGTATAAGTGAGAATTATTCAAGATGATATCAGAATACTAAAGATAATTAAGCCATACATATTTGCATATATATTATATATAACTAAATAAGTAAACACACACAAAAATCCTTAATTCAGATTAGTGTAACAGTCCTATTTAAAGTGATTGACCTAATAACATTTGGGGAAAACACTCCTTTAATGTGTTTTTGCTTTATTTTATTTTTAAATCTGGAGCTTTGTTATTTTTTCTGTATATTATTCCACATATTATTCCTTAATGTTTTAGCATATCCTATCCTATCCATTGTTTAGATATCTAAGCAACAACATATGAATTCATCAGCCTAAACTAAACAAAAATGATTGTGTATTTGTTTACATTTGTATGAAAGGAATGTTCTGAGGTATGCAGTGCTTGTGTCGTGACAGTTCATGTAAGATTCAGTATTACTGCTTTTTTATATAGTAATGCCATTTTTTTGTTATTTACATCTATCTGACATTCTTTCATGTGGTAGGTTCTTTCTCAGGAACTCAATTTAACTGTTATTTATTGATATATCATTGCCTTTGAAAGCTTCTACTGGCAGAATTTATTAAAAATCTGAATCAAAATCTACAATGTGTTATGTATTATTCAAACAGACAACTTCTTCATCCTTTAAGGCAGAAGTTTTAATGGGTTTCTTTTTGTAATGTTATTGATGGGGTTGAGCTACAAACATAAGACCCAAATCTCATTGCTGCATCAGCATTTGATGTGGAATCTCTCGGTACCTTCAGACAATTTCTTCTGTCCTCATGGCCCTTAAGAATAAGGAGCAGGATTCCGGGTAAAACCTGGTTTGGCGTGACCAGGTCAGTGGATGGCAAAGAAGTGAATGCAGTCACTTTCTGTGCAGTGGTGGTGCTGCCAGGGCAGCCACAACCCTGGCTTGCCCCCTCTGGCTGTTGCCTCTGATTCATTTCTCAAATGTAAATAATTTGCCTGCACATACAGAATCTCTGCAACTAAGCAAAACAAGAGAAACTAGCCCAGAAGGAAACAGGTGCTTCCACCACACGAATATTACTGATTTACAATCTGTGCTACAGGGAACAGAAGCCAACTCTCCTTTCACCTAAAGAAGAACTGATTTGAAAAACCAATCTTTCAGGTTTATCAGGCACTGTCTGTAGAAGCCTCTCATCCTTTGCAGACATTTCAGAGGTAAACAGAAACTTAGGAGTAAATTTTATGAAATTTGGACAAGTAAACCTTGTGCCACGTACTGAGGCTGGCTCTAAGCATTCTTGTCTCTGCTGAACTTCCTGCAAAATCATCAAGTATCTTCTTTTCAGAGGTTATAAAAACTCAGGGTTGGTATTAAAATACCTCTTCCTCAAAAACAGAACAAACCATAATAAAAAACCCAGATAAAAAACCAGAAAACTTCATAAAGCAGGGCTGCTGGGAACAGAAAGCCCTCTGCAAGCCTTTCATACCTCTACTCTTCAGTGGGGCCAGCAGCTGAGCAGTGCTGAGCAGCAGCAACAATTCTTGAGAAGCAACTGTGTCGTAGTTGGATGCAAAAGAACTGGCAGTGGAAGTTATAACCAGGTGCCTAGCTTGAACAACATGAAAGCTAAATGAGGGAGAGAAGCATTTGACTTTTAAATGGAAATGGAAGAATGAGGCTATGCAGGAAGCAGGCGATAGCCTGGAACTGGATGGAAAATTGGTCTCATGAGCATAAGAAAATTCTTTTCCCTGTAATTTTTGAGGTATGAAATAACTGCCTTAAAAGCTTTCCTAGAGAAACTGCAATGAGAAGAGGAATTTAGAACATATAATTTGGTACTATCCCAAAATGCAGAAACATTGGCAGAAAATGGCAACTGTTACTAAATTTATTATTGGAATTAAAAGTAAGAAATCTTTCCCACAGGAAATAATCTTAGGAATAGATAATGTAGAAATAGCAACCATTAAAACACACGCACACCCCAAAAGAAGTGTAAAAATGTTTTTCCTGGCAGAGAGATTTGCTGCAGCAAGAACATGGAAATTGTACCTTCTTTGTGTTTCTGTTTTGAGCAGTGAATGAGCAGTGGGCAGCTTTTTGTAAAAATGCAGTCCTGGGTTCCATCTTACCAAAACAAACTGAGGATCTGATCCTTAAAGCTGGCATCACCTTCTGCAAATGCAACAGTAGCTCCAGGCCTTGCACAAGAAACAGGAGCCTGGTGACACGGACAGAGATTTGAACGGACTGACGGATGCACTGACTTGCAGCTCTCGTGGTTTCAAAGTGCCTTTACATCAGTGCTGTGAGATGAAAAATACCTGTGACAGCATCTATTATTTTTGCATGTGTGAGGAGAATGGGGCTTCATGAAGCAGGCCTTGGGTCCTCTCAAGTGTTTTTCAGACTTCAGTGGGGCTCAAAAAATAGAGTTAAGCCACATCCCATCTCATCCCCATGACCTGAGAAAACCTCAGGTACTTGGACCCCTTGACTATTGTACGAAAAGGGGAAATTAAGCATACAAGGGGAGCACATGGGCAAGGGGAAATAGCTGATCCTGTTAGGCCATGAGTGGCAACCAGGAAAAGACTTTAAAGATGGTCCAGCCTTGCTGCAGCGTGCAGTGGTTACCCTGTGGGGGTGCACATGTTGGGGAGAACATTATTGCACCTCCTTTTGGTCTGGCCCTTGTTGGAAGCACAGCAGCCTTCCCAGGGAGTCCTGCTGGACAGGAGGGAGCCTGCACGTGTCCTTACCCAGTGAGCCAGGCCCACAGCTCTGGGTGCTGCCTGTACAGGGAAGAGAAAGGCTGCATTGCCATGTGGCTCCCACACTGCCTCTGTCCCTGGGCTGCTTTAGAGCAAAATAGAGCAAGAGCTCACCACAATGCTGCTGGTTTGCCCAGCCAGGTGCCACAAAGGAGGTCACCAAGTGCCACAAAGTGTAGCCACAGATGGAAAGCTTTTCCCTTAAACTCCTGGCTGTACTTGTGAAGGCCACATCAAATGTCCCATAAATATGCTTGTCATAAGTAATAGTGCTTTTTTATCTTCTCCTTTTATGCTGTTGGGTAGCTATGGGTGAGGTTTTTTCCTTTCTTTCTTCAGGGCAACAGTTGGCTGCACAGTTCTGCTCCTTTCCAAAGGAAGCACTGATAGCTTTCAGTGGCCGGAGGGGAAACTGACCTAGAAAGGAGAAGGATTTGCAGGTCACTCAGTAACATGGCAAAGTTAACCCAGTAAGGTGGGTTATCTTTAGTAATGCAAAGTCTGAAAATGAAATCACTGCTCCTGAGGGCAGCCTCTCCTCAGCTGCTCATGGTGGCCTCATGCTCTGATGAGTTACTTTGTCTTCTTGATAGCTGCTTTCCATAGCATTGGTCATTCTTGGCCTCAACAGCAGCAGTAAGCTCAGCTCAGCAACTGCCTGTGGCTTTTACTGGTTTGATGCCAATTTCAAAGCAGTTAATTTCACTAAAGAGACTTGATCGTTCTCAGTAGTCCAGCCAGCAAAAAGGAAAGGAGGGAATACACATTTACCTTTTATGTGTCTAACTTTGCTACTGGGACCTTGGCACAAGGACAAAAGTGTGCATTGGCACATTCTTATGAAAGGCTCAGTTGTCCAATACTTCACAGGTATGTTTCTAGCTATTCATATGTTTGTGTTTGCCTCAACATTGAAGGATGGGTAAGAGGTTTTTTGGTTTGGTTTTCTAGGCATGAAATGTAACAGGTAAGAAAGGTCAAAATTCAGCTTCAAAAGCACCTGTGTAGAGTGTGGCTTAACCTGGTGTTACGATGGAACTCCAACAAAAGAAAGATTTTCTTATAGGAGGAACTCACTTGGCTGGAAACCAAGAAGACTGCAGATACCCAAACGGACTGGCAGAAAGAGCGGTGGGTTTCAAGGCTGGCTTTACAGCTGGATCTCCTTTGGCTGGGGCCAGGGGTGAACAAACAATAGGAGCACAGAAATGCCAGTTGGCAGAGACCTCTGGAGATCTGCCATCCAACCTCCAACTCACCACGCTGGCTCTGGCCAGACAGACTTTTGTCCAGGAAGAGCCTCCAGGGATGACACGTCCTCCCCCAGCACAAGGACCTCAGGCTGCCTGGGACAAGAAATGGGTATCATCAGCCAGATCTGCTGATCTCCAAGCCTTTGGGAGCTTGGCTGTGGGGGTTGCGTGGTTGTTCTTGGTATTGTGGCCCTGCACAGAAGCCTCATCTCACCAAGTATTGTACTGTAGCTGCAGGAGTGCATGGACAGACAGTGTCCAGCCAAAATATCCTGAAAGAAAATACAGCTAAAGGGCTGCATGAAGGATTCTGAAGCTGTTGAGGTGTTGGGGCACAGACCACCCTGGCTGTTCCCCAGCCTCTGCCCGCCACTGAGCAGAGCCGTGCACAGCCAGAACACAACTCTCACCTAAAAGGAGCCCATTTCAGGAAATGTACACCCACACAGCCATAGGTAAATGAGGTGACTGCCACAGATCAGGCACCTTTTCACAGACAGAAGTGCCAGATAAATGGCAGAGCACTGGTAGGAATGATGATGATCTGCTGCAAGCTTGCTGGGACACTCTTGGCATGTCACTGAGGGGAGTAATAATGCCTTTTCTATATCCATCTTCTCAATGTGCACCTTGTCCCTGCTGTGCAGAGGGACTGCATCACTGACACATGTCAGTGCTCTGCCCCCCAAATGCTTAATTCTGGAAGAATTATCTAAATAAAAGTATCTCCCAAAAGAACGTTGTCTTTCCGTTCCCAGGGTTCGGCTGGGGACAGGCTGTTTCCCTCAGGGAACTCTATTTGTGTTGCTGAAGACCAAATCCCTGGGCAGAAGGAGGCAAATTCAAATCCATAGTGGGTTTTTGTTCCCCAAAGAAAACACTTCACATAGGAAAATATTGGTTTGACAAAATGGAAGTATTTTGGGGGAACTTACCAGTGCATTTACAATCATATATCTAAAACATGATAAAAATATTTTGTTTCCAAAGAAATCAAACCAAAAGAATGTAATAAAAAGGCAAAGGGCTTATATTTTATATTTAACACAGTATATTCAGAATTGCAAACATTAAAATGAACTGCTGTGACTATGTCATTTTGAAGTGTCCAGAACAGATTTTGGAAATGTAATTTCTTGGAAATTTCCAACTGTGCATTCCAATTTAGGCCTGAAGGATTGTTTTAACATTCAATTTCCCACATAGGAGGACCTGCCAACTTAAACTAGCTCTAAAAATAACAAAAGCGGTCAAACAAATCCAACTAATACCTGAAATTAAAATGAACTTAATTGACAGCCTCATCCTGCATGTAGCTCTGATGCTATCAATCTTCTTGCCCTCTTTTGGAGTTTAATCCATATTCCAGCCAGGGCTAGAAATGGGAATCACAACAGGAGGCTTCTGAGGATGTGATGGTCCGAGCCGGTGCCTGCAGTGCTGTCGGTGGAGGGTGCCACATGCTGTGGACAGACCAGGAGCACACAGAGCAGCACCCCCGGCCTGAGTCAGGCTCTGGCCAAGCTGCTGGGCCTGCTCCACGCAGCCCATTCCCGTGGCCGAGCCAATGGCAGGGAAGCATCGCTTTGTGAAGTGCCAGAGTGGGACAAGCAAAGGTTATTTACCCCAGCTCAGAGCTGAGGCACTGACACTGCTGGGCACAGTTTGCTTTAGTTTGTTGAAATGCTGTGGTTTGCTGATTTGGAAATATTCTTTTCTACTATGGTTAAGTCAGGGGAACAGTGGTGGCTGGGATTGATGTCCCAAGTGGCTGCCTGTTTGCAGCAATGCAGGAATGTCTTGTTATTGGGGTTTTCAAAATTAACCATAGCCCGGATGTGCTTGGCAGCTTTCCCAGTGGAAGGTAAAGAGTAGTGTCGATGACAAGATGTAGTGATGTGAAAGCATTTCAGGGTTGGCACTTTAAAGCCTTTAACCCAAGGCCCCGAGCAGACCAGCAGGAGCGAGTGTGGTGCCAGGGGAGGAATTCTCACACCTGCTCTGGCATAAGTGGAGCAGTGAGCAGTCACCACTCCTAAAGCCAGGTGGTAGCCAAGTATTTGTGCCCATACTAGTGGCACTAATGGACTAATGTCCCATCCCCTAGGGATGTTCTTCTGTCCCCAGTAGTTGGGACAGCCTGACACAGGGCCAGTGAGTAGCTAAGCAGCACGGATTGTCATGGTTTAGGAGATTTGTCATCTTACTGCTACAGAAGGACACGTGGGGGACATGGAGCCACCCAGGGTGATAGCCAAGCATATGTCTCCACTGTCACAGCTAAGCAAGGCACATGAGGTGCCTCACAGGTGCCAGGCTGAGAGTGGCATGTGATGCCCCCAGGAAAAGTTATTCTGGGGTGCCTCCATGTTTTCATGTCACCATAAACTGGTACTGTTTGATGGAGAGACCTCCTGGTATTTTTTGACTGAACTCAAATTCCACATAGTCATGGCAATCAAGACCAACCCTTGCCTTATGTTGCTCCCTAGCCAAAGCCAATTCCATATTCCTAGCAGCCTTGCACTTGGCCCTGGTAGTTAATACTGTTACGACCTTGAAGCCTGTTACTCAAAGTCACAGCAAAATGAAGAACCTCAAGCAGGTTGGAGGCAACTGGAGGCAGCCTGCTGAGCAACCGCGACGGCAGTGCCTCTCTCTGCAGTGCTTCACTCTTGTGTTTGGTTTCTATTAAATTCAGCCCACTTCAAGATCTCCTTCACAGGGTGAGAAACCTGGTGGCAAGCTGCAAAAATTCTAATTGCTCGGTGTGGCGATAGCTTGGAGGGTTTTGTAACAGCTGGCTCGGGAATCAGCTGATTAATACGTGGTTTTGCCAAAGCAGAGTAAATTGCTTCCAGCACATTCCTGCTTTGGTTCCTGCTCTACCTCAGCTGTAAAACACCTTGAGGTGACCTTATGCTGCCTGCTCTGAGTTCAGCACAGGAGGTTGGACCTGCAGGGCCTTTTCCAGCCTCGGGACTCTGGGGCTCTGGGGCAGGGATGGCAAGGAGCTTCTGGAGGTTCCCCTGGCCAAAGGGTGGAAGCGTCAGCAGCAGATAATAAAAGACCTAATAAATAAGATGGAAAGCAGTTTATCTGGAAGAAAAAAATCTCTTTTCTAGCAGCTGAGTAGCAGTAGGGAAAAGCATGAAGCATGGCTGTAAGTAGCAAAAAGAAAAAAACAGTGCTGATCAGTGGGCTTAGGAGACATTTTGTGGTAAGGACAAGTCGTGGTGTGGCACAGACAGCAACTGGACAACCCCAGTGACAGCAGCTGGAGCTCAAGGGGCAGGGAGGAAACTTTCTGAAATAGATTGCAGATCTTTAGTTCTGTCTGCTCTTTTTTGATACATTGAAATTCACTTTGCAGCTCAATGACTGACTTAAATTAAATGATTAACATCCTCACTCTTACAGAAATCATCCTCATCCCTTTATTATGAATTTAAACATTACTTTGCATTTTCTGAGTGTCAACATGCATAATCAGGCTTGACTTCCTTTTGAGAAATATCAATAAAATAACAGCTTCTACTGTCAGGCTCTGGCACAATTCCCAGTCATTGAGCTACTTGAAACAACATTGTCATTGCTAAGAACCATTTCTGAAAATAACACGAACTGCGCTGTAGAAGTTTAACTGCTGCCCTCTTTTGGGTAGCATAATTACTGCTCATCTCTGTCGGGATGCCCTACCACCAACAGATGCAGAATTAACTCTGCGTCGAGAGCACAGTGGTGGAATGGTTCTGTACACAGCATAATATCCTTGAATAGCCCAAATTCCACGTGCTGTTTGTGCTTTACAATCAACAGTGGCTTGTGTATGAAGGATTGATGCAGTCAGTGGTTTCTTTGTACCTCTGTTCTCTTCTACGGTTCCTGTGGGCACTGAAAAACTCTGTGCTGCAGGACACTGCGGATCACAAACTCACATTGCAGGCTGAGTTTTAAATGAGTTTTAATTGCTTGCAGAATACCAGGGAGAATACTGTAAATTTATCCAGTCTCCATAGCCTGATTTTCAGATGGTTTTGTCTTGTGCTGGGAAGCCCAGAGTTAATATGTACTTATATTAACATGAGCATATTGTGCTTCTATTAAGATTCTTTCCCCTGGTGTCTGTATTTATTTTTAAAGCAAGTAACAGCAGTTAAGTGGTCACAAGGGGGATAACCAGAATCTGTCAGAAAAGATACTGGTAAATGTCCCGAGACAAAAGCAGTAGAAATGTAGAGACAGGAAAGGATGTTTGAAGCTCAGGGAAAAGACATTAAAGAACACCTGTGCCTTTGCAAATCAGGTTCTAGTTTATTTTTAAGTCCTGGGATGTGAGTCAAAGGTGAAACATTTCCCTTTGAGTCCCTGAACAGGCAGCTATAGCTGATCAGTGAGAAGAAGCAAGAGGTGGCCAGTATGGAATCAGTGGAGATTTTTGGGGAAAATGCCTGTGCCTGGGTGGCGTGCTTTCCTTCCTCTGCCACACTTCCTTTCAGTGCACAAAAAGTGAAACAAGGGAGATGCAGGTTCAGAAAATGTGTTGTTCTGTGGTGCCTCCAGCCTGCCCTTACCTTTGGCTTCACTTGTAGCGCTGAGGCTAAGCAGAGAGGGTGCAAAGACTTGTCACAAGGATTATCTTCCCTTCCCTCTCCCTAACAGACTCTTGAGCAGTGGGTTGAAAGATGAATGTATCATATGTCAAATCTATGAAAGTAGCTGAACCACAATTCCTAGAAGGTGTTTACAAGCATTTGATTTCTTAGCTGCCTCTCTTTCATTTAGACAGCTCTGGCAACTCTCTAGATGCTGCACAGCCATCACAAACTGTTGCTCCTTCCCAAGTCCAAATCCCATGGAGTCCCGGAATTCATAGTGCAAAGACGCTCAAACATCAAACCTTGCTCCACTCCTTACAAGTTGCTGGGGGTCCTTCTTCAAGCTGATGCCAGGTTGGCCAAAACAAGATTCTCACTGTAGACAAGGGAGTGCTGACCTGACCAGGAGAGCCTATTTTGTTAGACATGTTGTGGGTATCTCTAAGGAAAAGGGTGGCTAATTGTGTCTTGCTCATTAGGGTACTGGAGTGGGGTGTGGGGTGAAGTTCCTGCTTCAGAACAGGATTTTTCAGCTTCTTTATTCCATATATGAAGGCAGACGCTATTGTATAACTTGTATAAATTTATATGCGTTTTCTGCAAGAGATTATTTTGGTAAGTGCAAGTATTCATCTTTCAAAGAAGTGCCTTGTTAACTGGAGATAGATGGTCCCTCTCTAGCTTGATATTGCTATTTATACAAAATAAAACATCTTTAACATGTGAAATCAAAAGAGCTTCCACTGTATGAGAACCAGTGCTCTGATGAGATGGACTGTCACAAGAGGGGTAAGAGAAAGTTTGGCTCCAGGAGATCTGAGGTCCAAGATCCCGAGCCCCGCTCCCACCTCCAGCCATGAGGCCACTGACTACGCTCAAGAGAAAGCAGCTTCCTGTTTGTTCACAGGGGAGAAAGCTGGGTTTGGGTGTCTCCTGCCCACAAACACATGCAGAGCTCTGGTCAGAGGTGCCAAATAGGTGACATAGGTGATGGGTTTTTCTCTAGACCAAAATTGGTTGTCTCTGGTGGTTCTTTCAACAAGGGGCTGCATTTATTATAAGCTTCTAATAAGATATCCAGCTGACCCTAAGAGTTATTTATGGGACCTGGCTGTGTACTTTGAGGCTGTATAAAATAAGTGACACCACAAGTTCAGGCACTGATGTCCCTTTTGTTGATCTACTCTCGGTGATTGTTAAGGCTGAGGTCTGGATGTCCTCAGCATCTGCTGATGCTAATGAGAGCTGAGAGCACCCCATGAACTCACTAGATTAAGTGCTAACCTTAATAACTGCTGATCTAAATGTTCCCACTCCAGCAGCCAAGGACAGGAAAAATGCTCTGGAAATTTAATTTAATCTCTCAGCATGAGTGTCCTGCATGGGGCTCATCCCTGCTGCTGGACTGTCTTCTCACAGAACGCCTCAGGCACCACCTTTGAGGGACATGCTGATTCCATGTTGAAATCTCATTCTAAATGTGATCCCTTTAGGTGTTGTTTGGCTTTCACATAACTACAACCAAGTTAACTGTGCAAAAATTTATGTTCATGATGTCTGCACCTTCATGAGCTGGGCAGAGAGGAGGACTCATTGTTTAGTAACTGTGGAGCCCAAGGGTAATCCCATCACACAGGCTTGCAGCGTTGGAAAACCATTCTGTGGAGTAATGATGATAATAATCCCCAGATGCTGTAGGAGATGGAAGCCAAAGCTGTGGCTGGTAAAGGCCATCTCATGGCAAGGCACTCGTGTTGTCATTTAAAAACAGTCCATCAGGAGATGCCCTTAGGTTAAAAGAAATAACTTGAGCCACCCCCAACCTTTCTGCATTACTGATGGTATTTTAGGGAGCCAAAAGTGAAAATGACATTTTCCAATAGGCACATACTGGGCAAGGGCTTGCCAACAGGGACAAAAGACAGTCTGGCCCCAGTCACAGTGTGAGCCGGGCTGCAAAGAAAAATGAATTTTATCTTTTTGAGGTAGATTTTAGAAACTTCTCACATTTCAAATTTAATTGCCTGGCAGTTTTGAAAATGGTGTCCAAGAATGCTTTTTAAAATAAATGCCATAGTTATGACAGCTCCACAGATACACTAAAACAAGACTGTAACAAATCTGCTAAACACAGGCTGCCACAGTCAGGTCATCATCTTCATGCTGGAGCAGAGCACAGCAGACTGCTGTACAGCCAGTCAAGGAAGTGAACAGTGTGCTGCCAAGACCTGAATAATTTTGGAAACTGCAATGGAAGTGCTCTGTTGCTGCATATTTTGGCCAAAGTGCAGACACTTGCACACATTCAGTGTTCTTTGAAGCAAAGCCAACATATCTGTCACCTCAAAAGGTGCTTACAACCAAGTTACACTGTGTTGTAACCAGCAGCAAACTGATGGTCTTCTGAAATTTTCCAAATATGAAACCAAATAAGAAGAGTTCTTATTTCACTTTAATATCTTGCTTTATACCAATGAAGCCTTGAATTTGAACTACATTATGTATTACTTGTATGTTGTTCTCACTGTATCCTTAATTAATTATTGATATCTAACAAGGGGCACTTACCTATCTGATTTTTAATAGTTTTCAAAAAAGCATCCATTCATAGAGTTGACTATAAGGTCAACTCTGCTTCAAATAACAGGTGACAGCAAAATATTTGAAGAGTAGTTCCAGTACCTACAAAAATAATTAGAAAAAAGCACACAGAAAGGTCATCTTCTCTTCATGCCAGAGAAACTGGATGAATCACTGTGTTACTCTGGGGGCTACTATTGCTTGATGGGTGAGACCTACTCTGCTCTTTCCCAGCCTGGATCCCAGTTTAGGGTTGATTGTTGCCATACAACTCCCTTTCCATCTGTGGTGATGTAACAGAACAGATTGATGATGGAGAGAAGCTCAACTGTATCAGGTGAGGAGGAGCGTGTACAGGACCACCGCTCAGCTCAGACAGAGGAGACAACTTTTCTTTTGCCTTTAGTTGTGCTAGACCAGCTGTTCTGCCTCCATTCACCATTGCAAATATGCAGCACCCCTGGAATAAGTGCAGCAATATCTTACTTCGAAAGATAGGAAAGGAAGGATGGGATCCACACATAGGCAGCTGGTGTTCTTTTCAGGAGCCTCTGGATACAGTCCTGACTTAAACAGGTCATGAAGGCTGAATGCTGCTGTGGTTTCCATAAGAGATTCCTCCAGTTGAGGATGCTGTTAATCCGCTGGGAAACTGCATGGCTGCTACCAGCATGGGAGGGGGCATTTTGCCAAACTGCTTCATGAAATAGAGAGAAGGTGGGTGCCTCTGGGACCCCACTTCCCTCCGAACAGTGTCATGGCATTTTTTAAGAAGCTGCCTCCAGCAGTGACAGCTGTTGAAGGGGTCTCTCAGGTGCTCCTCATGCCTCCCCTGTTTGCTCTTGCCATTTCACATCATGACACAGTGCAGCTGCCATCTCTCCAAACACCCTCTGTGACAGTGGTGGTCAGTCCTGTTTCATGAGCACCATCTTCACCAAAATATTTACAACAGAGAAACCAGGTTCACCCCTTCTAAATAAAGGTGGATGCAGTTGCAAGAGTGGCTGAAAAGAGATGAAATTGCTTGTTCTCAAACAAAAGTTAATGCAGTTGCCATGATTATTCCAGGATTTCAACAACATTGAGAAAATATGACTGATACATACAGTTATGTTGGCGTTGGTACATCAGCCTCCAGCACATTTCCTGACAATTTAGTAATGACCACTTCCTGGCTAATAAACATAGTCCTGTAGTTTATTTGCCTTAATCACCCTGGCCTTCCGCTTCAGAGTTCATGCAGTCCAAAACAATGCTCTTGCATTTCTTCTTTCTTTCCTTGTTTTATTTTTCAGACACATCCTAATGTCATAACTACAGCTAGCAGAGGAACAGGACAGGGGACATTACATTGTCTGAACTGTTGAAATGTCCCTCTGTTGGATCCCACAGACCTGCTATCACCTGTTGTGTTGTGTTTGTTCCCATTTTCCAACATATGAACACTAATGCATCTTCTACTTAGATTATTCTGGGGGGTTATTTCTAAATGAAGTTGCTGACAGTAAGTTATACCTATGCTAGCAAATAAAACAAATTCTGTACTAACAGCTTTAAAGAATGGAGAGATTCAAAACAGCAGCTAGAGAAAAAGCAAACACAGTCTTGACCTGACTCCTATCACGCTTACTCTCCCAACACCCCAACAGAAACTTCCTTCAGCATTTTGTTCAATGCACAAGTCCTTTGAATGCCCAACATGAACTGACCAAATTGAACTCAGCATAACACCTTCTTGTTACACATGTGGCATTTCTCCCTCCTTTGTCTGTGCCAAAAGTTCATTTGGATGACAGCATTTTCTCTAAGACAAGGTAAAGGACAATTTTCAGTCGGCATTTCTGCACACGAAATGTCACTTCTAAGCCTTAGAAATGTCTTCTTTCACTGCATTTTACTGAGACACACTGAAAACTTGACCCCTCTGGCCTGTTGAACAATTAGAGTCTGAGAAAAACCATCCTCTGAGTAAATCATCAATACTACTCTCCTCAAGGCTAACAGAACTGTTTATCTCAGTTCTAGTCTTTTAGGCAAGACTGTTTACTCTGCTGCTCACTTTCAAGTGACACATTATGTAAAGTTACTGAAAAATGTGCTGGCAGACACTACAGCTAAGAATAATGTGAAGCAGGTGATTTGCACGGGGAGGACTTCTGCTTATGAAGATGAGTAATAGAAGAAATTATCTTGTCTTCTTCAGTTAAACTCCTAATTGGGAATATTTTTCTTATGACAAATTATCACTACATTATCAATTTGCTTCTGAAATTTTAAGGTGAACTGTCACAGCATGTAGAAATGATGTGTAGATATTGTTTATAAATTAGGATTGCTGTCTTCAATTTGCCAAAGCAGGACCCTTACCTACTGTTTTTGATTGTATAGGACAATTACTCTCAATATTTAAATTTGATATTGGTTGTTTGTTCACTAAGTTGTGTTGGGTTTTTTAGTTTAAGTTGGTTTAAAACTTGAATTTTTTCATACAGTAAATTCATAATGAAGCATGCTATCAATGCCTCCCAAATCTCCAAGCCAAACCCAATTCAATCCCCAAGGAGTAAGAGTGATTCTGTCAAATCCATGGTATTTGGGAAGCAAATTTTTAAAATGTGTAAGATACAAGATGTATTTCCATTATAAGATTGTTACTGTTCTTTCCTCAATGGGTATTGTTTTGGGGGCAGACTAGGCTACTAATAAGACTGCTGGGCTCCCAAAGCTGTGATGTGACATTCAGGAACTGCACTATCTGAATATGTTCTTGGTACTCGCTCTTTCCGTACTGCAATGGCTTTTCAGCTCCATGTCATTTTCTTCCTGGGACCAGGGTTTTGGTGACCACAGGACCTTCCATGTTAGGGAATTAACCTTGCTGAAAAATAAACCTGGAGGGATGGCCCCCTTTTTTTTTTTTTTTTTTTGGTTAGGAAAGCTGCCCAGCAAGGGTCAATGTGCAGCCTCACAAATGCTTGTGCCAGAGCAGTGCTGGAGGCGGAGGAGACATGGCAATGGCAGAATCCAAATGTTGCCTGTTGCATTTGCTGCTGCCCACTGGCCCTGCCATGTCCCCTTGGTTGTGCTGGCATAACTGAATCACTGGTCAGCACACTGAGAGCAAAGAGCTTAGGCCAAAAAACAACCCAGTGAAACACTGGCTGTTAATTTTAGCTGGATTGATTTTCTGAACCACTTCAGCGCATGGTGACATGGACAGTCATGCCAGCACAATGGAGGAGCACAATGGAAGTGCAGGGAATGGAAGGATAATGTCAGCGTGGGCAGGGTGGGGACTGCCAGAAGTGTTATTCTTGCTGAAAAATGTCAGTGTAATCCTATTGAAAGTAGTTCTGTCACCACAGGAAATCCATTAGTACAATCTAGCCTGTCAAGTGTCATCAGTTTCCACGTTACTGTTTTTCTCTTGGAACAGATCACACATTGATTTCAGGGCATCAGCTTTCACCTCTAATCCTGCCCTGGGCACAGGCTTCCATGGGAATTACATCTGGAATAGGTCTCGAGGTTTTGCCCCTATGAGACCAGGAGCTCATTAAGAAAAAAAGATTGTTTCAGAAATTCAGCATTATGGTTTTCTTTAGTCACAAAAATATTTGCAAGCAATGGCAATTTTAACAGACTTAGTCTGGGAAGATGTGTTCCCAGCAAATTTCAGCTGTGTACTACAAATAGCCCTTTGAGAAGTCAAGGCTGCTTATCTAAGAGATATAATGCCTTATAATGTAATATTTCAATTTCTTTATGGGTAACCAAATTATTATGTATTTGCTTTTCCGGTCGATGCAAATGTAATCACAAAACTTCTGTGTGGTTAAATAAATCAAAACCTTTATCTGAAGAAACGAATGCAACTTCACCTGAATTTATCTGCATAATCACGTGAGTGTAACTTCACTGACAACATTACACATGGACAATGATATTTAAGTCACTGTTGAAAACCTTTTCACAATGCATTCCTTTAATACTCTACTGACAGGGAAGTTGTGACATGAGAAAGCTGTGATGGCATCAAGGAGTTAAAGCAGATTCTGACAGTACATTGGCTCACAACATCTTCATGTCCTTATTGTTCAAAGTACTCATCTTCAACCCCATCCATTATGTGAATCCATCTCTTAAATCAGCTGCAGTGCTGAAGGGTTAAGGGGCTGGCCATGATTGTTCTTGCATTGTAAAATAACTCTGTGCTGACATGCATAGGTCAGCAAACCTTTTATATGTATCTGACAAATTTGTTGAGTTGATACTTAAAGAGAGGATGCAAAAATGCCTAGAAAATTGTGCAATGCTATGCTAATGTTTAACTAACATGCTTTCTGTACAAGACAAGATAGTCATCAGATCTGTATAAATTCTGATCCAGAATGGGAAAGCCTATGTAGATATGCATTTATTTTATAGAAACAAAAAACTACAGAGTCAAACCATTATTTTACTCTAGATTAAATTTTCTGGAGCTCAAAAGCAGTTGCTCCATTGTCGCACAGAAAATTATTAGTGAAACTAAAGATGTTTATTAGAATAGAAATTATCAAAGAAAGAACTAGAATGGATTATACTGGAAAGAAAATGAGATGAGAGGATCATCTAGAGGAGTGTCTAGAGCCATAAAGATCAATCCATTGACAACTTTCCTCACATGTTCCTGTCAGTGGCAGCTTACAGCTGCCATGCAGTAGATCCAGTGTCTCAGCAGTGCAGTCAGGGAACCCCAGCTGGACTGATCAAAACTGACTGCACAGCACATAATTGGTAAGCAAGCAGCAGCAGTCACCTGGGCTTCTCTGGCCACTTCCAGGCAAAAACCCTTAACTTAGGTGAGATATCTATGGGAAGAACTGTGATCTTGCTAAACCCCCCCTTGAAAACAAGAGACAAGATTAAATACTTGTCCATCAACCTCCCAGGACTAGAACACCACATCTGGGGACCAAAGGGAAACCTAAACCAGGAAATAAACACTTTCAGAGAATTATCCCCTAGTTCCCCTATGCTCATACTGGAAATTGAGTGGCAGTAAAAGGATTTGCTGGCCACTTTCTTCAGCTAAGGTCACAGGGCTGGCCACCAAGGTACCCATTTGCTACCACGTCAAACCTCAAAAAAGAGAAGACAAAGCAGGGTCAGGGATCTCAGCTGCTGAAAGAGGGGCTGGCTGGGGGTCTCTAGAACTCCTGCTAGGAAGGGCTGGCTAGGAGGTGGGCACATACACAGATGGTGATATAATCTAAAATTTGTATACAGCTGCCTGAGAACTCCAGGTTCACCTGCAAGATGGAGAATTCCTGTTCCTTATTTATTATAAGGATTAGGAATTTCTTTATAGTTGCTTAAAATAATTGCCCTATGCAGAATTTATTCTAGTACTAAGAAAATCCATGGTGAAGTCCCTGAGGAGCTGCTGCTGAAGAAGAGAGATGGTATTTCTGCCATACAGACTGCATTGCAAAGGGACATGGTGAGGGCTGGAGAGCCTATAAATAGATCAAATTTTAATACTTTTATAAATGGCTTGAGAACAAAAAGTAGAGCACACTAATGAAATCTGCAAATAGTATTCAGGCACATTCAGTAAAAGATTATTAACAGCACTGTAAAAGGGAAAACTAAATGACTTTGATACATGGAATAACAAAAATGCCATGAAGTTTTTTACTGTGCAACTTCTGGAATTAGCCCTCCAAAATTCCTGCCATATGTGTATTCCTATGTGTGTATGTGCATCAGCTGCTTTGGGGACACCTAAGCCACTAAAACAATACAAATGTGAAACTAGGGGAGACAATTTTATCACCTTAGTCTATGCATTTCCAACAGCTACAAAAAAAAGCAATGGCCTTTTAAAATGTCATCTGGAAAATCACCATTCTGGTGGTCATTTTTTTGAGAAAGATCAATACATGTCAGAATAGATTAAGCATTATTTATGGAAAGGAATTTATTTATGGGAAAAATCTCTTCTAATTCTATATGAACTCACAAAATGAAGAATAAGGGCAACATAATATTCTAAATATACCTAGGATAAACATGAGGAAGCAAGGAAGAAAGTCTAATTGGGAGAAAGAATAGTATCTGTCCAAGTGCCAGCAAATATAGTGAAAGTAAATAAGCTTTTATTATTTATGCCAGAAGGATTTACAACTCTCCAAGTCAAACTCTGAAATAGCTGTTCAACAAGAGATGTGAGGACAAGCAAATTAACTCCCTTAGACACTACCATTTTGTGCATGGCTGCACATGACTCTGCAAAGTGAGGGGCTTAAATTTAGAACCCTTATTACTTCTGATTTATCACTATCTGATTTATCAGAATGACATGATTATTTTAGGCAGTAAGCTTCCGCTCATAGGTGATAGACAATTTTTTTTTTCCTGTTTGACTTCGTTAGGCTGTCATAGTTCTGGTCATACCAATGATCCATATGGATACTAATCTAATAATAATCTCTCTAATAAGGCTACCAAAAGTTTGAGCTATCTGCTGTAATTAGACCTGCTAAAGGATCTTTCTAATGTGTCAACACACAATGAACATTAATACTAATTTTTTCAATAAAACAGTCAAATCCACATGAGGCTAACAAGAAGAGTTCATTTCTAACAGTGCAGTGCTGTGATGTGTTGCAGGAGGCAGGGGGGATGTGCAAAATCCAGGCAAGGCTTTCAGTGGTTCAAAATGAGGGTGCCAGTAGTTGTCCCCACAGGAAACTTGGCAGGTAAGAGTGATGGCCACAGCTCATACTAACTTCATACTAACAGGAATCTCCTTCTAAGGTACACTGTCATGTTCCATCCATAAAACTCAAGGGAAGAAAGAAATTATTTGAAAATCCAAGTTTATTCTGGAACTGCCAAAGCCGAAAAATCTTCTCATTCTTAGGATAAGATTTTCAGGGAGCTGGTGCAAACTACAGACCCAAACTGAAGCAGTAAAAGGGTTCTATGCAATGATCATTCTATCCATGGACCCTCAGCTACTGGAGAATCTGTCACTGGCAGGGCAGGTATTTCTACTACTTGCCTCTTCTGTATACGGGACAAAAGTAAAGAGAAACTAAATGACGAGTCCTGTTGCATATTTCTGCTGCAACTTCAGAAGTTAGCCACCTTCAGATAGCCTAGCTAACTACTGGACCTTGCATTCTTTATTGCAGTTGATTTCATTATATGGCACACACTTATGGTGATTGTACAGAGAACTGGCCAGCTGAGCAATTAGCTTGCTTTCCATGGACTGCCTTTCAAAATAGGAAATGGCTAGATGATGAACCAGCTTGTGAGTACTCCATGGTATTTCTGCATCCAGGAGGAAAATTTTTCAGCAAAAGTTTGTGTCAGAGCTGCTTAAGGGAAAACCTCCAAAGTAGTATGGCAGCATTTCCAAACACAAGTAAAACAAGCCTGTGGGTGTGCACATGCGTGTGTTTGCACTAAGCCATAAAGGCTCCATTGGCACCTTCTGTGAACTACCACAGGTATTTCACCTGTCAGCTTCTCCAGACCCCACTCTTTTGTACCTATACAACACACAGGGAGAGTCACACATCCAGATTAGGCCCATGAAGGTGGTAAGTCTTACCCAAGGGTCTTGCTGAGGATTTCCACTTAGGTCCTTGCTTTTTATGCAGGATCAGTGACAACTTGGCTGTGCCTCGTAAGTTACTGAAAGGAAGGAAAAGTCACCTCCTAAGCAGATGACCTTAGGAATAAACTAACAGGAGTAGGAAGCCCTTTGCAGGCATCTTTAGAGGAGGGTCAGAACAGAAAAAATTTCAGAGGACAGACTGAAGCATCAGTACTCTAGCCTGTACTAATCAAAAGTGACTCAATCTTAAGTGAATGACACTTACATGAAACAAGTGTTTAAAGACAGTAGCCTAAAATATACTGGTGCTGCACTGAACCCTTTTGGGTTGGTAAGTTTGCCTTGACAACAGCCTTGAGATGAAAGAGGCAGTAAGCTGGCAGTCTGAGTTGGCATTTGTGTCATTCAACAGAGATACCTGCTGCATGAAGATTTTTAAGTGTTTGTTACAGACATGTTGAAAAAGGCTAGCTTAAGCTATCATCCTACCATCTAGTGTACTAGGAAAGTGTTCCCAAATACTCCAGAAGTCCATGGTAGAGGCAGCACAGAGGCTGTGTGGAGGAAAGCATACATATTTTCCAAATACTTAGTGTAAGTTATCACTGATAAACTTTCAAGTGTGAATCATAAGCAACATATTCTGGTCAACCAGTCATAAATCCTAAAGATAACTCTGAAGGTCAAAATAGCTAAACTTAGTGACTGTTCTGTTCAGCTCTCCCTTTTCTCAACACACTGCTAACACTGACACAGTGGTTGCCAGACAAGTGGAGTCAGGAAGACACAGGACGTAAGCAGATACAAAACCAAATATAGCAGGTTTCCTGCAAACCAATTAATGCACTCACTTGTTTTAAACAATGCTTAAGCTCTTACAGCTTCAAATACAGGAATGAGTATCACAAGATGCCAAATGTCTGTATCTAGTAACACTGCCCACCTAGCCTAATTTTTTAACTCTACTGACACTTTGCCACCCAGTGTCAATCTACTCCAATGTAAGGACTCGTTTGTGAAAAGCCAGTTCAAGTGCAAGGTGTGTGCCTCAATTCTTGGGCAGAATATTAGTTTAATAAATACTGAATGTGACTCAGTCATCTGCGTGTCTGACATCCTCCTGAATTCCCCTTCTGCAGGCTGCTGTTGTGGCAGGTCGACTGCTGCTTGGTGTGTGCTGTGGCTGCTCCTGGCCACTGTGACTGTTCACTGCTCTGACAGTGTTACAAGTGTGTGCCCACACACAACAACACAAAACACCAATTCCCTATAACCTCATTCTTAACCCCTGTATCCCTGTCTGTGTAATATGGTTAATAATTGTTTTGAATCTTGCTTCCAGTAAGACCCAGTCTCTCAGTGCAGAGGCTAAATACCTAATATTTTGCTTCTTCCCAGTTAAACTCATCTGTGACTCATGCATTCCCTGTCAAACTCCATTCTTGACAAAACTGAGAACTTGAAAGTAATTACTTGAATGACTAATCCAGCTTTGCAGCACTGCTTACTGTTGTTTTGTAAGAAATTGAGCACAAGTGACCAACAGCACTGGGTGGTGTTATCAAACTTGCTTACAATAATTTTGGTAGAAGCTTTTCCTCCAGAGGGGAACAGTGACTTACTGTGCCCAGGTAACTTGACTGAGGCCATTTGTATGGAAGTCTAGCCAGGTTGTCTGAAGGACTTAATCTGAATTGTTTTGAAGTGTCTGGTGGAAGATCTTCTGTGTCACTGGAGATGAGCATCACACACCACCACAAGTGGAATAGCTAGTACTGGAACCAGTACTCTGAACAGACCTCTGCTAGGGACTGATGAAAAGACAGCAATAAATCAGGAAGTATTGCAGAATTCATTTACAGAATTTATTGCAGGAATTGTTGCAGAAATCCATGCAGTGAAGGTAGGTGTTAGGAAAAATGAACCTGGGAAAGGAGGCCAAATGGACATCCCGGCCAGAGAAGTGAGGTCTATGGAGAAAATAAATGCAGGCTATGTAGGAGGAGATCTCTTGAACACTGTTGGAAATCAAGCTTAGGAACACCTTAGGAAATCAAGCATAGAAAATAAACCAAGATGTACATCCTTATAGGAGAGGATGATTTCTAAAGCTTCTACCTAACCAGTGGTGAAAGATTAATTCCTCCCCAAGCTTGCCACTTGCATGCGTGCAATTGTTATTGTGCTTTTGTACTAGTGATCCACTTCCCTACTGACTGTGATTTCCTTACCTCATCTAATTCACTGCTCAGTCACTTCTATTTCCTTGCACTAGACTTTGTCAGATGCTCCTGACTACAGCAGACCTTTGCTAGTTTTATTGTATGTGTGCACAGGAACGATTAACACATTTAAAACAAAACAAACACAAATCCACGACTGGTTTGAACAACCAACTGTTGTTTCATTTTCCTTAACATTTTACTCTTTAGCCCAAATTGGCAGTAGTTGGCTGTTTTCAGCTGCAGGAGAAGGCAAGGTAGAGAAGGACTGCTAGAGCAGGAAGCCCAGGCTCCGCTGCCAACAACACTCTTTCTGGCAACAAGTCCAAAACTTTGAACTATTTTAAGAGGATTAGCACCACAAAAGAGGAAAGCATGAAGGAACAATGTGACGCATCTTTTTTAGCCGATAGCAGAAATAGCTTCAGCATTCCCTCTGACAAGATAAATGAACAATCAGCTTTTCTAAGACTGGCCAAGAGAACATTAAGGTTGTAATATAGCTCAGAGAAAATGTGACTACTTCAATGTTGTGGTGGCTAAGTCCACTTTACACGCCCCAAGTCGCCTTAAAAGTGATCTCTCCCTACAACACTGTGCTAGAAAGTTCTCCCTTTGTCTAGATCCTGCTGGTCACTGGCCCTCTCTCCCCTCCCATCCCTTTTCCCATTGGCCCCTACTATGCCATTCAACCTTGCCTCTGGCCCCTAGCCCTCAGACTATTGGTTTTGGATGCTCTGCCCACCTTTGGGAGCTTTCGGGATAAAACTGGTGCGGGCTTTCAGTTTGGGGTTCTTCTTGCCTCTGTTCCCTTCGGGGTGTTGCCATTAAACACCTCGGAATTGCAGGCAGAAAAACCCCTCTTGCCTCTTCATCTCCGGTTCGTGCACAGCCTGTGGGTGTGAGCGGCTGTTCACAACCACCAGCGAAGGTGAGATCATGTGCACGCGTAGGTGCTGGCAGAGTGCTGCCTAAGTGTCTCCACGAATTCTCTGGAACAAACACGGCATTGATCCACCAAAGCCCTCATTCTATACTTGAACATGTAATTTTTACTGAAGATTACTCCACTCAGTCCTCCTACTCAAAATGAGGACAAGATATACCTGATGATGATATGGTAAAATGCATGGTTTTTTCTGCACATATCATACCACTGGTGAAAGAAGAGTGGATTTAATGAGCATGCTAAAGTGTGCCCAAATAGACAACTTCAGGGCAGAAGGGATAGATACAGATTGATCAAACCACTATGCCTGTTCAGGGAACTGAGAGATGGATCCTGTGGTATCATACCTTACCTAAAATGGAATAACCACTACAGCAGTATAGACTGAAGTCTGACCGAAGTAGGAATCTGGAGGTCCTGGTGGACTGGGGCAAGGACAGCATGAGCAGGGCTACTCCATGAGGATGAATAAGCTGAGGCTGACCACAGGACAGGCAGGGAGGGCAGTGCTCTCACCAACCAGGGTGCAGTTCCATAGGATTTGGGTAGGGCTGGAGTGGTGACAGGTCTTCTTGAGAGTCCAAGACAAGGCAAGATAATGAGTCATGTCCAGAGTCCAGACAGAAAGTGAAGCCAGAAACAGTAGAAGACAGAGTCAGAGTAAAGGTCCATGCAGGAAAAAGGGTTGAAAACAAGGCTATATAATACATAGGTCCATTGAGGAAATACAACTGATGAGCCACAATGAGAGGAGACCGGACTTGGCACAGGCAAACCTACAGCACTGTACATGCTGAAGTCCCAGGTGAGGGTGTCAGGGCAGTTAAGGCCCAGCCATGAACTTTTCTTGGCCTGACAGGAACCAAACTAAACATAAGTGAGCAGAACACCACAGCAGTGAGCAAGGCTACCTTTATAGAGACATATTAGTTTGTTTTTACAGGCATGCAGCCAGTAGATCAAAAGAAGTACTAGTCCTCTTTACTCAGCACTTGTTGCATCACGTCTGGAAAACCGCATTACACTCTGGGGCCTGCACTACAAGAAAGAAGTTGACAAATTGCAGTGAGTGCAGCTGAGGGCAGTCAAGTTGGTGTGGGGGTGGGAGCACATGCCCTCTGAGGAAAGGCTGAGGGAACTGCATCCAGTTGAAAGGCAACCCAAGAGTTTTCTTGGGTTGAAAGGGAACCCAAGGCTTGAAAGGGAACCCATGAGTTTTCTTCCAGTACCTGAGATTATCAAGAAAATGCAGGAACACTCTCTACTGAGGTGCACAGCAGCAGGATGAGAGGTAACAGTGACATGAGGACATTCTGATTTAAGTGGAAAAAGAGGTCACCATGACACCAATTAAGCATTGACATGGTTGCCCAGAGAGTCGTTCACTCTCCATTCTTGGAGGTTTTCAAGACCCTGCTGAACAAAGCCCTAAGCAACTTGATCAGAAGGCTGAAGAAAGAAATGGTATGTGTAGAGACCACTTGAGTCCTCCCAACCTGAAAAATACTACTTCTATTGCTTTCATGGCTATTCAAGTGTGCTGCTAAACACACAAGGCCACAGGAGAATGAAGGACCTTTGAGCATGCTGAAAAAGTTGTTGAAGAATCTCATTTTGAATATAAGTTACAAATACAGAAAAAAAAAGGACTGAAGCAGTCCTTTACTGAACACAGAATTCTTTAAAATAGTTTTTTCCATACCTTTCAGGGATTTTTTTGACATTTTACCTCTTTGTTGTCTTCTAAGTCTTTAGCTCTCATTTCACTGACACTCATTGTACATTGCCCTGTTTGCCCACACACTCCAGGGCTTAAGTGTGTTGTCACACACTCACTACCTTCGAACTGCTCCATCTCTGACTGTTGTATATTCATCCCTCCTTTCAGTTCAGCTGTGCTGATCTCTCCACATTTCAACTTTGAAGTTGAACGTTACCCTGAAATGCATGTAATATTCTTGCATGAATTACATTACCTCCTAGGTTTTACCCCACAATCAATCATTTACATGGTTCTGTTGCTACTTTTAAACTTGTCTAGTCATAAGCACTGCCATGCCCTCTTCAGCATTGGCAGCTGTCATTTCTTAGGAGAAAAATACTTGTATTTTTCTTTGGAGTAGGAAAGATGGATTTCTTGCTGTCATTCATTTCCTTGATTCCTTCTTCTGCCTTTGGCTATTACATTGTATCACCTGCATGGAAACATTGTCCACTTACACGCAGACTATGTGAACAGTCTACAGGCATTCAACACTCCTATCAGCCTGCTCAGCTAGCTGATAAACTCCAAACCTTGCATAAAATCAGCACTTGAGGTCAGCTAATGCCTCCCCAAGGCTGCGAGAACTATGGCTAGAATCACCTGACTGTTAAGAGCAGAGTGCTCCAGTGGGTTCAGGGGAACAAAACAGCTGATGGTGCCCAGTGCTCTGCACTGTGAGGGATGTGCTCTGAAGGGGATCTGGCCTCCTTGACAGTTGCAGACCTTCCATTTTGGCTTCATCTGAAGGTATCAAAGCTCCAAGTCTGCTCCAGTGTGCAAACTGAAGTGGAAACCATCAGATTTGCTTAAAAGGCAAATGCCAGTGAAAAATGAAATGCCAATGAAGGCACAATCTGAGAGTCCTTTTGCTCCTATAGGTGCACAACGATGTTCTCTTCAGCATATATTTCAGAGTTGACACTGTCTTGTAAGTCACAACCAGTATCATGGAAGGAGCTCCAGATGGTGGTTATAAGGGGGAAAAGTGTGTTTTAGAACAGTTTTAAACATTGGCTTTTTTTTTTTTTTTTTTTTTTTTTTTTTTTTTTTTTTTTTTTTTTTTTTTTTTTTTTTTTTTGTCTGCTGTAAACCAGTTCATTTGTAAAGATGCTGGCCACCCTCTCCCAATCTCCATCATTTTCTAAGCTATATTTTATAAACTCAGCTTCTCATCCCACCACAGATCTGCAAGCACTGCTATGCACAAGGGACTGCCAGCACCCAGTGCCTGCGGCCGCGCTGGCACCTGAGCTCATTGGGAAGCACAAGGAAGTGCATGTTAAGTCTCCACGGCGGGTGCCAAGAGGATGGTGCCAGGCTCTTTTCAGCGGTGCCCAGCAACAGGACGAGGAGCAATGGCCACACTTGAATACACAGCAAGTTCCACCTCAACATGAGGAAGGATTTCTTTCCATGGAGGGTGGCAGAGCACTGGAGCAAGCTGCCCAGGGTGGTTGTGGAGTCTCCCTCTCTGGAGACATTCCAAACCCATCTGGACGGGTTCCTGCGCAACCTGCTCTAGGTGACCCTGGCTTGGCAGGAGGGTTGGACCGGTTGATCCCCAGAGGTCCCTTCCACCCCTAACAACCTGCGCGCCGGCCACGTGCAGCGACCGGCGGCCGGCGGGGAGCGGCGGCGGCCCCGCCCCGCGGCTCGGGAGGTCCCGCCGCGTGCTGCGGGCCGGGCCCGCCCCGGAGGCGGCCGGGAGGGGCGTGAGGGGAGGGGCCGGGCCGGGCAGGCGGGACGGAGGCGCGCGGGGCGGGCGCTGATCCCGCCCGGCGGTCGCGGTGCTGCGGCGGCGCCGCCGCTTCGCTTCCGCGGCGGGGCCGGGCCGGACCGGGATTGGCCGCGCGGCCGCCTCGCCCCAGAATGCAGCGCATGGCGCGTCATTGAAGAGAGACCATGATGGCGGCGGTGGCCGCGGCGGCGGGGGGCGCCCCCGAGGTGATCGCCCAGTTGGAGAACGCAGCCAAAGTGCTCATGGTGAGGCGGGCGGCGGCACCGCCGCGCCCGGAGCGCCGCCTCGCCCCCGATGGGGCGGCCGCGCCGGACCCCTCTCCCCTCCCCGCCTCCGCTCCCGCTGCCCTCGCCCCTCGGGCGATGGGCTCGGGGCGCAGCCTGCCGGGGCGCGTCGCCTCCGCTGCCCCCGCTCGCTCTCCTTTCGGCCGGGCTCCCTCCCTCCCTTCCTGTCCCTCCGCCGCCGCGCCGGCTCGTCCGTGTGGCCCCGCAGCCGGGGCCGGCCCCGCCGCGCATGCCGCGCCGCTCCTCCATGTGCCGCCCGCTCCCCGCCGCCCCCGGCAGGCTCTGCCGGCTGCCCGCGCCCCGCGCTGCCCGCCCCGGCTGCGGGGTGCCCGTCCCCGAGCCCTCGCACCGCCACCGTCCGCCGCCGAGACCCTCGCCGAAGTTGCCAGCGAGCAACTCTCCCTCCCTCTCTCCCGGGGCCGGGGCCCCGGGCACCTCCCGCGGCGACGGAGGACCGGCGGGAGGTCGCGCCCGTCCCCAGCCCAGCGCGGGCAGCGAGGCGCCTTGGGCAGTTCGGAAGCGGCCTCGGGAGTGGCGCGATCCGGTTCCAGAGTTTTCCTTTAAGCGGAGGAGCACCGAGGAGCCAGAGACTCACGGTGCTGCCGCCTTGAAGCAAAGCCATTAGTGGTGCTTCGCACTTGATCTGTTTATTATCAATTAAATGTCCCTGCTGACTGTGTGTTATCTTGTTTTCGTAACTGCGTGGAAAAGCAAGCCCATATGGCAAAGATCAGAAGTGCGATGGAGCTGGATACCGGTAGTGACCATTGGTGTTAAAACATCCTAGTTTTGCATTCTTGTAGAAGCCTTGTTTGAATGAAAAGCTCTGTGTTGGGAGGTATAGTTTACAGATCTTTATTGAAGATCTTGTATACATGTCTAGATGAAAGGCTTCCCCACTGAATTTATCTTACCAAAAAGTGATTCTGACAGAAATAAAGTTTGTAAGGTGTTGATATTAATGGGATTTCAAAGGAGCCAAAGAAATAGTAGCAAAGTTTTTCTGATATCAGTAATTAATCAGTGACCAAAACCTGAATGATTGTGTTTTAATGTCTTGCTGAAGTAGCCTGACTGTAAAGTGAGAGGTGATCAGCTTTACTCCTGGGTGTCCCATCAAAACATGCATGTTTGTGAGGTCAAAGCCTGAAAAACACTGGTGTGTTTCCAACCAGGACAGTAAAGGTAAATAGCTTGGTAGCAAGCACTAGTCCTTTTAGAAAAATACTTCTCAAAGTATGCCACCAGTGATGGGTTTCAAGCTTTGAGCTGCTTTGGATTCATGCATGCTGTACAAAACATGTCTGTGTAGATCGTTAGATGTTCTGGTAAGGTGTATGTATCTCTGTTTCAAAAATAACACAAATGCAGTAATTACCAGGAGAGTTTGCATAAGGAAAATCGCTAGTAAGTATTACTGTGTAACAGAACACGTGTGTGGAATGAAGCTGGTGGTTAAGTAGTTTTCAGTATCAAGCTGATAGCATGTGGAGTGGCACCTCCAAAGTCTTGCATCTGTGCTTGAAGACTAAATGTAACTTGTGTGGGCATTGTTTCCCTAGCATAGCTCTGCTAACACAGAGAGGGAAAAGCAACTTACAGAGTTGAATGAAATAAAAACCTTAATACAGTGAAAAGGTGCAGGCCTCTTATGGTAGTGTTTGTGCTTCTGTTAAAGAATAGTTGCTGAACTTGCTGGTAAAAATACATCTTGGGTCTGCAAGCACATGGATGTTAGGATCCTTGTTGAATTTCTACCTTCCTCCCCACAGGCTCTGACAGTATGAAACCTGACTTGTGGTATTCAGCTTTTTCTTCTTCTATTTCTTTTCCACAGCTGATTTTGGAAGTTTCATAGACAACAGTAAACTGAGAATAATTAGTTAGATGGCTCTTACCGAGGAAGCTGCATGAAACAGAGATATTCACTAAAGCTATCCATGAGGGTGAGGACCCAGAATCAGGTTTTAAGCAGGGTTGGCTGTGGAAGAGCTGTGAGAACTGTTTAGGGTTATTGCTCTGTGTTCCTTCTCAAAAATCATCACGTCTTTGGAGGGATGCAGGAGAGGAGTGCAGCTCAGCAGGTACTTCACAAAGGTGGACGTGAGACCCCAGAGACTGAAAGAGTTATGAGATCTGCTCCTGTTCTGTCTCATTAGCAACTATGCAAAAAGAGGGGCCTTATTGTGTTTCAGGACTGCACCTGGACAGTGATGATCTGAATTTCATTTAGCCAGGGGACTGCACTGTTGTAAAAGGTCTGCTTGGGGATGAGGGCAGGAAGTTATCTCTGTGTGACAAATGGGAGGGGTGAACTGATCAAGCAAACTTCTGGGATCACTTAGGAAGGTATTTATGTAAAAATCTGAGGACTTTCGGGGTGGAGGGTGATGAACCTGGTGCTAGAGTCGGAGGTCATGAGTTAAGGTGGGCACCTTGCAGTGGAGCCATACCTGAAGCAATGGGAAAGGACAGAGCTGTGAATGGTCTGACAATAGATGGCAGAAGGTTTTACCTGGGCAGGGAGCTGTGGAGGGATTCAGCAAGGTTTTCTTGTGACAGTCTGTCAAAGCTGAGACAGTAGCAATCCTTGCAAAATACAGATGGCTAGGGATGCATCAAAGTTGTTTCAGCATTTCAAAACACAGAGCGGGGAGTGGTGGTGGTTTACTGGATACTTGTCTTGACTTTAAAATGAAATATTGAGCCTTGAGGAGAATAATGGCATGCTAATAAAAAGACCTGAATGTGTTTAATTAACTTTCTTTGAGGATAAGTATGGATTACTGTGAACTCTCTAAATCTTTGATAAGTATTTTCAAGGTTTTTTTTTTTTCATTGCTCTGGGTTAGTAGAGTTTTCCTTTGGAAAATTACTTTTTAGATATCAGATAAAGTACGCCTAAGTTCTGATCTCCTAAGTTGCTGATCTTTACGGACTTTACAAGCCATGGTGTGCCATGTTTGAAAACTGGAAATGCTCAATCTTTTCTCTCACCAAGCTCTTCTACAGCTGCATAGAAATGCTTTTCCTTTTTTACCAGTAATGCCTTTCAACAGGTTAGAGGTAGCTCACATTCAAAAGACTTAATTTGAAAAAGAATTGGAATTTGGTATAATTGAGGAGTTGTTATAAAAGATGAAACTTATGTTGTCATTAGCTGCCAAATACGACTTTGAAGGCTAGTACTGTGACAATTTTCTTTAATGTGTGTAAAAGTATTTGCAATAAAAATTTGGGTATGTAATTCCTTTCCAGTAAAGCTACATGGTGTTTATTTGAACTAAGATCCCCATTAGTGCTTTGCTGTGAAGTTTTTCAGTGCCACAGTCTGGTATCCACCTTTGGCCCGTGTGACTTTGGCTTAATAAAGACCGTGCACCAACATCTGTATGAACTGAATTAGTTTACTCCTCCTTCATTTCCTACTGGCATGGTGTCCCCTGACCATGTAGCTCCTATCTATTATGTTCTGTTTAGCTCAGGTGGTAATTAATGCCAAATATAATTAGTACTAGTTAAGCACTGTTCCAATAGCTGTCTTCATGGATTAGAGAAGACATTGGTTGTATTATTAAGGAAAGAAATTTAAATTTCGTCCCAGAAGTGAGAGGATGAAGTAGGAAGCATGCCTAACACCATGTAGTTATTGCTGATAGTTTATTAAAGCAGGTTGAAATACTCTAGCATATGATATTCTCTGACACCTAAATGTAAATTCACAGGTTATTGCTTGTTCACCACAGCTCCCTCCAAAAAGGGGTGCTCTGTTCTACCTGCAGCTCTGCTTTCTCTCTTGTGACCCTGTGCAGAAGATATTAATATTGCTGAGATGACATAGGAATTAAACAAGGGAATGGATTTCTGTCAGGTTAGCAAGATGTATTGGCTATCTGTGCAGCCATTTAGGTTGCAGAGCTAGCACAGGGGCACTGAAATTAGATTGTTGGACACATACGGGGCTGGTCTGCCCCTGTTAGTGGTGAGCTGTCAGGTTGGCTCAAGTGTATAATATACCTTCACTGTACAATTTACTTGCTAACACAGACTCTCCTGATATTAGAAATGCCAGACTTCACTTAGAGGTGCACACTGAAAGAGAAGAGGTTGCAAGTTTCAGAAAGGAACATTCCAGCTGGAGAGAAGACAAAAAAAATCACATTAAGTGTGATTGGTGAAGGCAGTGGAGCAGACTGTGTGGAGAGGCTATAGGATCTCCTGTCTTTGGAGATGTTTAATACTTGACTGAACAAGTCCCTGAACAACCTGATCTAACTTTGAAACGAGTTCCTTTTTGGGCAGGGGATTGAGCGAAGTAGGTCCGGAGATCCCTGTTAGGCTATTCTGTGTGGTGTGGCTCTTGGAAGGTGCAAAGAACATTTGAGCAAAGGCTTTTGCAGAAGAATTCCATTCTTTGAAAGTTTGTAAATGTTCTGTTTTGACTGTGGTCTGTTTCAAAGGGTGGGTGTTGGGTGTGTGTGTGGGGTGATGTGGATTCTCACATCACCACCTTCTCAGGCTACCACTTAGTTTGTGATTTATCCTGCTATTCTGGGGGATATTTCAGGCTGAAGTTGGGTAGTCTGACAGTAGTCATACAAACTTACTTTCAGAGCTTCAAATAAGCTTACAGAATAAGAGCATAAGAGAGCACATTAGTAAGACCAGATTGTTTATACCATCAACCATGACAGTTTGTATGGTTGGCTCTTTTTGGCTGATCTTGGAGATCAGGGCTGTTGCGGTAAGTGTATGAAATTGTCAGAAAATAAACTCCCTTATCTTCTAGCTATTCCTCAGAGATCAGAGGAGCTGGGTGCACGATAGGCTTAATTTCTCATTTATAACCAGTTAGGCACTAAAGTCTGGTCACATTGAATAAGAACTTTCATGGTTGTGGAGTCATGAATAGTCTGGTTTATTGAAGCAGCAGATTACAGATTCTTGTTAGATGCTGATAACTGCACTAGACCTGCAAAATATAAGTGCATAGCTCTGTGAACAAGTGTTCCCAGGTAAGCTCCAACACAGTCAGAGACACAAATCTTACCACAGAGTTGTGCCTGCCTTGGAGGGGAGATGAGCAAGCCCATCAATTTGTCTGCAGAGTAGGGTTGTGTTCTTGTCCTTCCATAGTGGAGGAGTTCAAATATCAGTTTTATACTTGGGACAAATGGGTGAATGACTGTAGTCAAAAATCATTGGCTGCCTGTTGCTGCGATCATAGATGTGGGGTAGGGCGACATCTGTTTTCTTATTTTTGTATTGGTAGGTCTGGTTTTTAATATGTAAACAAGGATAATGAGGGTCGTTGATTACCTTCATCAAACCGAGCTACCTAACTTGTGGCTGAAAAAAGGCAGCACTGTGGTACTTCAGTATGCTCCTCCACACAGCTGAGGCAGCAGTGGCAGCCATCAGACCTTCACCAGGTCTTTATTCCCATTATTGTCTCCTCAGAGGAACAGATCTAAACCAAGGCTTGCTGTGCACAGTGAAGGGGCAGTGAGGCTGAGGGCTGGCACAGAGACGTGGGTGGTTTTCTGCACTTCACTGAGACAACACTGGGCTGTGGGCCCTCTGCTTCAGCCCAGACACCATTCAGTAGTTAATCCTTGCTCAAGCTCAGGTGCAAGATGAACAAGTGGCTTAGCTTGTGGTTTTCCGGAATCAGCCTCATCAGTTCTTCTCCATCTCACATCTTGACATAACCCGTCAGTCTGTCTTCTACAAGGGCCATGACAATCCTTATTCCACAAGGAAGATCAGTTTCTTGTTGCAATTTGTCTTCATTGTCAGGCAGTTTTTCAGACTGTGAAACATGGCCCATAGTAAGGGTGAAAAGGAGAGATGGACTAGCTCTGCTTTTGTTATGGCAGGTTGCCTGTTGGAAGAAATCAGACAAATGAATCATTCCAATGCTGAGAAGATTTGTGAAAGTTCTCCAAGTTGTCACCCATAAAACAAGCAGGATGTGTGCTATATCATGTCTGGAATAGACAAAACATCTGCTCAGATGAATTTTTTCCATTGGTGGCCTCTAGCTGCTGATTTAGAGAAGGTCTGAAAAGTAAGGATAATCCTTTCACTAGTGGACTCTTTACCTTATTTGAATTAGCAATTTGAAAAGCTTGATGTGTTATCGTTGTTTTTCTTCCTCAAATATGTCCAGTTGTTTTTGGAATGCTTTTTTTTCTTTTAGTTTTTGTGTATATTATTCAGTGCCTCTCTCTCTCTCCCTCTCTGTGTATATATATATATATATATATATATATATATATATATACATGCTTGTCTGAGTGTAATGGGGTTTACAAGTGTCTTTGGAAAAACACAATATAGTTGAGTGAAGCCTGCTGTTTGATAATTTAATTCTTAAATTATGAGAAATACCTATAAAGTGTTCTGATTTTTCTTCTACAGTATCCTTTGTGATTTTATAATTTTCTATTGCATTGCACCCTCTAGTCATCTCTTAGCTAAACTGGAGGGTCTTGTCATTTTTTTATGTGGGATATTCCCCCATACATCAAATCATCCCTCTGTAATTTTTTGGATTTATGATACTGTATTTAAATGAACTGACCAGAACTAAATTCTTTTGTGATGTAGGTACTTGAGGATTTTAGATGGTTGTAAATTTTTTATATTCTTCTGTATTCCTTTCCTAATAGTACTTAACATTGTACTTTCCTTTATTGCTTCAGAGCAGCAAGGTGATGTTTTCAGAGAATCATACCCAAGCCATCCAGATCGTTTTTTGGGGCAGTACTGAGTAACTTAAGAATCCATCATATATATGTATAGTTTTTTCTTCTTTTGCTTAAGAACTGGTATGGTTGGTGCATTTTACAGGCACACAGTTCAGATTACAGCTTGGGAGGTAAGTACATGCAGTGTGCACTGTGCTAGTGAAACTCTTACCTGGGAGCTGAGAATAAATGTGCGTGGAGCATATCTGTACTAAGGTAAAGAATTGAGATTAGAGAAGTGAGAACTGATAGAGATTCTGATATCTTTGAGAAGTAAACATCGTGTTTGATGAAGTGAAAATCTAGTGAAATGGGATTCTGCATGCTTAGGGTTTATTCCCCCTGACTGTTTCACAGAGGGAGTATTTGTCTTTTTGAATCAATATGTTTCACACCCATTTGACATGTCACCGTTACATTGGCATATTTCTATATTTTGTTCTGAGTAGTTGATGTAAATACTGTGTGCTTGCTTCTACAGTCATCTGCTGGGGTGCTTCATTAGTCCATAACTCCATCTGGATAATTCTTCTTCAGGCACTACCTACTGCTGTTTTCACTTTAACCTGCTTCCTAAGAGTCTTATCGTTGTTATGCTAATCTGTGTTCATTAGTTAATTAACAGCTTTCCCTATGGAGAGGTGGAAGAAATCCTCTTGATTGTTAAGTTTAGCTGATCCTGTCACAAGCAGATAAGTAAAATATTCCTTTTCATCAGTTTCTGACAGTGTTTTGATTCTAAAAAGTCTGTCTGAGTTAGGTGTACATAAGATCTCTGCAATTTTGATGTGTCGTGGGGTGTGTGAGTGGCATAAACCCACATATGTGCTGGGAGATGTGGTGTACAAGGCAAGGTATCAGATCTGAGATGTAGGAGACATTGGTCCTTTGAAGTCCAAAACATCTTGTTGAATAGGGAGTGGTTGTTTAGATAGGGATTTTAGAGAATGAAGGATAACTGACAGGAGGGTATTTTTTAAATAGTCCCTCTTCTTCCTCTTTCCTGTTTCCCAAAAAGGAAAACCCCAAACTTTCCTACTTCAGAGACATAACCATGAGTGGCTGCTGTACAGTGCTGTCTTTGGTTCTGCCAAAACATAGGATAATAGTACACCCACCTGAGTGATTGCACAGTGAACTAGATTGGGAAGTGAATGCAGGGAGAAAAGAGTCTTTTAATTACAGTAATTTTCACTATGTTGCATTAGAGACAATTCTACTGCCTTGACTGAGATAAGAGAGCTTGCCTATGCTCCTGTAAGAAATTTTGGTCAAATTGTTGTTTAACGTCTTAGGAATTAGCATATACATTTCTCTTTCTTTTCAAATCAAGACTGATTTTTTTTTTAGTAGAAAATACAGTAAAAGTTATTTAAGTGAATGGAGGAGTAAGTGAATGAAGGTTTTTGCTTGTGTTGCTTTGTAAGTCAGATAAGTTGGTTTAGTGGTGCCTACCAAATTCAAAATTTAAACTACAAAAGTGAATATGAAGAAAGACTAAAGGTATATCATGATTTGTGCTGAAATTATGAATTTTGGTCTTCATTGCCATACAGGCCAGCTGTGCTATGTGCAGCTGTGCAAAATGCTAGAGGTGCAGCTGTGGTAGTGTTAAAAATATGCCTTATGCCAGGGTCTCTTGAAGGCTTTGTATAATTAATCTGTGGCTGTGAAATCAATGAAGTGCAAAGGGTGTTTTGCCATGGAATTTTAGAGTTTATGATGGTGGTCCCTGGGATTTCAAAAGCCTTGGCCAAGGTGAAGAACATCTGCAGTCCCAGGCTTGTAAGTGTGTTGCAGACATAGGCTGTGTTTTCACGGGAGCCTAAACTAGTCTAACACTGAGTGGCAGAGAAAAAACATTACTTGTCTTTTTTCTGGATTGATTATCTTCTGGGTTAGTGAGCTGGACTGGCTGTCAGAAGGACTTGCCACTTGCCAAAGCTAGCACAGGATAAAAATGTGTGTCTAGGGGCGGAAAGGAATTAACATGGCTGGAAGGAGAGGAAGATCTCCAGGCACCACAGCCTTGGAGTTCTGGAGAGGCAGCCCCTTTTCGTTACTGTTGACTTAGACTGGGATCCTGTTGTAATGATGGAAAATAATAGTACCAGCATCCTTCACAAATGTGTTTTGAAATCTGTTCCTTGGAAGAGCTGCAGAAAAGCTACGTGGTATTGTATTGGAGTGAGTGGGATGTTCCTCAGCTTTGTATTTCCAGTCTTTCAGAAATGGGTAATTTGATAGCTTTTAAGACAGCAGGAAGTGATTGAGCCATGTTCAACTACTTCTTCAGGCTGCTTTGAAAGAATCTTGAATTTGCCTCTTTCACATCACAAGTAAATACTCTGGCTGCATAGGTTTTTGCTCCAAGAATGTGTGAAGGAGGGCAGCGGCAGTTTGTAGAATTCAAATAACGTGTTGCAGCATCATTAACATGGAGTGTAAAAATCCAGTAGCTGTGTGTACTCCAGAGGCTGGTGCACTGACCTGTGCCATAGAGCATCTGTGGCTCTGGGACTTAAGCATTGGTTTGCACATAGATCAGTGGTGCAATTGGATGATAACCAACACTCAGTTATACCTTCCTTTATTACTGTGAAACAATGTTCCAGCTATCATTAATTGTGGCATTAGTGATGGCATGCAAGCATTATCAGAGCTAATAAGCAGCAGAAACAATTGTACGAGCACAAACCACACTGGCTCATTGATGTGCTCATTGATGAGTTACGGCAGAACTGCTACCTTTATCTTGTGGCAGCACAAGAGACGTCACATCTCTGTGCACTGCATGTCTGGGGACAAGTGGAAGGTATCCAAGCTGGTGATGTGGGATCAAGTGTCATCCTTTCTGGCCCAACATCTACATGTGTCACTTCTCTGCCTTGGGCAAGCAGCAAAAGGCTCTTCTCCTTTTGCTTATTTTGTTTGGCTCTGCAAATAGGTGGTCTTCAAGTTCATAACAAGGTTTTGTTATTAACTTCCCCAAAACTGATCTGCCACAGCATGGTCTTGTATTGGTAGTCCTGGCATTCACATGGTCCCTTAAGTCGGTTGCTCAATCATCTTGCCATGATGAGTTGCTGTTGGTGCTGGCAGACGCTGCCTGCCACTTCTGGGTTTCGCCTTACAGCTCAGTTGGTTTCCTCTTATGTTACACCCCTCATCTAAAAGCCACGTTTTACGCATTTGTCACTGGTAGATTTAATGAGGATATCTCCGCAGCATCTCTATGTAGATATGTGTATACAGGAACTGGAGATCCCCAAGTGGGAGCCTGTATCTCTGTTGCACAGGACTGCAGCCCTGGGCGGGGGGGAAGGAATGTGTTCCCCCTGTGCAGCTAGCTGCTGGTTTGATACTAGGTGCCTTAAAGCTGAATTGTGTCTTGTTGAAGCAGTGGCTGAAAAGCATTACATTAACCTTCACTGATCTTAAGTGCAAGGAGAGCTTTGCATTTTTTCTGCATCATCATTTTGTTTTTGTTTTGTTTTTCATCAAGGTCTTAACTGTTCACATTTAGTTTAGCTTTTTCGTCTCTTAGTTCAACAGCTTCTGCTGTTTATTTTGCTAATAATGTTGCTGCTGTTTGACTTCTCTTTCAACCATAATCTTGGTAGCTTCCCAGATGGCTACATCTTGCATTGTTATTGAGGAAATGTGCAAATAAGTTTACAAAACAGGCGCACTCGTCTCTGGTGATGAGAGTATGAATAGTGCTTTCCTCACCTGTCAACAAGAACCACCAAAGCCCAAGCAGAAAAACAACTGTGCTTCTTCCTGAGAGAATTAGGGAGGGTAAGCTGCAAACCCTTTATTTTGTGAGGTTGTTTTAAGTGGGATTAGGAACAGATGTTGGGTAGCTTCAGGATAATGAATTGTTTAGTGGGGAATATATAAATATTGAATTCTAATATCAAGAGAAATGACAATATTGTTTCTGGAGCTAGTCTCCTGTTCATTTTACAGTAATATTCCCTCTAATAGTGGTGAGAATAGAATATATAATTATGACCACATTTCTTCAAGATCATTTTTCAGTGAAGCCTGAATATATATGGAGCCCTGTGACTGTTCAGAACTTGAGACTTGGCTAATTTGTGCAGGTTTGTTAGAGTGAACTCAGGCACTCACTTTAAGGGAGTCCTAAAAATTGCATCTTCTAAATGAAACCCCAAAATGTTTCTATGTAGAATTTAAAAACCCCAACTTTGTAATAATAAACTCCTGTCTAGAAGAGGTTTTCTCAAAATACACATTGTGTGTCTGCTCTCCTGTATTCATCCTCCAATATGAGCCATCCTGCTCATATTGGAGGATGAATACAGAGATGTGTAACTTCTTCAGTATCATTGTTCAGGCTGTATTTGCAAGAGTGGAACAAAGTGATGAAACAAGGTAAAAGTAGAAGACACTTACTGTCTCAACTATGTACAACTCTAGATGGATTTTTGCTGTTTCCCAGTATGGACAAAATGGGGAAGGACCTTTTTCTAGGTGTGTTCAGTGAAAGTTCATAATTTTTCCTGGGTTTGAGTGAAAGATGTTATTCTCTTCACAAAATTAATTTCAATTTCACAATTTCACTTGGCTTTCTTATCTTCCACCTAACGCAGATGATGGACTTCCTCCTCTGGCCTCTATTCTGCTCCTCTTTTTTGCGAAACTGTAATTTCTTACCTGTACCTTGTATCTGTCTGTATCTTACCTGTTTTTTTACATGATTCAGATATTGTACTTTGTGTGTGTTTGACTTGTGTCTGTAAGTTTTCATTAATGCCCTAACAGTTAAAAGCCATTAATAAAGGTAGGTGTTCTAGACCATGCCATTTTGAAAGTACAATAAACCCAAAGGAGTTTTCCAAATAAAGTTTAGATCAACTTTAAAAACTGTCCTATCTTGCTTTTAATCAACTCTTCCTAAATAATTATGATAGGACAAAATGATTTTGACATTTTAACAAGATTGATGGTAGAGGAAGTGCTAAACTCTGAATTTTGGCAGGGAAACTGGCTGCCCTGTATGCCTGCCTTTCTTTCCTAGCTTGGTGGGAGGAAATGCCTTTTTGATAGGAGTCAAAGCCTAAAATGCTCAGAAACCAAAATTCATCACTCTCTCTTTAAATATTTCATGTGGTGATGGCTTTTGAATTGTGTTTTGGGGTCTGTATGTGAGGTGCATGGGGTTTATCCCTGTGATGTCTCACTCCACTGCATATGCTTACTGTAGAAGGCTACATGCAAGTAAAAGTAATGCCACCCTTACAGCAGTGGGTGGTTATAGCTGTTCTTTTAGCATGTATAATTTGAAATTGGACAACAGGAAAAAACAGATAGTATAAGACACTTCACACACAATATGAAAGTTTCTCTTGCAGAAGGAGAACAGATGCTGACTGTATTTAATGTATAGAGAGCCTGATAAAGGGCTCATGTATTAGTACATCTCAAGTTATGAACTTTGGAAGATGAGTATTGCCATTACCAGCATTATTGTGTTCTCCTGTGTAGTAGAAGAGGGATCACAATGGTTCTTTCTTTACTTCAAACTTTGTATTGAAATTCACTGTCACTATCCTGGCACTTTTTTTTAAGTGGTGTCTGTGCTGTCTTATAGGCACAGAAATGAGCAATACAGGGGTGAGCTACTTGAATCTTATGATCAAGTTGCAATCAGGATTTTGGAGGCTGTGGGTAGGCTAGAATCCTGTCTCTTGCTGGAGAACCAGGACCTGTCATGCAGATAGTCCACCTTGCAATGAAGTTTGTGGTGTGTGTTGATGGTGAGACTCCTTTCCACCCAATACCCGAGTATCTTGCCTCCTTGTGTGGAAAGAGAGAAGCAGCTGGAATTGGTGGGAGCTGAGAGAGAACTTTGGTTCATTTCCATCAACTCTTCTCTTTCTTGCTTCAGGGTAAGGAGGCCAAGCTCACTCCAGCTCCAGGAGATGGTCAGAGGATGGTGTTGCCAAATTGGCTATCACTCAGAATTTAAGGCCAGCCACCACCAGCCCCTGTGATACCTGAGGAGATACTAGAATGCATGGGGGTTATTTTCTGCAAAATCTCCCATCTCTTAACAGGAAGATTTTGCTTTTACACAATGAAAGGAAACAGAAGAGCAGGACTTGAGGCTAGTGTGAGTGTAGTTGTTTTAAGGGCACTTTGACCTTTTTGTATCCAGTTGTCTGCAGTGTGGTTGCCACAAAGTCATGTATCTGACGTGTGTTGTGCACATAAATGAAGGGCAGTTTCAGTGGAGAGCCTGTAATAATCTATATTTGTAGACCAAATTGTTAGCAGAGAAATAAAATCTCAGTAGTGTTTGTTGCTTGCCTTGGAGAGAAGTCTTACCTCAGAAAATGTTTATTATTGATGGTAATGATTTACTTTGGCTCTTTAGTAAATTAATGTATATGTATAGTATCTTATATAAGACCATTACCAAACTGAGAATAGCTCTTATTACAAACCACAATTTGTCTCCTGTTTTACTTGCAAAAGACTTAATAACATATTTCAGCTTAAAAAATACAAAGCAAAAGCTGATGTGAAAAAAATAGCTCTTTTTTCCCTATTGTTTAGTTTCATCATGAAAGCAAGATGTGAGTGAGTAGGTGTGTAGGATGCAATTCCACCAGCAGTCACATATTTGTTCCAAATATATACTGAAAAATGCTGGGCACTCTGGGGTTTAAGTAATTCAAGTCATAATTACTTTTAGGGAAGATTTTTTTTTAACAGTCAAAGAAAGTTTTTGTTCAGAAAGTCTTGCATCTCCACCATGTTGGCTCTAGTGCAGGTCTGATCGGAAGTTACTTATTGCATCTTTCTTACCAATCTTCAGAAATAATCTTGAGTATCTTTTAAATTGGAAGATGAGTTACTGCTGTAATTTAAATGATTGTTCCAAAGGTAAGTGTAAAGGAAGTCATTGGAACATAGTTAGAGATGTTTTTTATGCTAGCTAAGTTTTCTGTAGTAACTATTACTCAAAGCAAGGCAGTCATGCCATGACATATCTGACTGGGACAGCAGAAGCTGCTTTTGATACCAGTTGTCTAAATTTCTTCTGGCCTTGTGCCCAAGTAATGTCTGATCCACATGTAAAGCAGTTGCCAAACACTGCAGAGCTGAGCATCTTCATCTAGTCTGAATTGCTGGCTCATGACATCTGCTTCATGAGAGGACCAGACATCCTTGCATCATTAGGTATCAGTGTCTGCTAGATAAGTAGGGTGAATATCTAAGAACAAAAGTGTGGCTAATAGTCCAATTCTCTGTGCCTGACCTGTCCATTTAATCTCTTGGATTAGCTACTTTATTAAGACAAGTGACAGTTTTTGAGGGTGCTGTGATATATTGTAGGAAAAAGCTTATTTGAAACACTTGAAAAGTGTTACTGCTAAAACCGGAATGGAAACTTGTTATGGCTTGACTCCACAGAAGTCAGGGCAATGCAGTCTTGGGGGATGTTGCTTGATATGACTTTGGTAGAGTTAAACTTGGAAATCTCCTTATTCTGAGAGTCTGATTCTTTTGTATAAATTGCTTATACAGCAGAACTATTTTGGGGAGTAATTCTTTCAAGGTATTTTAAGATACAGAAATCGGTTTTTAGTGGGTTTTGGTCTTCTTGGTAGAATAGCCCAGTAATTTAAAATTGAATGACATTTGATTATTTAGTTATGTTGCAGCTATAACAATTGCTTACATGGGTGGAGTTGTATATTTAGCTGTCCTAAATGCAGTATGTGCACTAGTTAAAAATGATTGCTTGCCCTTGTGTTGATTACTTTTCCCCTTTTTTTCTCTTTCTCCTTCTATTTTTGCCTGTACTCCTCAGCTATGTTATCACCATCACATGGTGTTCCCCTGCACATGCTTCTCAAGTTCACTCATGATCTTTCTCCTTTGCATATGCCTCACTATTACTTGGCTTCCCTGCCTGCTGGGACATGTTGGCAAGCCATCTGGGCTTCCTTTATTCCTTGCTTCTCTGAGCGTGTCTTGCCTGATGGTGGCTGTCAGCAAAGTCCAGACCCAGCAGTGCCATTGCCATCTGTGGTGGCTTTTGCTTATCCCTGTGTATCGATAGAGATCTCTTTCCTAAGCTTTTCCCCGTTCGGTTTCCAGGCTCTCTGCAGCACAGTCTAGACGCCATTGTGAAGAACAAGAATGTCTTTAACTAGGTTTTCATAAGCCAAGAGTGGCCCACAGACCAGTTTGGGAACAGTTTTGTTGTACCTTTTGACTGTGAGGAAGGCAAGATTTGGAGAGTTTGTGGTGAATTTTATGAAGTCACACTTCAGTAGAAGTATCAGATTTTTGTTTCTGCCCTTGTCAAGTTTGTAATGTACTTCACTTGCAGACATAAACATTGCCTTTGGCAAGAAGGGCTCCTACTTGGCTTTAGTACTAGCAGGTACAAGCAATTTGATCCTTTTTTTTTTTAAACCCAGAAAATTCTCTTAGTAGGCATGTTTACCTTTCCATAATCCTACTAGTGTTTAGGCTGTACTGTTCATAGGGGACCTTTTTTGTAGGTGAGAATACTGTGGGTGTCAGCTTAAAACATTCCAGTGTACTCTCTCCATGTTCTCCCAAGCAGCAAAGTCTGGAGGAGTGCATGACTGTTCTTTGTGACATGGTAATTTGCAGATTTCCCCCAGTGTAATTGTAGAAAGATGCTAACTTTGGTTGTATTCAGTGTTGTCTTGCCATAGCAAAAGTGAAAAATAGAAATTTGTCTTAGCAAGTTTTTTTCCCTGCAAGGAATGAACGCTGCTCACCTCATCCTTAGTTATGTTTATATTTGATCATGGCCAGGATTTTTCTTAGTAAAATTATGATGCCGAAGTAGCAATGCAAGCTGGTTAACTAAATATTTAAATAAAAAACTACTCCATTATTGATTTTGATAATAATATTGTCACTTGAATGGTAGAAGTTGTTACTTTTAAGATACTGTCAGTGTCTTAAGTAAGCAACAAGTACTATTCAATGATATTAGAAGAAACTTCTAAACAATCGAGGTGTTGAAGATATTGAAGAGGTCAAAATTCATAGTCAGGAGCCAATTCAGTCTTTTTTTATTGGCTTTGTAAGAAGATAGAAATTTTTTACAATGAGGGTGGTGAGGAACTGGCACAGGTTGTCCAGAGAAGTTGTGGGTGCCCCATCCCTGGAAATGTTCAAGGACAAATTGGATGGGGCTCTGAGCACCCTGATTGGGTGGAAGGTGAAAGTGTCTCTGCCCATGGCGAGGGGTTGTACTAGATGGCCTTTAAAGTTCCATTCCAGTTCAAACTTTCATGGGATCTTGCAATTCTATTCTGTGATCTAAAACCATTAAGAAAATAATGTAACTTCTAATATATGATCAAAAAAAGTTGTATTTTGTATATCTGTGATGATTGACATGAAACTGCTTGAACAGAATCACTTGGGAGGGTGGAATTTGATGCTTTTATTTTTTTAAAGCAAAAAGTGTTTTCAAATAAGAGGAAGGAGCTAAAAAAGCAGACTTCAAATGTGGATGTGGTGCTACTTCTTCAGCCAGTTATTGGCAGATACAAAGTGACTTCAACTTTAGTCTTAATGAACATCTTGTATTTGCAACCTGTTTGCTTCTTTTGTCATCTATTACCTTAATTTCTTGGCACTTTCCATCCTGGCAAGTACGTCATCATTACATTATATTTTTAAAAGGTATGTTACTGAGGTAGGAAGTGCTTGTACAGAGCAGATGTTTCTGAATACATATGTGTAGGTTCAGTTCCTCTGTATACATCTTACTATTCCTATTGAAAATAAAAAAATCCCAAAGCCCTTATTCTTTCCACATGTACGTCAACAGATGTTTCCTGGTCATGTGTGTACTTTCCATGACAGTTGGTCTTCTGTCTTCTGCAGTTACATTACTTTCTTATTACTTGGCCAGGCTTTCAGATGAGTGTAGTGGTCCTGCAGGTATTAGTGCTAGTCTGCTACAGGGTTTCTAGTCTTGACTTTTTTCAGTGTCTCCTTTGAGTGGATAGCTGCCATTTGAAACAGTAGTCCTGCTGGATCCTGTTTGTGGGCACTGCTCCTTCTGCTCCTTTTCTGTATCCAGACAGCCTTGGTAGCTAAAAGGTTGTAATTTTATTTATAATACTGTGTCATAGAGGAACTCTCTTCTTATGGGGCAGTAGCTTGTTATGCTAAAATCAGAAAGATGATCATTGTCCTGGAGAAGTTTTTATACATAACTGGCAGGGCAAAAGAGAGAACAAATGGGTATTAGAGGTAATGTCAGTCAGTACAGGAAGAAAAGTGATGTAGATCCAAATGGTTTCAATATGCCAAAAGAGCCTGCTCATTGCCTTACTGTTTTTTAATTCCTTGTTAGTTGGATAGTAGAGAAGAGTTTGAAGGATACAATTAGAAAGAAAAAAGTGAATGGATGTATGTGTTCTAGGGGACCTTCCAAACATGATGAACGCCTTGGGTACGTTTCTAACCCTATTGTGCCAAGGAGGTGCTGGCAGCAGGGTACAGGGCTCTTGGGCTTATTAAGCCAGTGTTCTTATAATATGAAATTTCCACAGAATATGTATATGCTGACCTTTTCTTAAAGCAAAAATTAGCTGGACTTTACTTTCATTGTACAGATAAATATTGTCTGAATGCAGTGAAGGCAGTAGACTATGAGCTTTAAGCTCCCTCTGGTGGCTTTACAGTTCAAACCTTAACTGTTGCATTTGTCTGTTCTGGACAGTTTCGAGAATCAAAGTTTGTAGTGTATTATTAAGTTATTGTTATTTTAAAAATTAATACAGGAATATGATGTGCCATATGCCTTTTCAAGATGTCAAAGGTCTTCTGTAACTGGGCTTCAGAGAAGTAGAAGAGTTAAAATAATATAAAGCAAGAGGTCTATTTTCTAGTTATTATAAGCATAAAGGAAGTATTTCCTGTAAAACTTTACTTCTCTGGTTGTTTTTTCAGTGGTGCCAATAGTTTGAAGCTGATATCCCTGAAAGTGCCCTAAAGTATTACAGAACAGTGAAAACAGATAGGATCTCTGTATGGCAAGCTTAAATATAATGTGTTAATGCAAAATTAGTTTTTGGATCAGGTAGCCCTGATTTGGTCTTCTTGCTCTAAGGATGTGAATATAAATGACCCCAGGCTTGCAAAAACTTATGCTTTGTTACACCCAAAGAATTTGTTCTAAAATGGCTATAGTTAGTATAGCCATGAGACTGCAGAGCTGTGAGCTGCAAGGTCAGTAGTGTTGAAAGGGAAATGTCTCTCCATGCCTTTTCTCCCCATCATTGCACTGGCTCTGGCACTTGTCTGGCTTTTTGATGTTTATTAGGGTAACAAATGTTCATTCCCCTTGCCCCTGGATTTCCCCTCTATCCTCTTTTTCTTTTGTGGACTAGTTGATAGAAAGTATCATGCAAAGAGGTACCAAGACCATGCAGTTGGGACCAAGAAAGAAATAGGACCTCTCCTTTTGGTAGCAGAAAGTTATTAAAATAAGTCACTTGTCTCAAGAAATTTGATTCTTAGTTCTCATGATATATCTTTGGGAAAGAGCTGTGTGTTCCTTGAGACTTAAAATTTATTCCCAGGCACTGCACAGCAACAGAGGCTGTAGATTAAATGCACTTTAAATGATAACTGGTGCTGAAAAAAAGCAGCCTATCACCACCCAATGTGTCCCATACTGTGCTGGTTTAGGCTTTTTTGTTGGGTTATGGTAAACCAGACTGGGGAACTGATCCAGATGGAAAAAAACCTGCTTTTTTTTCTTGTTGTTCCAGATGAAAAAAACCTGGGATGATTTTTGGTAATCACTTCCCCAGTCTGGTTCTCTGCATTTGCACAAATGGTTGCCCATACAATGGGGGGGGGAAAAAGTGGGGACTGGTTTTTTTTTGGTTGTTTTAGTTTATTTGCCACAGCTCTGTCTGAAGTGCTGTTGCTGTGTAGGTCATTCCTGAATGTTTGATAACCTGCTCCAAATATTTTTCTGGCATTCTGTACAGCTGGTTCTGTTGCAGTGAATGTAGCTAGAGTCCATGCAGAGGACTGTCCTTCAGACTGCAGAAAACACAGATGGTTAGGAACAGCTCCTGCTGCATGCAGGAGAGTTGAGCTTACATCACAGAAATGTCTGTTAAATCAGATTTCTTATGGTTTATTTACTGGAAAATATTTCACTTGGGTTAAAAACCTTGGTCTGTACGCTAAGGTCTTGGTGCTTTTATTCCCAAAGCAGTGGCTATAAATCACAACTGAAAGATAGGTGGCACACATGTTCTCCTCAAACTGCTAGGGACAGAGCTGGAATGTGGAGTTTGGAAGTTCCACTGAAGTTCACTAACCTATGCTGTCACCTTGATCCTGCTCTGCAGTTTGGATGTGATCTTTGGGTGTGTGCACGTTCCTTTCTCAAAGGTGCATCAGTTTTGCTTACCCTGTTTGTGGTATCAATCCCCTGCAAGAATGCAGTGCCATGTGCATGTTCAGATAAATCCCAAATAGCAGAAGTGAGAGAATATTTATTAGTGATGGAAGTGGAGAGCAGCATGGTGCTGTGAGCTTCTGGTACTTTCTGCATGGTTGTGTTTACCTTGTAGGGTGGGGGAAGGGGTGTTGGGGTTGCTTCATGAAATGAGGCTGCAGTGCAGGCAGGTTGTCTGTGCTCTGTAGGCACCTCACAGAGGTCCAGGTAATTGCATGGTTTCATGCTTTACCTCTAGCTGATTTTCAGGTGGAAACCACCATGGAGGTGGCTTTCAACAGGAGAGCAGCAAGTGTTACCTGAGCAGCCAAGTTGCCCAGGATGTAACGGGGTGGGTGTACATATGGATGGGTGTAAGCTGAGGAACCACCATAGCCATTCCCAAATGGGCTTACTTGTCTCATCAATCACACCCAGTCCTCAGGATGTCAACTTTAACATTAAACACTAGAGGGTAGTATGTTACTGGTAATACTTTATTTTAGAACATAACTGTAGTTTTTAAATCCCTTGAATTTATTATACAATTAAATATTTTAAAACAAATGTAGAACTAAAGAAAAAACAGTGATTTGCTTCCAGGACCGTGAGCATGTGTAGCAGCATTTAGTCATGTGCAGTCGTATTTTTGGTCTGAGCAGAAAAAGGATTGGTTTGAATTTAGATCTGACTTTTAATTTTCTTCAGAAACATCATTAGGAAACTACACTTAAATTATTCACTCTCTGCCTCGTATCTTGATATTCACACCTATGTGCCTGCGATGTAAATACACAGTGGTGTATAAGAAGAGGCTGTGTCTGAGAGCAAGCAGTTTTGCCAAGAAATACTTGGTTTTGGTGTTAGACTTGTTAAACATTTATAAGTTCATGACATATAGCTCTTACTATGTTTTTGATCAGTGCTTGAATAATGTTTTTTTTTCTTTCAGGCACCACCTTCCATGGTCAATAATGAACAACGCCAACATGCTGAGCACATATTCTTATCATTTAGAAAATCAAAATCACCATTTGCTGTTTGCAAACATATTTTGGGTAAGTTTCAATAAATGAAGTTAGGTGTGTACATTCTTTTATAACTGGAACTGTGCTGCTCTTTTACAGCTGGGACTATGGGCATCAGTTTTGATTTTGATATGGGGTACTTTTTGGTGGAGGGTGAAGCCTATTACTGTCATTTTCTGTTTTATTTCTGTCAGTTTCAAAGCTGTAAGGTGTAACTTCATGTAGCTAAGTTCCTAAACTGATTTAATAGATTTCCTCTGCAACATGATTATTGTAATACTGTCTAATCTGTGCAGCTTGTGCAGCTGCCAGTAATGTGGTTGCTTGGCTTTGTGCTCCCCATTAAATCAGCCAATAATCCAATTTTATACACTTCTACCAGATTTTGCATTGGTGCTGAAATTAGAGTTTATTTCCAGTTGAACAACTTAGTTGCTGTTGACAGCCCAGCCAGAGGAAAAGAGGAAAAAGCTAGAGAAGTTTCTGTTCACCTGGTAGAAGCAAGAGAGTATTGATTTGAAATTTTGTGTGATTGTATGTGTGGAGATAGGAAAGAGGCAGATACCACCCTTCATCAGAAATTTCTTCTGTTTTAATGGAAATGCTATAAATGTGGTTGTGTAGCAAGTTTTTAAAAATAAATGTTTTTACAGGTGCTATAGAGACTTATTAGAGTTTGGCAGCTAAATCTGAAAATTACAGGTGCAGTAGGGATGTAAGATTGCTGCTCAGCACTGTGGTACTGACCACATGTGAGTGCTGGGGACGGGTGAGGGGGAGTTTCAATGAAAGCCGACTCCTGAGACCTGATGGGGGAAACCTCAAAGTTTGCTCAAAAGAACACATGCCAAAACCACAAAAAGCAATTTTTCTTTTAAAGAATTTGCCAGAATGAACAGAGAAATATTAGAGTTATGTTTAAAATATTATTTTCATATTTAATTCATTCTGCAGTATTTTTTAACAGTTATTTCTAAATTTACTGGGTTAGAAACTTACAATTCATGAATATTGTGATGTCAGTATTGCAGACCTACTCGTGTGTTATACAGACTCAGATGTGCTTCCTTTCCTACACCCGATCTCCAACGAAAATTTCTCTCTACAAATTAGTTTCTTCTGTGTTTAGTATATTATATTAGTACTCCATCTGGTTTGGAAGACTGCAATCACACTTTTTGCTTGATGGGTCAGCAAAATTGATGCTTCTTGTTTTCATGCTGATTTTTAGAGAAAACTAAGTGGGCAAAAACATCCTTAAGTAACTTTGTTTGCAGACCATTTGGAACTACGTGATGCATTCATAATCGATCAGAAATGAATAATGAAATTTCATTAAATCTTAAATGTGGCTGGTTGCAAGGAATATGATGCTGATTTTAATGCCTTTTGAATGTCTAGAAATATTACATCTTAAACTGTTCATATGCTATCACCACGGAGAAGCTGGGTGTTTCCATGGGGGGCAGGTTTTTTGTAGGAATGTAGGCAGTTATGATGCTGAGACCTGGAACTTAGAGACTTTTTCAAAACTTTGTGCTTCCTCAGTAAGTATCTGTACAGTCTGGACAGAAAGAACAGGTAGTTAAGATTTGGGAGTTGAGGAAGAAGAGACGGGGATTGTGAAATCAGGAACCAGGGAAGGGAAGAAAACTGTTCATGATGAAGAATAGAAGAGTTGAAGTGTACTGAAGGGATGTGTGCTGGCAGAGGACTAAGTAGATGGCTTAAAAAGAAACAAAAAAATGGTCAAGACAGGAACTGGAATGGAGGTAAAGAGAGATAACAAGGAGGTTGATGTCATTCGTAGAAAGAAGAGTGTGTGAAGGACACAGGGAGAATAATGGAGAAAGTGAGCATATTGGAAAAGGGGAACAGCCACTACTATGTTGTTCTTTAGAAACCTGGAGTTGAACCCAGGAAGCACGAGGCTCTGCGTTCTGCTGTAAGGTTGTAGCTGTTCAGTGCACTGGCAAAACTTGTCCTTCCTTTCTTTAGTAAGTTCCTGTGGGGGATCATGGTGCTCTGGCTAATTACAGGCCTACGCTGGGGCTGCAGGTGCGTGCTGTCGGCGATCGCAGTTGTGTGGCTGTGGCACTTGGCGCAAAGGGGAAACTGTCCAATTTTAATTGCATCCTCTTTTTTTGGGTGTGTGATCTTTTTACAGTTAGAAAAGCTGAAGACCCACAGTAACAAGTGCCAGAATTAAAATTCCCATGCAGGAATAATTCAATTTGTTTTTATATGTGTTAGACATATGCATTAATCTTTTATTTAAGTGGTTACTTAGTTTCCCAAATTAAGCTAAGTAGATTTAAAGGTGGTTTATTTTCATTTAAGCATGTTTACCTGGGTGGGTTTAGATATGGAGCCTGATTAAATTACTTTAAAATATTTTAGCAAATTATCTGCTATTTTGGATATAGTATTTGCATATAAAGGATATTAATATTATAAACTTGTGTGTATGCAATTGGGGGACGAAAATTTTTGTAGTAATTTAAATCCCTTCATCTCATGATTGAGTTTTTTTCAAAAAAGCCCAGTTTTTCTAGTCCTGGCAGGTCACCCACTATAGCTCAAACTCTGTTTCTTGTTTGGGAATTTTATTTCATCATTTCATATTTTATGCTTTTGCCACCCTGTGGCTGCACCCTTTCTGAAAGTTCTGTCTGTATTTTCTACACAGCTCAGAATGTTTTGAAACTGGCTTCTGAGATACTACCTGCTATTTCCAAGTTAAAATTTTTAAAAGCAAAGAAGAGCAACAAAAACATCTCTGTATCTTTTTATCATCACAGAAATTACATTCATATTCTGGCATTTCTCTTTAAATTGTACTTTGTAGTCACCAAACTGTTACCTTTCTCTGTAACATATTTTTATACTTTCCTTAGTGCATCTGTATACATAGTTATCCCATATTCAGATAATAATGCCAAATGATTCCTATACTGTGGTCAGAAATTGTATTTTGATTAACTCAAAATAAATCTGGAAACTTGAACATGAGGTAGAACACTTTAAGTACACCACAGTGTAAAATTTTTCTTGGATAATTAAATACAGATGTTACCTTTAAGTGTAAGTGGATTTGCTTCTTTTTGTTACCCATAAAATACATGTACTTTTATGCACTGTTGTTTTCAAAGGCAAGCACAGAAATTTTCAGCTTTGACATGCCTGTAAGATTAATCACTTTTACTAATTAATGTATTGGAACTAAAGCTGTCATTTTGTTTATTTTATTCCCCCTGTTGTTAGTATTCTTATTCCTGTTCTTTGAACCAGCCTCCTAGTGCAGACAAGTTTTCTCCTAGGTCACTGACTTGAATAATGTTGGACAATTTGGTATTTGGATTATTGACTATTTCACCCCCTTCTGAGTTGTAAATTCTTTTATCTGTTTTCATAGCACCAATATTCTATTTAATAATAAATGATAGTAAATTCCAATAATTTTTTTTGTTGGAAACACATTCAAGCTGAATACCTGTCTTCTAATACTCAAGTTGCCTTTGTTTTTTCCCACAGAAACTAGCAAAGTGGACTATGTCCTTTTTCAAGCTGCTACCGCAATAATGGAAGCAGTTGTAAGAGAATGGATTCTCTTGGAAAAAGCAAGCATTGAGTCACTGCGAACATTCCTTCTAACCTATGTCTTACAAAGGCCTAAGTAAGTATAGAAAACATACCTCAGAACATACAGAATTCTGCATAAAGGCTGGGTTATCATTTTTGTTTCCCTGGGTAGCAGTGCAAAATCATTTCAAGAATAATTTGTTTTTTAGTCTTAGCAGTTAACTTCTGTCACCTTTCCCTTATGAATTCACCCAAAATATTTGAGAAAGAAATGTTTAAAATTTTATTGAGCATCTATGTCCAGAATTATTTGCAAATATATTTGTGCAATGTTGTTTACAGCCTTCAAAAGTATGTTCGGGAGCAGATTTTATTAGCGGTAGCGGTGATAGTGAAACGGGGATCATTAGACAAATCAATCGACTGCAAAAGCATTTTTCATGAAGTCAGCCAGCTAATCAGCAGCGGTAACCCCACTGTGGTAAGTACTCAGGTTTTTTTCTTCAAAAGTTAAGCAGTCTGTATCAGCAGCTTAGGTTATGTACTTAGTGGCTATAAAATATTTTATACCTCTCTTAATCCAATTAGTAATTAAGTTGATAACTATTAAATCATTTACCAAGTTGGAGACGTTTTAATGTGTTGGGACTGGGGGTACTATGTGTACTTCTTTGGTATACAATGAGACCATATTTTTAGGGAATGGTTTTCTGAATAGCTGCTTTAAGTGACATAGTTGTGGGTTGGTGGTTTGTTTTGGGGTTTTTTTGTTTGTTTTCTTTTTTTCTCTGGTTTTCTTTAATCGAATCGTAAGATTTAAAACAGGTTTTCCATTAGCTGGAAGGTTCTTTGCACACTGTTCCCCTTCCATCTGTACTGTGCTGCACTCTGCTGCAGCTCAGCTGTTGAAATAGACTGCGAGCAGGAGGCATAGGCCTCTGCTGTTCTCTGGGAGACAAGTAGGTGGAGAGAAAGGGGTGTGCAGAAGTAAAACATGGAATGGAAATACAAAACTTATTCTTGATTTAATGTCATACTACAAGGGGTAAGTGTTACCTTCCATACTGAGCTCAAAGTGGAAACAAGGTGTCCAATATCTATCTATGCATTTAGTGAAATTCCGTTTGCTATGCCAGGGGATAAGTTTAGAATAGGTCATAATAGAGGCATGTAACTAGAGCTTAAAGAGGTGATTTTGTCTCCTACCAAATGAAAATCAAAGAGTATATAGATTCCATGCTGAAACTTTAACTGAAGCTTTTCTCAGACAAAAACCTTGAGAGAACTGGCTCCTAACACTGCTGAGCGTTTAGAGCAGCAGTTGTACTACACAGATGTGAGTGGCAAATGTTTAACTCTGAAAATTCAATCAAAGTGTACTAGAAGTAATCCAGCTCATGTCATGGTCCTAAAAATAGTGTGTCACCTCTGAGCAACAAGTAATATCCCTCCAGGGTATGGAAATTTCATTTACTCTTGTAAACCTTAATTTCATAGTTATTTACCTTAAGGTAACTGTTTTAGCCTTTTGATTCTGAATAATGCAGATAGAAATGGGTATTTATTAAGAAGAACCGAGCTAATGCCTTTTTCCAGGAAGCATAGTCTGGTCACTAAAACATAGTTACAGCTCAGGTTTTCGAGTTTTTTGCATGACACTGTGTATGCTCATGTAGTTTGTAGGATCTTTGCATAAAGATACAAAAGTGGCGCAAACAGAAGTGTGGGCTTTGAACTGGGTCGTGCACGGTCCAGCTTGTGCAGTTGTACTCTGTGCATGCACTGACCACAGATGCATTGCACTGACCACAGCATACAGCAAGCTAAGACTGCCTGCTCCAAGCATATCATCCTGGGCATGCTGTGGAGCAGAGCACTTTGCAGAGGAGCTCTGGCTGGGGGAAGGGGTGTTCTTCTCCAAGTTCAGCTCACTGCCAAGCTGAGCTCAGTTTTTTATTTCCTTTTATTTAATTTCCCTCTCTTCACAAGCATGAATTTTTCCATAGTTTTTCCAAAATATTTGTGCTCAAGTTTTAAGAATGGTATTGAAAATGTCTAGGGTATTTAATGATGATTTCTATTCTGGTGTGCTAATAAGACTTAATACCAAAAAAAACCCAAAAAACAAAAACGTGATGCTGCTGAAAGTCTTTTCTGTACGGCACGGTATATGGTTGTTAGTCTTTGGCAAACTGGTTATAAGCACTTGCTCCCATGTATATATGAGGGTTTATATTGTAAACCAGTTCTCATTCATGAAAATGTTCTTGTAATCTTCTGAGACTTAGCTGCAAGGGAGACTCTGGTACTGGCACCCAGGACGGGCATGTACAACAATAAGCTGTAATAAAATGGCATTTTAGCACAGTACCTGCCAAAACTGCGTTCTGAAGGGGGTCTGGGCATGCCTCTTGTATAAATATATAACTTTGAAAGGTTGTATGAAATAATTCATACAATGAATTATTTATTATTTTAGTTATCTTTTCAAATATGGCTGGGTGGTTTTGTTTCTTTACTAGTGTCCCTGTAGCATTCAGCCGTGCCTGTGGGGCCATGTGGGACCCCAGTGGTGCAGTTGCCTTGCTGCCGTGGGGATTCTCAGCTAAGGGTGCTTCAGGGTATGGTGTGAAGCCCACATCCTGAAGGGAGTGGCACTGCTTTCAAGATCCAAGATGTGCTGTCAGGATGGTGCCATGCACTGTCACAGGTGTTTCTGGAGATTGGTTTATATTAGTTACTTATAGGCGTCCATTCAAATCAGGGAAGAGGCTAGGATGTAGGTATTGAAAAAGATTGGCAGGTATTTTCCAGTCCTCTGTGCTTCCCTGTGGAAGGAATCATTCCACTTTTTTGACATGTCTTTTCTGTGGTGTGATACACATTCTTGCCTCCTTGTACACTCAAGTTGCGGAAGTCTGTCATACCTGTGACTCCTAATTCTTTTTCCGGTCTCTTTTGTCACTTTCTGTATCCTTCTCAGCCTTCTGCTCTGACCTTCTGCCCACCCATTTGTGTCATCCTGCCTGAGGTTCACTGCACGTGGAGTCAGCAGCCGGTCACTTCATATTTAAAAATGTTTAAAGCTCTCAAACAAGAACTATCGGCAGCTCTTAGCTGCTGCTAATTGGTTAGAGCATGGTGCTAATAATGCCAAGGTTTTGGGTTTGATCTCCGTATGGGCCATTCCCTTAAGAGTTGGACTCAATCCTCGTGGGTCCCTTCCAACTCAGAGTATTCTGAGGTAATGGCTTTCTACGGCAGTTTTTAAATGAGAGAAAGTCATTTTGAAAAAGCAAAGCATTCTCTTGTCTGCTTCTTGCTTACTTTTTGGTCCCTGTTGGCTGTGAAGCTTCTTGATCCATCTTTACCTTACAAGAATAATGTAGGTACTTAATCTTTTCCATTCCCTGCAACACTCCACCCGGTTTCTGTCAGACATCTCTACTAACTTTGTGATCATTAACAGTCCTACAACATGAAATCTTTGGGACTTTTCAGTAATATTTTGTCAAGGTTAAGTCTTGATAGTTGAGGTAATAAGGAGGGTAGTGAATGTAGATGGTAGTCTCTGTTATGTGTGTCCATTTGCAGGATTTGATGTGCTTAAATACCTCAACTTCTCAAGTACTGATTAAAAAGATCTTTAGAGATGGATTTATTTTGAGGCTAGTTATGTAGTGGCACACTGTCAATGTGAGCAAGACTGATGGATGAACTGTTGAGAATGAAAAAATAGGAGGTTGGAAGGAAGATAAGGAGAGGAATTGCGATGAGAGTAATAAAATGGCTTTAGTATTGAGTAATCTTTTAATAGTGGAACACAGTGTACATGTTAAGGAAATAACAGGACACTAAGGAGAGTTAATACTTCAGGGATGGGAAGGATGCATGGTTAGAGCCAGGTTTAGAACCTGGAGTGTTGGCTTCTGCTGCTGGTTCTCTGCCATTTGGTGCTTTATGATTCTCACAGAAGAAACCTTTGTCTGAGAAGGGAAAGTAAACTTTTAGTCTGGCTGCCTATTTATTTATAACTGAGTTTAGGTAGTAATCCTCTAGGAGGACAAGGATTAGCTTTGGAGTTCTTAGTTTTGTTTTTCCTGCCTCCTCCTGTATTATCGATATAAGCCATCCCTCTGCTCAGGAAGGAGAATCTGTAATCTGCCTCCAATAGCAATTTCAGGATCTCTTTTCAAAATCTTCATCTCTGGGGGACAGAGATTCTGGCAGCAGACACAGTATCATGAGCCAATCTTAAAATGCTAAATACATGTTTTCTATCACTGATTTCAAGATTTTGGAGAATTGCGTGGGCCAAGTTCTTCTCAAGTATACATGTTTTCAATTTCTTGGCTTTTTCTTCTTGTGTTAAAATATTCTGCTTTTGCACAGCTGAAGGATTTCATTTGTCCTTCATCCCTGCCAGAAGGACAGGAATCCTGGCAGCTAAGTGACTGACTCCCAGGAGGAGGATCTGGTCTGCATGTGAACACAATCAGATAGATTTTGTTTAAAACCAGACTGAGATATGGATCACACCTCAATTTCTTCCAGCATATGTATAGGCAGATGCAGAGGGGTCCAGCTGCTATAGACTTGACATGGGACTGGGAAGCAACAGAAGCTATGTTTTTAAAGACCTACAGTGCATGCGGTAGAATGTATTTTAATAAAAAGTTCCATATCTGAAGCCTACATATTTTTTTGTATATGGAAGATGACTTGTCAAGACTCACTGGAAAAGCTCTGGAATCCTAACCGTTCCTTCTCTTGTAAAATTTGTAAAACTGTTGTTCTGTTTCCCAGTGTTCCTAGTTGGGCTAGAGAGAAGATCTAGCTACTTCAGATTACCTAAAGCTTTTGAGGGATGTGCTGTGAATGGATTTCATGTGAGCAGTGGGAAATATTAATAAGCAAAACTCTAGGCATTCATCTTTATTGAGGTTAATCTATCCATTATAATAGCTGCCTGGATAGCTAGTTATATTTATTTAGTATTTACAGTTCTTGTTTCTATTATTTAAAGGGAATTTTACTTCTGGAAATCTGTCTAGCTGTTACTGTTTCATGTGGTAGGGTAGGAGTTGGAGAGGCTCTTCTGACTTTCACGTTTTGACAAAAACATATATATTATCCCACTCCCAAGCTATGTCTTCTGGTGTAATAAAATTATTACCTTGTTCTACGAACCTCATTGCCCTTCAAACATGTTGAATATAAAAAACAGAGGGTGAACCAGGATATTTAAGCTGATAAGTGCTCTATAAAGGCCTAAGTTAGTGTGTTAAAGATTGTTTTGGGAATTTTAGGAATCCAAAAACTAGTCCACATGTGGGGTTAAAATTCAGTAATAGAAATGTAAGAGAACTTTAAAATGCAAGTGTATTTAGTAGTTGAATTAATGAGGGTGCTTTTGGAGTTTTCAGATTTTTCTGTTGAAAGGGATCCGGTTTTACCAGAGATGCAGTACAGCAAGTCTCCAGCTTAGTTGCTTAATAACTACTAGAAATTGATAACTCCCCAGTATTATTTACACTAAAGCCACAGTTTCAAAGACAGAGCTGGGAAGTGAGGAAATGTGTTCCAAGTGGTGAGATGTGCATCACCTGTTCTAGGTATAGCATACCAAACCCTTTCTTTCTTCTGTTTTGCCATCTCATGAGATTTGCACCTGTGGAGTCCCTCACCTGTGACCTCAGAGACTCACTGGGAAAGAAGAAATTAAACCTTTCCATGTGTTACACCATGTATTTTTTTTATTACAGTGGTGACACACAAATAAACAGGCTTGAGGGGAAAAGCCTCTTTAAGACATTTGTTGTCCTTAGCTGCTTGGTGTTTAGTCATTCTTCCTCTCAAAGGTACCGCCCTTCAGAATAAATGTGTTCAGTAATATACTGGATCTTTCTGTTAGTCTGCTTGGAAACAGCCCCTTCTCCCTCACAGCTTCTCATTTTTTTCTTTGGGTGATCTGCTGTGGAGCACAGCCATGTAATGCAGCTCATTTGAGATAGCTGGTAGTATGGCAGTCAGAGGCAGGCAAGAAAGACCAGGAATGAGTACTGGGAAAAGTGGGGGAAGGCAGGACACCTGCCCACCAAAGAGCACTTGTCAGGATGGTGTATATTTAAAGCTGGGTGCTGCTGATGGTGAACTGCATAGCTAGCCTTACTTTTCAGTATTTTGAGTTTAATTAAAAGTCCTGTATTTGTTCATGCAGCTATGGTAGGAGTGAAGATCCAACTGATGCCGTTCAGACAAGAACCTGGAGAAGGATATGTTACCTTTATAAATGGTTTTCAGGCCTTCAACTTCTTTTATGAGATTACTACATTTTTTTTCCCCTCCTGATTTCTGCTTCACAACTTTGCCTGTCTCCAGAGAAACAAAGAAAAGCATGTTTTGCACCCTATGCTCCAGCTAACTCTGCCTGGACCTCTTCCATTATTAGTAGAGGCTGCTACTTCCCTTCTCTCTTTGTCCAAAGCCTGCATGCTTCACATGCCACAAGATTATCTTCCTCTGGCCCATGGTGATTCACAGGCAAATTGATTTTCTCTTTCTCAGCTCAACCCTGGGGGTTTCCCTTGGTTTGCCTGGTTCCCTTCAAGGAAGGGAAGGAAGGTCTTGCCTATTGTGCTGCTGTAGCTCTGATGTGTTAACCTGGTGCTGCTCATCTGTCTTTGCACAGTGGCAGAAAGGGGAAAAGAGGAAAGGAGTGCACTGCCCAGCCAGTCCCTTATTGCTGACAGCACAGAACTGCAGCTGTGGGTCCTATTGCTATCATCCTGTCGCTGCTCTACAGCTTTTTTCCACCAGTTGGCTCATTTGGGAAGGAACAAACAGATAAAAATCAGGGGGTTCTTCCTGGTGTTTGCTTACATTTCTTCAGATATGTTCTAGTTTTCTTTGGTTGGGAACCATGACTTCAACTCCTGGGTCCCCCACCCACCTTGCAATACTCCCACGCTGAAAAGTTGGAGTGGCCCCAGTTACTCTGCATACATAAAGATATTTCTTTTGGCCCTCTGGCCATCCTGTTAACCTTTCAGTTTGGAGTTGCAGCTTACATTCTGGAGATTTAGATACTCTGAAAACGTTAGCAAATACAGCTGTGCTTATTCAAGGAAGTTAGAAGTGTATTACTGCCTTTATAAAGAAAGCCTTGCTTTAAACAACTTACTTGGAAAAATTGCTTTTGATACATTCTCATTACAGAATTCTATCACCTAGGAGTAACACAGAAAATTCTGCTTCTGATACATTTACTCTTTGATTCTTCCTGCTCTTGTGCAAGTTAAATTTAGGTAGTTTAGGGATATTATTAAATCTTCACATGGCTTACTTTTGGTTTCAGTAACAAAGTTTACGTTATACATGTGGAGACAAAAAGTCCTCTAAATGCACAGTCAAGTTGGCAGTGATCTAATGTAACAGGGTAGATGTTATGATTTGCTCTATTCAGGAAAGACCTTAATTCTTTTAGATATGCTTACTGCTTTTCCTGTAGGTATAAATGATACTTGCAGAAGGCACTGCATGATAGTTTTGTAGGTTTTGTTGTAAAATGAATTCTTTAATCAAACCTCTGACAAGCTAACTGTATCTCTGCTCTGAATTCAAAACAAGGAAACAATTTTGGTATTGGAGTTCATTCAGCTTTGTCTGTTGGCTTTATTGCTGCAGAGCTGGTGTACCACATGTCCATTTTTTCCTAGATATTTGAACTCCTCTTCCTTTCAGATGCTTTGTAATCCAACTACCCTCAAATGAAGCACTTCATTTATTCCATGGGCAGCCCAGGCACAAGTGTGAAATCCCTTCAAACATTATGACTTTAGCGTCTTTTGTAGGGGACATTCCATTTGGAGGAATAAGTTGTATTTACCTTTTGCGTGTGAGTTTTATGAATGGTATATAAATGTTGTTTACTGTTAAAATGGTGCATGGTCTTTCTGTAGTGTCTGTGTTTTATTAAAGTCATTTGAAAAGAAAACTACTAAAACAGTGTTACTACTGGGTGTCTGATTGCCAAGTTAATCTCTTATCACAAGTCCCATTGATCTTCTGTTTGAGCAGCTGAGTGTCTATTTTATGTATAGCGATCTTTCATGAAGTTTACTCCTGGTAATAAAGCTAACTGGGGTGAGTGCCAAGCTATTCTCAGAGGCAATCCTCTCTCTCAACAAGAGAAGGATTTTATTTTGTTAGATGGGCTTATTGTTTGGGCATGTAGTTGTGGCAGAACTAGTGAAATTGCTAGCGAATGAGTCAAACTAGGTTCAGAGGTGTACTCTTACTGGTATGAAGTTAATGGCATTGCTGCACAATAGACACTCAGATCTGGCTTTTAATATGATGCCCAGAGTCACGTGCATTTTCTACTTATTACAGTGTGGTATTACTAACTTGCATTGTTAATCTCCTCTGCGGTGTGGCAAAAACCTTAAAAAAAAAACTTTAAAAAAGAACCAAAAAACCCCCACCACAAAACAAATGAACAAACAAACGAACCAGCCAAAACCACACCAAAAACAACAAGAAACCAAACCAAAAAACAAAACACAAAAAATCCCAAAACCCTCCGCCCTAGAATTTTTTATGTGTTAGGTGCATTGAATTTTCCTACATTTACAAGGAAGAAATTTTAGTTCACAGAGCACACCAGTATTGGTTTCTCTGAAATTGTTTCTTTTAAAATTTTTGAAATCTTTCTTCTGATAGTATTTGTGTTGAGGTACTTAGTGTCTTCACACCAAATGTAGCTGCATATTAAAAAATGTGATTCAAAATATTAGTAGTTAACCTTCAATAAAGTTACTTTATGAAAATAAAATTTTATTTTTAGTAAAATTTACTTTAGCTTTATTCCGGAGCTTCTGAAGTACTGCTGCATATTCAGGAAAGTTTACTAGATGGCAGGGCAAACATTCTTTTAAGCTAATAATTTGTTAGTACTCATGAAAATGGCCATCTTACTGCTATACACAACAGTCTGTATAAATTCCTGTAGCCTTATGGCAATTTTGGGAAGCAGTGGTGGTTTTGCAAAGCTCTGTGCAAATACTTGACATTGCAAGGACAGGTTAGAGTCTTGATCTGTTCCTCTGCTCTTGTCTGAGAGCTAAACTCATGGAGGCTGGCACCTGCCTTCTAGGAAACCAGTCTCAAGCCATCTCACCTCAGCCTGTTGTTGCAGTAAATTTTAAATTACTGGCCAGTATCTTCTCTTTGGTCTTCTCCTGCCCTGATGACCTGGAATATATGGGAGTGCTTACAATTCCTTATGGATGCAAGGGGTAAGTGCAAGTGCGGATGGCAACAGAAGTGTATGGATGTGCAAATATTGCACATGAGGCCCTTGGCATGGTGAGGGAATGGGGCAGGCACCCCAGGTATTGAAATACCAAGTTAAGGAAGTTGATGGGATGCTGGGAATTCAGTAGGAGGGAGTAAACCAGAGGGATGCAGTGTGCCCTAGCATTTGCTGTGAGCTAGTGTGCTGGACGGAATAAGGTGTACAAATCTAGTAACATCATTCTTCTCTTGTCATGCTCAAAGCAGATGCTGATGTCCCAAAACTATCTGAACTAGTTCTCACTGTAATCAAGGGTACAGGTCACTGCTCAAGCTGCTTTATTGGACTCTTAGCAGATTTAGTCAGCCTACCTGTACCCATTGCTCTTTACACTTTAAAAAAGATGTCTTTACTATCAGTCATAAAATGTAACCTTCCTTTTAATTTTTCCTTGAAATCAGGAGAAAAACACACAAAAAATCTGTAACACACTTTTACCATGCAGTAGCACATTACTCTCCAAAGAGAAAGGATTAATTGCTGCATACCTATAAACAAATTGGAGAAAAAGGAAGGAGCTATTGCAGCTAATATTAAGTATTTGTAATCACAGTGGAAACAAACTTTTTTTCCTATTGTTCTTGCCTATTTGAACTTGGTGATTTTTTTCCAGTAATTGGCAATGAACTGCAAATGATGGGTAGTCTGCATTGCTGCCCTGCTTGTTCTGTGATGGTCTGGATGGTGTCTCGGTGGCAAGATCTTAATATGATAAAGCAGAAGCAGTTTAGTTTTAGCCTGGTTGGTTGTACTGTTGGAGCCACTGATAGCACTTGGTAATCAGGGTATGTTACAGAGCATCAAAGTGTACAGATTTGTAATTGCAGCTAGTGATGTCCTTACATTGTGGTTGCTTTGAGCTGAAAAATGTGAGTGAGTCACTAATGTAAGCATCAAATAAAAACTTATATTTTTAACTATTTAGAGAGTCATGTGAGAAAATTGCCTTATTTCTTTAAAAACATGTATTCTTATCGTAAGCATTGTCCTAAAGTCAGACCTGAGGGGTTTTTTTAGTTGTTTGGGGGTTTTTTTGTCCTTTTTTTTTTTAATCCAGGTTATTTATTTATTTTCATATGGAACTTTTAATGTTGGATTTAAAACTCAATACTAGCCTATACTGGTTTTTTTTTAATATTAGATCAAATCTGTATTTCTTCTAACTAAAAAAATACTCATTGTGTGAATACCTTGCATAGAAATAAATAAAATTTTGGAACTAAATTAAATAAAAAATAAATAAAATTTGGAAATAAAATACTGAAATGTTTGAGCTAATTAGAAATACTTCTAGTATAGAAGTGGCAAAGTTGCACTTTTACTGGAGTAGTTTAAATTGTGATGCTGGTTTTCACTGTCTAAATGCTTCTTTAGTCATATATGTTGTTTGACAGAGCTGACTGTAAATGAGAAATAGTGCACTTGAAATAAATAATTTCTTTAAAATGGGAAAGCTTTTACTTAGTAACTGATCAGCAATATGCTGGTCTGCTGTACTTACACAGCTTTACTGCATAGTGGAAGAGAAAACCTGTATATTATCACAAAGCTGCTATGTTTGATCTGTCTGGAACTTATTTAGTGAGTAAGAATGTTAATTTAGTGTACACTGACTAAGATAACTAGTTGTCTGGGGGGTCAAGGTACTGACTTCAGAGGCATTTCTGAACAAAGATGTTGCAGTTGGTGGGTGGATGGCGCTGGTCTCAGCTGTTGTATGAGCTTGCATAAATAGTATCATCTCCACTTTAATCTTTCGGGTGTTCAGAGGTAGTGTGCATATTTCTGTTTAACCCCTGGACACTTGCTGGCATGCATGACCCTTTAACAATTCCTATCCCTCTGTCCATGCCTGGCACCTTGGCTCCAAAAAGTCTGGAGTAATTTTGGAGTTTTTTGTAAAGAACATCTCTTTAACAAAAAGTCTTTTCATTTCAGCAGTATACGCTTTCTATTCTGCTTGTTACAGTAGTGTACAGCACAAGTCTGAAGTACTACTTGCATCTCCACTGTGCAATACTTACTCCTCTTTGTGTGCAGGGATCAGTTAAAAGATATTAAAACTGGTGATGATGGTTTCTGGACTTTGGCATCAGGAAAAAAAGCTTTTTTTATATTTCAAGAAACAAAAAAGGCTGGAGCCGTGTGTTTCATACAGAAAGTTGGCTTTTAAGTTGTATTTTAGATAAGCATTTCATTTACCTTATCTTAAATTTTGAGAATGAAAAAGATGCTTAAACCTTCAGTCTTCATGAATCTGTGTCTCTAAAATTAACATATGCCTTTTTCTCACCAATTTTTATATCTCTTCAGAGACATAATTTTAATAGAGTAGTCTTAAGGGTTATTTCTGAGGCTTGTGGATGTGGTGCTTTGGAGGAAGATATCTAAGATCCTTCAAGCATTTGAGCTTTCTGTGGATTCCTCTTCTAATTTTTTTGATGGGGAGAGAGGGAAAAGATGTAGTGGAGACAGGGAAAAGATGTAGTAGAGAGTGTTATTGCAGATGTTGTTTTTGACAAACTTGTATCACTTTTGTTGCTATAAAGTTAATCATGATCAAATACCAACATGGTAAGTGTAGCAAATGCAAAGAAGGGCCAAAAAAACCTCCAGAACGGCCTGAACTGTTAGATAAATAGAAATAAGTGAAAAATGAATCTTCCCTGAAACTAATAACTGTAAAGGCCTGTGCACAGGGAGAGAAGGTAAATGGAAAGGCTGGGAAATGGTTTGCAGTAAGTTGGTTTCTATTTGTAGTGATGATCACACAGGTACCAGCTTCTATATTGCTCGAATACTCGCATTTCGTTTTTAAGGATGGAACCCTGATGATTCCAGAAATGGTTCATCCAGTAATCTATTTTCCTGAAAGTTTGCCTTGTTCTAGTTTGTGTTAGATGGAACTGAAGTAATAGTTGTATTAAAATGCTAATAGAAAAATGAAGGACACTGTAGGTGCTATTGCATTATTGGACACCTTTTAGTTATATTATTCCCCCTTATTTTTTTTATAGCAAACTTTGGCCTGTTCCATTCTAACGGCGTTGTTGAGCGAGTTCTCAAGTTCAAGTAAAACCAGCAACATTGGACTAAGCATGGAGTTCCATGGTAACTGTAAACGTATATTTCAGGTAAACTAGTTCTGTATTGATATATGCTACCTCTCTTTCTAGAATTTAAACATTGAGAAGCAGAAATACTTTATTGTGGCAGGTGCAGTCAGGTACATTGTGTGCCTAAAATCATTTAAAAGGCCAGATACTGAAAATAATGCAGATACTGGCTACTTCAGGAAAATTTATAATTTATTTTTTAAAAACTTATATCAAAAAGGTGCAACCCCTTTGTGCTCATTTTTATGAATGTAGAGCTACAGATCTTTATGCTGTTGGACTCTTTAATTCCTTGGCTACCAATTGCAAACAAAACGAATACTCTGTGGAACAATGATAGTCTTAAATATAGCTTTGGTTTAAAGCCAAGGAGAGCTATGTATGTATTTAAAAATATTATTGCAGATGGTGTAGTCTGGTTGTCTCAGATGTATTGTTTGGCCAGTCAGAAATGTTTTTGTGAAGGCATTGCTTTAAACTGACTGTTGTGGAACAAATTACCAACTTTTTTTCATGCCAAAGACCAACTCTTTTCTCCACCACTTATTAAAAACATATTGGTTTTTTATCTTTTAACGACTAGTATTTATGTGAAGATTTTTTTCATAGTCTTTGCAAACGTAGTCAATTAATTTTGACAAAAGGGGGGTTCTCACAATTTCAGAGTATTTTCTGTATCTTAATGAAAAATAGGGTGAAGCTGGAAATTTTTTTTCTCTTTGGAAAAGTGTTTCTTGTTGGTCAACGTTTCTAAATGTCTGAGATACTGAATGTATTGTGTTCGTCCTGACTGTAGGAGGACGATCTGCGGCAGATCTTCATGCTCACAGTAGAGGTACTTCAGGAATTCAGCAGACGTGAAAACCTCAATGCTCAGATGTCTTCAGTGTTTCAGCGTTATCTTGCACTAGCCAATCAGGTCTTAAGCTGGAACTTCCTTCCTCCAAATTATATCCTTTTCATGTCAGGCCCTTTTTTTCCCTTGACTTGCGTCACTTCGTGGGTGATGAGTAAAGTCTTTGCAAGGAGAGTAAACCATAAAACTTATAAACTTTAAGTTTAGTCCTTGATTTATGTTTCCTTCCATTAGTGCTTTTTGTCTCCACCATGCTTACTAAGAGATGCTTACATATGGAAGCTGCTGTTGGTCTTCATTAAAGTTTAAAAGTATTTTACATAAAAGAGAAAACAAACAGAGCACTCCCGTTTTACAGGTTGATGGTCTGTCTGGTTGGTGCAGGGAACAGGAAATGTGTAATTTGCTACTTCAGTGTAGAACCATATGATGAAGAGACTAAGCCCTGATCAATTTTTATGCAGAGGCCTGATCTGTCCTACTTCTCTCCCTCAGAGAAGAGGTAGGGACAGACAAAATGCCCCATCATGTAGGAATATGCATGTTCAACCAACTCCCCTCAAAACAACATGGTATATACTAGAACATAGAATAGAGTCTCTTCAGTCTGAAAAAAGTATTTGGTAGCAGAGAAAAGAAATGTCAACTTCATTTTACACAGGTGCCATTGCTTCTGTTTTGATATTTTTGTGATATATGCTGATCATTAGTCCAGAGAAAGGTGGAGTGGAAAGTAGAGGAGGAAATGGGAATCAGAAAGAGAAAGGGTCTTAGTGAAGGAGAGAAGAAAAAAAGATATAAAAATGTTCAGTCTGAAAAATGGGCTAGACAAATATTGTAGAAATACTCAATAATACTCTGTATTTAATAGAGGTTTTAGACAGAATGTCTGGTAAATCATTATGGTATCTGTTTTAATAGCCAGACTGCCTTTAAGAAGCTCAGCAAACTTCCCAAGAGCCAGATTTTTAAACTGGTTTATAAACTTTTTTCCTAAAACTTTTGAAATTGCTACCAAGTTATACATACTGCAGGAATATTGATGTTGCTCTCAAATCCACTGTGAAGGATTTTTTTTTGCTTTCCTGGTGTGACAGTCAGAAGGTGATACCTGTGTATTTTTGTTTTCTTTTAGTCTGTTCATTATGCAGCAGGCAGCAAAAGTAAATTTATTTGAAACTGGATATTCCTTGGTTCACATCTGTAAAGCAGAATGCCAGTTATATTGGCTTTAAGAAAGGTTCTGGGGATTAAAAGTAAATATCCCACTTCTATCGTCCCTGAAGTGGTTTGGCAGGGGTTCAGAGAGGAATTTAGCCCATGTGCCTGTAAGATGGAGACTGTAGTCAAATTATTGCACTTTGGAAGTGGATTTGGGATTTGAAATAGAAAGGAAATGCTCTTGTATTGTGCAGTGGTGGTTCCATCTGAATTTTAGTCTGCCTCTGCACAGACTTCTGGTGTAGTCCTAAATACAAAATCAAAGAATGTTAAGGGGTTGGACGAGACCTTAAAGATCATCCCCCATTTCCAACCCCCCTGCCATTTGCAGGGACACCTTCACCAGGCTGCTCAGAGCCCCATCCAACCTGGCCTTGAACACTTCCAGGGTTGGGGCATCCACACCTTAACTGGGCAACCTGTTCCCATGCCTCACCATCCTCACAATAAGGAACTTCTTCCTACTATCTAACCTGAATTTCCTCTCAGTTTGTGCCCATTACTCCTTGTCCTATCACTGCAGTTCCTGACAAAGAATCCCTCTCCAGCTTCCCTGTAGGCCCGCTTCAGACACTGGAAGGTTGCTGTGAGGTCTCCACACAACCTTTTCTGTGGGCTCAACAGCCCCAACTTTCTCAGCCTGTCTTCATAGGGGAGGTGCTCCAGTCCTCTTACCAACTGCATGGCCTCCTCTGGACTTACTCCAACAGTTCCATGTCCTTCTTATGTTGGGGACACCAGAACTGTAGTCAGTACTCCAGGTGGGGTCTCACAAGAGCAGAGCACAGGGAGAAATCACCTCCTTCAACCTTTTGGTGCAGCCCAGGAGGCAGTTGTCTTTCTGGGCTGTAAGTGCACATTGTTGGCTCATGTTGAGTCTTTCATCAACCATCACCCTTGAGTGCTTCTCTGCAGTGCTGCTCTTAATCACTTCTAACCTGTAGGTGTGTCTGGGATCTTGGAATAGTTTGAAAGTGAAAGCTGTAATTCTTCATGAGCTCTTTGTCCTAGTCTTTGCACTGGTGGAGCCATATAGATAGATGGATAGATACACGCAACATGTGGAGTCTTGGAATTCCAGCTTTCCTTTATACCTCTATATAATATGAAGTGATTTAGGTGCTAGTAAATAAATGTTACTAGAAATAGCAAAGCAAGCCATACTACTGCTTAAGGTTAATCGTGCTTTCTGCTATTTGGCCTTTAGATACTACAGCTCTTAAGCAGGTTCTGGCCATTTCTGGAAGCTGGAGGGACCTAAATGATCTTAATGGATCCATTTCAAATATTTTTGTAATTTCTGATCCACCTGATACTATCTTTTTGTTTTCTACCATTGGATGTTTCATTTTGCTGTAAGAATTACAGCACCAGCTTGCATCTTCTTTCTTTATGTATCAACCTGTTTTGACAGAAGTTGGACCATCTTCAGTCATCCTTGAGAAAAGTTGGCCTTAGCTGCCAAATATTCAATAACTATTGAGGTTTACAGTGCCATGTTGATTGTATTGTGGCATAAATCTTTTCCTTAAGATGACCTGTTTAACTGTTGATTGTTAGCTCAAGGGCAGTGAAACTTAGCTTGGCTGTAGTTTCTAAATAGATAGCACATTACATAAGAATGTAAGAATTGCTGTGTTGATTGATCGGTTAAAGTCCTTTTGGTGTCCTCTTTCCAAATCTTGACAGTACATATGCTGAAGCAATGGGCATAAATTTAATACTTGAAGCATGGAGTAAAATGATCCATTGTATTCTCAGATACATCTTTTTTCCTTCAGTTGGTATTTCCCCTGGCAAGATAGTATTGATTCTCAGTATTTCCTGCAGCATCACAGTAATCTGCAGCATATTTATGTAATCTTTAGCAAGATTCTTCTATCTCCAAAAAAGAGAAGTAGCATAAACGTGCATTAACTCTATGGTGACTATTGCAAAGTGGCACGTTATGACTACTGCAAAGTGGCACCTTCAAATCCCCAAGCTGTTAGAATTGGATCAAAACATACCACTTCTCAAGAGTTCTGTGCTGTTACAGGACAACTTGATAAGTGTGGCGTTGTTAAATGCAGTCTTGGACAGTGTTGCCACCAATTGCAGGAAAAGTTGCAGTAAGTCTGCATTGTCTATTGCTACCATGAAAGATGCATTCTGGAATACCCACCTCATTGGAGCAACAAAAGAAGAAACTCTGGCACCTACCTAATTTCAAATTGGAACTCAGTATTTTTAAATTATCTTGGGACGTAGTGCCTGCAATAGGAAGGACATGGCACAGTGACCTAGGAAACCTCCCTTCAGTCATGTGCAGTTTCTCCCATTTCATTTTCCAACAATCATCTATTGTTATTTTTATCTGCCACCTTGAGATATTAGTTTACCCGGTGTTTGTGGATGCTTCAGAGATAGTATCTTGTGGCATGTTGGCTTCTGTACAGTTTCTTTTTTCAGTGCTGTTACAGTATTGTTAAATGTTATTTACTCTGATGGAACTAGTTTTAACTGCATCTTTTCTTAAATGAATGTTTCGACTAATTAAGGAAGTACAGTTGATCAGTAGTAAAAAGTACAGCCCTCTCCTTTACAAAAGGTCCTTCAAGCATCTGGCTTTTAGTACATTGTGAGTACCCAAAGTGTCTAGTTAAGAAGCTGAATGTTGTTGGGCTTCAATGCACATTGGCATGGACATACACATCCTGTGAAGTCAGGATAGAATTATAGTTTTTATCATTTTACTTCCAGAGGTATTTCTCTCGTCGTCGTGACTTTGGGATTTTTCTGTTCCTGGTAGCCATATTCTAGTGGACTTTGACTGAATGTCCTCAAACATAAAAGTTCTTTAACAGAACATAAGAATTGTGTCCAGCTGTCTCCCATCTACAGAAAGATGTCTATTATCTGTCATTAGGAGCTGTCATAGAAGTACTTATCCCTTATTCTTCAATGTATGGATTACAGTATATGAATAGAGATACTTGAGCCTTAGTTCTTGTTTTGGATTTAGTGCCTGTACTTGCTTGGAGGCAAGCTGGCAAATTTTCAAGTGAATGTAGAATAGGGGATTTAAAATGCAGGTTATGTGGTTTGCACTCTACTAATAAACATCATTGCTGTTCCATTGGAATTGATGGTGCCAGGCAGTTGTATGAACTGACTGAAGTTTTTGTCTGATCTGAACATTTTTGTGTTCCTTGGCCATGCAGTTAAAGGAAGAAAGCTCATCATATCTCTGTTTCAAAATGTCTTTTAAACCTCAAGCCAGAATGAGACACCTGTCTGGAAGGTTCTGTGAACCATGTAGTTCTGCAGACTTTTAAGATTTGAACTCAGTCCAACCCAGATTGGTAGCATCTGTTGTGCATAATGGAAGTGTGTGAAAATCACACAGAGCATTCAAGGTTGGTTTTGAGGAATGATTCAAGTTGACATTGCTGCTGAAAAAGCATCCTGCCTTATCATCTCCCATGAGCATGATGCTGAGCAGGGAACCACCTGGCTGAAAATGTGGTGGGGTTTTTTAGCAGGTTGTGGCCCCTGGTTTGATTTGTTGCAGAACTACAGACATTATTCTACCTGTACAAAGGAGTGGCAACACAGATTTCTTCAGCAGCATGGGTGCTTTCCATAGGCCTTTGTGTTTGTTAGCAGCCTGGAATTATCCTGAATTTACTGCAGCAGTCTGTTTTTATCTGAGAAATGAAGCATTGGGCCACTATCCTGTCTATTGTTTGGGATACAGAGCAAAATTCAATGTAACTGTACATTGTACATTTCATTCAATGTAAATGAAATAGCTGTATTTAAGAGAGCTGCATTTTACTCTTATCAAACTTTTATACCTACCACTTTTAGGTGAAAACTGACCTGACTTTGAAATCCCTGATGTTTAGAAACTATTTCTAGGGCACTATGTGTTTTCTTGTCAATCCTTTCTAGCAACTTTTTAAGATGACATTGGGCAAACCCAAGAAGATTGGCAGATCTCCTGAATTCTGTCCTAATTGCACTAAACATATTTGTATCGATGTTGAACTTTTTAACAATTAATCTTTCATCATTTTGGTTTTCCTGAATGAATTCTGTAATCAGTTTGAAATGTAGGAACATCTTAAAAGCATTAATATCAGAAGAGGAAAAGAGACCAGGAATGACCTTTTTTATGAAAGGAAGCTGATATTCTGCTCTCTTGCCCCAGTGGTTTTACGTTTCCAGTTTTGCAGCGATGGTCACAACACCCTGGATGGCAGCTGGTGTGTGGTGGAAAGGTGTGACTCCTAAGCCACATCTGTGTGGCAGCCACTTGTGCACAGGTGCTTTAAGTGCAAGTTAGGCTGGAAGTGATCAGCTTGCATACCATAAGCTGCATAACCATAGCAGCAGAAATGTACCAAGAGCTGCAGAATCCACATGGGTGGTCATGATACCTTGGAACTGGCATGGCTCTGGAATCGGCAGAGTTTAAAATTAGCTTGGGTGTTCCTACACTTCCTACTCCTGTTCCTGCAATCTGAGTCCAGTGTCTCCATCACAAAGTATTGTTTCATTCTCGTGACTGTTAAGAATACTTGTGTTTAATAACATTTAAGCATATGCTCCTTGCCCTGGTTGCTGGATGTATTTGCTGAGAGTATGAGGTATGGAAAGGTCTGTGAAGGATTTCTCTATAGGGGGCAGCAATCCTCTGCAGCAGTTTTAGGCAGTTGCTCCTTAGACTCATCCCATGTGCTTGGCTCACTAGCTAGGAAGCCAGAGGAGGTCTTAAAAATCCAGATAAAATCAGTATTTAACATATCACTGGAGGGCAGGTAACTTTCTAAGGCAGTTTTTTATTTTTAAAATGCAAGTCTGTGACTGGCACAAAGTTGTCCAGAAATATTTCAAACAACAGAAGCAGAGTGATTAAAATAACTTTTAAGAAAGTTATTCAGACCTTAACACTTCAGGATTTTTCCTTGCATTTCTGAGATTTTTTTTTTTTTAACTTCTGTGCACAAACTTATGGATGGGGTTCTAGTAGAAGAAATCTCAGCTTTGATTTTTGAGTTCCAAACTTACTTCTTTGTGGAGATGAAATATTTTGATATTCATCTTCACCTATCAGTCCCTTCCTGGGACAGAGGCTATGAGTGAGAGGAAAACTACACATTTGTTGGTCTTTTATTTTTGTTGCTTTAGATGCTCCTCCAAGAAACACATAAAACCTCAAACTTTTTTTTCTAAATCAGTTAAAAAAAAAAAATTATAATGTATACAAAACTACTCTTATTTCTCCAGCTCATGAAACAAAACCAAGCATAGAGCTAATGTCTATATGCATAAATAGAGTCAAAGATAAAAGAAAATATTTTTTAACATTATGGTCTTTTCCCCTTCCTGTCTAGGCACTAATAGCCAGCATATGAGCCTTATCATACATGAAGGCATCTAATTATATTCTTATGCTTTTTAATAGAGTTTGGTTCGCATCACTGAATAATCTGATTCATGCAGAAGATTGCAGTCTCTGAAAGAATCAGTGTCCTAAGTCTTGCAAAATGGCTGAAACATTGACATGCTTCTGGTAGCTGTTTGTTAGCCTGGATTTCCATATCATTCGAAGTGAATTGTATTAAGAGTTAGTCATTCCTCAGTAGACCTGGTAATGGTAGAAACATTTGTATTATTACCAGAAGATAATTGCAATTGGTTTTCATTTGAGAAACAAAAAAACCCCAAACTGTCCAGGATGTCATAGTAGACTAATCTATGCTTATCATAAATCTATGTTATAAGTCTAAGACATAAGCTTGAGTGCTTAGAAAAAAGGTGTTATGCTTGTTCTGTACTTTTTTTTTCTTTGTAAGTTTTGAGAAGTAAGTGAATTTTGGATGATGAAGAGTGCATTTGTCCTGTGTACACCCATGTACAAGGTAATTTAGTGCAATTTTTTTCAGGTTTGGCAGAACTAGACTGCTGTTACTAAGACCAAACCATAGCACAACATAAGCTGGGGTACTTTGTGGCAGTAAGCATCTCCAAAGCCAGTTTCTGCTAATGTTTGCATACATTTAGCACACGATGGAAAACGGGTGCAGATCTCCATGATAGGTGGAGTCAAAATTTGTAGTGTTCAGTGACCAGATATTTTACCCACAAATTTCCTATTGTCAGATGTGTCATTGGTCCATTAGCATGAGAAACAGGACTAAAAATAACAGGATAGGGCTGCTGAATAGTGAGTCTTGTTAAAATAGTGACAGCAAACCAGTGCTTGTTTCATTCCATGTGAAAAGCATTTTGTAGCTGGTCCCCTCATAGACTCAACCTAGCGAAGAGTAAATTCATTTTCAGAGACTGATAATGTGTTTATGATTGGCTTGGACATATCATGGGAAGACAATAGCTTATTGGAGAGTCACAGCAAAGGACGTTCTTGTAAGTAAACAATTTAAAAATACTATTTTGACTAAAACATTCTAAATGGAAAGGAAAAAAGGCATAGCTTAATTTGCCAGATAAAATTAGTTTTTATTTAGAATATTACTCCTGATAAAGGATGCTTGCATGTGATAATTTCATACACTTTTTTTTTTTTAAGTGGGTCGAACCAAAGCATATTTGATCAATTAAATTGCATCAGTATTTCAGATGGAAGTAAAGTAGAAAATTCTGTGACTTTTAGTTTTTCCCCATCTGAAATAATGCAGATCTGGTATAGCTCAACATACATTGATAATTTTGAAAATTGTAAAACTGGGGTTTTTTTGCACTAATGTGAAACCCCCTGATGTTCTTACGCAGCGTAAGGTGCTGACAACAGTCCTGGGCACATACCACCAGTGAAGGTCCACTTGGTACTGTACTGTGGAAGAAGTCCCTTTTTTGGAATATGGTTTTGCACAGTGTCATTAGGAATTTTGTTTTGTGGCAGAACTCAGAAGACAAGTATAAATAAACTGAAATTGTGCATCCTGCTTTGTGACACAATTTTTCATACTAAACTACATGCTTGTTTTAAATATTGTTCCCTTAAACAAAACCCATCAACAGTTACGAGGTCTACTGTTTTGAACAATACCATTGTAAAATTTATGTGCTTCTAGACATAGAATTAGTTTCTTGCACACTTTTTTTATCGTACTGGATTACTTACAGTACAAAAGGTAATGCCGTTCATTACCAGTAAGTAAATTATGTGCAGCTGAACATGCTGTTACTTACTTTGATGGTTGGGTTAGAAAGGGATCAAAGAGGATAATCTGGGTTTAAGAAAGACAAATAAAACATTAGTAAAACTGCTTTAACTTAGCAACTATTACTTGAAATGGGTGGTGTCACAAAGGGAAGTACTTCCAAAAATTTTTGAGAAAAACTGTTGTATGATCAGACTGACAAAGAATTGAACCTGTTTTAAATGTTTTTGCTCATGTCTGTGTTTTTTCTGTACTAGAACATTTGCAGAATTTTGTAAATTAAGTTATGCGTGGTGAGAGCTGAAATGAGTGTAGCAAACTTGTGTCTTTACAGCCTGCACGTTTTTCACAGGCATCTCTCACGAACATGTTTAATATGACAATGCCTTGTGCTGACTTGTGCTTTTGTTCTTCTCAGTGTGATTAGAAAATGTAGATTAATGCAGGGCTAACGTATCTGCATTCTGTGACACATATCTGGCTATTTAGAAAAATAAGATATAGATTTCAATGAGCTATCTTTAGCTATGGTAAGGCCTTTTTAAAAGCTGCCAGGAACATTTTTTAGAAAATTATTTTCTATTTTGCATAAATTTTAACACCTGTTAATTGCGGTTGCTTTTTTCCCTTCTCGCTGTGTCACATTAGACACCCTGGTTATCAAAGTGATCGTATCACTATGGTATGTCTCATAATTACGATCAAACTGTTATCTAACATTCCTGGAGCATTCTTTTTTTCAATACTTAATACCTTTTATTCCTTGGCCTCATGCATGAATTATGCTGTGTATGTGAAGAGGCTTAAAGTTTGTTTCCATTACATTCTTTCTGAATGGATCCTGTTGTATCTAGGATTTTTTAAAAGCCAAGTAGGAATGTTATTGTTGACCTTGACACCAGATAACTGGGCAGACATTATATAGCTATGTTTGAATCCTCACAAAATGTGATGCTAAAGCCAACAGAATCCTGGCGCGAGACCCTCCTGGACAGCAGAGTTATGGAGCTTTTCTTTACAGTAAGTTTCTTTCTTCAACTTTCATAGTCCAGACCACAGGGAAAGCAGCTCCTTCCTGTTCTAAAACTGTATTGTCGGACTCTTCCTTTTGCATCAGGTAGGACTGATTCTGTTCACTTCACCTTGCTTATTGAAGCAGACAGAAGTATTGTCTTTTTCATAGGGTACTGAATATGTGTTTTGCCTATTAATTGCTTTAAATTGATGACTGCTAGCAACAGAAAAAGGCCTGTAGTTATCTAAACTTTTATACATTTAATACTTCTGGGCATGTACTCGTCAGGCAAAACAAGGCACGATGAGCAATAGAAGAGTAGTGAATCTTTCAGATAAGGTGTAACAGCTCTCAGAAAAGATCAAACAAACAGTATGTGTTCACTGATATTAAAGCATTTGCTCAACAGAACAGCTGAAAATAAGTCATGTAGTTATAGTTTTCTAGCCAGTTTCAGCATACAGAATTCTGCATCACTTTTCTCAGCACAAAGGAAATCCATGCAAGTTAAAATAGAGTAAGTCAGGAGGGCTGTGGAAGAGGTAGTGTTGGGAGAATGTAATATTCAATTTCTGTAACTTAAAAGCCCCACAATATTAAAAATGGATAGAACTCATGTTGTTTTATTTTTACAGCTGTTGGGAGATGTTTGTAGTCATTGCTCAGCTAGGACTTACTGCAGCAGCAACATATATTGGCTTATAAATTCATTTGCTATGCAATTTGACTTAGGTTACATCTCTTGGGATCTCAGAATTCAGCATTCTCAGTTTTTTTTTCATTTTTGCAAAGCAGAGAAATGTGCTCAAAACTTGGATGAAGTTATTATAATACAGTGTAGATGTAACTCTCCAGTGCTGCTTGACAGTATGTGTTTGGATATATGTCCTTACTTGATAGGATTTTTGATAAATTTAAATTTTTATTTTTATATTTTTTACTGCAAGTTTATCCAGCAATTTTGAAAAGGTGAAAAAAATCACTGGCAGAACTCTCAGCAGCTACACACAATCTGAACAGCTGTCTAGACTATCCAGACAGTTGCTACTGTCAGCTGCGAACCTCCACATGCAAATAACTTTTTGGCTTACATGTTAACCCTTCTTTGTTTAACAGTATGAAGTTGTCAGAGTTGCATATCTGTTTCCTTGATTGGCTTACAATTACTTATTTGTGATAAGAAAACTATTTTTAATAATATGCAGATTTGTTTTAATACATTTATGTTTTACTTAATAGTAACAAAGGCTCTCCTGTATTCTATTATTTTTGAATGAACACTAGCCAGGGCAGTATGCTGTCAGTTCTGGTTTTAGATTCCTGATTTGCAATGGTTGAGGCTTGCAGCAGTAGTTTGCTGTTTGAAGTAATGTAAGTAAATGGTAATAATTTTTATTCATTTATGTGATCTGAGAAATTTTAATAACCTTGCAAAAGTTGGCAGGCAGGACTGCTATGTTAGAATGAGAGCCTTCATTTCTAATCTCAGCCTCATGTGGGACATATATTAGGAGGGGTATTTCTGTTGCAGGGTTTGTTTTTCCTGCTAGTTTGATCTTTCAGGGATTAACTGTGCAGCTAATCCAACTAGTTATGAATTAGGTGAACTTGCAACTATAACACCACAGAGGAATGGTTAGTGTTTTAACTGTAGTTTTTGGTATAATATTGCTGAAATAATTTAGCTAAATTTTGCTTCTGGGTGAAAAAGTTACTTTATTTTTTTTTGGTTATTTTTTCAATAAATCTTCTGTGAATAAATAGGCATGAGCCTAAAAAAATTATTTAAATCCATACTTGACTGATTAAAATAAGTATGTGAGAATATGTTTACTGAAATAGTAAGATTCAAATGTAGAAAGTCTCAATGACAAAAATAATGACATAAGAGTTTGCACAAATAGAGGAAGATTACTGTTGGCCTTGTATAATATAAGGGTGTTGCCAAGGAAGTGATGCATTCATTTTTGTATATGTCTTCAGTGTTTACCTCTGCTAAAGAAGCATCTATATAATCTTGATTTAACTTGTTGACTAACTTTAGCAAGACTGTATAGCCCAGGCATAGTTAGCATAATAGAGATGACTGTCATTATTGCTGTTTTTAGAAGGAGCAGCATGTCTGACTGACTGGCATCTGTTTCTCTCTTTAAGACATAACATTCAATAGACAGTTCAATTTTCAACATGTTGATGAGCCTTAACTAAATGTTAGTTTCAGTGAGTTAATTCAAGGCTTCAGATTGTGAGCTGAGTCATGATCTTGATGTTTGCCATGGTTTAGGGAGTTGCAGAAACCCTTGTATTTCAGACTGAATGGAAGTTATAGTAAGCTTTTTTTGGTGTGTGCTCTTTTGGATTGAGAGCCATGTGACTGTTGTAAGAACACCCTGTTTTCATGTATTATTAACTACCTCACTTCCTGAAAGGTACATAGAAAAATCAGAGAAGATACAGATATGGCCCAAGATTCATTACAGTGCCTGGCACAGCTGGCGTCTTTGCATGGGCCAGTCTTTCCTGATGAAGGTTCACAAGTTGATTACCTGGCACACTTCATTGAGGGATTACTGAATACTATCAATGGGTATGTATGCCTGCTCTCTAAATTTAGATGGCATCTTTTAATCTTTAGTTTGGACTGTAGCATATCTGTGTGGAGAAGTGGTATGGCTTGCTTATTTCTGGATATAATTTGTGCTTACTGTTGGATTGCTTAAATTGAGAAAGAGTAGTTTAAAGTAGGTGGGGCTTATTATGAAATAGATTTATTGATTGAATGTGTATCAACAAAACCAATTCCCTTTTAGCAATTTTCTTAATGGCAAAAAACTGCTATTTCTATCTATAGAATTGAAATAGAAGACTCTGAAGCAGTGGGAATTTCCAGTATTATCAGCAATCTGATAACTGTATTTCCTCGCAATATTTTAACGGCCATTCCAAATGAACTTTTCTCTTCATTTGTTAACTGCCTCGCACACCTCACCTGTTCTTTTGGAAGAAGTGCTGCCTTGGAAGAAGTGGTAAGTAACTGCTCTCAAAAAAAATGGGTAGCCTTTTTTGCTTCTATTTGTGATAAGCATAAGTGACATGAGAATTCAGGTATTTTGTTAACAACTGTTGTGAATTCAGTGGTTTCAGGTATTTCTAAAATCACGTATAAGAGAATTTTCTTTTTATTTCACACAACGTAATGAACATAATTACACACTGTGTGCATCTTTCAGACTTTGTTTCAGACTTCGTTTTGATTTAAAGCACATCTTAAGTTTTTAATTTTAAGTGAAGGGATTTATTTAAAATATTAAAGTTTTAAGTATTGCTGACTTGCTGTTGTAGGACTCCTCTGGAAACTGTTGTAGATAATGAACAAGCTGCAGTCCTGAAAGTTTAAAATGACTACAGGAACATATGGACAGACTGTAACTTAACTGCTGCCTAGAGTTCTGAGTCAGGAGTTTCTGTTTTAAGTGAATGTAGCTGTTAAGGTCTGTTGTTAACATCATACTTCTGAGCTGTTCAGATCATCCCTTCGTTGCTGACACAGTTCAAATGGTAATTGTGCACACAAATCTAGCACAGGAATTAAGAGGATTTTTTTCTTTCAAAATTTGGTTGTAACATTAAAGAGCAGTTGGAATAGTCCAAGTGTTCCGCTCCTAAAAGTTGCATTGGAAATAAAAACTACCAAGGACACATAGTTTAAGGAAAAAAAAAAGTAAGAATTAAGGTGAGTAATCTTGCACTTAAGCTATTTATGTGCAGTGGCTATAGATTTAAAATGAGACTATCAAGATACTAGCCAATATTTCCCCCTATCATAAGAAAGTATGATTTTTTTTTTTTTTCTGTTTTGACAGTTGGTGTAGTAACAGAGGTTATTTACCTGAGTTTGAAAATAATTGTAGAAGTATTTACTTCTACATGGATGTGTTTCTTTACCAAGAGAGCACAGGTGTATTAATTAGCATGCATTGAAGAACATTAGATCGTGTCTTCACTGCAAGGTTAAAATTTATTATATTTATTATATTAAGTGCTCACTTAAACTTTTCATTTTTTTCATTTCTTAACCAAAAAATTGGTGTTTAAATTTAGAATCTAAAATACAGCTCCTTTTCAAACCTCATTGGTCAAAGTTTGTCTGCTTTTGAGATTTTCTAGTAGAATATTGAATATGTATTCTGGTGCTCACCAATACATTTAGAAATGCTCCTGAAGCCTTTGTAAGATTCAGCAAAACCATAGGCAGCTATCATTTAAATTCAAAGGAACTAAAGGGAGCGTCTTGTTACTTGAGAACTGGAATACACAATCATGTTTAATGAAAACAGTGCTTAACATGGTGCCATTTAAAACACTTAATCTCTCAGCAAGAGCTTACACTAACTTGTACCACTATCTGGTGCAATGATACAGTGTGCTGTGCCTGTAGAAGTACTACTATGCATCCCTGAAAACAATCTTTTGGCTGAGGAATGTCCTAGCCACAGCTAATGTGTTCCCCAAGTTTCTTTTAGAATGCGTGCAGTGATACTTTCTGTGAGCTCATGTGCTGTCTGTAATGAAGAGCTTTCTGACAGGTAAAATACTCTGTGTGTTGAGCTCAGTAGAATCCTCAGGTAATATTGCTGGAGCTTTTCAGAAATATGAAATGCAGCAGAACACAGGCGGGTGTACTCCTTAAGCTTTGCTGGTTGGTAAAGCTGTTTTCCCCATATTTCTGCTTCTTCATATGCCAGCAGAACTTACCATGTGAACATGGCAGAAACAGCTAGGGGGGCTTCTTGTGCCTGACGGGGAAGACCTGCTATGAAAACTGTCAAAATATGGAGGTCCTGAATCAAAATATGCAAACTACTGCAAAGCATCTGGTACTGATTTTCAACCACGGGAAAAACTCCACAATCCAAACATTATGTTCAAATGCTTCTTTTGCTTTAACCTGCTTGTTGGGGTTGGGAAGATCAGCTGAAGGAGGTTGAAACATTTGCCTGAGCAGCTACACTGGTGGACGGAGGGCAGTAAGCTTCAGCAGTGCTGAGGGTTAGTTTGTGGGGCAAGGTGGACCAGTAATCTCTTCCTTTAATGGCACTGGGTGTGTGAGAAGATGCTCATCCACAGCTATGCTCTGCCATGCTCAACACTTAATGCTTATGCAGAAGTAGAATCAAATAGTCCACCTGAATTAGTGAAGAGTATGAACAGGATGTTGGATGAGAAGTCAAATAAAAATTGTATCAAAGGCTTCTTTTTCTCAAAACAAATATTAATGTACTGTTCCTGTTTAGTGATATTTTTAAAAATATCATGTGATGACAGAGACCATTCTGAATTTAGTCCCCTCACTGTGCTTCCAACTCTTAGCAGCTTGTTGCTGCTTGACAAAGTTTCAAAGTGTTTTTTCTTTAAAGGGTCAGACAACTAGGAAGGAAGAAGGACCAAATTTCTTTTTGTTTCCCATAGAGGAAATAAGGAGGAATTAAGCATCTTTGCTTTAAATTTACTGGGTTTATCTTGCCTCTCCTGAAGATCTGAGTTCTGATCCATCAGAATGATTCAGCTCCCAGTCTACAGCACAGCACTTTGCCTGCATGACATCTTTGGTAGCCCAGCTGTAGCTAATTTGAAATAAGGACTGGGATTTTTTAGTAAGGTTTCTTTGGAACCAGATTGGTTCAATATGGATAAAATCTTTTTACTGTTTGGGCATTTATTTTATGGAGGCACTTGTTAGTCCTAGATTGCTTGTGAGAATATCTCCAAGTGTTAAAATAATTTTTCTTAATGGCATTAACTACTTTAGTACCTCTTCAAATAAATGAATTGGATATATTTGAGGGTATTTTGTTGTTCATAAAAACATGTCTGTTTGTTTATGCTCTCAATTATTAAAAATTATTAAAAGTCATATATGTAAGTTATATATGTAAATATATTACGTACTTTTCAAAATTCTTCAGGATTGAATGACTGTCTCTAAATTTGTGTGTCCTTTAGCCAAGTTTTAGAAAGACATGTTGTGCTGTCCTTCCTAAATTTATGACTTATGTTAGCGTTGAATACAATTTTGCCTCTCTCCTTGTCATCTTCAGGTTTTGTTTTCACAATTGCATCAGTATGTCCCCTGTTTTAACTTCTGAAAATATGACGGCTTTGCAGTTACAAAAGGATGCTGTGGAGCTATCTTGGAATGCTTCCAAAGTGATATCAGTTTTTCCTCTTAATCAGTCATCCAACCAGTGTTTTCTTTTTCTTGCCTGTTTATCCAACCGTGTTTGTAACTTCATTGGAAGTCAGGAATTCTTGTGTCTGGAGCATGATTAAGGCTTTAATATCTCTTTATTTCATCACTGAACCATTTTACTAAGCTCTGCTATCTCAGAGTAACTTCTGTGAGCCATCCTGTAAGATTTCCTCTAAGAAGTTTAGCAGGCTGTTTATCTATACAGTCATGCTGAAGTTATTTGAAGTTGGATGTATTTACAAACGTTCAATTTTTGCATCAAAACAAGAAGTTGATAGTTACATTAAAAATATTTTTAAAATAAATTGCCTCTTTGCTGTTTGGATTCTTTAGTTTGCCTGCAACTCAGGACTTTGTTTTTCAGATAAGGTATTTCCTTTTGCAACTTATGTACTATATAGAAGCACATGAATAATTAAAAACAAGAAGCATCAGTTGAAATGCACTAAGTAATTAGAGTTGCAGGCTTATTCTGTACAAATTAGTTGGGTTTTGGTTTGTTCCTAGAATGAGAAGTTGTGATTCATCATCAAAACTGGCTACCTGTAATAAGGTTTCTTGAACACTTGCAGTCTTGCAGTGATTTCCTCTGGAACAGAGAATTATTGTCTTTTCTCTCTCTTTATTTCAGAAATAGTGGAATACCTGTAAATCTATATGCACTATCAGGTGAAGAGAAATAGCTGAACACATTGACAGGTTTTTAAAGTTTAGCGGACATGAAAGCTGCAGTTACCTTTTCAATGCATTGCATCAGTTCACTCTGATATTTTCTTGGCTATCCTTAGATCGGTTTTGTGACTATTTTTTTTGTGTTTGTTTCAACAGTACATGAACATCTGAAAAATAATGATGAATATAAGTATGTTCCTCTGTTTTAGTTTAGAAATTAGATTTTTTATTTGGTTTTTTTGTTTTTCCATCTCTTACAGCTTGACAAAGATGACATGGTATATATGGAGGCATATGATAAGTTGCTGGAATCTTGGCTTACTTTGGTCCAAGATGATAAACATTTCCATAAAGGTTTCTTTACCCAACATGCTGTTCAAGTCTTTAATTCCTACATTCAGTGCCATCTAGCTGCTCCTGATGGCACAAGGAATTTGGTAAGCCTTCATTGTAGTCATTTTTGATGATAACATACAGTAACTAGCCTGTGTCCTTTGCTGTGTGTATGTTATGTAGCGCAAGGCAGCTAGTATAGAATTGCCATTTGTGACTTTGGAAATAAAATAAATGCTGAACTTGTTACTCATTTGTGATTTCCCAATCTGTTTCTCTCATTCTGGAGAGGAACTAAAGGAATGCAAAGTTGGAAATTGCTTAAAAAAAAGAAAATAAGTAAACTTGTAACTCAAACCAATGTGTATCTTGTTCTTTCCACAAATAGTGACTAAACTTTTGACCTTCCTTCTTGATTAGAGTTCTAGTTAAAATCCTCAGTGAAATTGGGGGCCCTTTTTATGATTGTTGCCTCCCATGCACTATCTTCAAAATATAATTGATATGCATAAATATCTGAAAAAATGTAGACTGACTATGCTCAAGGTAGAAGAAACTTGGAATATCATGTAGTCATTTTGGATAAAATAAATTCCCAGTTGAGCTTTTGAACAGTTGACTATCTAGAGAAAACTTAAAAGTACATCAAGTATCTCTCGAGCCATTGAGAAAGAAAGGTGATTAGTCTATTTTCCAGGAATCTGGATCTTACTAAAACAGATTCTTACACAGAAAGTTCAATGTAAATGTTGGATGAATTAGTTATTGCATAGATTCGATTCAATAACTGTATAAAATCTCTCTTTAATTTGATGCTGTGTAAAGATCTCAGAGGTACCTCATTCTGAAAAGAACTGTGTAAAATGTAATTCTGCTATCTCAATATGTAACAGATGGTCATAACAGTGCCAAAGCTGAGAGAAGTATTTCACAAGAGAACTTTGAATTCATATCAGGCGGTCTTGACATAACTTGTATACACAGGTTAATTCATGTCATTCTGTGAGATAAGTCATTTATCCCATGGGTAACCTTTAAAAGCCACAGCTGGCATTTTAGAATGCTTCTTGTTCAATATCAAAGCAGTAACAGGAACTTTCAGTCTCTGCTTTGAGAGCAGAGGCTCACCCTTCAGTAAACAGCTGCAACTTTGAAGTTGCCAAAAGAGAATGATTTGCTGGGTTACATAAAGAAAAGATGGGTTAAAAGCAGCTTGCATAAGGAGTTGTGTGTGGATTCAGTTTTCCAGGGCCTCTATAGAAACAAAGCAGACTGATAGCTTTCTCCACCTCTTGTGTTTTACTTGGTTACTTGCATAAATTTTATGATTATTTAAGAGATAAGAAAGAAACACTTTTAGTATTTATACTTGGTTTCTGCATATCATGGTTCATCTCTTCAAGGAATAAGGTCTGATTATAATTTAAATAATTTTATAATGCAACCAAGATAAGCTTTGAGAAATTGAACAGTGTAACTCCTGCATCAGCAAGAAATAAAACTGAGATCCTCAAGATTATTAGTCTGCTATTTACTGAGATTATGGCATTTACTTTTAAGGTACTTTTTTTAAAATTTAGTGGTACTTTTTAAACTACTGTGTCCCCTCAAACAGTAGGTATGGGAAAATCTTTAATGAAAGGGCTAACATTCATTTCATCATGAAAAATACTGCCTATTACGTGATTAAGATGTCAGACAACTGAGAACTACTGAAATGTTAGCAAATGAACTGAATGTGGCATTTTGCTAATGAGTTTGTGAAATACTGATTTTAAAACAGTATGAATCCATGTTGACTCTGTTTAACTCTTCTGTGTCTAATTTAGTACAAGTCTGTTGTTCATACATGCAAATTACCTTGCAAGAAAGAGCCAGAATAATGCAGAAAATTGTGGTGATAATGAATTTAACAAGTATGACCCTAACTGGTTGCTTCTAATTTTGTTGAAATAACCAAAGACTGCCAATGGTGTGGCCTCTCGGGAAGAAGAAGAAATAAGTGAGCTGCAGGAAGATGATAGAGACCAGTTCTGTGACCAGTTGGCCAGTGTGGGCATGCTGGGGAGGATTGCTGCAGAGCACTGCATACCTCTTCTCACAAGGTGAGTACAAAGAAAGTAGTCACGAATGCAAATCAATAAAGCCATCCCATAGGAAAAGCCTGAATTTGCCAAAACAGTTTAAAAACATTGAAGCTACTTTCTTGTTACTTGTCCACAGTTTGTTAGAAGACCGAGTGACAAGGCTCCATGGACAGTTGCAAAGACATCAGCAGCAGTTACTTGCCTCACCAGCATCAGGTTCAATTGACAATAAAGTGCTTGATGACCTGTATGAGGATATTCATTGGCTTATTTTAGTTACAGGTTAGTGAACAGCTTTAAAAATAGTACTTATTCCAGTAGTCTTACTGCAGCTGGAACACCTCAGGAAAAAAAAAATCCCTGTATATCAAATACTCTTGATTGACTATACATTTTATCCCTTATGATGATTTCATCTTACATACAGGACTTGCAAAGTCCTTGTCTTGCTATCATCTGCTTTGTGTAACAGGAATATTATCTCTAATGATTACCTCATGTAAAGGTTTCATCAATGTCAGTTGGAAACTCCTGCAACTTGCAACTAATTTTGTTCCAGTTTTTTTGAGTTGTGTTATCAGTCAACCTATTCAAGAAATTAGTCCGTTCATGGTATCAGTGGTGTTGTCTGGGTGCACATGGCTTTATAAGGGAACCAACATGAGATCAGGGTAATGGTGGTACTCAGTGGTGACAGATAATCAAGTAAGTTCTAGAATTTCTCAGTGCCAATGATCCATGACCTGCCATTTTGTTACGTTTCAGGGAACTTGAATTTAGAACCTTTTTGGGTTTGATTTTTAGATGGAAATATTTTACTTAAGTTGGCAAACATAATAACAATTAAAGACAGTCTGTACTTTGCTAGGAGAAATGTATAATACATTAAATATTTTGTGGTACTTTTTTGAAGATCTGATGTTTTAGTTGCTCTCAGATGTTGACATGAATGTGATTATGATATTTTTGTAACACTGGGAGATGGAGTTTGTAGCTCACAGATGGTTATGAGCTCAGATATTGAAAACTACAACTAAAGCTGGAATCAATATTATCTAGATCCCAGAGTATTTTATGAAAACACATGCTTCACCTGATCTGCAGTTGCTAGGCGAGGAAAACTGTGTTACAGCACATGGACTTGAGGTCTGAAAGGCTCTGACAGATCTGGAATGTTAGCGAAACAGAAGTCCCAAATGATATGGACTCTGTGGGGAAGCTGTAAAATCAAGGCTTTTTTACCACATAGCAGAAGAAGAAAAAAATGACAACAAAATGTTGTTTTGTCCCTCTCCCAAGTAGATGAATTGACTGTAACACTTTTACATGATGCAAATCTTGTCTCTTTTATCTGTTTTTAAATTGGTGGTTTCTTTTTCCATTCTTGGTTTCTTGTCACTTCAGGTTTCTTCCCTACTGAATGGCTTTAAGGATTCTAAAGTTAATTTGTATGCATTTAAGCAGTGTTAGTCAGCGTCTGTATAAACATTTGATTCTGGTGTGATGTCTGCAGTTAAGCATATGGATTCTCTAATCAGAAAGCCATAAGTTAACCTAGGGTAGAAAGTTGTGATCACTCTTTCTTTTTTAATGTAAGGCTACCTCTTGGCTAATGATACTCAGGGAGAGACTCCGCTAATACCTCCAGAAGTAATGGAATATTCCATTAAACATTCAGCTGAGGTTGACATCAATACCACACTTCAGATACTGGGATCTCCAGGAGAAAAGGCCTCTTCCATCCCAGGGTACAACAGAACTGATTCTGTAATTAGGTAAGGATACATCTTGTACTACTAAGTGTGTTAAATGCTTTTTCAGAGAAAAAACCCCAAACCTAGAATGTGAGTAGACTTCTGTGAATGTGAAAAGTAAGCAATATGTAAACACTGAACATTTGAAAAAGGAAGGATTGACCTAATAGTCTTAACAGAGGTCATGAGCCAAAGGAAATAAACAGAAATGTTTTTTATATTTCTACTGAAAACCTATCTTTGATCTATTACAGAAAATCCTTAAAACTACTTAAGTAAAAAAAAAGTTGGCAGTTCAAAATCTTTAGATAATACATACAGCTTTAGCAAACGCTTTCCAGAACATCAGTGAGCTTCTCTACTTTGAACATGAGTTACTGCCCAAGCTTGGCAGTAGCAGCAAAATTGATCCTCAGGGCGTGAGGAATTGTTGTCAGTTATGTACACACATCACTGTCAGCCTATAAAAGGAGCAGGAGAGATTTCCCTTCTCTTTTTGCAAGAAGGCTGATGCTCACAAAGGACTCCTCAGTTTGAATCCTCACACTTCAGAAGATTGCATTCCACTCTTAGTTGACACGGAAGAGGCTTCACACAAGATAAGTTGTTGTGTTCTTTAAATGTTTTTTTCTGGGAAGAAGGTAGAAAAAGCAGATCTTCATTAGCAATGAGGTATATGTCTAGTGTTCAGAAGCTTGAATATTGCTCACTTATACTATTGTCCACTTCAAGAAATGGCCACCAAACAGCATTTCTTGATGCAGTGTCTCAGTGGTGGTAGGAAAAAAAAAAACAACAGATCTAAATAAGGAGAGATTTGAGGCCCTTTGGCAATAACTCTGAAATAGTTCAGAGTTCTTCAAGAAATAGGCCACTGTCAACTCCTAAATTTCTTGTGTACAATCACATTCTTACAAAATTTGACATACTACCAAAGCTAGTATTTAATGCCGTTTTATGGGCTGATTGTATTAATGCAGTCACCTGGTGATTTACTGCTTCAGACTATTTCCCTGCAGTAATGAACAAGAGCAAAACAACTGGTCATTTCTGTATTTGCTTTTTGGTATGTGTCACACTGCAAGTGCTGCACAATTAGAACCCATTTGGTCACTAAACTTTATGGTGCAAGGAAGGGAAAAGTGGTTTTTTGAAACAGCTTTTCAGGCACTCCCAAATAATCCATTTGTCACAATGTTTGTAAAGATTCTTTGTTGCAGTAATTTTGATGTCAAAATTACTTTTAAATCTTATCTTTTAAAGCATAATTCTTACTTTTTGGATGATATTTGCCAATCTATTCTCTCTCTCTCTCTCTCTCTCGCCTCACATTTCAAAAACAATAAATTCAGGTGCTTTTTACTTGATTAAAGTTGAAGTGCTTTGTATTATCCTGATCCTTCTGTCATATTTTGTGAAAAATGAAAGTGGTTTTGGTAGTTGCATTGCTTCTCCAAAAGCCACTCTCAGCATCATCATTGTATTTTAAATCTGCAGGTTGTTATCTGCTATTTTAAGAGTGTCAGAAGTAGAATCTAGAGCAATAAGGGCAAATCTCACGCACCTCCTGAGCCCCCAGATGGGCAAAGATATTGTATGGTTTCTGAAGCGCTGGGCAAAGACTTATCTTCTAGTAGATGAAAAGTTGTATGATCAGGTAAGGATATAACTTTTATGAATTTATTTGTGAGTATTAGCAATAATATTGTCCTGTGAATGTAGATGTCAGTGTAGCTATTTAAAAGTGCAATGCTAAAGTATTTTTAATGTTAAATGGGTTGTGATTCATTTTGGAATTTGTTTGAAAATTGATGTTTTCTTCCATTTGCTAATTAGAAATACAAGTTGTTAGGGGACTCTTCTTGCACATTTTGCTGTAAATGTGATTTTTTTTTTTTGGGGTAGCCATTGCCATATCATAATAACATAGTGCTCCTGGGCTGTGTAGTGAGTGAAACTCACTGACTGCAGTGATGTTAGAAATTGTGACTGTCCATCAGATTTTACATTTCATCTCTAATACTGTGATTGCTCTTGACTGTGATTCTGAGTTAGATATTTAACACCATCACAAGGTAGTATACATTAGTTAATGTCATGCTACTTTCTCTCCTCATTCTCATTGTATATATCATGATTTCAATGGTGTGTTCTTTGTAAAGGGCAACTTCTTACTGTGCTTGGACAGCACTAATCGTGATTAGAATTTGATCCTGATTTTGCTTATTGAACTAACTGTAATCCAGCTAGCTCACAGAGGCCACCCATCCTGAGGAGGTCCTGTTGGCTCTAATTTTTGGGATTTCCTCTTCCTCCCCTTTATTTCCACCATTGAAGCAACTAAGAATACTAACGCTTCAGGAGGCCTCTCCTTAACAACAATAGGTATCACATAGACTTGTAAATATTTGAAGTCATATTATTCAGCTCATACATACAGCACAGCTAAAAATTTGTAAAGGTACCAGTTGGGCAAGAATTGGAGATCATGTTAGAAGGAGATCCATGTGAAAAACAGTGTAAAGAAACAAAACAGAATGTCTAGGAAATGCACACATTTTGTTTGTGTTGGCATGTGAAAGTGATTGAAACCTCTATTTAAACCTTATTTTTAGGTTTAAACCTTATTTATATACCTTTGAACCTCAGTCATGTATGAGTCCTTAAATGTGGAATCGTTAGCGGTGTGCTGACAGGAAGTCCCTGCACAATTACTACAAAGTCTTTGGTTTTCACTCTTGAGAAACTTTCTTTAAAGATAGGAGAACAGGCAATTTCAAGGAAGCATATTTTAATGTGCCAGGACCAGAGTGTGACATCTTTCCTAAAAGATGTGTAGATTGAAGAAACCATCTGCAGAAAGCACATTTAGAAAAACTGAGGTGAAAATTAATTTTAACAAGTTTCTATTTAGATCAAGAACTAGGTTTATTTCTAATAATTTTTACCACTGAATTTTGAGGATTTATGTCTTAAATTCATGTAAACACTTTTGGGAGGTGATTTTGGGATCTTTCTTTTAATTATTAAAGCTTTTGAACTTTCATTGGCCTTAAAAGCTAGGCATACTCAAACCTGATTTTGTAATGAGGTTGAAACTTTTCTTTGTTTTAGATGTTGTCCTTAAAATCGCAAGATAAATTTGGCAAAGGTTTTTCTGTTACAGATATTCTTTGCCTTTGTCTATGTAACATTTGTGTAATTTAAGTAGGAAAGAAGTGACAGCCTGAAAAGAATTTGCTGACAATGATTGCCATACACTTTGGGGTTCTGGCTTCTGTAAAACTCACTCATTTTAATGCTTTTCTTATAGATAAGTCTGCCATTTAGTACAGCATTTGGTGCTGATACAGAGGGTTCCCAGTGGATTGTGGGTTACCTTTTAGAAAAAGTGATCAGTAACCTGGCAGTGTGGAGTTCAGAGCAGGACCTTGCAAATGATACTGTACAACTGCTAGTAACATTAGTGGAAAGGAGAGAGCGGTAAGTTGCTATACCTCTGGAAGTCAAAAAGTTTCTTTTGCTTCCTTTAAAGTTTTTTGGCCCCAGTAATCCAGATATAGGGCACTTCATATTCATGTCTCTGTAAGTCAAATTACATTAGTAACATACTGTAACTGAAAAAAACACCACAAACTTGTCTGATAAGCTGAGGAGTGAGACCTGTATTTGACAAAACATCACCTAATTTTTATTACTGTTTAGAAGTGCACTCTCCTTCTCTGACTTTTGTGCCTCACTCTTAAACAGTGAGAAAGGAAAACTCACCTGGTCTCCACTCTTATTGCAAGGATTTTTGTGTTGCTGTTAATTTTGTTGCTTAGGAGTTCAGATACTGGCTAAGCCAGTATGAAATATGTTTTGTAAACCTAAATTTCTTTTTTTTAAATACAGGATTTTGTGGATTCAGACAAATTTCAAAGTTTTCTTTGGTATTACAAACTGTGAAGCAGGAAGTTCTTGAATGCTTTATTTCTGTCAATTGACCTGCAATTATACATGCAATCATGCATTCACAGTCTACTGAAAGACTGCTCTGAAGTATGAGGATTCTAAATGTTTGAGGATTTTTCTTTTAAAAAAAAATTAAACCCCACAGGAGCTAGTTTTAGAATAAATTGCTTATTTTATTATGACGTAATGAGACTAAGCTTTTAATCCATGCAATATGTCCATTAACTCTGTGTGTGTATGTGTGTAAAACTAAAGCACTTCCCTGCTTTTCTCCTGTATGAATTGATCTATTTTCAGAGTATCTGAGATAGAAATCTGAAAGCTGAGGCATTAGTAAGATGAAAATCAAAAGGCAATTTGGCCTCAGAATAAAGGAATTTTTTTTAAAATAGCAACAAAAAACCTCTGGCGACTGCTAGAAACCTGATGTGCTCTGTTCATACAATTTTGTGAAGTCTTTAATGAAATCTTTTTCCTCTTTTTTAGGGCAAACTTAGTTATTCAGTGTGAAAACTGGTGGAATTTAGCTAAACAGTTTGCAAGGCGAAGCCCTCCTCTTCACTATTTGTCTAGTTCTGTGCAGAGAACGCTAATGAAAGCTTTAGTTCTAGGAGGTTTTGCTCATATGGATACAGAAACAAAGCAACAATACTGGACAGAGGTAAGCTATTTTGATACTTCTATTACCTCCATATAAGCAAGCAGTACAACAAGTTTAGGGAATTTTATAGTGACACAAAATCAATTTGTATAATATATTTTGATATTTAATACTGATGATTTTTTAAATTATTCTCTCTTTGGTCAATACTTGTATCTATTGTATCTAAATTGTATCTAGAATATCTCAACCTAAAGAGAAACCACTAATAATTAGTTGGAGGATTTGTGAAGCAGACAGTAGAGCAATATGTTTGAAAGAGACTATAACAGAACATTAGAAATTTCCCTTGTACCAGGACATTTCTTCCTTTCATTTTAGTTTTATGGTGTTATGAATTATTCTGTTATCACTTAATCATAATGACAGTAATTGAAAAGCTAATGTGGAACATAATGAAGAATCTTGACCAGCTCTTTATGCCCTGGCTCCATTAAAGCTCAAATATTTAATACCAGAAAGGTTGATGCTAGAAAGTAGCTGAAATGGTATCAGGAAGCACCACATAACTTTGTAAAGCATTGACCTTCTGAGAAAAACTTGCTTTTATTGGCAGAGCTACGAAACTAGTGATTTAAGGTAAGACTGTAACGTACTAGAAGTAATTGGGAAAAAACATTTAACTATTTTTATGGAAGTTTCTAAGTTGTTTCCAAATAGAAATGATGAGAAGTGATTTCACTATTGAGAACCATAATGTGGCAAAGATAACTGTGGGCATTAATCTTAGTGGTTTCATTAATGAGCCGTAACAATTTTTTTCCCCTAATGCTGCATTTGAAGGGAATTGAATGCTTTGAACCAGAGAAAGTCATTGTTATTTGTTTAAACACTACAAAATTACCTAAAATATTTATGGAGGTGCTCATTTTGACACCTGCCTGCAGACCATGATGGACAATGAGAAGCACTAATTGCTACCATTTCTGCTTACGTTAATGTGACAGATAATAACATAACTGAGTGGAAAGTGGAAGTGATTGATTCTTGTACTGCCATGCCAAAGGCAATGAGTTTGCTAAATTATTTAAATCTCACATCTCATATAATAGTATGCTTATCTTAATGTGACTTTTCTGAAAAATGTCAAGGTTCTTCAGCCACTTCAGCAGCGATTCTTGAATGTGATAAACCAAGAAAACTTTCAGCAGATCTGTCAAGAGGAGGAAGTGAAACAGGAAATCACAGCTACTTTAGAAGCACTCTGTGGCATTGCTGAGGCTACCCAGATTGATAATGTAGCAATTCTCTTCAATTTCCTAATGGACTTCCTTAATAATTGCATTGGATTAATGGAAGTATACAAAAACACACCAGAGACTGTCAATCTCATAATAGAAGTCTTTGTTGAAGTTGCACATAAACAAATTTGCTATCTTGGAGAGGTAAATACATCCATAAGGGGAAGGAAGGGGCAGAGTGTGTGTGTGTGTGCACATGCATGTGTGTAAATGTGTATACAGTGCTATTCCTTAAAAAAAATAAAAGTAGTGATTTTTATAGAGAGAAAGAAAGACTATATGGACACATCTGTTAAGGAATTCCTTTGTTTTAAAACATACACTTGCAAAGATTAAAAGCAAGACATTTAGACTAGGATTTTTTTACCAATAAATTTATCCACAATTCATCACTAGTCTGACTCTATGGGTGGCAGAAGAGGACAGACAATGTTGAGTATTTTTTTATAATGATATTAAACTTCTCAGAAGTCTAGTCTAGGAGAATTGCAGCACTGTTTTATGTGGCAAATGCATACCATAGAGACACTGCCTTGGTCCTCGACAAGGCATTAATAGATCCCAAGAAGTTAACAGTTAAAATTCTGAGTTTGTGCAGTGCACTTAGATCTTTGCACTGTTGGCTAATTATGTTTTTGCCTCTGGAAGAGTTTGTGCCTATTCCAAACTGGGTATGTACAAACAGCATATTGTGGCTCCAAACTTCTATACCTAAAGTGTGTCCCATGGGCATTTTGTTGGTAATCTAGTTTGTGAGATTAGTGAGATGTGTCAGTCTGTTCCAAGCCACTCTTGTTGGGATTTTTGTTAAGACTGAGGAATCAAGAAAAGTAATGGTTTGCTCTTTCAATCAGTAGCACATCAATATGTGGCTGTAAGTGTTCTTATAGTCTCAGGTGGCTGTTTCCTTGATGATTTTGTGTACAGTTGGTACAAAAGTGGTCATATACTGAAATTAAAATCTTGATGTATTGTCTACCAAGTAATACCATCTTAGAACAAAGTGTGTCACTTTTAGCATATGGAAGTTTTCTTATTATGTAACATTGTTTTATAGGCCAAAGCCATGAACTTGTATGAGGCCTGCCTAACTCTGCTCCAGGTGTATTCCAAGAATAATCTAGGTCGACAACGGATAGATGTTACAGCAGAAGAAGACCAGTACCAGGATCTCCTTCTTATTATGGAGCTTCTCACTAATCTTCTATCAAAAGAATTCATAGATTTCAGTGATACAGGTATTAAGGAATTGGTAATTGATGAACCACAAGTTGTTTTCTAAACTGTAAGAACCATTTTGGGGCTTGTGTTCAGTCCATATAAAGGAAAAGCTGAAGCTTAGGCTTGACTAGGTCAGGATATGAAAATTGCTATTTAAAGTAGCAATAGAAGGACTTTTCACAATATTCTAACATCTGAAATTATTACTGCTGTTATAAAATAAATTGGGGTTGTATAAAACAGCTTGAAATCTGAATGTTGGGAGTCTGAACAGCAGTTTTATAGCAAAAAGCAGGTAGAGAAGTTGGAGTAGTAAAGTAGTACTAGAAAGCAGATGGATTGTCTTCTTAGTACAGGATTGAACTTTTGTGAAATGTTGAGCTCATTAAAATTCCATCATGTGAGGGTCTTCTGTATTCCTCTTTCACAGAACATGCTTTATGATTTCTGGGTGTAGTTAAGGGTTCCTTCTTGTATCCCAGCCTGTTACTTTCTTACATGTATTTGCCACGTAAAATTGCAGTTGTCCTGAGTATGTTCTGGCAGTTAGCTGTGGTGCATTGCTTTTGAATAAGCCAAACATTTGCATGGTTCATATCTCACAATGTTCTATATACTTTGCACAGATAACAACCCAGGCAGATTCAGTTTGATACCAAGCATATTTTGATATTAATTGCTTTTCTGAGGTACATCTTGAAAGAGAGAACCTTGTACTCCAAAATGCAGTACATAATTTTATTTTTTCATCATGTATGCACAACACAAGTACAGAACCAGACTTTGACTTTGTCCATTGAATGGACAACCCAGTGCTATGTAAAGTATTTGCTTTGAGATCTGGATGTTAGTTGTGTGGAAAACACTGTAAAATACTTACCATGAAATGAAGTAATGTGAATAAAACCTAGATGCAATGCCCAGAGATCAAATGTATTGCAAGTTTTCTATGTACTGCTGCTGACTCAATGCAGGAATTATAAAAGTAAGGTCACTGCCAGTTAATGGGAAACGTAGGCCTTAACCTGTAACTGGAGAAAACTTGGCAGCATCCAAACTGCAGAATTTTCTATATTAACTCTCCCATTTTTTTTCCTCTTTCTCTTTATAAAAGATATTAAAGTATATGTAAATATATAATATATATAAAAAGTATAAAAATGCAGTAGTATTTTACTCACTATGTGTTTATGTGTGCAGGCATGAAGCAGCTATCACTAGAAACAAATGCAATGTTCTGTAATGGAAGGGAGCCCTCAGTATTTGAAGTGTTCTGGTTTAGCATGCCATCTGGTACGAGTGATTATGAAATGCTTAGTCCTAATGAATGTAAATATAGAGTGAAGTGACCGCCTCCACTCACTACATTTCTATTTTAATACAGTGCCTCATGGTTTTTTTGGAGAGAGGGGACTAGTCCTATTTTTAAAAATGTCTGTATTTTAAAGAAATGGGACTGTTACTTCAATATGTTTAATCTTCCTTTTATACAAAATATTTTTTGTCTTTCCTGCAGATGAAGTATTTAGAGGGCATGAGCCTGGGCAAGTTACAAATAGATCTGTATCAGCAGCAGATGTGGTCTTATATGGGGTTAATCTAGTTCTGCCTCTAATGTCACAAGATCTGCTGAAGGTAAGTGTATTTTTACACAGAGCTGCTAGAATGTGAAAGCTTTATAGTAATGAATTCCCAGAATTTGTTCCTATATGCATTCAACCTCCATAAGTTGAATTTTCTAGACTTCCTAAATGTAAACAACTGTTCCATAGTTCTAGATACTCTTTGACAAGAAATACTGTAAGCTGAGAAAATGTATATCTGAAGATTCTAAACAAAACTGTTCTTCTAAAAGCAAGTCTGTGCAGATCAACAGCCAAACCTGAAATGTGGCTTATGGAGTCCTTTTTCTCATTGTGTCAGAAATGTGACAAGAGGTATAAACTGTGATATTAGTTAAAAGTAACTATTTATTTTCACAATACAGATGGCTTTCAATTGTAGGCATCAGCAGCTTGTCAGTAGAATAGTAAAATATGAAACAATGGGGCAGCAGCATTTCATTGGGTTGCACTGTGTTCATGTTTTTCTTTGAACCTGGGGAACACTTCTGAAGGGTGTCTGAGCTGTCCCCTCTTCACATGGCTTCTTGTCTGGTAGCAAGGGCTGTGTCCATTTTAGATCAAACTGAAAATGTACTTCGGGAGCCCCTTGATTGTGCTCCAAACGATTGCAAGGCTTTTATCCCACAGGACTAGATTTATCCACGTCTGAAGTAAAACTCCTTTAATTTGTGTAGAGCAGATACCAGACTGCCACCATCAACTGTTTATCTTTAGTAATCATTTTTTATTGTACCACAGTGTTTGTATTTATATAAAGTAGCCATTCTAATGACTTGAGTTTCCTACTAAAATTGTCTTTTCTTTAGTGCAAAGCATCAGTCCTGTCTCTTTCTACAACTGAAAATTATGCCAGAATAGTTATGTGATTGAATCTAAAAATACCATGTTTTTCTTTTGACAGTTTCCATCCCTGTGTAATCAATATTACAAATTAATCACTTTCATATGTGAGATATTCCCTGAGAAAATTCCACAACTTCCAGAGGACCTCTTTAAGAGCCTAATGTACTCACTGGAGTTAGGGATGTCATCGTATCCTTTATAGAGCTTGGGAATGTTTAAAAAAAAAAAAACTAAGTTGCTTTTATAAGGACCTGTTAAAAATAACAATATTTTATCTTTGGGGGTTTTTTCCTCTTTCTATGAATATCTGCATCTATGATTATATATCAGTAATTGACTCTTACTCTGCTCTCTGGGGATTGAGAGTTTCGCTGTAGTGTCCATTGAGATTCCAACATTTGCTGAATTGCCTCTGACTTGTGGTGCTTGGGCGCAGCCTTTAAGTAGCTTAGCATGTAAGTTTTTTCTGGCAGCCATTCCTGCCTCCTCCATTACTTCATTTCAGAGTGTGTAACTTCATAAGCCTTCAGCTGGTATCCCAAAGCCATTCCTGAATTAGTCTCTCAGCTGGTAATACAAAACATTGCTGCTGTTCTACTGGGCTGGCTCCAGAGCATTTCCTGTCAGGGTGCCAATGGGCTCTCCCTCTCATAATGGGAGTACCATTTTTACTAATCTGTGGCACGTGTCAGAAACAGATGAGCTTGACCATAAGGGACTCTTTCTGAAAATGTTATGTCAGAGAGGGTTATGTTACCTTAAGGCATGTAGCTAATAAAAGAAGGTAATGAAGTTGGAACCTTTTTTCCCCCCTTTTTTCTAGTGTTTTTTTTAATTAGCAACTTTGTAGTGAAAAGAAACCTTGAAACATACAAGAATTTCAGATATTTTCTAGTGTCACAGCTGGGTAGTTTGACCACAATTTAATTAAAATCTGACTTCAATTCTTTAACACCCATTATCAGAATGAGCTCAGAGGTTTGCCAGCTCTGTCTGGAGGCTGTAACACCATTAGCAGAACAGTGTGCAAAAGCACAAGAAACAGATTCAACCCTTTTTCTAGCAACGAGGCACTTTCTTAAGGTAAGGCATCTATGTTTTGTGTTACTTTGGTTTTTTGCATAAAGGTAGCGTCCAGAGGCCAAACAGTGATCATATCCAGATTAATCAGGATCACACATATAGTAAGAAACAGCCTGTCACCTAAAAAAAAAAAAAAAAAAAAAGTGGCAGCTTAAGAAGAAAAAGGGCATGAAGAACTGAAGATATCGGACTAGAGTACAAAAGAGGATGGAGATGTAGAGGGAACCACTCCATTATTGCCAATAAACAAAAGCCCTGAGTCTCTCAGAATGCAATTTATATATCCATGCTCTGCACTTGAGCTTTGAACTGATTGACACTTGTAGCAGTTACTGTGGAAGCTGTGAACAGAAAGCTTCCAGGATTCTGTGAACTGGAGGCTGGGTAGAGTGCTAAAAGGAAAGGCATGAAAAAGAGCATAGCTGGGAACTAAAAAGGAAATGCTGTCATTTATTCAATGTATCTAATGAACTACGTGTTTTCTTAATTCAATATTGCATTCGGTGCTTTCCTTTTAGGACTATCCACTTCAATAAATTTTGAACTCACCTGGTAGCAACCAGGTTCCTACTAACTGGCATTCCAAAATTGTGGAATTTGTGTGCTTATCTTCTGATTTTGTGTAGACTTCAGTTTTACTTAAGACAACTTTTCTTACCAAACTGACATGGGGACTTCTGAGGATTGCTCCTTAAAAGCTTCCGTCAGACAAGCTGAGAGAATGAGACACTTAAATAATTTTGTCTTTGTGTCTTCTAAGTTAACATAGTTTTGTTCCTTATTCCTAAATTTTCACTTAATATTATAATATTACTCTTTACTAATCTGTTCCCGGTTTGACTTTCTGTGAGCTATAGGAGTCTCCAAAACTTGAGGAAAAGTTCCAGATTTTATTCTGAAAGAGCAAAGGCTTTTTTCATTATTTCTCTGACATATCTGCAGCTTTTGGAGAAAAAATATAAGTGATGTCATGTTTCTCTGAAGAACAGTTGATGAAAATCAACAAGAGGTTCTAGTGCCCTGAGATGTGAATTTATGCTGTTAAGCCAAGACTCGACTTCTAAAAGAACTTGGTCTCTACATTACTGGTACCTAAATTCAAAAATAAAAAAAGGGGGCAACAAAGCAAACAGCAACCTTGGATGTTTGTAATACATGTTCATTGTTATTATCAGAAGTGAAGATGAGCTTCAGCAGCAAATGCTGGTAAAGTAGAAAGTTAAGTTTACACTTACACAAGTACTTCTGTTTTGTGATTTCAGATGGTTTTTGATATGCTGGTACTTCAGAAGCACAATACAGAAATGACAACTGCAGCAGGTGAAGCATTCTACACATTAGTGTGTTTGCATCAGGTATGGCATTCAGACACACCCTGAAAAGAAGTCATTTGTTAAAGGAGAGTGGTTATTTCTTGTGTCCCTGGTAAATCATGGAATTATTTGGGTTGGAAGGAGGGACCCTCAGGAGGTCTGCCTGTTTCAGCTGCAGGTCTTTGCATTTGTCCTTTTTGAGTTTCGTGACTTTCCTGTCAGCTCATTGCACCAGCCTGAGTAAGTGTCTCTAAATGTCAGTCCTGGCCTTGAATGCACTGACTGCACTCCCCAGTTTGATTTCATCCCCAGACTTGAAAAGAGTGTATTTTCCCTCCCCTTCCAGGTCATTGACTAAAATATTTAACAGGACAAGGTCCAGATGAGAGCTCTCAGTGCCACTTGGAACCAGCTTCCAGGTGGAATATGAGCCATTAACCTCAATCCTTTATAGGCTGATGGTACAGGTGTGTTTTTACACATGTTTTTACCCATTTAGACAATAAAATCCCAGCTTGGTTGCAAGGGTGCAGTACACAACTGCTAAAAACTCACCTTAGGCATCCACTGCACTCGTCTTATCCAATAGATGTAGTTATTTTGTCAAAGAAAAAAGGTTGGTAAGGCATGATTTCCCCTGGGTAAATCCATTCTAGCTGTTCTCAGAATCACAGAATATGCTGAGTTAGAAGGGACCCATGAGGATCATCAAGTCCAGCTCCTGGCCCTGCACAGGACCATCCCCAAGAATCACACCATGTGCCTGAGAACATTGTCTGAACACTTCTTGAACTCTGTCAGGCTGGTGCTGTGACCACTTCCCTGGGGAGCCTGTTCCAGTGCCCAACCACCCTCTGGGTGAAGAACCTTTTCCTAATACCCAATGCAAACTTTCCCTGACACAACTTCAGGCCATTCCCTTGGGTCCTGTGACTTTCACCTGCCCAGAAATAATTTCCAGGAGTACTTGCTTCATGATTTTCTTAGTCATTCAAAGATGATAGAGAGCAGCCAGTAGTGAATGACATGAACCAGCTTTCTGAACCCTTGGATAGATTCTGTCAGGTCTCACGAGCTTGCATGCATCAAGATTTCTCAAGAGATCCATGGGTTGATCCTCTTTACTATGCATAATTCCTCTCTTCCTTGAACCCTGTCTCTAGTCACAAAGGTCTGGAAAAACCTGTCAGTAAAGACCAAGGCAAAAGAAAGCATTGATTATTTCAGCCTTACCTCTTGTCTACGATCATTAAATCTTCTATTCCATTCAGCAGTAGAACCCATATTTTCCCTGTTCCTTCTTTTACTCTTAAAGTACTGGTAAAAGCTGCTTTTTTTTTGTCTTCGATGTCCTTTGCTAAATTCAGCTTTAGCTGAAGTTCATTTTTCTGGCATTGTTTTTGGCCAGACAATGTTTCTGCTTTCCTCCTTTCTAGCTGTTCCTGCTTCTATTTCCTGCATGTGCTGCCCTTGGGCTGGAGTTTAGTCATTAAGTCCCTGCTTACCTGAATCTGTGTCCTTATTGTTTTCTTCAGTATCTGGACAGACCATTCTTGTGCTTGGAAGAGGTTGTCCTTAAAGGCCTGTCAGACCATTCTTGTGCTTGGAAGAGGTTGTCCTTAAAGGCCTGTCAGCTTTCTTGAGCTCTTTTTGTCTTCATAGCTCATTCCCACAGGATCCCACCCACCCATCTTGAATAAGGTGACATCTGCTCTCATGATGTCCAGGTTCTTACTTGGCTGTCCTCTTTCCTCGCTTTCCTGGGAATCCTTAACTCCACTATTTAATGATAGCTGAAAGGTTGGCATTAATTACCACATCCCTGACCAGCTCTTACTAGCTGTGAATAGCAGATGCAAAGTCACACCCCTGGGTAGCCCATCTGGTATTTGAGCAAATGTCAGGGAGATAATCTCTTGTAAGTCTGATCTGGAAACTTCCTCAGGTTGCTTAGAGATGACTCAGTCCACTAAAAGCCCTGTTCTGGGGATTTGTAACAAGATCCCATCCCAAAAGATGATGTCATCTTTACTGCTTCTCCTCTGATTGTGATCCATAAGCACTCAACTAGATTGCTGCCCAGTCTGTAGAAAACCATCTTTAATTTGAGCTGACTTTTCACAGAAATGTCAATCTTCTGTCATCTTCTTCCTTAAAGCGCTCTAACAAGCTTCCGTCTGTCCCTTGAAACACTCCAGTCATGCCACCTGTCCCACCACATATCAATGCCTGCAGTAAGGTTGCAGCTCTGAACCTGCCCATGGAGCTCTAGCTCCTTCTGCTTCCCAAGCTGAACACACTTTTACACAGGCATTTCAGGTTGGCCTCCTTTCAGCCTGTTTCATCCGTCCTGGTGAGCACTTTTAAACCCATCACACTTCTTTGTGTTCTTAATACTCTTGGTCTCTCTTTATTTATCTACAAGTTGTTACCACCATCCCTCAACATGCCCTTTAAAGCCCTTCCTGCTGGCTTGGCAAGCCTTGGGCAAAGACGATGCTAAGCCACTTTATCCCATGGATCCTCTCTCTTGTTGGCAGCGTTATCCCTCAAAGAGGGACTCGTGAACATGTAAGAGGAAAGGACCCTGTGATACTACCCACAGGTGGCAAATTCTTCTTGTGTCTACCCTTACCCAACCCCTCATGGGTAGAATGGAGGGAACTGCCATTCTGACTCCTGTGTCCTTCACCTGTGCTCCCAGAGCTCAGTCCCTTTGGACTTGCTTCAGGTGTGTGTTCCTTGGCAGTGTCCTTCTAGTCACGTTTGACACGTTTCTTTGTCTTTTGTTTCTGTCCAAGTAAGCATGAGAGTAAGTAGGAAGCTCTTAGAAAGGAATCTAAGCTCTGTTTCAGGGAAGGGACCCTAGAAAATGGAGGACTTGTGGGAGGAGATGATTGGTGTGGAACATGGGGCAGGCATCAAGAATAAGCCTATGGTAAGAAAGAGCCAGAAGGCCCTTTGCCTTAAAATGGTTATCTTACTCTGCACTGCAAAGCACTGTACCTTGCTTTGAAGACTTCTTTAGCCTTACTAAAATACCCAGCCTGGATGAAGGATTTTATCTGGTTTAGAGGTAGGTGAAAGGCTGTGAGGACAGGTGGAGAGGTACTGATGGTTTTCTGTCACAGCCTTTATTCTGGCTCTTGTCCTGATGAGAGAAGTTGTATATATTGTATCTTTTTTTTTTTTTTTTTTTAATGTTTAACAGGCTGAATATTCAGAGTTAGTTGAAACATTGCTATCAACTCAACAAGATCCAGTAATTTACCAGCGGTTAGCAGATGCCTTCAACAAGCTTACTGCAAGCAGCACTCCTCCTACACTGGACCGTAAGCAGAAGATGGCCTTCTTAAAGAGTTTAGAAGAATTTATGGCAAATGTTGGTGGACTTCTCTGTGTAAAATAAACAACAGAACTCTATGCCTAATTTAGACCCTTTCTGCAAAATGCACTGAGAAATGCTGAATGCTGACTAAATCTTGTACCTGTCTCTGGGTTCTTTGCAGCCATCTCAGATTCTAGAGAGCCTGGAAGTTTGAACGCAACACCATGGAATACGAGAGGTCAACTTTGAATCAGCTTTTGCTATTATGTGTTAGCTGCAATCTGTCATACTTGGGTGTGGAAGAAAATGAACAGAAAATCTGAATTGAATTTTTTTCCATTTATACGCAGATATGGGCACAATAAAATAAATGCAGTGCCTTTCCCCCTGCACTGGTTTAAAATATGAGTGGTCATATAAACATACAGATTTCTTTTCTACCCAAAATCATGTTAGAGTGTGATGCAGATACATATAAAGCTCTAAACAGTTTAGCTGATTTTAAGCTTTATTTTTCCTCTCTTAAAGTTTGAGTTTGTGTTCCAATGGGGAAGAAAAACCAAATGGTATTTTAACTTGTGTTTAGTTCTGTTCTTCTACGTCAATCTGACATTGCAGGTTGAATGCAATGCAGGTTTTTACATTATGTTCTGCTGCCTAAAGTTCAGAGAGAAAAAAAGGTGTATATTTTTGTTCCCCTAAAATGAACTTTAGGAACTGTAGCCATTTCATTGCCTTAATTTAAAAAAAAAAAAAAGCTCATATACTTTAGGTAAGAAATTTAAGGCAAGATTTAAGGCAAGATATTACTCTTCAGAGTTGGTTTAGGATGTTGGCACTGAGCTGCTGTGTACCTGTTGCAGCCCTTCATGTTGATGTGTTGTTTTGGAATGAGTGTCTAATGCAAGGTTCATGTGTAGTTTTACTTTCAGTATCTGTTTTGATTCTCACCTGGGTTGCACACAACTGCAATGTATTTCTACACTGAACTGTTTGCTTAAGCAATAACAACCCAAAAGGTGTGAATTACTGGCAAACTTTGTAAAGTTGGGGCATTAGCTAAAACAATTATGCTAGCACAGGGGCATCAAACCCTTTTACTCAAGCATGTCTGACTCCAGTGGGGAAGGGTAATTGGGAAGTCTAGTGCTGTAGGAGATTTTTGTTTTTGCTGAATCTAGCCCCACTTCTGCAGAGGTCTCCTAGCTGCTCTGCTCTTGCTTGGTTTTTTTATATCAGCACTTTAGCTTTTATCATAGCAGAATATAGTGCCCTGAGTATATAGAACCAACAAGAGAGAGCAGCACATGACTATGAAAGCAAGGCCTGCTTTGTCTCCTGTCATGAGCCAGAGGAAACTGAAGCAAACACAAATGCTGCATGTCTAGTAAAATTATTTTTGTGGAAATACACAGAGGCAGAAGTGGGCCCTTCCATTTAAGATCTCTGCTAGATTATGCTGTTGAAAATTTCCCATGTGTTTTTAAAATTTATATAAAAAGTCTGGTATACACCTTTATATGGCTATGTATAGCTTCGTGTTTGCAATTCTGTGCCATTCTTCAGCTATTCATCTCAAAATTACTCACAATAGCCAGAATCTCACAACAGATGCAAATCTCTAATACTGTGCTATAAGTGATCTAAGGCTCTTTTTTTTTTTTTTTTTTTTTAAGTTAAATCTGTAAGTGTCTCAAGCATGGATCCACAAGGCCAAAAATGCCATCTCTTTATTATACTTTTCTCTTTTAATTGATGTGAAAACTGGGCAAGGGCAGATTTACACATTACAAAGTGACCATAAAACTTCTTAGATAATAGCGTACCTTCCCAGATAGCATTTTATTTTTAAGATAATTTGCATAGTATTTTAGAACAGGGGTATTGCTCTCAATTTTTTCTTGAAGCTCTAGTGCTTTTCTTTAAAGGATTTCTTGACTGTGCACTTGCACAAAATACAATGATCCTGGCAGATCATTCTGTTTCAAACTATAGTGATGGCTGAATTTTTATTTTTAAATTGGGGTTTGCTGTTTTTGAAACTGCTTCTGGAGTTTTTCTGAGTTTGTACATTGGATGGGACAGAAGTTCTGAAACCTCATTTTTTTCAGATGAAGGGCACTGAAGCCTGGGAACATCGGCGGCAGTAGGAGCTGCTGGTGTGTTATGAAGTGCTTGATGTCAGATATCCAGACTGAAGTCTTCAAAGAGATCATAGCGAATATTCCATATTTTGGGTCTGACTAACTGATACACTCAGTCATCCTTTCTTTTATAACTAGCTCTGTCACTATTGTTTAATTAATCCTAAAGCTGGCTCACTATTTAAAAATATTTATTAACTTTAAAGTTTTGAAATCCCCTTGCATATTGTGATGAATGGGAGCACAAATTGAGTTTGTATTCTGGGCAAAGTAATGTGTGTACCCATTATTTTTCTTGTCAGGCCCACTGTGTTGTAACATAAGAGACACACAGCATCTTTTGAGTATCAAGACATTAGCTGAAGTATGAACATTTACTTTCAAAGATTAGTTTTAAAGGTGGTTTAAAAATTTCCTTTGACCTTCATTTAAAAATAATATTATATGTTAAAGGAAAACTGTCCTAGTAAGGGTTTGGAGTTTTTTGTAATTTTCCTGCTTGATGTTACACTTTCCTGTTTTTTAATTTTTCTTTCATTCTCATATATTCAACGGGGATCTTTCCATGCCTTTTTATGTTTCTTTTAGAGCAATGCTAAGATGTCTGTGCTTAGTGACATCCAATGGTTGCAAAGGCTTCTGGGAATAAGTCCTGTTCATTCATACTCCACTGCTGGCTTGGTGACTGCTTTCTACCTGAGCTATTTGGCTTTTGTATCCCTACCAAAAAAAAAAAAAAAAAGAAAATAATCTTCTGTGAACTTCTACACATCCGGTTGCTGTAAATCTGGATGTGAAAGCACACTGAGGTCCACAGGAAAGACTCGTAGACTGTTTGTAGTGAACACTGAGAGCTGACTCCACATAAGTGTTCTGAAAGTTTTATAGCATCATTGCATTGATTTTCCATTCACTGTGCAAAATGAATAATGGTTCTAAAAATGCACCTGTTTTTTGAAGGAAGAAAAAAGACAATTCAAACCGAATTATAAATGCTGCGTGATATAATTGTAACAAATATATTTGTCTAGACTTTTCTTGCTAAAACAGATTATTAAACCAGTGTTTTCAGTCTGAGACTAGAAATTAAGTAGCTTCTTTCACATTTTGCCAGCTCCTTCCCCATTATAATAGTTAGTTCTAATGCTGGCATAATAATTGTCTGTTGTTCAACCTATAGTTTTCAACGCTGACAAGCATGACCATTGAGTTCAATCATAAAATTCAAGACCTTGTTGAAAGCACAGATACATAGGGACAGGGAGAAGTGGACTGGATGCATGAAACTTCCACTTTCACGTGCATTTATGCCTTAATTAGCTTCATTGAATTACTGCCAGAATCTGCTACTTTTTGCCCAGAGGCTTGTGTTTCACTGTTTAGTGGTAAAGGGCTCACCTTTTTTCTCAGGAATGAGAAACTTGTTTTCTCAGCATGTCCAAATCCTACTAGTTAAAAGAGAGGGGTTTGAATTGGAGTCATCGCTTTCATAGTGAGTAGAACTCACTGAAGCCCCAGTGTTTACCTGGGCAAATCCCTTTGTGTCTAAGCCATGTAGTTCTAGAAAATAAGCTTGCTCAGAGCAGTCAGTTGTCCATTTAAAATCTAGTTCTTTAAAAGGGAAAGCAAATTCTAATTTGTGATCTGTAAAACTATTAAAAATACAAATTTGCAGCATTTTGCTTGTAAAACACTTCAAGTAATTTCAGGTTTGGTTAAGTAATTACATAAGAAGGGGTGTTTTTTTATGGAAGTAGCTTGATGAATATAAGCGCAGGAGTAGGAGCCAGGCTCCTCTAATTTTGTAATGTTTTTCCACTGGATCCTCGGTAGCCATTGGCAAGTCACTAGAACTGTATTGTTGTTAAAGTAGCATTAACACCTACCTACCTCACAGGGATGTTGTGAGGATTAGCTTATGCCTGTAAAATGCATTGAGGATCTGAGATGCTATGTAAATATTATATACTTCCATTTTAGTTTTGTGAGGTGTAAGATTTACTGTAATGAAAGCAGAAGATTTTCGTAATTGTAAAGCCCAGTAGAGGCAGCAGTGGTGCAGTATTCCCAGGACTGATCTACTGCAGTACAGTAATGCTTGCTGTAAATTGTCATTAGTTCAATTACAGCCAATTGAAATGGCGGCTTCTTCTTAAATAAGGTGAGATTCCCCACCAGTGTGCCTCAGTTCTGATCTACAAAGGGAGAGGACAGTTGTTGGTTATTCAGGCTTCGGTGCCTCTGCTCGTGACAAGTGCTGCTTGTGCTGGTAGGGTTTTTTGTTTGGTTTACTTTTGGTTTTTTTACATTTTTCTGCAAAGAACAAACACCACTCATTTCTCCCATGTCTGTTCCAGTCACTCAGTATAACCAAAGTCTAATGATTACAATTAAATTTTAAAGAGCCAGCCCTGCTCCCCCACCCCCCATAAATTTGCATTTGAGTAGATTGTGCTCTGTTTTCAGTAAATTAGATTAATGTTTTCTAGCACTGATCATGAAGCAAATCATGAAGTGTGTTTTGCTCTAGAGCCTCAAGCTCTCAGCTATCTTATAAAACCCTTTTTTCAGTGCGAGATTTCTTGGGGCCCTAGAAACTGAGAAGTAAGATACCCCTTTTAATTCATTAAAGAGAAGGCTTTCCCTTCTCTTTAATGAATTAAAATTGATTCTGCTTTTTCATTTCTTCCCATTCCCTATTCTGTTTTTCCTGTCCTTTTAAGCCACTCTTAAGCTGATTTGGAAGGCCCTTCCAACCTCAAGAGAAAGATACTACCCATGTAATTTTCCAATCTGTTACAGCTTGATACTTGAAATTGATGAAAACCTCTCTAATAGCATTCCCCACACATTTGAATCTCCCATTGAACCATTCTGGAGTTTTTAATTAGAAAAAAAAAGACCTATATTATTTGTTCTCCTTGTGCAAAATAAGGAACCTCCATGCAGTGAACATGCAGTTTTAAGGCAATAAATGCTAGTACTGCTGTTGGTCAGGTGTGTAAATATTTTAAATGTGTCATTCAGTACTGTGTTGAGTTTATATACTAAAAACACAGGGAGTGAAGTGCTAGTTGATTTCAAGTATTGTTTTACCTGTACAGTTGAAGACATGAAGTTGCATAGAAGTATTTCACAGTTTATTGCAATAAGACTTGGGAAATGGTTGTGTAATCAAGCCTTATCACGACTGAATTTTCAATTTTGGAATGATCACTTTGTGTATTTTTAAGATCCATAAGCAGGAAGAGGATAAAATTGTTTTCCACTAAAGACTTTTATTATTTTGTTTTGGCCATGTGTGATTTGTGTGTATTCTTGTTTAATATTTTTCTAAAATCTCACCTGTGTTGAATCCCTGAAAAAGCATTTGTTATACTTCCTTACAGTGGAAACATAAATAGGAACATTATGTTCCCTCTTTGGCTACAGTGAATGCACAGTAATTAGATTAAAAGTTGGTGGAGTAACTTTAGTTTACATCAGCACTTAAGGAATGAGTTTGTCCATCAACAGAAAGGAGTGTGATTAGGGGTGCCACAGGAGTATCTCCCACTGGACTGCAATTACCAGAAGCAGCTGTGAATATATAATCAAATTAATCTTTTCCCCCATCTTCCAAAAGAAGTTTTAACAGTGACTTTTCAGGTCACTATTATCGGTAGTATTTGTCTACTCAAAAGGAATACTGATTTCTGGGTCTTTAATTTGTGTGAAAGTGTGTGTTTGTATTTAATCTAAACAGTTTTTATGATGATATCTGGCACAGAAATGTTCTCCAAACTCATAATCTGTTCCCATGTAAGGAACATCTAACAGTATGTTACTTCATGGATATCAGAGAAGTTCAGTTACAGGCAGCAGTTCCTAATGTGCTATAATACAGTTACATTTAGATAAACTACAGCTATTTTCTTTTGTTCCTCTCTTACTTCCATGCACTCCCATCATTTAGAAAAGAAAAAAAAGCTTCACAAATCCTGAAAGTAAAACTACGCAACAACTATGGTGGTGACAGCTTGCTATATATCTTGGCTGTATGTATCACTGGAATTTTACTGGTTTCAAAAGCAAGATTATGCAGTTATATATTTCTATTGGCATGGTCTAGTTCAGTGAATATTTTGGGGAAGGACAGAAACATTTAAAGTCATTTTGAGGAAATTCCTGAAAGCAGTTGGTAAGACTAACAGCAGCGTATCCAAGAGCCTTTCATGTAGAAAGTGGAACTATTCTGCTTTACCTTAAATACAAGTTCTGGAATAAACTTGAATGATTTGGGTACAAAGCCTTTATTCACAGTTCTTTGTCTAAGTATACACAAACCCCATCAATTTTGCCTTTTTGAAACTTATATTGGCTTCAGTTGTGCGTGGTGGAGTTGGTGGTGGATTTTTTCCTTCAGTGATTTGCCATGTCTTACAAACAGAAAAGTAGGAAAGCACAACTCTCCAAGAGGAATTTGTCTGGTCGGCCAACCAAGGAGCAGGTTGTACATGACCTGGAAGAGGGAAGGAGGAGGAGAAGAAAGTGATAACTTTGCAATCTTATCTGGAGAAAGAAAAATAGATCAATCTACAAGATACAAGTGTTATCCTGTAACTTTTAACCCTTGTCATCTTGAAAGGGATTAGTAAAAGTCTGCTATTTTATCAACACGTTGGTTGGGGAAAAGAGAGTACTGCTTTGGAATTCCATGAAATGAAATGTGATACTATCAGTGTGAGTTTTGTTGATTAAATAATAAATTCCTCTTTATTTTGGAAAACATTCCAGACAAATCTCTATATCCAAAGAGAACAAAGAAGCTACCCACTGTGACTGATACATAATTCACTACTAGTTTTTCTCCTGTCTATATCTGAATCTCGTGGAACAGCTGTTTTCACTTTAACATCTGTTAGATGGTATCGGATTTGATTTTCCTGACATGCCATGTTGCCTTTGCAAGTTAGAGTAAAGCAAAGCTATGGGTGTGATGTACTTCCCTTTTTCTTCCCCTCTGTGTCTGGCCTACTGTTACTGGTTGTAAAGACATGTATGTTTGATTTGCTTTAACTTATTGTTTTGGATGCTGCAGTTTAGGTTTGTGGCATATTCAAACTGCTTCCGGTCTTTGTGTTTGGTGTTCCCTGAATGAGTTATCAATAGACTCCAACACAAGTATTGATTTGAAAGCCTCATTGGTAACTTGGTTTAATAAGCTGTCAAGACATTTGCTTTAGTTTCAGAACGGCACCAATACTACTACTGGTCATTTGTTTCTGAAATGATTGTTGTAACTCACAAAAAAAACCCCCAAAGCCAAAAGCCCACCACCACACTGTGGAATCTTTAGGATGATCACCGATGTCCTCACATAAGATCAACACTGCTTTGGGGAAGGCTTATATTCTTCTGCCACTTTAAGGAAAGACTGTTCTTCTGAAGTACTTTTTGCCTGCTTTTAGGCTGTTATGCACTTTCATGATTTCTTAACAAACTACTGTTAAAATGTACTGTAACATGGATTTTGATAAGCGCACATGTATTTAAACAATTCACTCAGCCTCAGGAAAGCTGGAAAAATTGGATACCTGTTTTGTATCTTGGTTAAAATGTTTGTTACCTGCATCCCTTAAGATGGCCAGATAATGTCTAGATCCTGCGAGTGTAACTATTTAAAATACCAGTATAGTCTGTAAAAGGAGGATGGTGTAATTTTGCTTTAGGGACAGAGAAAAGGGTGTCCTTCTCTTATTTTTCTTAGAGGTATATATAGCCTGAATTGGAGTTTCAAAAGCAGAAAGCAGTAATAAACCCCATTTACTGTTCAGGAAAAGAAATGTTTTCTTTCGTAACACTATCTGATTTCTATTTTCTTCCTTCTCCTTAAAGAGTGTGTGTGAAAAAAGTGCAGAGGTATGTGTAGGAAAAACTGTAAAATCTGCTGCTGTATATGTTTGCTACTTGTCTGCATTTTCTGTTCCACTTTAATTTTACTGGTTTTGCTAAATATATTTTATATATTTTCCTTCCTACTTCTTGTGATGGCAGAGTGATTACATCTTTTGGGGGGAAAAGCAAAAACAACCATGACAAGGCTTTGGAGCCAGAAAATGCCATGAAGGTTGGATGTTGCCCTGTATCTTGGGATATTTTTTGAGAGAACTGTGTAAGTTGGAAGCCATGGTAAAGTCTATAGGGATGTGAAAATGTACAAAAGTATAGATACTGGTAATTCTGTTGAAGGGTTGGGGGTTTTCTTTCAAATACTTGTAAACTCTGTTTTAAATGTCAATACCACTAGGTGGTATTAAGTGACTAGTGGTCACTTATGTAGAGCATTTTTCTATCTGAAAGCTGTAGCCCTCTTTGTGAACCCTGAATCACTTCCAAGGGATGCACAAAGCCTGGCAAAAGAGAAAGAAGTCGCAGGGATCATGTATCACTGTCATGTTTCTAAGATTTATATCTCCATAGAGAAAGAGTTGGGACTACGTGACCTGCTTGAAGATGAAAGCTTACTACTGTACTTGAATTCATGGAGTGACTGCAAGCTTTTAAGAGGCTGACTGCCAGTCTGTCTTCATGTTGTGCCACAAGGTCTTGGGAAGCTGTGGTGCACCTGCCCTGCACAGCTACCCCATGGGGCTCCAACATGTTTTATTCTCCATCTGTAGGGGGAACAGCTTGGGAGTGAAAGTAAAAGTGCTTTGATTACAAAGATGAGGTGTTGGAGGTTGTTCTCCAACTAGAATATTTCCACTTTGCTATTTTCCATCATCAGAAGTAGGATTATGTAGACATTAACTAGAAATAATTCTTGTATGGTTGTAAAGCATTGCATGCTTGGCTGCCTTCCAAAACAATGTGCAGTTGGCTTGCCAGCCCTAAACACATTGAGGGGTTTTTCTGGGAAAAAGCTAATAGAAGTTTTTTAGACTTAATGGCAACAGGAAAGATTCTACAATTAGAATTTAATAATCTATTTTAATATTAATTAAAGCTGGTCATACTTTTCATATGGCTATGGCTTGTGCTATGGTGAAAACAAAACTATAGAATTTCATCAGTAGAGAAAAAATACAATAGAGTAAAAATAAAAACTCAAACACCAAAACAGAAAAAGCCTTGTGAGTAAGAAGTTACTATTGCTTTCCAGGGTAGAACTGTATTTTTGAACACTGCTTTTGATCTAGCAAATGCATTAGTGAAGAGGCAATGGTCTGTGTCATCAGGTTTGTCTCAAGGACACCAGTATCACTGCTGTGTGACATGGCTCTGTCAGTGACAGGACAGGGGAGATAGCTTAACTAGAAATACCTATCTGCAAAAAATATGAGGGAACAATAAAACCCAATTGTTAAGAAATTTCTTTCAGGGTCCACTTTACAGGTGTTCCTGTGTTTGTGGTTCATTTGTCCTCACATCCCAAAGAAACTGCAGCAAGAGATAACCTGGGTTATTTCCTTCCTACAGGGTTACTTGAGCTCCTTTGGAGCTTTCCTTCTAGAATTGTCTTGTAACAGGATTCAAGCAAGGCTTTGAGCTGTCTGTTTGCTGCCAAGTAGTATCTGATATCATAACCTAAATAATGTCACCCTGCCCACCCCCCAAGCCACCTCACAGCCTTGTGCCCTTATGTGATCTGTTTAACCTTTTTGGTGGGGAGGAATTGCTTGTCAAGGGGCAGACTGCTGCTCTGGGAAATCTGGACTGAGAGTATGTGTCATCCCAGACTCATTTCTACTTTCATTTTTCATGTTAAATGCCTTACAAACATGCATGAAATAGGAAAATTACTGAAGTGTCACTTCACTGTAATATCTAAACCACATTTCTTGCTGCACTCAGTAATGCTATGCAGGTATTAAGACAACTGTCACTTTGCACAATGCAGGGAAAAGGGATTGGTTTGCTTGTTTTAAATTACAGCAGTGGTGGTACCCTGAATAGATATGGATGCACTCCACATGAGACAGTCTTCTGTGCTGGGATGAAGACTTGTTTTAGCAAGAACTTTCAAAGATAGAGTGGCTAATGCACTGAATGCCAGATCCAGACTGCAAAGAAGTCTTTTAAAAGAAATGAAAATGCCCACAGCTCTCTGCTGCTGTGGAAAGCCTTGTTTCTACATGAGAAAGAGAGTTTAAAATATGGAGATCTGAAGGAAAAATTGGCCTACCCCATAGCCTGTGGTAGCAAGAAAATTTTATTCTCTGCTGCTTACATAATCTGTGCCACAAAACTATTTTATCATTAATTTAGTATTTCTGTCTTCCAAGGCAATAGTTCTGTTCTGTTTGTTGATGCCCAGTGCTGAGCCTGTGACTTTCTGTTCAGCCACAGTGAAGTGCTGCAGCAGATGAAGACTGAGCAGGTTGTAGGTAAAATAGCAGTTTCTTACTCAGCTCACTGCTGATACAACTCCTTGCTGTGAAGAACATGAGGAGAGTCTGCTGTTAGGTTAAATAATCTGGTGGGCAACCTTTGATGAGTTGGTTTGTAGGAGAGTCATTGAATGAAAGAAAGACACCACCATGAACATGATTTTTACAAACATCAGACTTTATAAAGAAGGAATGAGAAAAATGGGTGAGCTTTTTGTCTTGGGGCAGCAAGATCATGAGAGGTGCCAGACAAGCATGTTGTGCCTACACATGAGAAACAGGAAAATGGGAAGTTTTTATGACCAAAGGGAAAGATACAGTGAATTAATTTTTTCCCCTCTACTCTGCTTTTGTGAGACCCCGCCTGGAATACTGCATCCAGCTCTGGGGTCCCAAGCACAGGGACATTGCCCTGTTGGAGCAAGTCCTGAGGAGGGACACCAAGATGGTTAGAAGCGGGGAACATCTCTCACGTGAGGGAAGGTTAAGAGAATTGGGATTGTTCAGCCCAAAGAGAAGATTTTGGGGTGACCTAATTGTGGCCTTCCAGTACCTGAAGGGAGCCTATAAGAAAGATGGAGGGGAACTTTCTACAAGGGCATGTAGTGACAGGACAAGGGAGAATGGCTTCAAACTGAAAGCAAGTAGGTTTAGATTAGATATTAGGAAGAAATTCTTTACTGTGACATTGGTGAGGCTCTGGAACAGGCTGCTCAGAGACGCTGTGGATGCCTCATCCCTGGAAGTGTTCAAAGACAGATTGGATGGGGCTTGCAGCAACCTGGAATAGCAAAAGGTGTTCCTGCCCATGGCAGTGGAGTGGTAACTAGATGATCTTTAAGGACCCTTCCAACCCAAACCATTCTATGATTTTATGAAGTTAAACAAAGAAGATATTTTAAAACTCTGTCTTTTGAAAGCATCTAAGAATCAGCTTGACTTCTGTTTGTATGCAAGAAAGGGAGCTTATTCGGGCTTGCTAATGTTTAACAGAAATGGAGAGCCTGGACAGGAGAGCCAGATGTAGAAGAAGAGTTCGGGGCACTGGGCAGCGGTGCAAGGCAGGAGCTCGTGGCTTGTGAACACTTGACATCTAACTCGAGGGGCCCCTGTGCTCGCCAAGTCTGACAGGCCGGATGCCTGCGGCTGTCCCGCCGCCCAGCTCAGGCTCCGGTACCACTGGGACATCCCAGCCCCCACGGAACTCGGCAGCCGCCGGAGCCGGCCCGGCGCGCGCGGGCGGGCCCGCAGGGGGCGGGCTCGGGAGCTCGGCCTGGCCCCGCCCAGCAGGGGGCGCGCGCCCCCCGGCAGGCACGGCGCGCGCGTCGCTGGGGCGGGGCCAGGGACGAGCTGCGCGCGCGCGGAGGGGGCCGGCGGGCGGTGAGTGGCGCGAGGGGCGCGCGCGGGGGCGGGGGCGCGGCTGGGAGCCCCCGCGCGTGCCCGCCGTGAGGGCGGCGGCGCTCCCGCTGCGGGGCCGGGCCGGGCCGGGGAGAGCCCCCTCACCGCCCCGTCAGCCCCGACCCCGCTGCGCACCCCGGGAGATGGCGGCCGAGGCGCGGACGGGCTGGCCGGGGTCACCCCGTGCCCCCCCGAGGTTTCTGTGTGGCTGCAGGGTGCCCTCGAAGCGACGCACAGGGGAGGGGACAGCAGGAAAGGGCCTTCTCTGGGAACCGTCCGTGTCCCGTCAGCCACGTGTAGGAGGGACCGGCGGTCCCGAGCCCTGCCTGCGCGCCCTCCGTGCGTACGGAAAAGGATGGGAATAGGGTTGCGATGTATCATGTTTCCCTTCTGCCTGAAGTAGCCACCAGGCCTCCTGACTTTACTTAGCTCATCCAGTGCAGTTTTTGCGTATTTGGTCATCCTCTGAGAGCTCCTCTGTGAACTTTCTGTGTCAGTTTGATGCACTTCAATCCTCGAGAGGGATTCTGTATCTCAGCAACACCTTGTGTGATGAACCAGCTCTTTGGTTTGGTTTGGGGAGTTTTTTTGTTGTTGTGGTTTTTTTTGGTTTTTTTTGTTTGTTTGTTTGTTTGTTTTTGTTTTTGTTTTTGTTTCCTTTGGGATTTTTTGGTGTGTTGGTTTGTTTGGGTTTTTTTTTGGTCAAGGCCATTGCAGCCTACACTTGGCCTTTTAATTATTTATTTGGAAAACTGTATGTCTGCCCATGACACTTACGCTACTCATGATTACAGGTTCTGTCATACTCCTCCTCAGTTACACCTTCCTCATACTCATTCCCCTGTAAAAGCTGTTCTAGTGTTTGGATGCCTCACTACCCTGCTTGAACCTTTTCTAGTTCTAGTATTTTCCTTGCTTTTTGTTGCGATGAAGCGACCACACCTGCTGTTTAGTTTTATTCTGAACGTGTTGGTAACGTGGAGCTCTTGATGGCTCCTTTTAAATTTATGTAAATTCTACTTAACCATGTTATCAGACACAGTTCCCACTCAGTCAGGAGATAGGGATTATGATACATGGTTCTCCCAAAGCACCCCATCAGTATTTGGTGGCAGCCAGAAAAACACATGAAATGTTACAATTTTTTAGGAAAGGAAATAGAGTGTAACAGAAAACATCATAAAGTGACAGCATAAATATATAAATATGTGATCACTCGTATCTTAGCCATTGTGTAGAGTTCTAGTCTCAGAAAAGGGGTATGTTAGAAAGTTTCAACGTGGATGAGTGAATGTATGGAAAGCCTTTTGTTAGTCCATCAGAGAGGGTTAAGACCCTTCAGATTAGGAAGGGTCAATTTGCAGACTGAGGGAAGAGAGGTGACTTAGAAGTGTCTGTGAAATCACAGTGGAGAAAGAGTAGGGCTTAAGCACTTGGATTCTTTTCTGACACACCAGGTACCTGCATCACGTGAAGCAAGTAGCCACGCTCACAGGAGAAGGGGGAGTGATTCATAAAATGATTGATCAAATGAAGCTTCTTACCACATGACATTGTAGATTAAAACTGTTTATGGGAATTTAAGGGATGCTGGACAAGTGTTTCAGGGAACTGCATTCATGGACTGAATAATTTCAGATGCAGAAACAACTTCCTCAGCAGAATGGTTAATGTCTGGGAGAGTAGAGGTTGTGGAGGTATCACATGTATTTGCCTTACCTCACTCCTTTTGAGACAGCTGCTTTTGGCCATCTTCAGGATGGAATGACCATCAGTGTCAACCCTTCAGAACAGAAGAACGTCTCGTATCAACCCCCTGACCTGCACTAGTACTTTCTTCTTGAACCATTTGCCATGGACATGAATAAAGAGTTTTTCCTGAAACAGAGCCCTCTCAGGTCTGTGGCAGGTGAGCTGCTCCTGGTCCACAAATCCTGGTCCTTCTCTCCCTAGTCCACAAAACCATTAGGACATAAGAAAACTGCTTCCGGTTTGTCACGTGCTTTTGTGACATCCTCTGGTTTGCCCATCCTCTTCAGAGGCTGTTTTGTTTCATGGCCCCAAATACTTGAGTTTCTGACTTTTTTCCTGTTGAAGTGCAAGGGAGCAGGCTGCCTGCCTGTGCTTGAGAGTGACCTCTCAGGTGTTTGAGAAGTTCTGATTCGAATTAGAAGACTCTACATAACACATGTAGATATGGCCTAGCAACGCTCCATTTCTATGGAGCTAGCTAACCATGCTAGCTAGCAGGAGGGAGTTTTTGTCTAAATTACTTTAGACTGATGAATTTCATACACTTTATTCTGTCAGTTATTCCTGTTACAGTGCATTTGGTGATACTCCCAGTATCTTGTCAAATCACTGACAATCAATTCCTTTTAGAATTTAAAGATCTGAAAAATTGCTTCTAGTAGGAGAGATCCTTTTTCTATCTAGGCTTTTACTGTGGTGGGGACACACTCCCTCCACACCTCTGTGTGTGTTACTTTGGCCACCTCTCTGGCTGTTGTCTGAGGACATAGGATTTGGATTCCTGTACATGATAATGAGCTGAAGCTTGAGCAGAGTGCAGTTATCTTCCAGCTTTTGAGGTATCAGGGCACCAGTCCAGACATTTTGTAACTTTCCAGTCACTCAGATCAGGACTTCTCTACCTCCAGGCAGGTGGTTGCAGCCCCTTCCAGGTGATTTTCATTATGGTTGCACACCATTGGCCAGCTTTTCTCAGTGTGTGCTACAAACACCATGGATGATGAGCTGCTTAACTCAAAGACTGACTTGGGCAGCTTGGAAAAAACACAGACAGCTAGATTTAACTCTATTTCATGCTCTCTGTCTTTTGATCCAGTTTACTCTAGAATAAGATCTTTTCTGAAGTTACACATGTGCTTTTTATATTCTTAGTAAAAGACTTAAGGGGCTAACACTGTCCTCTTCCTCCCCATTCCCAGCGATGAAGAGCATGGCTTTCCAGTTGTATTTCTGTTCTGTGTCCTTTTAGCAGTCTTTCCTACTATTTTCTTACCACCTGTTCTCCAGGTGATCATAATTACAGGTGAAATAAATGTACTGGGGACCAAAGATTGTTAATTTTTCCATAGCGTTTCTTCTAACTTTGGGGATTTTTTTCCTCTGTTTTAGAATTTGGCTGTATAGAAACAGACTTTTCATATATGACCACCAGAAACTATTGTTAAATACATACAACGTTTGTGTGTGGACAAGGCCTTGGAGTCTCCTGTGCTGTTCTTATCTCTCTGAATTTATTTTTTATTTTCTTTGGAGAGCTGTCACTCTGTAGCGATGACGTTGGCCTGAACAGGGCATCAGCTAATAAGAGAGAGATTGAGCTGTGCACAGGGGAAGGGACTAAAGAGTCTGCAGACACCTCCATGCCCTTCATCCTACCTGCTGCACTGTCGGCCACATGGTGTAATGTGCCACCTCATTTTTCCTGTTTTATGGGCAGATCTGGCCCTTTAGGGACCAGTAGCATTCAAATTTGCCATTTTACCCTATGAACACAGCCCTGCCTGTTCCTGTTCCACTGTATCTGAGGGAGCTTACCTCCTTTTCAGGTGTTTTCCTTTAGGTGAGTTTTGACTTCACCATGAGTTTTACTTTTCTAAACTTTATGCAGTGTTCTTGAGCTGTTCTTAGAGATCTGATTTCTTTATTGTTTTGCTTTTTAATTAGGTACAAATGCAGCAAGTAAGCTAAGAATTAATAGTAAAGAAGATCTGCCACACTTCCAGTTTTAAACCTTGCTTTCCTATTAATACAAGGGTTTAGTTTAGGTATTCTGGCTGGATCAGCACTGTGTGTGTTATGAACATTCTGAATCCCAGGGCATTCTTAAAATGCATCTTCTGTCCCCCTGTGTGGCTTTCAGCAAGTGTCTGTGTGAGGAGAGAGAGTGGTCTGCAGGTGGAGGGACCCAGGGCCTGGGGCAGGCACAGATGGGTCAGCTGGAGCCTCAGGGGCCTTGGAAATTAAGAGTGTAGATTCCCTAAGTGCCAGAGGCACTGTGGATTTCTGCGTTTCTTCCTGTCCTCCTGGAGAACTTTCACGGTTGCTTCTGGATTTGAGAGCAGTGAACTTTCTGGAAGGGATAATGAAGGGGCTTTCAAACAGTAGAACTGTCTCCCTTGAAGGAATTTACAAGTCTTGTTCACATAAACTCACTTTAATAGTTTTCTGATGTAGTTCTTAAGTATGAGAATGTTTTCATGCTAATGACCTAAGTCAATATATGCATTCAGAAAAATATATTGAATTTTGGAGGCACTTGTAATAGGTGTACATAATATTTCTACCATATGTTCTGAGTTACCTCTCCTTACAAAACCTCACCGTTAATTACTTCTTGGTTCCTAAGGCTTTAATTTACAAACCAAAAGGAAGGCTATAAAAAATCAACTAAAAATTATTAATAGATAAAACATGTCAATGGCAGTATGCCTTTGTATCTTTTGAAACAATGGGAAATTCTTCATCAGCAACTTTATCTGTGAGTGTTTCATTTCATGGGCATGGATTTAGTCCTTGCAAATGCCAGTATGGGCTCACTGAGCAGAAAATAAAAAATATTCAACTTTTGACTTAAGAACTGCAACTTTGCACCTGTTTCAGTTTCTTAGTGTCAAAGCATAGATGTGTCCTTGCTTAGGGGATAATAGCATACCAGATCACTACGTGTATTGTTCAGTTAATAAAAAGAAAACTTGTGAGTTAAGGAGTGATTGTAAAATTCTACCACATCCTAACAAAAATAAATTGTGGTATAGGGCCTAAAATGGGTCATAGTGTTGTGTATTTTTAGAGCACTGTGGCTAGAAACTGTTTTATCTGTCTGGACTCACAGTCATTTCTGTAATAAAGACTTTAAATAATACATGATTTAATGATGTAAATATTTGAAAAGCATTTCTGTTTTATTCAACAGAAAACTAGGGGAAAAGTGATGATTTTGGTTTTACTAGGTAGCTTGACTCAGAATTCTTTTGTGTGAGGCTAATGCCATAGGTGGGTCTTTGGGCTGTGAGCAATTCCCTGTTTGGCCAGCCTGGCCTGAGAAGCCAGCAAGTAAGTAAATGATACTCTGGAAAAGCCAGGTTTTCCAGATAAGAGCTTCCCTTAGGTGTGTACTGTGTCAGTGGAATGGCAGAGTTATCTCACAGTGGCAGGATAAGGTACCCTCTTTCCAGCAAGCAGGAAGAAGCTGTTTTAGGAAACTTCATCTTGAAAGCTCTGCTAGAGCAGAAGGAAGGGTGGAAGGGGAGGAGACTGCCGGAGAGTTCTGGAGCTCTCCTTGTAATGCAGGGAACTAGGAGAAGAAAAGCCATGAGCAGCTCTACTTGAAATTACTCAGAATGTTCATGCACTGTTCAGGTGGCCCGCGGTTCTTGGTGACTTCTGCATAATGCAGGCGTATCCCTGTCTCCAGGCTCTGTTAAAGGCATTGCTCGTGTGCTGGTTCTTAGCCTGGATGCAGGGAAAATGGGTTTCTTGAGAGAAGAATCTTTCTCAGTTTTCTCCAGTACTTTTCACGTGCCGAGTCCTTTCCGGCACCTCCGTTCCACGAGGTGGCACTGTTCCCTGGGAGAGGCTGCTGTGCCGCCTGGGGTCAGAGGGCTCAGGGATGTTGCGTGGCAGAACCCGCTTCAGCAGCTTTCTGAAAATGGCTGTACTTTTCCATTGGTACATACCGTGTCTTTTTGGAGCTTTTCGATGGCTTTTTTTTTTTTTTTTTTTTTTTTTTTTTTTTTTTTTTTTTTTTTTTTTACTTGTAGGTTTGTGGCATTTAGAGGAATCTTTTCATGGCATGGAGGTTTAAGCAAGGTGATGCTGAGCTAGAATGGTGGTTTACTTCATTTGGAGTCAAAACTGTGTGGCTTTTGAACATGGGAAGGAATGACCAACAGCTATCATTATTTCTAGGAAGGAAGGAAATAATTTCTGTAGGATTTTCCAGATCCACAGGAAACCAAGAACTGTAATGTCAACTTCCCTGTAAGAACACAAGCCAAATCCATCTTATATAGAAAGGGAACAGTGTTGCTGCTCTTCCTGAATTCTCTGTGGAGACTTGTTATTTCCAATTGGCCTCTCAGTGATTTAAGAGCGCTTAAGTAGAGGGAATAAATTTTCTTTTGTTAGGAGGTTTTCCTAGTTAGCTGCATTCTTGGTGGAAGTTGTTTTACCTCACAAGATTATGCTGTTATAAAAACTATTCACCAGTAGAAAAAGTTTAATTTAATTTATTTTTTTTCTTGTTGACATCTAGGAAAATGGATGATGATGATGACATTCCCCAGCTTTCATCCCATACATTGGCTGCACTCCAGGAGTTCTATTTGGAACAGCAGCAGAGAGAGGGTATGAAGACCTCCCAAGGGTTTAATCAATATTCCATTGGCTCAATAGAAGAAGACTGGGTAAGAAACTATAAATTTCAGTGAATGAAGCACAGATAGAGGAATAGCCCTTACCAAGTTTCTTTTGTGGCTGAATAATGAAATGAAATTAAAGAGGGGAACACTCAAGATGTTCCTATTAATGGGTGGCAACACTGTAGGGAGATTTGCTTTAGTATTAAGTCTGGGTGTAGTTGTTTGCTTCACATGTGCATGGGGAGTACAAACTGAAAGTACATGGAGAGGGAATAAAGCTGCTAACAGAAGCATCTGTCCCTGCTGGAAATTTTAATTCCAGCCTGGCATGTGATAGTAGTAAAGCCTCTTCCCTGAGGCAAACATAATGTAACAAGACCAAGTAATCTTTCCTTTCATATCATATTTCTTTCTGTCTTTTATTTATTTGTTTTTGTGGATGGCTGTTTTGCTGCTTGTTTTTATTTGTGATGGACTGGTTTCTGATTTGTCTCTGGGTTGGGTTTTTTGGGGGTTTTTTTGCTCTTCCTTTTTCTGGTCCATTCCCATTTAGTTTTATCCTTCTTTCTTCCTATACTGTTACTTCTCACATTCCTTTTTCCTCTTCTGCTAAAGTAACTCAATTTAAGAGCACATAAATTTTGTGCATGTGCACATTGGCTTTGAAATACCTTGTCAGTGGTTTGGATTACTTGGTTTTCCCGATGCTGTGGTTCATGCTTTGGAAACACAGGGTGTAAGGTACCTGCTGCATATCACTAGAAGTAGAAAGACTGTCAGGAAAAGAGTCACCTTTCCAGCTTTACAGTTTGTGAACTGAGAAGTTGCTATGGATTCTGGTTTTCTTCAGTTATGACTCACCACACCTAACTCTACATAGCAGAGTCAGAAGATTTGATGCTGTTTGTAATTGTGTATTATCTTTCTCAGCAACTGAGCCAGTTTTGGTACAGTGATGAAACTGCATTGTGCCTGGCTAAGGAAGCAGTTCTGGCAGCTGGAAAAGGTGGCAGGTAGGTTTTAATAATTGTGTTGTAGATTTAACATGTCTTTTCTGTAAATATTTTGTTTCTGCTATGTAGACAAGAGCATGCAGTTTAATTCATTACTCATTGTACTTCAGTTTTGTTCAACTGAGATACTACAGAATTGCTTTGATGTTATTTACTGATCTTCCTGTTTATCATTTCACTGAATGTTGTAGGCTGTGCCTTGTAAAAGTTTACTATGAATCTTTTTAATTTTTTGAGAAATACGAAGTGCTCCAGAGCTTATTATTGGCTTGTAATTCTTTTCTTAGTTTTTATATATTGTTTCTGTAGAACAGATGGAAAAAACTTGGTTTTCTTCCTGTTTCTGTAAAGAGTAATTTTTAATTTTAAGTTTTTGTGTGTACTTCCTTGGTTTTCTGAAACAAGACTTTCTCTGTGGTTGAGCTTAAGATCTTTATGTAGAATGGGTTTAAACAGGTAATGAATTTCATACTTAAGTCTCTGTTATTGAAGTAATTGATTGTTAGAATGGAGGAAGAATACCTTATGTTTTTGGGACTAATGTTTAAAATCTTTTCCCAAAGCCTCTCTGAGGACTGCTATAGAGTTTTGTTGCTGTTGCTTGCCTTTTAAAATTACAATTTAAAGTTGTTATGTGTTTTCTCAGGATAGCATGCATTAGTGCACCAAGTGTGTACCAGAAACTGAAAGAACAGGATGGTGAAGATTTTTCCGTGTGTGTACTGGAGTATGACAGAAGGTTTTCTGTCTATGGAGAAGAATTTATCTTCTATGATTACAATCACCCTTTGGACTTACCTGAAAATCTCCTGCCACACAGTTTTGACATTGTAATAGCAGATCCACCCTACCTGTCTGAGGAATGTCTTCAAAAGACTGCAGAGACCATCAAATATCTAACAAAAGGAAAGATTCTGCTTTGCACAGGTATAACTAATAAAAATATTAGGTCCCCTTAAGTGCCTTTTTATCTCTTTCTAATGACAAACTTACATGAGAAAAATACTAACTCAATAATGCTGAATTATCATTAATTGAAGGAGGAATATGTATCCTAAGCTTTTTATTTGAGTACTTGAGTTCAACCTTTATTTTAAACAGAAGGCAAGTGGGTTTTAATAGTTCAAGTCAGTACTTTTTTCCTATGGCATTATGAATTCTACTAAATTTTTGAAGAATTATAAGATCATCCAGAAAAATTCCAGAAATATATTTTTTCTTGTAAAAGGGCCACTCTCTATAATTGCAATGATTGAAGTTTGGGAATGGCAAACATAGGTGCAAGTTATTGTTTATGTCTTAGGCACTGAAATACAGCAGGAGGAACTAAAAAGCAGTGATAAAAGCAGTGAAAACATATAACTAGGTATCTGTACTTGTGGGTCCTTCTTTAGGAAGGTGCACTTGCTGGTTTGAGAAGTGATGTGTGTCTACCCAGGTCATGGCTTTTCTTAAACTGTATTGTTATTACAAGACATCTGAAGACATCCAGGAAAGCTTTCCAAAAAAGCAAAGGACAAAACCTCTCTGTACATACAGTCTGAGGGAAGGCAACCAAGCAGGCAAAATAAAGAAAAATTAAAATAATGTGGCCAGTGAAAGCCTGCTCCTTGGTTTAAGTGCACGTGGCAGTCACACACAAGGGTGGTTCTCAGAAGTTTTTTCCCTAGAATGGATAGGTGGTTCTTCAGTTTACTGCTCAAGGCAGTAATTTCTCAGTGTGTAGCTGCAAATATCACACTGTGGTTTATTTAAGTGAAAGAGTGGATGTAATCTGTTTGCATTTCCCATGGCTCCCTACCATTTAACTTCCTTGGAATGCAGCAAGAAGACTGAGTTCAAGTTTGTTTACCGTAAAAAGGGCACTGATACCCTCTACTTATTTTTATGAAATTTCTTGGACATTCATTTCCTTGGGATGTCTTCTGTTCTTCTAGGTTTATTTTAAATTTCCCAACAGATTCTGTTGTTAAGGAAGGCTGAGAGTGTAGCTGCTTTAAGCCTTCCTTCCTTAAAAAACCAGGCTCTCTATATATGCATTTGGGAGGAGCTATTGAAAAAGTTCAAACATTCTGTTACTGTTTTTCCTTATTGAATACCAGTTATTTTTGCTTCAGGTGCAGTCATGGAGGAACAGGCAGCAAAGCTTCTTGGTGTGAAGATGTGCAAGTTTATTCCAAAACACTCACGAAATTTAGCCAATGAATTTCGATGTTACGTGAACTATGCTTCTGGACTGGACTGATTCTCCTAAGGTCATCTGCAAATCTACAAAATCTTCAGTCAAGCTTCCTTCTGTTTTTTATCAGTTACTCCACATTTCTCAGTGCTGAAATATTTGGCTCCAAGGACTGTTTTCTGGGATAACTGGAATCAACACAGTGTAATGGCCACTCTCTTTCAAAGGAGTAAGCATTTGCAGTTACTGTGTTTCGTATTAGGTAAATGCGGACCAAGCAGTGCAGGTGCTGGATAATGGGAACTTCTCTGTTAGAGTTTCTTTTTAACTGGGAGCTTTTACCATTTGAGGACACATCAGTGACCTCTTTGAAAGGATTTTAGCTTATAACAACACATAGGTGTTTGCCTTGCAGGCAACAGAATCATCATTGCCAAAGAACTTGATAGTTCTGCAGTAATGTAACCCATCCCTGTCCCTTAAATCTTGAATCATAATGGCTCTGATTAAATATAGTGCCTACTTTTTAATAATTTCAATATCAAACTAAAGATGATCTACAGGTATGTCAAGTTTATAGTTACAAGAATGGCTATGATTTTTTTTTCCAGTTGTCTGGTTTTATCTTTTTCTCCTGTTCCACAGAGCAGTAGAATAGAAGCATCTTAAAAATCATTGAACCTTACAAGGCTACTGAGGAATAACAT